>NC_073624.1:54490000-55186666 GCF_029407905.1 Bubalus kerabau | reverse complement strand
CAAACCCCTTAATCAGTGGGTCCTTTTGGCTTTCTGCATTTATAATGAGGGAAATCCCTTTCCATCCTCCCTTTCAATGCCAATGTCTGTGATTCCTTGACCTTGGGGCAAGGAGACTGAATAGCAGAGTTTAAGGATCTTTTCTGATATTAAGCAACTTGAGGGCAGAATTTGCCTCTCTCACTGAATCCTCAAGGACACAGTGGACTGTAATAAAGATTGATATGCTTGAAATTTATGTCAAGTCTATGAAGCAGATAAGAAAGCAGTGAGAGTGGCTTCAGCAAGTTCCTAGGGCTCAAGATATAGGAAAGATCTAGAGCAGACAAAACTTTATATATGGTAACATTTGAGGCAACCAGCATGTCCATGGGTCTTATAGACAGGAGGGGATAATTGTCGAGTACTTCCAGGTAATAATGTACCATAGGAATGGGACCAGGGATGAAGGGAAGGCCACAGTCTTGGTAGAGCTTGAAATACTAGCTTTACAAATGAGACTTTCCCCATTTCCCTTGTGTAAATATATTTTGCCTACAAGGAAAATTTCTCCCATCCCTGAGTGAATCTACTTCCTGTTCCTACCTGGATGCCCCACCTCAAATTAGGAACACAATAGTGCACTTACCTTGTGTGGGGTACCAGGAGGGGGCTGGATCAAGCCCAAGAGTGTTACCTGTCCTGCTTCTTTCTCAGGAATCTTGCTTTATCATTTCTCTCATCTTCTACGGTACCACCAGCCTCCTCCTCTCCATCATCTTCTTTCACTCAGTCTACAAACATGCTCAATTTATTTTAATCCATTCATTCTTAAATTGTAAATCACTTTGGATTTTATTTAAATACTCTCTGGGAATGATATCTGTTTTTCTCTTTCCCATTTTTATAGTTTTCAATTCTTTTTCTTGTCATTGCTGTCTAGAGTCTTAGATATAGGATTGATTAGACATGGTGATAGTAAATATCTTTGCCTTATTTCATAGCTATAAGGGAATGACTTTAGTGTTTGCAATAACTATTTATTAGCTATCTTTTGCCAGATGAAGCATATTTCTTCTATTTCTAGTTTGCTAGGAGAATTTTTTGCAAATGTGCTTTAATTGTATTAATTTTTCTGTATCTCTTTATATGATGAATTACAATAATAAATTTTCTAGTGATGATCCTAACATCCATTTCTGGGATGAGCTCAAATTACAGAGTGCATTTCTAAATGAGCTTTGCTAATAATTTTTAGAATTTTTCATCTACATTCATGAGTGAGTTACACTTTTTTTAAATTCTCCAAGCCAGGCTTCAGCAATATGTGAACCGTGAACTTCCTGATGTTCAAGCTGGTTTTAGAAAAGGCAGAGGAACCAGAGATCAAATTGCCAACATCCGCTGGATCATCGAAAAAGCAAGAGAGTTCCAGAAAAGCATCTATTTCTGCTTTATTGACTATGCCAAAGCCTTTGACTGTGTGGATCACAATAAACTGTGGAAAATTCTGAAAGAGAAGGGAATACCAGACCACCTGATCTGCCTCTTGAGAAATTTGTATGCAGGTCAGGAAGCAACAGTTAGAACTGGACATGGAACAACAGACTGGTTCCAAATAGGAAAAGGAGTACGTCAAGGCTGTATATTGTCACCCTATTTATTTAACTTATATGCAGAGTACATCATGAGAAACGCTGGACTGGAAGAAACACAAGCTGGAATCAAGATTGCCCGGAGAAATATCAATAACCTCAGATATGCAGATGACACCACCCTTATGGCAGAAAGTGAAGAGGAACTCAAAAGCCTCTTGATGAAAGTGAAAGAGGAGAGTGAAAAAGTTGGCTTAAAGCTCAACATTCAGAAAATGAAGATCATGGCATCCAGTCCCACCACTTCATGGGAAATAGATGGGGAAACAGTGGAAACAGTGTCAGACTTTATTTTGGTGGGCTCCAAATCACTACAGATGGTGACTGCAGCCATGAAATTAAAAGATGCTTACTCCTTGGAAGGAAAGTTATGACCAACCTAGATAGCATATTCAAAAGCAGAGACATTACTTTGCCAACAAAGGTTCGTCTAGACAAGGCTATGGTTTTTCCTGTGGTCATGTATGGATGTGAGAGTTGGACTATAAAGAAAGCCGAGTGCCGAAGAATTGATGCTTTTGAACTGTGGTGTTGGAGAAGACTCTTGAGAGTCCCTTGGACTTCAAGGAGATCCAACCAGTCCATTCTGAAGGAGATCAGCCCTGGGATTTCTTTGGAAGGACTGATGCTAAAGCTGAAACTCCAGCCCTTTGGCCACCTCATGAGAAGAGTTGACTCATTGGAAAAGACTCTGATGCTGGGAGGGATTGGGGGCAGGAGGAGAAGGGGACGACAGAGGATGAGATGGCTGGATAGCATCACTGACTCGATGGACGTGAGTCTGAGTGAACTCCGGGAGCTGGTGATGGATAGGGAGGCCTGGTGTGCTGTGATTCATGGGGTCGCAAAGAGTTGGACACGACTGAGCGACTGATCTGATCTGATCTGATTTTTTTAAAGTCTTTATTGAGTTTATTGGGGGATTCCTTGTTGGCTCAGATGGTTTGAGTTTATTACAATATTGCTTTTGTTTTAGGTTTTGGTTCTTTGGGATATTAGTTCCCCAACTAGGGATCAAACCCACACCACCTGCTCTGGTAGGTAAAGCCTTAACTGCTGGACCACCAGAGAAATCTCCATGAATGAGCTATATTTAATTTTCCTCTCATAGTTTTCTTGTTTACTAATATCAAGCTTACACAAATTCCCAAAATAAGCTGAGTAGTAAAACTTTTTTTCCCCTTGGAGAAAGATCTAAGATTAGGATTAGCTATTTGTTGACTATTTTCTAGAGTTTATAAAAATCATGAGGGCATGGTGTTTTTATTGTAGGAAGATTTTAAGTTACAGATATAATTTCTCTAATGATTATAAGACCACTCAGATTTCTACATTATTTTGAATCTACTTTGGTTATTTGTAATAATTTTCTACAGATTTGTCTTCAAAATATTTTGTTATCAAGATACTTGTCATTTTCTCTTGTTATCTTTTAAATTTATGTTGCATTCATAATTATGTCCCTGTTTTCATTTCTAGCATCACTGAAGTTTTTCTTCTCTTTCTCTATTGATCCTACCAAAGGCAGGAATATTGGTCTTCTAAATGAATTAGGTATTGTTGACTTCTTTGTTGATTTTCTCAGTTTTATATTTATTTGATTTTTCATCTGTTTTGTTGTTATATTAGTATATCAGATTTCTTTTTAATTTCTCTGGATTTCTTATGTTGTTCTTTGTATGACTTACATTATTTAATTCATTAGCTTTTGACCTTTCTTTTTTCTAGATGAAAGCATTCAAGGCTGTGAATTTCTCTACTATAGCTGTGTCCAACAGGTTTTGTAAATATCATTTTTATTATTCACCTGATATTTATACTTTCCAGTATCATATTTTCTATAATTCATAAATCATTTCAAAGTATGCTTTAGATTTCCAAATGTATAGTTTTAAAACATTATCTTTTCAATATCAATCTTTATTTTAATTGTGGTCTTATATACACTATTCCTTAAATTTGTTGATATCTTCTTTATGATATATAATACGGTCCATCTTTATAACTTTTTCATATGTTTAGGCAGTATTCCATACTTGCCTATTAGAATAATCTCATTAGTTTCATTCATCAAGTCTTCTATATAATTTCCTTGTTTGATTACTGTTCTGGAGAGATTTGTCATGGTAAGTTTTGAGGTTTGTGGCTGCTGAGGAAGAGCACAGCATGGTTGTGGTAAGAGTGAGGAAAGAGCACTTGATGTTATATCACCCTGCTCACACCCACTTCCTTGGTGCACATCACATCCCACTTAACTGCTTGGCATGCTGGAAGACGACAGGTCTCTATACAACTTTGTGTTTTACTTCTTTTCTTGAACCTTTCCCCCAATTCTCTCACATATTTAATATTACTAAAACACTAGATCACTTACTCTATTTCCCTGTCATGGCTTGCCTTTGCTCCTGCTGTTCCCTTCTCTTTTAATTATCTTCCCCAATCCACATACACATATTAAAAGCCCCACATCCCTTGATACTTTATATAGAAAACTATAAGGTCTCCATCCCAAAACTATCAGATCTAAAAATGAATTCAGCAAGGTTTCAGGCTACAAGATTAACATAGAGAAATCTGTTGTGCTTCTATACATTAATAATGAAATATCAGAAGGAGAAAGTTTTAAAAAATTCTGTTTAAAATTGCACCAAAATGAATATCTAGGAATAAACTTGACCAAGGAGGTGAAAGAACTATATTCTGAAAACTATAAAATACTGATGAAGAAAACTGAAGATTATGCAAAGAAATGAAAGGATATCCTGTGTTTTGGGGCTGGAAAAATTAATATTGTTAAAATGGCTATGCTACCCAAGGCAATCTAGAGATTTAATGCAATCCTTATCAAAATACCTATGGATATTTTTTGCAGAACTAGACCAAATAATTCTAAAATTCATATGGAACCACAAACGATCCTAAATTACCAAAACAATCTTGAGAAAATAACAAAGTTGGAGATATAACCCGCCAACACTTCAGACTATATTACAAAGCAACTGTAATCAAAATAGCATGGTATCAACACTCTCTCTCTCTCTCTCTCTCACACACACACACACACACACAAAACCACAAAGATCAGTGGAACAGAATATAGAGAGAACAGAAATAAACCCATGCACTTATAATCAATTAATTTACAACAAACAAGAATATATACGATGGAGAAAACAAAAAAATATACAATGGAGAAAAGACATTTTTTTCAACAAGTGGTGCTGGGAAAACTGGACAACCACTTGTAAAACAATGAGATTAGACCATTCTCAGGGACTTCTCTGGTGGTCCAGTGGCTAAGACTCTTGGCCTGGGTTCAATCCTTGGTCAAGGAACTAGATCCCATTTGCCACAGCCAACAGTTTGTATACTGCAATGAAGATCGAAGATTCTGAGGGCAACAACTAAGATCTGGTGCACCCAAATAAATAAAAAAATAAATCTCTTTTTAAAAAGAAGATTCCCTCAAATATTGTACAGAAATAAACTCAGAATGCTTAAAGACCTAAATGTAAGAGTGGAAACCATAAAAATCCTTGAAGACAACATAGGCAGAACATAATTTGACATAAACTATAGCAATATTTTTTTCAGATTGGTGTCCCAAGGCAAAGGAAATAAAAGCAAAAATTAACAATTGGGACCTAATTAAACTAACAGCTTTTGCACAGCAAAGGAAACTATCAACAGCATGAAAATATTATGGCAGAAAATACTTGCAAATGATGTGACTAACAACAGTTGACATCCAAAAAATATAAACATCTCTTATAATTCAGTATCAAAAGAAAAACCCAACCAAAAAATGGGCTGAAGACCTGACTAGATGTTTTTTCTTTTTTTCCAAAGAAGACCTACAGATGGCTAATAGGCACATGAAAATATGCTCAACATCACAAATTCTTGTGTGCTTAGTCATTCAGTTGTGTCCAACTCTTTGTGACCCTGTGGACTATAGACTGCCAGGCTCCTCAATCTATGGGGATTCTCCAGGCAAGAATACTGGAGTGGGTTTCCATGCCCTCCTCCAGGGGATCTTCCCAATCCAGGGTTCAAACTCAGGTCTCCCACATTGCAGGCAGATTCTTTACCATCTGAGCCAAATCAGAACAACAGATATCGCTTCACACCTGTCAGAATGGCTATCATCAAAAAATCTATAAATAAGAAACATTGAAGAGGATGTGGCATATGCAAAACAGAAACAGATTCACAGATATGGAAACCAAACTTGTGGTTACCAAAGAGAGGAGGGGGGAGGGACAAACAGAGGTATGCGATTCACAAACAACTGTATGTAAATAAGCAACAAGGCTTTACTATATAGCACAGGGGATTATAGTTATTATCTTATAATAACATAATGGAGTATAATCATAAAAATACTGAATCATTATGCTGTACACCTGAAAATAGTGTAACGTTGCAAATTAACTATCTTTTAATCAAAAGTCATAAAATAAAAACCCCTATGTCCTTTAAGAATCTTCTCAGATTCCTCCTTTCTCTAAAAATCAATAGTACTTTCACTGTATTTCTCAGTTTTTAATTGCCTTATTTTGTATTGCATGATATTTTCATGAACATATATATTCTTTGTGACTCTTTGTGACCCCATGGACTGTAACCCACCAGGCTTCTCTGTCCATGGGATTCTCTAGGCAAGAATATTGAAGTGGATTGCTATGCCCTCCTCCAGGGGATATTCCATATACATGTATCTATTCTCTTTTAAATTCTTTCCCTATTTAGGTTGTTGCATACTATTGAGCAGAGTTCCCTGTGCTATACAGTAGGTCTTTGTTGGTTATCCATTTTAAATATAGCAGTGTGTACATGTCAATCCCAAACTTCCTGACTATCCCTGACCATTCCCCATTGGTAGCCATAAGTTCTACAACTTGATCATTTTTGTAGCCCAACACTACCTAAGAAAGTATCAATATATAAATACTAAAAGAATAGGCAAATTTTCATATTCAAATGCAGAAATTTTCATGTCTATAAGTTTACTAATTAAAAATCACTTTGAAAGAATCTGTCTGCCTAAACATCATAAATGTTCTGGGAGAAAGCAAACTAATTATAGGATATGAATAGACTTCCATAAATACTACTGACATTTTTACACTAATTGTTGTGTAATTCAAGACCCAGATGTTCCAGACTTGTTGTACTAAAACAACTTGAATCAATTTGGCAGCTCATTTCACACCCCTGGCAGGCTTTGTGACACATCACATCCCATTTCCTACTTAGCTGGATTTGTCAACATTTTCTCCAATATGGTAACTGAATGGCTAAAGATAGAGCATCTAGAGAGGCTCAATGTTAAGATAAAAAAACAAAAGATACTCATCATTTTAGAAGTTGCTTTCAAATTTGATTTTTTTCATGAAATATTAATAATTAAGATGATCTTTCTTTAGACAAAGTTGACTTCCCTGGTGGCTCAGATGGTAAAACATCTGTCTACAATGTGGGAGACCTGGGTTCGATCCCTGGGTCGGGAAGATCTGCTGGAGAAGGAAATGGCAATCCACTCCAGTACTATTGCTTGGAAAAATCCCATGGACAGAGGAGCCTGGTAGGCTACAGTCCATGGGGTCGCAAAGAGACGGACACGACTGAGCGACTTCACTTACTTACTTACTTCACATATGTTCCCTGCTTACTTACCTTTTATGCAGAGTACATCATGCTAAATGCCAGGCTGGAAGACTTGCAACCTGGAATCAAGATTGCCAGGAGAAATATCAACAATCTCAGATATGCAGATGATACCATTCTAATAGCAGAAAGCAAAGAGGAACTAAAGAAGCTCTTGATGAGGGGGAAAAAGGAGAGTGGAAAAGCTGGCTTAAAACTCAACATTCAAAAAACTAAGATCATGGCATCTGGTCCCATAACTTCATGGCAAATAGATGGGGAAAAAATGGAAACAGTGACAGACTTTATTTTCTTGGGCTCCAAAATCACTGTGGATGGTGACTTCAGCCATGAAATTAAAAGACACCTGCTACTTGGAAGAAAAGCTATGACAAACTTAGACAGTGTCAGGCGATGCCTTGATGGCATCACTGACTCAATAGATGTGAGTTTGAGCAAGTTCCAGGAGACAGTGAAGAACAGGGAAGCCCGGTATGCTGCAGTTCATGTGGTCACAAAGAGTCGGACACAACTTAGCACCTGAACAGCAACAATGTTTATAATGATTTTCAGAAGAATTTTTTTTTCCCTATGGAAGCCTACACATATAGGTGCACCTTGTAATGGTATCAAGGCAGTAGAGGTCTGAGGATAGAGTGATCCCCATCACTTGGGTCTGAATTCAGACTCCACCCTTTACTAGCATGAGAGTTTAATCAAGTTATGTAACTTGTCTGTACTTCACTTTCCTCATCTATAAGTGGCTTTAATCCTAGAACTTGTCTAACAGTGTTGTGTGTGCATGCTCAATCGCTTTGTCATGTCCGACTCTTTGGGAGCCCGTGGACTGTATCTCACCAGGCTCCTTAGTCCATGGGATCTTCCTGGCAAGAATACTGGAGTGGATTGCCATGCTGTCCTCCAGGGGATCTGCCCGTGTCTTCTTGTGTCCTGTGTTGAACCCATGTCTCCTGCATCTCCTGCATTGGCAGGTGGATTATTTACTACTGAGCCACCTGGAAAACCCCTAACAGTGTTGATGCAAGCATTGAGATCTCATAAACGCAAAGTTTTTAGGGGAATGCCTTTCATACATGACAAGTGAATTCCGATAAGGTTAATACTGTGCTTGGAGATCCAACTACAACAATCTCTCACTTACATGATGAATTTATGTGCTTTTAAAAATAAAGTAATGAAGAAATTTGAACTTAAAATACGTATACCTGCACTATCTTTGAAATAGCTTGTTTAAAATTCTTGCCAATTCTGGTGGTTCCATATGTCAGCAAAAAAGTTCAGAAATGCTCATAGTGACCCTGGAAAAATAATAAGAAACTCTTCTCAGTCAAATGCAAGACTTTCTCTGGAGAATCCACCTTCTAGTTGCCGTTGTTAAAGGGCTCTGAGATAATATTTTATGAAATCCTGAATGCTTTATTGTTTTTCTTCATTTTATAAACAAATTCATTTGATTTAAACATTTTGATTAACCACTACTTTTCAACATCTTAGTCATCCATTATATGCATTTGTGAGTCAGGTCTGTATTCTAACTTTACATCTGCTTTTAACCTTTCATGTCAAATGAGACATTTTAATATGTATTTTAATAATGGGATTCTAAGTGTACACTGAGATAATAAATTACTGGGTCGGATTTTGCCAGATGAACAGACTCTTTCAAGTATAACCAGAAACCTAGTTCCCCCAATGGCCTGAAAACTAAACACACCTCTAAAAACACTTACCTTGAAGTCAGTGAGTTGTTGATTTGTGCCATGGGATCTGCTGGTTTTTATCACCTGAAAGTGTCTTCTTTAATCATCATTGAAATGTACGTTTTCACTTGGATGGTATTTGTGATTATCTCAGTTCACTAAACTGCAAACCTGATTATTCTCCCAATTAAAACAGCAGTGGTTGCCTATTTCTCAGCAAGACACATGGATCCACGACAGGGTCTTGAATGACCAAGATTTCATTTCTTTCTCAGAATATTTTATACGATTCAGTAATCAGTAAAATTGGTTCTTCTACAATGGGCACCCTCTGTCATTAGTGAGAATTAGCAAAGTTCTATTGCCTTTAAGAAAAAATAAAGTGGTCTATTACTGTGAATGAACGTGCTCTTTTTTGTGTGAAGACTCCTTTTAATTTTAAGGAGGGCTTTCATGCCTTTGTGTTGTGAATTAAATCACCATTTCATGAGGTTTATCTTTGGCCAGGAAGGAAGAAAATCAATCTTTCATTAAATCGGTGAGACCAAAAAATCATGCTCACCAAAAGGACTGTAGACCTGGCAGATGCAAGCACATGTCCAATCGAGAGTGTCCAGGGACACGTCACCCTTCATCCCATGCTCAGACACTGCAAAATGTACATTATTCCTGATAAGGAAATACAATTTTCATTGGAAGGACTGATGTAGAAGCTAAAACTCCGTTATTTTGGCCACCTGATGTGAAGAGCCGACTCATTGGAAAAGACCCTGATGCTGGGAAAAATTGCGAACAGAAGGAAAAGGGGGCAACAGAAGATGAAATGGTTGGATAACATCATGGATTCTATGGACATAAGTTTCAGCAAACTCCAGGAGATAGTGAAGGACAGGCAAGCCATGGAGTTGCAAAGAGTCAGACACAACTTAGTGACTGAACAACAACAATATAGTTTTTAATTGTAAACAGCTGCATTAATGTCAATATTCCTTAAGTGGCTTGTTGACGTGTGGGTTTGGATATATTGGAGTTAAATCTCATGTGCTCTGAAGTATAACATGTGCAACTTGTCCTGAGAGCAATCACATAGCCTATAGATTTGTTATGACAGAACCTCCTTGGCAAACATGTTAGCTGGTGTTTCCTGGTGGACTGGGTTGGAACTTCAAATGTCAAGTCCTCTATAATGCTGTGTGTGTGTGTGTGTGTGTGTGTAGGGAGAGGTTGGGGATGCCGGTGGAGATGAAAAAAGGGATCAAACCAAACTGAGATGAGAGACAACACTGGTTCAGTGAAAAGAGCCCAGGTCCTGGAACCAATTTCAACCCAGCTTTGTCACTTACCCACTCGCTACCTTGGGCAGGTTCACTAGCTGAACTGTGACTCCTTATTTATAAAATGGACATATGCTTAACTCATATAGTAGTTAGAAAGATTCTTGGTAATGAATGTGCTTATTCCATAGTAGGTGTATCAGTTTGTTTTCTTTATTTTATTTTATTTTTAAACTTTACATAATTGTATTAGTTTTGCCAAATATCAAAATGAATCCGCCACAGGTATACATGTGTTCCCCATCCTGAACCTTCTTCCCTCCTCCCTCCCCATTCCATCACTCTGGGTCGTCCCAGTGCACCAGCCCCAAGCATCCAGTATCGTGCATCGAACCTGGACTGGCAACTCATTTCATACATGATATTTTACATGTTTCAATGCCATTCTCCCAAATCTTCCCACCCTCTCCCTCTCTCACAGAGTCCATAAGACTGTTCTATACATCAGTGTCTCTTTTGCTGTCTCGTACACAGGGTTATTGTTACCATCTTTCTAAATTCCATATATATATGCGTTAGTATACTGTATTGGTGTTTTTCTTTCTGGCTTACTTCACTCTGTATAATAGGCTCCAGTTTCATCCACCTCATTAGAACTGATTCATCATTCTTGAGGATGTGCTACAGTCCACAGGGTCACAAAGCGTCAGACATGACTGAAGTGACTTAGCACACACGATGCACCATGTACCAGGCACTAAGATAAGTCCTTGACATGTACAACATGCATTTCTCTTTTTTTCTAAGTGAAAAAAGTAAGTTTTATTGGGGTATAGCCAATCGATGAAGTTGTGATAGTGTCCAGTGAACAGCAAAGGGACTCGCCCATACATATACATATAACCATTCTTATTTAGCCATAACAACAACTCTGGGTCAAACAGAGAGACCGTCAAAATGCCTCACAGCCTTGATGACCCAGACATAAAGTGATATGAGCAGATGCCAGCCAGAAGTAACTGGTGAGACCATGCAGGGTTTAATGTCAGCTCTAGAGGTAGCTTCTATTATTATCACCATTGGTAAATGGAAAACTAAGACACAGAAGGACAGATGTGCTAGAAAGTCTGGATGCTGGATATTTGAAATGAAACATCTAATTCCAGAGTTCTCACATCCTTACCTACCAACTCTGGAGCTCAGAAGTGTCAGACATGTTCCTGATTAACTAGAGTTAAGTAACGATACAACCGGACACAACAGTAGTTGGACTGCTGTGTAATGGCCTACAGCAGTTTTTATGTAATACTGTAAATTAAGTCAAATCATTGTTTTAACAGGAATACTATGGGCTTCCTTGGCAGCTCAGACTGTAAAATGTCTGCCTGCAATGCAGGAGATGTGGGTTTGATCCCTGGATTGGGAAGATCTCCTGGAGAAGGGAATGGTACCCACTCCAGTATTCTTGATTGGAGAATTTCATGGACAGAAGAGCCTGGTGGGCTACAGTACATGGGGTCGCAAGGAGTCAGACAGGACTAAGCAACTCACATACACAATCAATTCCTACTTCAAGATTCACTCCAAACATTACACTTTCCTCGTAGTCTTTTCTGAGTTCCCCCACCCTGCTCCATATACAGACCGAGACACGTCTTCCTTGGTATAGGAGCAGAGAGTACACAGCTCTATCAAAGCATATCTTATGTTGTAATGAAATTACTTATATGTACAATTTTCCAAGAAGACTGTGAGCTCCTGGATGTCAAGGATTACTACTTTTTTGAGTAATCATTGTGTCTGGATTGTCTAATATTAACATTTGGGACAGAGCAGGTGCCTTATACATGTTACTGAATGGATGAAAGAATGAATGAATGACTGACATAACCAACTGCTCAAGGTAGAATGCTGTTCTTATATCTTTCAATCATTGTGAAGAGACAAAAACCACTTACAGAAATGTAAATATCTAATTAGATTTGTATTACATTTCTTTATTATTTATTCCATTATTTATTACTATATTATACTGTATTTTGGGAAAAGTGATCAAATTTATTGACAAGGATCAGTTCTAATGAAGTGGATGAAACTGGAGCCTATTATACAGAGTGAAATAAGCCAGAAAGAAAAACACCAATACAGTATACTAACGCATATATATGGAATTTAGAAAGATGGTAACAACAACCCTGTATGCGAGACAGCAAAAGAGACACAGATGTATAGAATAGTCTTTTGGACTCTGCGGGAGAGGGAGGGGGGAGATGATTTGGGAGAATGGCATTAAAACATGTATAATATCATATAAGAAATGAATAGCCAGTATAGGTTCAATGCAGGATACAGGAAGCTTGGGGCTGGTGCACTGGGATGACCCAGAGAGATGGTATGGGGGGGAGGTGGGAGGGGGGTTCAGGATGGGGAACACGTGTACACCCGTGGCGGATGCATGTTGATGTATGGCAAAACCAATACAATATTGTAAAGTAAAAAAAAAAAATTATTTGGCCTCAAAATACACAAGGGCATTGTTCTTATTTTTTTTTACAAATTCACCATGAGTACACATATTTTTCAGATGAATGGATGATAATGTTTTCTGATATGCAGGAAGATAAACTGGTTTACTGAAAGGAAATATACATGAGGAAGTATTTCTAAAATACCACTTCCAACACAGAAGTCACTCATATGCTATTAACTTTCTTTTTCTGCATTCTGAAATTTTTCAAAAAAATTATTTTAAAATTATTTAGGAATTAAATAAATCAGTTAAATTTATTAGTTAAATAAATTAATTAAATAAATTAATTAACATACCAATCAATGCAGTGGGAAAAAAATACTGGAAAAGTGCATTGTGTTTTAGTTAACTACAAACTCCTAGTTAGTACATTGATTTTTTATTTTTTTTGCTTTTCAATCAGTTATTTCAGCAAAATGTTATGAGATAAAATGTATATTTAAAAAACTAGGCTCATTTCAAAAGTGTTTTATATTCTAAAAAATAAAGCTTAATTATTGGACAGGCTTCCCAGATGGCTCAGTGGTAAAGAATCTGCCTACCAGTGCAGGAGACATAAGTTCGATACCTGGGTCAGGAAGGTCACCTGGAGAAGGAAATGGCAATCCACTCCAGTATTCTTGCCTGGGAAATCTCATGAACAGAGACGCCTGGCAGGACTACAGCCCATGGGGCCGCAAAGCATCTAGTGCAATTTAGCGACTAAAAAACAACAACAAAATTGTTGAATAGCAATTATATTTTAGGTAATGTCTGCAGTTCAGTTCAGCTCAGTCTCAGATCAGATTAGATCAGTCGCTCAGTCGTGTCCAACTCCTAGCAACCCCATGAACCACGGCACGCCAGGCCTCCCTGTCCATCACCAACTCCCAGAGTTCTCTCAAACTCATGTCCATCGAGTTGGTGATGGCATCCAGCCATCTCATCCTCTGTCGTCCCCTTCTCCTCCTGCCCCCAATCCCTCCCAGCATCAGGGTCTTTTCCAATGAGTCAGTGTCTTAGGCTCTGATAATATAAAATTAATAGTCATATGTAATGGCATTGCTTTTAAATCTTGGTGAAAAAAGTGGCTGTTTTGCTTTTAAATAATTTTTATTAGGCGTTTCTTCCTGTATCCTCCCTCTCCTGTTCCTGCCTTTCCCTTTCCCTACCTCTTCACATCACACGCCACTGAGATGCCACTTCATTTATTTAGACTCCATTTTAGTGGATTAGTCATTCACCTAATGGAGCTGGCCTCTCCGGTTCAGAAAGTAAACAGGTTGAAAAGTAAATACAACTGAACAGATCGAGTAACTGTGTCCGGTGGCTGCACCTGCCATTTGGACCACTTTCCATGGGCAATTTGAAAACTAGCTGGCAGAATTCTTTACCTTCTGAAGGCCAAATAGAAAGAGCACTGGAACATGAGTTTGGGAATCTCAGGCCCCAGCCAGAGTTTTGATCTTAAGAGCGACGTGACCGTTGTTGGCTGGTCACTTTTCTCTCTAGGTCTCATTTTCCTGGTCTTTAAAAGACAGGGTTGGACAAAATTACCTCTAAAAGTCTTTCCCATCTTAAAATTCTACATTCATTCATTTAATAAATATTCAGCAAGATCTGCTCTGAGTTCAGCACTCTGCATGGCACTGCAGGGACAAGGAGGTATAGACAGCACGGCTTCTGCCCTCAGGGCTTGACATTAACAGAAGTGCTTTGTTGTTGTTCTAATTACTAAATCGTGTTCAATACTTTTTCAACCCCATGGACTGTGGCCCATCGGCTCCTCTGTCCATGGGATTTCCCAGGCGAGGATACTGCCGTGGGTTGCCATTTCCTTCCCCAGGGGATCTTTCTGACCCACGGATCGAGGCTGTGTCTCCTGCATAAGGCAGGCAGATTCTTTACCACTGAGTCACCAGGGAAGCCCATCTGAAACACACAGGATCAAAAACAAGCTTGAAATGTATATTAAACTCATTTTAAATTTTTATTTATTTATTTATCCATATTTGGCTGTGTCAGCTCTTAGTTGCAGCACACAGGATCTTCATTGCATCATGTGGGATCTTTCATCAAAGCACAGGGATTCTCTATGTGTGATGCTCCAGCTTGGTTGCTCCACAGCATGTGGGATCTTAGTTTCCCAATCAGGGATCAAAGCCATGTGCCCTGCATTGGAAGGTGGATTCATAACCACTAGACCACCAGGCAAGTCCCTTAGACTCGTTTTTTTCAAGGCTACTTAGCCTATGTTATAAATCCTTTTCAAGGAATGATCTTCATTAAGCTCCACAGTTTTGTACCTGTATATTTAACTAAACAGTTGCTGAATCTTGTTATCTGGTAAGCTCTTCCAAAGACAATTGAAGAGGTAAATATTTTCTCATGGTGGATGTGTTTTTTATCCTCTTCCTTCTCCTTCATTTGGCTCATGGAGTTTACTATTTCATGTCTTAGAACTTTTGTTTTAGTTTGGTTTGGCTTGGTTTCCTTTTTTTTTTTTTAACTGAGCCACTTGGCATGTGGGATCTTAGCTCCCTGACCAGGGATTGAACCAGAGCTCACTGCAGTGGAAGTGGGAAGTCCTAAACACTGGATCACCAGGGAATTCCCATCCGCTTTTAGAACCTGATTCACACAAGTTCTCCAAACTCTTGACTCCAATAAGCCAACAAAAGAACTAAATGTTAACTTTTTTCTCAGAAGCCTTCCAAATTCAGCACCGGAACTCCACTCTGAGACCCACCTGTTTTGAGTTGAAAGTGAAAGGCACTTAGTCATGTCCGACTCTTTGCAACCCCATGGACTATACAGTCCATGGAATTCTCCAGGCCAGAATACTGGAGTGGGTAGCCTTTCCCTTATCCAGGGGATCTTCCCAACCCAGGGATCAAAACCAGGTCTCCCACATTGCAGGCAGATTCTTTACTAGCTGAGCCACAAGGGAAGCTCAAGAATACTGGAGTGGGTAGCCGAACCCTTCTCCAGCTGATCTTCCCCTCCCAGGGATCAAACCAAGGTCTTCTGCATTGCAAGTGGATTCTTTACCAACTGAGCTATGAGGGAAGCCCCATTCTAAATGTAAAGATACTGTAGATTGTGTTTGTGCTTTATCTAAATTTATTATCTCTCAGTTGGTGGTGTGAAATGTTTCTCTAGATCTCATATCAGTCTTCATTTATATAGCAGAAACTCCAGATAATAGCTAGATTGTATTTTCTACACTGATATAACCATGACAATATTTTTATAGTAGTATTTTGCATAGAAAAGTTCAACTAGCCCATGAAATATTATTTTTAATAGTATTGCCATACTTTAAAATTTTTATGACAGTTTCCAAATGACTTCTTTTTTCTGCTAAAAAAAAGTCTTAATTGTTGATAGTATTCTCTTATGATCCAAAACACCAATACTGTATACTAATGCATATATATGGAATTTAGAAAGATGGTAACAATAACCCTGTGTACGAGACAGCAAAAGAGACACTGATGTATAGAACAGTCTTATGGACTCTGTGAGAGAGGGAGAGGGTGGGAAGATTTGGGAGAATGGCATTGAAACATGTAAAATATCATGTATGAAACGAGTTGCCAGTCCAGGTTCGATGCACGATACTGGATGCTTGGGGCTGGTGCACTGGGACGACCCAGAGTGATGGAATGGGGAGGGAGGAGGGAGGAGAGATCAGGATGGGGAACACATGTATACCTGTGGCGGATTCATTTTGATATTTGGCAAAACTAATACAATTATGTAAAGTTTAAAAATAAAATAAAATTTAAAAAAAAGAAAAAAAAAGTCTTAAAAGGTCACTAAACACCAAAATTCTAATTTCTGAGAAGTCATTTTATCCCACTAACCATCTGCAATAAAGCAAGCATCAGATGTGTACTCACAAGATATTGCCACCTTAACATTTGGAGTAGAAATATATGGCAATCAATTTAGGTTAGGTGATTAAACATCTTTTTTAAGACATGAAAAGCAATATTTTAGTAGCTACTTTGGAAAAAAACGAACATATGGAAATCCAAATATATACAAAAGATATATTTGTAATAATTTACTTTACATAAAGATTCACCATAAAATTGCATTTAATACTAAATTTTTCTAAAACATTAAAAGGAAGTTTATTAATATAAATTATACTTAAATCTAATTTTGGTGGCACTTATCTATTATGGAAATCATGATCTCTGGCATTATAACTTTCTTTACTACTTATCATTTACTGTCATATAATCAATCATAATTAAATACTCTGGGACTTCCCTGGTTGTCCAGTGGTGAAGAATCCACCTTGCAACACAGAGGATTCAGGTTCAGTTCCTGCTTGGGGAACTAAGATCCCACATGCTGCAGGGCAGCTAAACCTGCATGTCACAACGACTGAAATCTGTAGGCACTGGGGCCTGTGTGCCACAACTAAGACCCTATGCAGCCAAATAAATAAATGCTTTTAAGAAATAAACTCTGGATGTCTATGGGAAATCATTGAATTTGTCAATGTTATGAAAAATCTTACTGCATTACGTATTCGAAATTAAGTGAAGATGAAGAAGACGAGTTAGCTTAAAAAAAAAAAAAAAACAGTAGTTGGCAAATGTTCTCATGCTGTCAATGCCTTGATCTCTGCAAAAACGTTCACAGTATACTTTCTGTAATCATTAAAATAATTCCAATTAGGTACTCAGGAAAAATGCCCTGTTTTATTCAGTGTCCTACCATCTGCAATTTAAAAATCTTCCCTAAAGGCACATTATTAATAATGTTATAATTACACATTTAATGATTTATCATGCCCTTCTGATAATTAGAAAAATTTTCTTTTTGTTGGCAAACCTCTAGCCACAATAAGCTTAATGATATATTGGTAATTATTCTCAGTCACTAGATTTAATTTTATGAAAGTACCTAGGCTTGTCTCCTTTTCCCAGCTGGAGAGGATAAGGTGAAGTTAGTTGTTAGAGAAACATGGATGTTATCTATGGTAGTGCCAGAAAAAGAAGAAAGTAAAATAAATACATTATATCAGCAAGAAATGGGTACTTCAAAGCAGTGGCTTTCAATGTTGGTTGTACAATAGAATTATCTGGGAAACTTTTTAAAAATCCCATTATAGGCTACATTTATTCCAGTTACAGAGATATGGTGGGCTTATTTCCAGCCCACTTCAATAAAGCAATGTCTGTTTTATTGCACATGAATTTTGGGGTTTCCCAAAGCATATATAGCTTCTCAGGTAACGCTAGTAGTAAAGAACCCACCTGTTAATGCAGGAGAATCAAGAGATGTGGGTTCGATCCCACAGGGTTGGGATCTCCAGGGTTGTGCCCCTGGAGAAGGGCACAACAATCCACTCCAGTATTTTTGCTTGGAGAATCCCATGGATAGAGGAGCCTGGTGGGCTATGGTCCATAGGGTTGCAAAGAGTCAGACATGACTGAAGTGACTTAACATAACATGCATGCAATGCGTATATAAGTCAGGTTTACACTACACAGTAGTCTATTAAATGTGCAATAACAGTTATGTCAGAAAAAATATACATACCTTAACTTTTTTTTACATACCTTACTTTAAAAATACTTTATTGCTCAAAAATGCCAACTATCATCTGAACCTTCAGTAAGTCATAATCATTTTGCTGGTAGAGGGTCTTGTTTCTATGCTGATGGCTGCTGACTAATCAGGGTAGTGGTTGCTGAAGGTTTGGGTGGCTGAGGCAATTTCTTAAAGTAAGACAATGATGTTTGCCCCATCTGTTGACTCGTCTTTCATGAACAATTTCTCTGTAACATGCAGTGTTGTTTGGCAGTTTCTATCCACAGTAGAACTTCTTTCAAAACTGGAGTCAACCCTCTCAAGCCCTGCCACTACTTTATCGACTAAAGATATAATATTTTAAATCCTTTATGGTCATTTCAGTGATCTTTGCAGCACCTTCACTGGGACTAGATTCCA
Organism: Bubalus kerabau; assembly: GCF_029407905.1. Classification (NCBI taxonomy): domain Eukaryota; kingdom Metazoa; phylum Chordata; class Mammalia; order Artiodactyla; family Bovidae; genus Bubalus; species Bubalus kerabau. Next base: position 55,167,903 of record NC_073624.1, on the reverse strand, counting down.
TCTCAAGAAACCACTTTCTTTGCTCAGCCATAAGAAGCAATTCCTTATCTGTTTAGTTTTATCATGAGATTACAGCAATTCAGCCATACATTGAAGTTCCACCTCTGTTCTATTCTAATTCAGTACTTCTCTTGCTATTTCTACCACACCTGTGGTTCCTTCCTCTGCGGAAGTCTTGGATTCCTTAAAGTCGTCCATGAAATTTAGAATCAACTTCTTCCAAACTTCTGTTAATGTTGATATTTTAACCTTTTGCCATGAATCATGAAAATTCTTAATGACATCTAAGAACGGTGATATTTTTTTCTTTCCAGAAGACTTAATTTATCCAGATCCATCAGGGAAATCACCATCCATAGCAGCTGTAGCTTAGCAAAATGTATTTCTTAAATAATAAGACTTGAAATTTGAAATTACTCATTGATCCATAGAATTGCAGCATGGGTGTTGTATTAGCAGGTATGAAAACACTAGTAATCTCATTATACATCTCCATCAAAGCTCTTGGGTGACAAGGTGTACTGTCAACGAGCAGTAATATTTTGAAAAGAAGTCTTTGTTCCTGGTCTCAACAGTGGGCTTAAATTATTCAGTAAATTGTGTTTTAAATAGATGTGCTACCATTCAGGCTTTGTTGTTCCATTAAAAGAAGATAGGCTGAATAGAGTTAATGTTATTCTTAAGAGCCCTAAGATTTCTCAGAATGGTAAATGAATATTGCGTTTCAACAAATATTAATGCACCAGACTGTCCTTTAAAGCACTGAAGCCAGGCATGATTTCTGCTCTCTGATGATAAAAGTCTTAGATGGCATCTTCTTCCCACAGAAGGCTATTTTGTCTACACTGAAAATCTATTGTTTAGTATAACCACCTTCATTAATTATCTTGGCTGGATCTTTGGATAACTTGTTGAAGCATCTACCTAAGCACTTGCTGCTTCACCTTGCACTTTGATGTGATGGAGATGGCTTCTTTCCTTCAGCCTCATGAACCTACCTCTGATAGTTTCAGACTTCTCTTCTGCAGCTTCCTCCCTTCTCTCAGTCTTCATAGAATTGAAAAGAATTTTCAGATCTTACCCTGGATTAGGCTTCAGGTTAAGGGAATGTTGTAGCTAGTTTGATCTTCTATCCAGACCACTTGGACTTTCTCCGTCAGTTAAGTTGTTTCACTTTCTTGTCATGTATGTGTAACACTTTTAATTTCCTTTAGGAACTTTTCTTTGCATTCACAACTTGGCTAACTGGTGCAAGAGGCCAACCTAGCTTTTGGCTTATCTCAGCTTTCTATATGCCTTCCTTACAAAGCTTAATCATTTCTAGTTTTTGATTTAAGGTGAAAGATGTGTGATTTTTCTTTTCACTTGAACACTAGAGGCCATTGTAGGGTTGTCAACTGGCCTAATTTCAATACTGTTGTGTCTCAGGGAAGAGGGAAGCCTGAGGAGAGGGAAAGAAGGGGGGAAATGGGTGGTCAGTGTATCAGTCAGAACATACACAACATTCATCAAGTTCACTGTCTTATATGGATGCAGTTCATAGCCCTCCAAAACAATTACAATGGTAACATCAATGATCACTGATCACAGGTCACCATAACAAATGTAATAATTTTGGAAAGGCTTAGAATATTGCTAGAATTACCAAAATGGGACGTTAGGACATGAAATGAGCAAATGCTGTTAGAAAAATGGCACCAGTAGAATTGCTCAATGCAGGGTTGCCACAAATCTTCAATTTATAAAAAATACAATATCTATGAAGCACCATAGAGTAAAGCACAGTAAAGGAGGTATGCCTATACATCAGACTTTCTGGGGATGCAGTCCAATTTTCCATATTCACTAAAGCACCCAGAGTTGATTCCAACACGCAGCCAAGGTGAGAACTGGGGATATAGAAGAGACAAGAGGAGAAAATAATCTGAGCTCTGATTGCTTTCATATCTCTCATTTCCAGTAGATCACATTTCTGATGTCACCAAATGAAACATTTAACCACCTAGAATTTTTGATCTTAGAAGTCCTCCCTTTTGAAAAGGAAAAGGCTCCATCCCCTGGCCTGCTGGGGTTTGGGCTGATGTCAACCTATGAAGGGCTCTTCTAGGAAAGAGCTGATGTCCTCTGAGATGATGAGGTCCGTCTGCTCCAGGCACCCACCGCAGCAGCATGGCATCCCCTCTGAGGTCACCTGCTTAGTGTGACTGGGCCTGTGTGCAGCTGCTTCATGTACAAATGCTTAGATGAGTGTGGGAATGGTGTTCACTCCATGGACTACAGGGACCTTCCCATATGATTATTCTCAGTACCTGAAGGCCTGCTCTGACAACTACTATCTGTCCATTCTAAATCCAGTTGACCCTTGAACACTGGGGGTAGGAGGAAGGATGTTATGGGCACCAACCCTCCAAACAGCCCCAAATCCAGGCATAATTTATAGTCAGCCTTCCATACATGTGGTTTTCCTTATCTGCAGTTCCCTATCCACAGATTCAACACACCAGGGATCATATAGTGCTATACTATTTCTGAGTGAAAAAAATTCTTGTATAAGTGGACCTGTGCAATTTTAATGTCTTTTGTTCAAGGGTAAACTGTCTATTTCTCCATCTAAGCTGCCTGGCATTCTATGAAAGGAGAAAATGGAGGTGAAAAACCCCTAAGTTAGTGTTAAGGCAGAATTGATCAAAGACGGTGCTAATGACATATAAAACTATGTTATAAATAACTATACACAAAATGTCCTTCTTTGTTATCTTGACTCCAAAGTCATAAATGCAATTTATCTTTTACTTGGACATAATTTACTTTATATATATATATATATAAACATATACATTATACATATAATAATAATATATATAGTTTAATATATATCATTAAACTAATATTTCTGCTAAATAAGCAATTATGATTCCAAAGTACATGGACATCTCTGTAGGTCTTTACTTGAGGTGATTTTAGAAGTCAATATATTATTTAATCTCTTAAAAGAACATATTTAATGGGAAGCAGTAAACTGAAGCAAAGGAAAAAAAAAAAAGGAAAGTGGATATTATTGTATTATCCTATTTCCTCCAAGTATCAGGGACAAACGCAACCAATAAATGTCTGAAGTGAATAAAATTGTTTAAGTAATCCCAGAGGATCTATTAAAAAATAAAGAGTGTGTTTTTCAAAAGTTGAACCCCACTCCAACAGTATAAAAAGCATATAATACAATTACCTTGAGATAAGAAAAATAATCAGAAACAGACATTGGAAAATGCATCTACTAGAGAAATTTCAGCAGTGGTTATGTGTTATATGGGTCTCCCTGGTGGCTCAGCAGTAAAGAATCTGCTTGCAATGCAGGAGACACAAGTTCAATCCCTGGGTTGGGTAGTTCCCCTGCAGGAGGAAATGGCAACCCACTCCAGTATTCTTGCAAGAGGAATCCCATGGACAGAGGAGCCTGGTGGGCTATGGTCCATGGGGTCCAAAGAGTCAGACACAACTCAAGTCTTAGGCAAGATTATTAAGCTTTCTTAACTCCAATGTTCTTACCTGTCCAATGATAGTAATTCTCGAGGGACATAATTGTTTCACAGAAGAGCACAAGCTCTGGAGTCAGAAAGATGTGTCATTGAATTCCATTTCTGTCAAATACTAGCCGAGCAATCATAGGCAAGTTAACTAACTTTTCTGACCTTCACATTTTTCACGTGAAAAAAAATATGAAAACAATCCCTAATATAGACAGTAATAGCAAAGGTTAAAGAAATAGCATGAATTAAGAGCCTAGTTAAATTCTGGGTGCACTCTAAGCACTTTAAAATTAATAGTGATTATTATTTCACATAAAGTAGAATCTACTGCAAAGATTAGTCATTGTAAGAGCCAAATACTGGGCCCCAAATAAATTTGTTCCATAAATATTTACTGAGCCTTAATGAATAGACACCTATGCTTCTATGTAGAGAAATTTTAAAAAATAAATCAACTTGGCCCTCAATGAGTAATAATTTAAATAATACATATCAGATCAGATCAGTCGCTCAGTCGTGTCCGCCTCTTTGCGACCCCATGAATCGCAGCACGCCAGGCCTCATAGGAGACATATAAAAACAGCTATTGGCAGCTCAATGCCTAATACCTGCCTCAATCAAGTTCTTTAAGACAGTAGAGGAAAAGTCCAGGAGAGAAACCTGGAGACTAGAGGGAAGCAGTAGCTTTTGAGTTGGGTCTTGAAGGAGCTGCATGGGCCAAAATGTGAGTGAAGGAAATCCAGATGAGACAGATGGGTATCAGTCAATAAAACAGCCAAATCAATGGACAGCATTTATTTAATTTGGCCATATTTTTGACAGAGTAGAAATGATCAGCAGTAATCCAATTGCTAGCCAATTACTGAGTTATTCTAAAATAGTCAATTTGATTTCAAGCTTACAGAGTCACTCAAAGTAAATCCAAAATAAGCTAGTATTTTAAAAGCTAAAACATGGAAGCATTCTGTAAACTCTAAGAAATGATCACTTTAAGAACACTGAGGCAAGGACTTCCCTGGCAGTCCAGTGGTGGGACTTTGTGCTCCCAATGCAAGGGGCATGAGTTCAATCCCTGGTCAGGGAACTAGGATCCTGCAGGCCACATGGCATTGACAAAATAAGTAAATAAATACAATTTAAAAATAAATAAATAAAAATTTTAAATAAATAACATAGTAAAATAAAAGTTAAAAAAACTTAATCTAAAAAAAAAAAAACAAAACACTAAAGTAGAAAGATGCCATGCAATTGAAGACACCAACCCTCTCAATACCAGATAAAATCAGTTTGACAGTCTGTTTTAATAGAACATAACTGGAAATTGAAGTGATTTTACTGAGGGAAATTTCACTGGATAAACATTTACCATACATTAATTTACCTCCTTAGCAATTAATTCTATTTTAAGGGGTTAGGATTTAAATGATTTGGAAGAATGTCAGAATATATTCTAATGAACTTATGCCAGATGACTCTGTACCATATGTGATCAAAGTTAATTCAACTGATTTTTTTTAAATGATGTCGTTATTTGTTGACAGTGTGGATATAACCCTTGGAACCTAAACATTCCAAATATTGGAAATGAAGTCATAAAAATAGTTCAACCATGCAAAGATTTAATATCTTTTTAAAGACATGGACCTGGGAGAAAGGGATTATCTGTTCATATGGTCAGAGTAAACAACCCACTTTTGGACCCAACAGATGGAGGCTTTGAATCTAGGGAAGAGGAAGCAGAGAAGAATAAAAATGAAAAGCTTAAAATGACCATTTGGACTATGTTTTTAAAAATCTTCTTTCCTACTCAGTGTGAGCCCAGAGGCTCATTATTACAAGTATAAGAAAACATAAAACTCCTCTGGGTCAGAAATTTCTCAGTCTTTATTTTTCGTTCATTAAGAAGTATACTTAATTTTTATTATGCATAGTTAATTTTTTAAAAATTGATTAAATAAGACTATCATATTTTGCTTTATTTTCAATAATTTATTTCAGCTCCTTTAATGTTTTATCTTGGTAAAACTATGCTTTGAAAGAAACAAAAAAATTTTATGGTCTTTAAAAGAAAATCTAAACTATAAAATCAAGATTTGATAACAAATTTTAAACCCATGACTTCTTAATTTGCTAAAATGAAAGCCTCTCTTTCATTGTAACAAGTACCATTTTCTACACACACACAAAAATTGTTACTAATAGTCTCATCAGTTGATATTTTGAGTTAATATTTAATGAAATGACATGGAGAAAATATATTAGAAATGTAAGTATTGCAATGCAACATAAGATAGCTAATGTTTTGCAGTTTCTCAGACTCATTTTTGCTTGAAAAAAATAGAATAAAAATGAAACATTTCATTTGTTCCAGATACCATAAAATAAGCTCTGGTGAAGAAATTTGACTAATATTCTATTTACTTTACATCAAAGGAAATTTTATGAGTATATCATTTATGAAACCAATATTTCTCACACACAATTCCAAGTAGTAACTTCATTTTTCCATTCAGGAATAAAATGTTTGAATGCTGCGAGTTTGAAATGAGAAAGCAGAAATAAAACTCTGATCCTCCACTTCCCATGAATATTCCCAGGCCAATTTGTCCTCCTGATACCCACCCCAATCCTTTCTTTTTCCCATGAGATTCCCCCCCTTTAAGATTAACCTCTCCCATCACTTTCCCACTGGGACTCTCCCTGATTCTCTCCAGCTCAGCTGGGCCAAGCTTCTTCACTACTCTGTATATCCATCTCTCTAGCAGGTGGATTTGGCTGTACCAGTCAGAAATGTAAAGCTTGTATTAAAATGATCATGCAGCCATAACTGAACTAAACAAGACTAAGTTTAAAAGAGAAAAAATAGCTAATAGCTCTGAAGTGTTCATTGATTGCCAAGCTCTGTATTCAGCCCTTTTAAGTGTATCATCGTTTCAATTTGCCAACAATTCTATCTGACATACACTATTATAAGCCCCCTGTTATAGATAAGGTGACTGAAGCTTGAAAAAAGATAAGTAATCTTCCCAAGGTCATGCTGCAAGTAATCTTCAGTGAGAGAGTACTTCAATCCAGGACTTTCTGACTATAAAATCTGTTCTATTAATCACTTTGGTGTACATACTTTCCTCAGGATTTTATTCTATGTTTAGCATCAAAAACTCCTTTGAGATGTAAATGCAGAATTTATGAGAAGCAGCATTTAATAGAAGAAAACAATTTCATTGTCTTTTTAAAGCAATGTATTGGCTTTTCTTATCAAATGTGTAGCCATTATATGAGGAATTTTCAATACACACTTTCATTATTCATTTACATATATGGAAGTCAACAAGATGATGTTTTCCACTCACTATTCAAATATCATGACCTGATATTACAGTAAGTCAACAATAAAGTACTCAAAATAATCCGATTTAGACTCTTTCCAGCAGAGTCTTCATGGCTAAATAAGTCGAGCCAAGGCAACTATTCATTTAAGGGTTCCAAATGAAGAAGGCATTTTTAATTTGAAAATCGACTTGTCTCTCTTTCAAATGTGTATGTATAGATATACTGTGGAGACCTAAATCAAATCCTTTATGACTACACAGTGGAAGTGAGAAATAGATTTAAGGGACTTGATCTGATACACAGAGTGCCTAATGAACTATGGACGGAGGTTCGTGACATTGTACAGGAGACAGGAATCAAGACCATCCCCAAGAAAAAGAAATGCAAAAAAAGCAAAATGGCTGTCTGAGGAGGCCTTACAAATAGCTGTGAAAAGGAGAGAAGTGATAAGCAAAGGAGAAAAGGAAAGATATACCCATTTGAATGCAGAGTTCCAAAGAGTAGCAAGGAGAGATAAGAAAGCCTTCCTCAGTGATCAATGCAAAGAAATAGAGGAAAACAATAGAATGGGAAAGACTAGAGATCTCTTCAAGAAAATTAGAGATACCAAGGGAACGTTTCATGCAAAGATGGGCTCAATAAAGGACAGAAATGATATGGACCTAACAGAAGCAGAAGATATTAAGAAGAGGTGGCAAGAATACACAGAAGAACTATACAAAAAAGATCGTCACAACCCAGATAATCATGATGGTGTGATCACTCACACTCAACTACAGCCAGACATCCTGGAATGTGAAGTCAAGTGGGCCTTAGGAAGCATTACTACAAACAAAGCTAGTGGAAGTGATAGAATTCCGGTTGAGCCATTTCAAATCCTGAAAGATGATGCTGTGAAAGTGATGCACTCAATATGCCAGCAAATTTGGAAAACTCAGCAGTGGCCACAGAACTGGAAAAGGTCAGTTTTCATTCCAATCCCAAAGAAAGGCAATGCCAAAGAATGCTCAAACTACCGCACAATTGCACTCATCTCACATGCTAGTAAAGTAATGCTCAAAATTCTCCAAGCCAGGCTTCAGCAATATGTGAACCATGAACTTCCAGATGTTCCAGCTGGATTTAGAAAAGGCAGAGGAACCAGAGATCATATTTCCAACATCCTCTGGATCATCGAAAAAGAAAGAGTTCCAGAAAAACATCTACTTCTGCTTTATTGACTATGCCAAAGCCTTTGACTGTGTGGATCACAATAAACTGTGGAAAATTCTGAAAGAGATGGGAATACCAGACCACCTGACCTGCCTCTTGAGAAACCTGTATGCAGGTCAGGAAGCAACAGTTAGAACCGGACATGGAACAACAGACTGGTTCCAAATAGGAAAAGGAGTACGTCAAGACTGTATATTGTCACCCTGCCTATTTAACTTCTATGCAGAGTACATCATGAGAAATGCTGGGCTGGAAGAAGCACAAGCTGGAATCAAGATTGCTGGGAGAAATATCAATAACCTCAGATATGCAGATGACACCACCCTTATGGCAGAAAGTGAAGAAGAACTAAAGAGCCTCTTGATAAAAGTTAAAGAGAAAAGTGAAAAAATTGGCTTAAAGCTCAACATTCAGAAAACTAAGATCATAGCATCTGGTCCCATCACTTCATGGCAAATAGATGGAGAAACAGTGGCAACAGTGGCTGAATTTATTTTTCTGGGCTCCAAAATCACTGCAGATGGTGATTGCAGCCATGAAATTAAAAGACGCTTACTCCTTGGAAGGAAAGTTATGACCAACCTAGATAGCATATTCAAAAGCAGAGACATTACTTTGCCAACAAAGGTCTGTCTAGTCAAGGCTATGGTTTTTCCGGTGGTCATGTATGGATGTGAGAGTTCAACTATAAAGAAAACTGAGTGCCAAAGAATTGATGCTTTTGAACTGTGGTGTTGGAGAAGACTCTTGAGAGTCCCTTGGACTGCAAGGAGATCCAACCAGTCCATTCTAAAGGAGATCAGTCCTGGGTGTTCTTTGAAAGGAATGATGCTAAAGCTGAAACTCCAGTACTTTGGCCACCTCATGTGAAGAGTTGACTCATTGGCAAAGACTCTGATGCTGGGAGGGATTGGGGGCAGGAGGAGAAGGGGACGACAGAGGATGAGATGGCTGGATGGCATCACCAACTCAATGGACATGGGTTTGGGTAGACTCCAGCAGTTGGTGATGGACAGGGAGGCCTGGAGTGCCGTGGTTCATGGGCTTGAAAAGAGTCAGACACGACTGAGCAACTGAACTGGAACTGGATACTGTGGAGAAGGAAATGGCAACCCACTTTAGTATTCTTTCCTGGAGAATTCTATGGACAGAGGAGCCTGGTGGCCTACAGTTCATGGGGGTTGCAAAGAGTTGGACACAATTGAGCACAGCACACTAATGTTCTAGACATGGTTCATCCCTTGGGAATATAGAAGTAGAAGACAATTGACCCTCCAAAATAGTCCACACTTTAGTGGACAAGAATGATTAGAAAACCTACAAATAAACACTACATTGTGCTGGATAGAAATGAGCACAGACTGAAGGGAGAACCAGGTTGGGGAGGGTCCTGTTATGGGGGATGTGTTTAAAGGGGTCTTAACAGGTCAGAAGAGAACTGGGGTGAGTTTAGGGATAGCAATTCAGGCTTAGGAATATTCATGGAGATCAACAGTGAGGTTCTCTATTTTTGCTCTCATTTTAACCTCACAACAAACCTGCAAGTTACTTATGAATATTCCCATTTTTCAGACAATTAAATAGCAGAGACTGGAGAGTGCTTATCAATGTTTACAAGTATGAACATCAGATAATAAATGAGCATGACAATCATATGATGTTATGATTCAAAGACACAGCAAAAGAGGGTAGTTGATTAAGACCAGCTGGGCCAGGATCGCAACACAAGTGAAGCAAGAGACTAACATCAATTCTATTCCAAGCTGGAGTGACTAGATTTCTAAAGATATCAGAGATCCTACTGAAATCCCTTGGAGTGATGAAAAATTGGGGAAAGTTCACTTTGCTAAGAAAACCTTCTCAGACATTTCCCACATCTATCTTTTCCCTGGTCCAAACGAGGAGAGAAGGCAGGCACTCATAAGAGGCTGCTGAACAAACAGAGACTACCCAGTTTCAGTACAGCTTGTATTAAATAAGAGAACAAATTCAAACACACAGGATGGACAATACCCAGTGATGCAAATTGGTCGGCTTTATGTTATCATACTGAAAGACTAATATTACCTGTTCATTAGAAAACAAAAGCCAGGGTGAGTGAGCAAACCAGTCAATTTTCAGATTTTCTTGCCTTCCAGGAAAGAGTTACATGTGTCAACATTGACTCAGCAGGGCTCTTTTCCATTTAGAAAGAAAAGTCGTGTTACACCCACTAAGGTTTTTGTTCAAGCTATGACAATATTCCCTATAGAACATCAGCTTCTGCTTTGCTAGGGTCATGATCTGGGGTTTAAGTAAACGAAAAATTTTCCCCAGTTACAAAAATCAAATATATCTAAATGTAGGTGTGTTTAATTTTATAAAGGACTCATATTTTACTTCTAAGAAAGTCAGTTTAAGAGTCTTTGAGATAAAAATGCAAAGAGATTTATCAGCTTATAAAACAGAAACAAGGCTGGATTTAGGCATGTCACCATAAGGCACTCAAACATCACCAGGCCCTGGTTTTCCTGTCTCTCCATTCTTCTCTTTTCCATCTTGGCTCCCTTCTCCTCTTGTTGTTGTAAGATGGCTTTAGCTTAACCCTAACTCTGCCCCTAAATCTCACACATCTCACTTTCACATGTAGTGGGAAAGGTGAACCTTTTTCCCAAAAACTCCTACATGTGGTTCTGAGATAAAATCCAACTGGTATAGCTTTGGACTCCACTCACCCTGGAAGGAACCAATCATTACAGCCACAGAAATGCAGTATGTTGATAATCTGGGGGAGGGAGAGGCCAACATGAGAGACAGAGCCAGCATCCTGGTAGATAGTGATTTATAGCAGAAGGTCACACTACTTCAGTATCAGGCTGTATTTTAAAATGCTGTCTTGGGACTTCCCTGGTGGTCCAGTGATTAAGAATCTGCCTTGTAATGAAGGGGATTCAGGTTCAATCCTTGATCAGAGAACTAAGATCCTACATGCCTCAGGGAAACTGAGCCCTCATGCCACAGCTAGAGAGCCCTCATGCCTCACTGAAAGATCCACATGAGGCAATGAAGATCCCTCAGCAACTAAGACCTGACACAGCCAAATAAATATTTATAAAATAAAATGCTGTCTTTCCTGTTTTCTCATATGCCCATATGTGTTCCTAATGCCCAGAGTCACCTTCACCATTAATTCCAAAGTTACCCCATACAGGTAACTCCTGTTCTTAATTATGGGGGTTTTATTTCCCAAGCATCCAGGTTCACACAACAGGGAATGGTGAACATGCCACATGCTTAAGTGGGATGCAATGCCTGCTGACTTCTGTGGTTGATCCAGCCAAAGACAGTTCCCATGGTGTCCCTGCAGGTCCTCAGCAAAGAATAAAACAGTAATTAGCCTCTAATTAAAGTAAATAAATTTAAATTAAAAAAAAAACAGAGGCAGCTGCTTTGGGGAACACAGTAATTTTTCATTTAATCATTATTTAAGCATTTAATCATTTAAGCATTATTTCATTTAATCCTCATGACACTTTCAAATTGTGGTGCTGGAGAAGACACTTGAGAGTCCCTTGGACAGCAAGGAGATCAAACCAGTCAACCCTAAGGGAAATCAACCCTGAATACTCTTTGGAAGGACTAATGGCTGAAGCTGAGGTTCCAATACTTTGACCACCTGAAGCAAAGAGTTGACTCATTGGAAAAGACCTTCGATGCTGGGAAAGATGGACCTCAAGAGGAGAAGAGGGCAGCAGAGGATGATATGGTTAGACAACATCACTGACTCAATAGACATGAGTTTGAGCAAACTCAGAGAGATAGTAGAGGACAGAGTAGCCTGTCATACTTCAGTCCATGGGGTTGCAAAGAGTCGGACACAACTGAGCAAATTAACAACCTCATGACACATCTATGAGGCAGGTAACAGTATCATACCAATTCTACAATGAATAAATGGAGTAAAATAACTTGTCAAAGGCCATACAATCAGTCAGGTGAATCAGATCTATCTGATTTCAAAATCCACGTCCTGAATTATTTTGAGAGGATGATGAACCTTCAATAACCCCTCATGAGAATATGAGCTCTTGAAGGAGATGAGTGGGGTCTGATTAATCTTTGCGATCTTTATCACTGCTACAAGCACAGTACCTAGCACACTGGTGCCCTATCAACTCATTCACTCATTTATTCATCCACAGATCTTTGCCTAGCCCTGCTGGTGTCCTCACGGTATCAGCCCTTGGTGATACAGAGCATGCAAACTTCACTGGAGTGAGCTGACTTTCTCCAGCACTGAGAACACAGAATAATCATGTTTCTGGGCTGACTGGATAGGGCAGGGCATATACGTGGATAAATTAGAGGTCATACAACTTCCCATCAGGAGAGGTCATGGGGTTGGACCCTGAGAAACTCTGGAAAGAATTTCGGCTCAACTCCAGACAATGGGGATCTAAGCTGGACCCTAGATTTCTAATTAAGAGTAGCCACATTCCAACACCTGGCTTCGGTGTGGGACCTGCAACTCTGGTTAGTGGAGCATGAAATAGACTTTACCTTTGGGCCAGGGGGTTTGAGAGCACAGACGGCTTGTGTGCCAATCTAGGTCCTGCCATTTAGTAGTTTTGTGACCTTGAACAAGTTGTAAGATGAAATAATAAGAGCATCACTCTTTTAACATTGTGAGGATTACATGAATCAATATGTTTAAACACTTTGAGTGTATATGTGTTCGTAAATATCAATGCAAGCATCACAGCCTGGCACTGATATCCCATCACACAATCCAGGACACCAACTGCCTCCTCCATGTCTCCACAACACATTCATCAGACTCTTAAGCAGCCAAGAAAATTGTTGAGAGTTACCACCTTCAAGACTGTGCTCAGCGGACACATTTACTCCCTCTGCTCCCTGGCTGACTACACCACAGTTAAGAATGGCTTTAGAAAAGAAGATGTACCCAAAACCAGAAGCTGGATGAAAAGAGTGAGGTCCATAGAGCTCAAAGCTGAAGGAGGTGCTCACACTGAGGATCATCCGAGTGCATCTGTCCATGGCTTTAAGAAGAAAAATTGCAGGGATAAGATTTCAGCATTTGAATTACTGCTGGGTACACCATTTGTAATAGTGTAGTGTTAGTTACCCAGTCGCGTCTGACTCTTTGCGACCCCATAGACTGTAGCCCACCAGGTTCCTCTGTCCATGGGATTCTGCAGGCAAGAATACTGGAGTGGGTTGCCATTTCCTTCTCCAGGGGATCTTCCTAACCCAGGGATTGAATCCAGGTCTCCTGCATTGCAGGTAGATTCTTTATGATCTGAGTCATCAGGGAAGTTCCCAAGTATGGAAGAGTAATTTATTTGCTGTATAAGTTTTATTCCTCAAAAGTTTTAAAAATTGAATTACAGCTTTAAAGCACTAGGGGAACTTGTTTCTTATGGGAATTAACTTGTGAATGCATTTGTAGAACCAAGACTCCTTTAGAGAAAAACATTATTATCCAGAGACTGGATTGTTCCATGTTGTGTTTGACTGAACTGCCTTTCTAAAAACTGTCATATGCTATGTATGCAATATTTGTTTTCCTGATAGCAGAACAGTAAATTCATGGAAGGATATCTTTGTGCAAGAGGAACACAGCCTTGAGGGAAGTAAAGCATCAAAGAGTCTCAGAAAACTGCCATAGATTTTTCTACATTATTGTAGGTGTGCGTGCATGCTAAGTCTATTCAGTTGTGTCCGACTCTTTGCGACCCTATGGACTGTAGCCCACCAGGCTCCTCTGTCCATGGGATTCTACACGCAAGAATACTGGAGTGGGTTGCCATGCCCTCCTCCAGGGGATCTTCTCCACCCAGGGACTGAACCAACGTCTCCTGTGTCTCCTGCCTTGCAGGTGGATTCTTTACCACTGAGCCGCCAGGGAAGCCCACATTACTGTATACAAGGTACAAAATAGAATCTTTAAAAGGTGCAGCAAAGAAACTGCCTGCAACACAGGAGAACTGGGTTTGATCCCTGGGTCAGGAAGATCCCCTGAAGAAGGAGATGTCTACCCACACCAGTATTCTTGCCTGGAGAATCCCATGGACAGAGGAGCCTAGGCTGCTATAGTTCACAGAGTTGCAAAGAGTCAGACACGAATGAGCAACTAACACACTTCAAACACTTCAAGGGTTGTGCAAACTCTAAAACAATTATGATCTTGTTAGGTTTGGGCCACTTGATAATTCTCCTCTAAGAAACATATTTTATCTTTTAAAAATCCACTCTTTTCTTCTATTTTGTGAATATGTGTTACAGTCAAAATATTCTCTTCTTCCTTCTTGAGTTCATTCTGTAGTTCTCTTTTTAAATTTTCTTGAGTTGATTTAAATGTTCTTGAGTTTATTAGTTTTCTCTTTCTTTTGGACATATGCATTTACAGCTTTAGCTGCATCTGTAAGTTTTGCAATAAGTGTTTTCCTTCTCAAGTTCTGCTTCTTTGGTGGCTCAGATGGTAAAGAATGCGCCTGCAATGTGGGAGACCTGGGTTCGATCCCTGGGTTGGGAAGATCCCCTGGAGAAGGGAATGGCTGTTCACTCCAGTATTTTGGCCTGGAGAATTCTATGGACTGTATAGTCCATGGAGTTGTGAAAAGTTGGACACAATTGAGTGACTTCACTTCTCAAGTTCTAAATATTTTAAACTTTCATTAGATTTCTTCTTTGTTTCAGAACACATTATGGGTGTTTAAAGTTTTCAAGCATGTAGATATGGGGAGAGAGATAATCTTTTTATCTAATTATTTTGCTTTGTGATTGAAGAATGTGGTCAGTATAATTTCAATTCAATTACTGTGTTTTCATTTGTGACTTTCAACAGACTCATATTTTGGAAATTTCCATATATCTTTGAAAAAAGGTATTCTATAATTGTCTTATATAAATATATATAAATTGTCTTATCTAAATATATTTTTATTGGATCAACTTTAATAATTGTTTTGTATATGGGAGTAATATGTTACAAATTACCATTTAAATTTCATATTGGTCAGTTTCTCCTTGTAGTTTATTCAGTTTTTCTCTATATAATTTGAGCATTATTTTCTTAAAATAATGCAAATTTCTGACTATATATTCCTGATGAGTTATTTCTATATAATGATGTGTTTTTCTTTTTGCTAATAATGCTATTTGTCTTGAGAGCTATTTAATTTAAATAGCCTTATATCAGTTACATTTTGATTTTTAACCACATGGTGAATCTTTTCCTATCCCTTTATGTTAAAAATTTCCTTATAAATGTCTTGTGTGCTTGCGTATAAGTCGCTTCAGTCATGTTTGACTCTTTGCAACTTTATGAAGCATAACCCACCAGGCTCCTCTGTTAATGGGATTCCCAGGCAAGAATACTGGAGTGGTTTGCCATGCCCTCCTTTAGGGGATCTCCCCAACCCAGGGATGGAACCCGTGTCTCTTGCATCTCCTGCATTGGCAGGAGGGCTCTTTCCACTAAAGCCACCTAGGAAATCCAATAAATATTTTTGGGTATACCTATTATAAAAAAAAAAAAATTACTGAATTTGTTGTTATCACTTTTGCTTTTAACGTCCAATCTAGAGATTCTAGGCAGATGGTAGTGACAGTGTGGTTTCCAATCTTATTTAATCTCCACATTAAAGCAAACATAACAAATAAAATAGCAAACCAAAGATAAATTTAAATTTACCAAAAAACTAGGCAACAGCCATAAGAATCACATGGTATTGGCACTCATGTAAGAGAAAGTGGAGGGAAGAAAATATGGTTGTATTTAATGATGAACAGAATCCCAAACAGCTAAGAGTCATTTGCTGGGGAGCACAGTGGGTCAATATGAGAAACCAGATGAAACTAAGAATGGATTCTCTCTCTGATACCAAGTGAGTTCAAGGAGCATGAAGTAAGGGGCTGAAAGGGCTGAAGCAGCTTAATCCTTATAAAGAAGGTTGAGTGCTGAAGAATTGATGCTTTCAAACTGAGGTACTGGAGAAGACTCTTCAGAGTCCCTTGGACAGCAAATATTCAGAGTCCCTGAATATTCACTGGAAGGACTGATGTTGGAGCTGAAGTTCCAATACTTTGGCAACCTGATGCAAAAGGCTGACTCACTGGAAAAGACTCTGATGCTGGGAAAGATTGAAGGCAGGAGGAAAAAGGGATGACAGAAGGTAAGATGGTTGGATGGAATCATTAACTCAATGGACAAGAGTTTGAACAAACTCCAGGAGACAGTGATGGACAGGAAAGTCTGGCCTGCTGCAGTCCAAGGGGTCAAAACGAGTTGGCCACAATTTAGCGAATGAACAACAACAATCCTTACAAAGTCTCAAAATGTAAATGGATCTCCTTCCAGTTAAGGAAGCATACTCTGGAGAAACTACTAGAAGTTGAATAAAATTGAGCAATTATAGAAAATTAAGATTAAAAAAGAGAATATTTCCACCCAAGTGGAGAAAGGAAATCTTGGGAAGCAAGAGACCATAGTTTTAAACATTACATAAAAATAATAAAAAAAAAAAAAAAAAAGAGGAGCTTTGTGATATTAGAAGAGCTTTCCTAAATTCTGCCTTTATATAAAGGGTCAGGAAAACTAATTTCACATAAAAACTGAATGACAGAGAAGTATCAGGTTCAAATCCCATATGATGTTATAATAAGAAATGAGATTATGGAGCATAATAACATTTTCAAGGATGATGAAAGCATGCTAGAGAGGTATGTTCACAAAAAGCAACTTACTATTTAAAAATTAGTTAAAAGACATTAAGAAGATGACATAGAATATGAAAAAAGAACATATATCAGAATTGTTAGAGCTGAGAATCTAAGTGCTAGAACTCAGGAAAGAACTACAAATAAAATATCCTCTAAGAAATGAAGACAAGAATAGAAAGATACAGTTTGGAAAAAACATTCAGCTAATGAGCTAAAAGATAGAAGGTGAAAAGGGAATTTTTTAAAACCAATGGAAATTAAGACTTTTTTTTTTAAGTTTCAAGAGAAAGTGACAAATACAAAGATGAGCAAAGATTATCTAATATACAGATACTAGGAGTTCCTGAAGAATAGAACCAAAGCAAAGGAGCAAAATAGAAAACTTTCTTAAATTAAAAAAAGGATTTGAAACTACTTATTGAAACATCATACTGGGCCTTTCCTAACTTTATTGCAAGACTCAAAAAGTGATTGAAATAAAAGAAGAGATATACTATGCTCATAGATGACATGATTTGACATCATAAAAATATCATCTCCTCAAATTAATCAATAAATTTGACATAATTTCAATTCAAACCCTACAAAAAGTTGATCCTAAAATTCACATGAGAAGTTAAATGGCCAAGCAGTTTTGAAAAACAAGCTAGTGTCTTCAACCTCCCAGACATTATAATTCCTAACAAAATTGTAGTAATTAAGAGTGGTGGTTTTGGTTGCATAATAGACAAATAGACCAATTGAATAGGTCAAAGAATCCAAAAACAGAAACACATAAATGGGAATTTGAATCCTAAGTCATGATTGACTTATTTGATTCTATTTTAGAGTCTGGAATCCAGCATTATATCAGGGCTCAGATTTCACTATTATAAGACCTTGAAAGTGAAAGTGTTAGCCGTTCAGTCATGTCCAACTCTTTTGGACCCCATGGACTGTAGCTCGCCAGGCTCCTATGTCCATAGGATTTTCCAAGCAAGAATACTAGAGTAAGTAAGCCATTCCTTTCTCTAGGGGATCAATCTTCCTGACTCAGAGATCTTTAACTCAATAAGACCTTACTGCTCTCCTGGAATCATAACTTTGTTATAAATAAAATAAGTTTAAATTTTAGAATGTTCAGTTTCCAAATAGTATAGGCTTTTTTTGAGATTTTCCATTAAGGTAGAGTGAAAAAATTTTGGCATGGAAGGTAGAAATCAACTGTAGTGTTGTCTTTTGTCAGTGGCTAGTGACTTCACCCTTCTTAACTCACTTGAGGATCAAATGCAATAATATTCACAAAAGCACTTCAAAAATTTTCAAGTATCCCTCTGTCTCAAGGCCAAATGTAATAATCTGTTAGAGCCTTTATCATAATCCGACACTCTTACTCGACATATTATATGAATTATAGGAGTTCATCCTGAAAACAACCTTACAAGGACAGTGTATCACCTTCGTTTTATGCTTGGCGAATTTGAGAGTACAAGGGATTAGTAATTTACCCAAGGTCAAGGTCAATTAGCTAGGAAGTAATGGAGCATGGACTTACATCTATGTCTGTTGAACTGCAGCACTTGATCTCTTATTGACTCCTCCACAGTCTTTCTATAAAATATTGTCATTGCTCTGTTTGAAATTGAATGGGTACATTTTCAATATTAAAATCAGAGTAAAGGGAAAATTATATAATCTGAATTAATTAAAGCCAACCAGTTATCTCTCCCCAAAATATCTTTATAGAACTAGGTCAACTTTATCTTTTAATAGACTATTTAGCCTGTTGACAAGAAATGCACAGGTGACTAGGAGGCACTTCTAAAAAACAAATTTTTTAAAGTGTGAGAAACTTGGAGAGGATGCTGTTTCCTGAAACAAGAGTCAACTCCTAATGCCCCATTTATAGACCAGGTCTTACACTGACACATGAAGAAGCTCTTTTAATTAACTGGTTAGGAATTTAATATCTTCACATATGCAAGGCAAGTCGACTTGCCCAGGCAACCAGATACACCGAGCTTTGTATATTAGTTCTGCTCTTTTGGCTTTTGAATGAACTTTCTAAGTCATGGGCATTAAAGGTTGTCTTAAGTAAATGATTTTTAACTCAAGTGCTCTTTTGGAAAATGAGGATATGCTAACCAGTGGAGGAGAGTACAAGGTGACCAAGCAAATTAAAACTTAACAATAATAATATTAAAGAACAAGTACCCAAATAACAAGATCAAAGAGATTAGTTTGCTGGATATCACATGGTTCTCACTAAATGTGGCCAAAGAGATCTTTAGTGCTTTGCCAAAACATGAAACTATCAGGCAATCTATCCCAAATGCACATCTGCTTTTGCATGGCTTTTCCAGAAACCATTTCCAAGAAGTTAAGGTGAGTTTTGCCACCTTACCATAATGGTGAATTTGAAGGCAAGTCTTTTGTCTCAGTAACACAGTCAAACTCAGGTCGTTTTCACACTTGTCTTAGTGTTCCCCTGAACTCTCCTACCTTAACAAAAGTGAGGGTAGTTTTCCTAAAAACATAATATGATTTCTTCTGATATTTGTCTTCAAGAAATTTAAGGGTTGCACTTGGGATTAGCATAACACTTTCTTATACAATTTCTTAGTGGCATCATTTACACTTTTAAATTTTTTTTTAATTTTATTTTTAAACTTTACAATATTGTATTGGTTTTGCCAAATACTGGGCCCACAAACTATCTCTATGAGATTACAATCACCTTAAGGGTAAATGTTATAATAATTCCTATTTATTTTTAAATTCTCCCACCAAAATTCTTAACTGATTCATGTAAAAGTTCTGCAAATCTTTCGTTTGTATTTTTTGTCTTCCATAAAATTTAACAAAGATTATTACCCAGAGAAGACAGGCAGTAATTTATTCTTTGAGTACAATAAAATTTGTTTAATTAAACTTTTAAAGATTTAACTACTTTCTATATCAAAGTTTGTAACTTTCATTTTTCCTCTCATTCAACAAATATTTACTGAATATCTGCCAGAAACACATTATTACTCTATTTCTCTTGAAACAGCTTTTTTACAGTATTATGAAAAAAAATAAGCTCTTAGAATTTGATAGCTAAAAGGAACTTTAAGGGTTACTAACTCAACACACTGATTTCAGAGACAATGAGGGAATTTTTCAAGAGTCTGTAGAAGTAGTGTCAGGCCTAAGGGAAAATAGCTGGTTGCTGCCACAGTGGAAAATAACAACTAGATATCTTGACTTTTGCTTCAGGACTTTCCTCTGTCAGAAGTTACTTCTTAAATTTTCTAGAGTACATCATGAGAAATGCTGAGCTGGAAGAAGCACATGCTGGAATCAAGATTGCTGGGAAAAATATCAATAACCTCAGATATGCAGATGACACCACCCTTATGGCAGAAAGTGAAGAAGAACTAAAAAGCCTCTTGGTGAAAGTTGAAGACGAGAGTGAAAAAGTTGGCTTAAAGCTCAACATTCAGAAAACTAAGATCATAGCATCTGGTCCCATCAGTTCATGGGAAATAGACGGGGAAACAGTGGGAACAGTGGCTGACTTTATTTTGGGGGGCTCCAAAATCACTGAAGATGGTGATTGCAGCCATGAAATTAAAAGACGCTTACTCCTTGGAAGGAAAGTTATGACTAACCTAGATAGCATATTCAAAAGCAGAGACATTACTTTGCCAACAAAGGTTCGTCTAGTCAAGGCTATAGTTTTTCCAGTGGTCATGTATGGATGTGAGAGTTGGACTGTGAAGAAGGCTGAGCACCGAAGAATTGATGCTTTTGAACTGTGGTGTTGGAGAAGACTCTTGAGAGTCCCTTGGACTGCAAGGAGATCCAACCAGTCCATTCTAAAGGAGATCAGCCCTGGGATTTCTTTGGAAGGAATGATGCTAAAGCTGAGAATCCAGTACTTTGGCCACCTCATGCGAAGAGTTGACTCATTGGAAAAGACTCTGATGCTGGGAGGGATTGGGGGCAGGAGGAGAAGGGGACGACAGAGGATGAGATGGCTGGATGGCATCACCGACTTGATGGACATGAGTCTGAGTGAACTCTGGGAGTTGGTGATGGACAGGGAGACCTGGCATGCTGCAATTCATGGGGTTGCAAATAGTCGGACATGACTGAGCGACTGAACTGAAATGAACTGAACTGAATATGTTTATAGATGAGAAATTCATCAGAATATGACATTCATGGTACCTGGAAATGGTTACTGGTTCCTCTTGACACAGTGACTCTAATAGAAGAGAAATAAACCTGTATTAAGAATGCTTATAATCACAGTCAAGAAACTTAAGAGTATTTGTACCTTTTGTTTCAGTAATTCTATTTTTAGGGATTTATCCTGGGGAAATCATCAGAGATACACACAAATATTCAGATACAAGATTCTATGGCAGGCTTTTTATCAAAATGCCTAACCATAAATTATGTTACACCTATATGGCAGAATATTATACGGTTTGAAATGAGGTCCAGTTATGCAACAGAACTTACTTAGTATAATGCTAAGTTTTGAAAAGGTAAAATAGCACAGTTTAGTAAAATGAAATAAGATGGGTGCGGCAGTCCATTCTAGTCTGAATAAAGCAGACTCATAACTATGGTTACTTCAGAGTAAGAAATCAGTGGTTTTAATTTTCTTCTTTTACTTTTTCTGTGTATCTAATTTTATAAAGCAAACTTGTATGCAGGTATACTAAGGAGAATGAAAACGAATGTTACTGTAAAAAGAATACCTTTTAGCCAAGGTAGACCCAGCAGGTGGCCAAGCTGAACTGACGTCCACAGGGGGAGAAAAAAAGTTGTTTAAATGAAGCCATAATCCCTCTCTATTTTAAACTTTTTAATGAGCTCTTTTCACTTGTCATAGTTATCTTTCCTTTCTGGACTGAACCTGAAGGGCACCCACAAAGCAAAAAATGTTCCTAAAGGATAATAACCCTTGGTAGCCTGGTCATATTTCTAGCCAGGAGTCCCTCTCCTTCCCTGCCACACACTCTCAGCCTTACCTAACCTGCATTTGGGATCATAAGGCTAACCCCATCATGCCCCTTCATAACTACATATGATCCCAGGACATCCCATATAACCAGGACTCTGATTCCTGTATGTCTCTGTCCGTCCCCTAGTCTGATCTCCTTTCTCACACTCCTTTGTGACTCCAAACCCTTCTAGTACAGCCTGGGGAGGGCTGCCTGGTCAGTATTCTACATTGCCAATCTCTTCTTTGAGTATCTCCCACACTTTGCTTTTGAACTGAAACCTGTCTCCTGGGGCCATTTCTCATTAGAGAGGGATAGGAGTTTCTTTCCCATCCTTTACCACCTGGCCTGAGGTGGGATATATGTCCTCTGTGTATTTCATGGGGACTTGCAAAATGATGCCCTCCCCTTCTCTAAAAACCAGTTCTCGTGAAGCTCGTGCCACCAAAACATATCCTATCTTGGAAATATATTTATTTAATGTTCTGCACTGTTAGCTTCAAATCTGAGAGTGACGATGCTTCTAAATCGTATACCCAGAGTAAAACGTTAGTTGCTCAGTCATGTCCAACTCTTTGCAACCCCATGGACTGTAGCCTGCCAGGCTCCTCTGTCCATGGAATTTTCCAGGCAAGAATACTGGAGTGGGTTGCCATGCCTAGAGTAAACCCACACTTAAAAGGTTCACCTGGCTTTAGGTCACAGTCGTGCTGCAGCCCTGTGGCTGTAAAATGAACTCTGTCATTGGTGTCCTTTGTAAAATGAACTAAATGTTCCCACAGATGATGCTGAAATGGTTAGAAAAGAGAGAGGTACTTTATTCAGTACCTGAATTCAGAGCATACTACCCATTTGAATACTGTGAAGGAAGGAAAAGGAAGGAAATGAGCCAACTATCCTGGATGGACAAAGGAAAAGCCCTATGGACCATGGCAGCTGTGGTCCCTGGCACTGTCCAGGCACACAGCAGACCCTCTGATGTATTTACTAGCTGACTGAATAATTCTTTTAATGCTATTCCATATACTCCAAATTAGTTTAGCCTACAAATTTCTGTAGCCTGACATTTCCCATTCAACAATCCACAATTTAGCATGTGACTTGATCTTTTTTATTTGACTGGTTTACTTAAAGTCTGGGATTTGTAGGGTCTAACCCATAGAAAAATAGAAAATGAGTGGACTTAAAAGCAAAAAGAATTATGTTTATTTATAACTCCAAAATTAAAGTCTGAAGCAAAAGCACTCTGTAATCATATGGGGCTTTCGTTTGATTAGATGATTACTTTTATCTCTTACAGTTTCTCCTTATTTATCTTTATATCTCCATATATACCTATGCAAATGGCCCCAAGCAACATTTTTTCAGTCATTTTTTGAAACACTTGTTTTCCTTCAGCAAATAATCATCTCGTTCCTTCTATATTCCAGACACTATGCTAGATGCTAGGAATGCAGCCATACACAGCACAGGTAACATCCCTGCCCTGTTTATCTTCTACCAAAATGGTAGGTAAATGCCTTATATATTTTGATTCCATTTTATTCTGTTCTATTCTAATATACTTAGAATTATATAATAAAATAATAAATATTATTTCAATAGATATTTTTAGTTAACAAAGTAGTTTCACAGCCAGTATCTTATTTGATGCTCAAGAAAACTCCATGGGAGGGTGTAGAGAAAAGGAGAAAAGGGAACCCTCCTACACTGTTGGTGGGAGTGTAAGTTGGTACAGCCACGACAGAGAACAGTATGGATGTTTCTCAAATAACTAAAAATAGAATTACCATATGATCCAGCAGTCCCACTCATGGGCATATATCCAGACAAAACTATAATTCAAAAGATACATGCACCTCTGTGTTCATAGCAGCACGATTCATCATAGCCAAGATGCAGAAATAACTTAAATGTCCATTGACAGAGGAATGGATAAAGATAATGGTACACACACACACACACACACACACACACACACACATACTGGAGTACTACTCAGCCACAAAAAAAGAAGGAACTAATCTCTCTGCCTGCAATGTAGCAGACTGAGGTTCAATCCTGGGTGGGGGAGATCCCCTGGAAAAGAGAATGGCTACCCTCTGCAATAGTCTTGCCTGGAAAATCCCATGGACAGAGGAGCCTGGCAGGCTATAGTCCATAGGATCACAGAGACAGATACAACTGAGTGACTAAGTGAACAAGAAAAAGCCGTTTGTGGCAACATGGATGGAACTAGAGATTATCATACCAAATGAAGTAAATCAAAAAGAGAAAGATGAATACCATATGATATCACTTATATATATATGTGTGTGTGTATATATATATATGTGTGCATGTGTGTATATATATGTGTGTGTGTGTGTGTAACAGATAACAACAAGGTCCTACTCTATAACACAGTGAACTACATTTCAATATCCTGTGATAAACCATAATAGAAGAGAATATTTTTTTGAAAAAGAATATATATGTATGTGTAACTGAATTACTTTGCTGTACAGCAGAAATTAATACAAATATTGTAAATCAACTATACTTCAAATGAAAAAAACATCCTAGGGGGTAGGAAAGGGAAGTAGTTTTACTGATATTATTTTACAGGTGACACTGTCAAGGCACTGAACATAATGGCATTAGCAGGTATTGCTTCTAAGGGACTGAGACTCACATGGGGACAACGCAGGAGAGAGAGCAGGAGCTAGCAGAGAAAAGACAGTCCATACACACTGCCCACCATCACTGTTTGGAAATTTCTTAGGCTAGTTTATTTATTCGTTTTGACTTTTATGGGACTCATGCTGCTGCAACAATTCTATTCATCACCATCCTGAACCTCTTGCTTTGGGAGGTCTGTTGATCAAGGCCAACCTTGATGCTCATCTTAAACAACTCTCCTTCTCACCGGCCTTTGACAGAAGACCCCTCTCACCTGGAAACCTACCAACCTTGCAAGCAAAGGATAAAATCTTTCCCCAGACAAATTTACCAGCATTCTCTACAGTAGTGTTTACACTCCTTGAACACAGACACTGTGTCTTCTTTTTAATGAACTTCTACAAAAAGCTTCTAAAACCATATAACGAATGCATTCTTGAAGAGGTCTCTTTCAGGTCAAATCATGGGGACTTCCCTGGTGGTTCAGTGGTTAAGACTCTGTCTTGCAAAGCAGGGGACACAGGTTTGATCTGTGGTCAGGGAACTAAGATCCTATGTTGCTTATGGAGCAACTAAGCCCATGTGTCATAATGACTGAGCCCAAGCACCACAACTAAAGAGTCTGCACCACAGCAGAAGACCCCACATGAAGCTACAAAGATCCCGTGTGCCATAACTAAGACTCAAGGCAGCCAAGTAAATAAATAAATAAAATACTTCTAAAACAACGTCAAAACATGATAATTACATAAAAGAATGTATTTTTATATAGAAAAGAGACCAAAATCCTAAAAACTAGATATCCAAAATAGGAGGACGAAATGCCATGGAACAAAATCTGCAGGATTGGTCATATTTATGTCTGGATCTTTATGTTATTAGTCAGCGGGCTCACCCCTGGACTGTCCAGCTGAGGACTGCCATTCAGGAGCATGTGTATGCACTGTGTTACCAGAGGAGTCAGAATGGCTAATTTCTATTTGGTTATCTAGTCTGATCAGCAAGATATTTTTCTCTCTGTGGTTAAAGTAGTTACGTTTGTATCCTTTTGTGGTTTTTAAATTCTGAAGAAATTCAAAGAAAAAAGCAAGGTACTGTCAATTCAGTCAAGATCAGCATGTGCAAAAGTAGGGGCTGTCTCTTCCTCTTCCTCCCTGGATGGGGGGGAGGGGAGAACAAAAGCAGCCGTCAGATGGAGCCCAGGTTAATCTTGAATGCTGCTTGCTTAATTTGACTATTTAAACTTTTTAATTTGTTTTTTTCTCTTCTACATCTTACAAGAAGAGTATTTTTAGATCAAAGAAATACCATATTTTGTGAGCAGGTGGAGAGCTAGAAAACTCCAGTCACCAGGTGTCACACTATCAAACAGCGCACCAAGTATAAAAAGTGGAAAAATAACCTTCTAGGGTATCTGGGGAAAATTCCAAGGAAGGCCAAACTATGATTCTCCTAACGCCCGGCAGCCATTCTGCTTTGCAACTTGACCACAAAGAAAAGATGATTATGAAACAGATATAAGCTAACAAGGGACAATTCCAAATTCATATCTAGGAAGAAACTGGCAAAAAGCAGAGAAGGCAGGGGTAGCTGCTTTCAACATCACTGGCTTTTTCTCTTGTTATTCTCCAGTTCATCCATGCTTCACTGGATAACTTTCCAGGCTCCAATACGACATCATCCCTTCCAGGAAGGAAGGACATCTGGTTCCAGTCAATTCATCAACACTGTGCCAGCTAGTGAGGGGTCAATAGAAATGAAAATAGACATTAGCCTCAAGCTGCCAAGCATCTCATGGAAACAGAGATACCAGGCATTCTATGAACAACAATTTGATTCAGTACCCAGTGTGGGCCAGGCATGATTCTAACAATGCACATTCACATGGGTTAAGGTGAAGTGAAAGTCGCTCAGCCATGTCCGACTCTTTTTGATCCCAAGGACTATACAGTCCATGGAATTCTTCTGGCCAGAATACTGGAGTTCCCTTCTCCAGGGGATCTTCCCAACCCAGGGATCGAACCCAGGTCTCCCACATTGCAGGTGGATTCATTTACTGAGGAACAAAAAGATAGCTGCAATATATGTATGTGAGTGAATTTATGCAGACTCTAAGTGTGTAAAGGGTACTGCAGTTGTTTATGAAAAGAATTAGAATTATTTCTAAGAATAACAGTAAATAATGTTTTAATAGTAACATACAGCCTTACAAGACACTTTCACATCGGAATTTTATTCAATGCTCAAAAAAACCCAATGGGGTAGGAAAAATAGCTAGTTTTAATAACATTACTTCATAGATGACAAGTACAAGAAGTAAGCAAGTGGGGTCAACTTAGAAACATGCAAACTGAACTGGAAACACTAAATTTCAGGAGGGGCTACCTCTAGAGACACAGGAAGGGTGAGGAGTGGGATAGGAAAAGGGAAAGGAGGTGACTTAAAGTTTATCTGAAACATTCTATTTATACTATTTAAATAAAACACAAAGCACAAGGGAAGAAAGGTGAATTTTAATTGATACTTTCTGATGAATAAGCAGTTCTTCCTCTATGAGACTCTGCTTTTCTGCATTTTGAAATATCTTTTTTTAAAAAAAAAGGAGAAATAGGCAACAAAAAGGAATTAATAGCCTTTAAGAATATTTATACTTCCCTCTGTGTTTTCACTACATATTACAAAAATTAAATGTGATCACAGAAATGGAGCTTCTAGCCTAGCTAGTAGCAACAAGCATTACAAACAATCCTTTCCTTTTCTTTTCTTTTTTATTCATTTTCTTTCCTTTCTTTTGCTTTTTATCCTTCTTTTCTTTTCCCAGATACTCAGCAATTAGACTATTCTGTTTTATATAACAATTAGAGGAAGTTGTTTAAATGTCTTCATCCATTCCTAAAGTATCCTGAAGCCTGGGCCTCTGTCTCATATCTGTCTGTCTTGCATATTTTATGGAGTGGTATCACATTTACTTAATAGGCACATAGTAATAAATGTTTGTTACAGGACATACACACACACATACAAACAGCGAACTTAATTCTAAACAGTAGTAGCAGTACCAGTTTCACTTATTTTTTCCTGAGTCTTGCTCTTTCATTAGGATTCAGGATTTTTTTTTTAAAGAAGTGATTAAAAACACCACCACTACCACCACTCAGGATTAGGCTCACAATGTCTTTTAAGTGTGGCCATCTGAATTACAAGTCCTCCTGAACTTGTAAGCAAGATTTGGTTGCATTATACTTAGAGAAAAATCAGGACTTGGTATTGATTTTTGCCCCCTGATCCAAAGAAAGTGCAGGTGTTTAAGCATTTATGAAATTGATTGACTCCCCTCTAGCAGCCAATTGATAGTAAGTTTAAGCTTCGGAGTGAGGCTGTAAAAGGTTTGATTATATTAACAATACTCAAAGTCATGGGTTCATAAATCTTAAGAGAAAGGATGCATATGTCACATATAACACATGAAAAAAAGTTGTTCTTTTATCATGGATAACTCACTATTGTGTGGAAACGTAGTTGATCAGCTATTCCATTATTTGAGTAAGTATCTGATGTCTTGTTTTCTTTCAAGAAGGCAGGTGCAGGATGAAGCAGGAAGCCTGCCAAGAAAGATGATAAATTACCATTTGGTGCTGGCGACCAGAGCTCTATGAATGCAGGGCTGCCAGGAATTAAGAGGGAGAGTAACCAGAAACGAGGAGGGACATGACTTCTGACTACAACTGTGGAGGTGTTTGCTTTTTGTCCTCATTATCTTTGCAGTATTTTAAGGGTCTCTGTTAGTTTTGTAACCTGCAGAATGAAGTGCTGTTTTAAAACAACTGTACACCACCTCAAAATATTATATTACAGCTGCTGAGATCAAATACAAAATCAGAATTGAGAGAGCACAGCTCAGTAACAGCAAATAAATGCCCTAAATAGACAAATAACATGGTCAAGCCAAGGTGCTTCCTGGCGGCAGCTTTGTTTGGGAGGGACATCTGGGCCGAATCCCTGGGAAGACCTCTGCCCCAAGTCAAACTGCACAGCAGTGTGTTCAGGTTGGGTTTCACCCTCCAAAACTAAGAAGAATCAAACAATAGCAATAGTAATGACCATAATCACAGTTTTTGAAATGTCTGTTCCATGAACATCTCCTGCCCTACAGGTTATCTTTTCTGCTATCTTGTTATAGGTTTATAAATCAGTGTTTAATATCCATGCAACGTCTATCAGAATCACCGTTGGCCATGGCTGTTCTTAATTTGTTAAACTCAACAGGATTTACTGAGCACCTAGAAAGTCCCTGGCATCCATCTGGGTGTTGGGGATATACAGATAGAAGATCCAGAACTTCCGAAGCCACGGTCTAGTGGAGGAAAAACAGATCCAGTGTGGGGGCCTCAGTAGGGTGATAATGGTCCATGGAGCACCATGGGAGGGCCCCTGGGAAGCCAGGCAGGCTCAGGTAAGGTTCTTAGGAGTGGTGACATCTGCAGTGGGAAAGAGTGGGGGGTGGGTAATTACTTAAGGCATTGGGGAAATAAGCCAGAGATGTAGCCCTTTTCAACACTCCAGCTTTATGAATGAAAGCGTTTTGGCTGGCAAGATGTGAAATGACACGTTCTCAGGGCTTATACCACAAAGGATTCTGGATTTCAGATTGAGTTTGGAATTTATTTTGAAATTAATGAGCTGTCCCTAAAGGATTTTGAGCAGGGGAGTTATGTGATATATCAGCACTTGGCAACAAATATTTACAATACAATATAGTGGGCACTCTGATGGACTCTGTGGGAGAGGGAGAGGGTGGGAAGATTTGGGAGAATGGCATTGAAACATGTAAAATATCATGTATGAAACGAGTTGCCAGTCCAGGTTCGATGCACGATACTGGATGCTTGGGGCTGGTGCACTGGGACGACCCAGAGGGATGGTATGGGGAGGGAGGGGGGAGGAGGGTTCAGGATGGGGAACACATGTATACCTGTGGCGGATTCATTTGGATGTTTGGCAAAACTAATACAATTATGTAAAGTTTAAAAATAAAAAAAAAAAAAAAAAAAGAAACGTGATGTAAGTACTGTGCAAACATAGGAAAGCAGTTATTTACTGTGGGAACGGATTGAGGTAAGTCCAAGAGGCCACTCTGAAGATGGGTTTTAGAGGATCAGTAGGAGTTCACCAGACACAAAAGGAATAGATAGCCTATCTATGGAAAGGCTATCAAGAGAAAGAAAAAAGAGAGAGAGAAAGGGAAAAAAATTTCAACAGAGCTTTGAAGAACTCTACTGTACTGCCTCTGATATCTGATACAGAATGACAGAAAGCAGACTCCCAGGAAATAGTAAAAGGTCAGGACGATAGGATTGTAGGCCTTGAACCATTGAAAGTCCCTTGCTCTAAAGAGAATTTAAAGAGCAGTGAGCCTGAACTCCTCCTTCTACACAAGAGAAAATTGAAGCCCAGGGAGGGGAAGTGACTTAGGGCCCAGGGACACACCTAGTGAGAGCCACAGGGAGGACAGGGCAGGCCCCTTGACTAACCTCGCATGCCTTTCTTCTCTGTCAACGGTCACCCAAAGCTTTTCCTCAAGTACTTTTCCAGGCTGTCTGCTTCCAATAAATCTCACATTCATTATATGCATAGGTAAATTCTAGTTTGCTCACTTGTTCCAGTTTATTTTTATGCTACCTATGTGTTCCCAGCAGACATGAAAGAGAAGAGTATTTTTAACACAGGTTATTTTGCTCCAACACCTGATGAAGTGTAGCTGTTAGGACATTAGTCATTCTTTCTATGCTGGTGTGACTCAGTCTCAGACCATCTGGGAGCTAGAATTTATGTTTCCAGTTTAGACTCACCACTGACCCACTAGGTGACGACTAGGAAATCTTGCCCAGGTTCAGTGTGATAAGAGAAAGACTATGACCCTCCTCTTCCATGTAGAATCACTAAGGTTTTTTTTAAAAAAAAAAAATGCAATAAAAGAACAAGAATGTGTTTTGCATACATTATACACTATCTAACTAAAGCTATAGGTAAAAGTCAATAGACATAAATGGTTGCTTTTAATAATCAGTTTAAAAATGAACATAGCATTATGTTTGGGCATAATCTATGATAATGGAGAGTGCACCACTCTGCTAGAGACACATCTTAACTGTAACTTTAGCTCCATCATCTGCTCTGTAACGTCGAGCACACCATTCAACTCTCAGGGCATATTTTCTCATCTATGAAATGAAAGGTCTGGATTCTTTCATGCTTAGTGTCATGACTGAAAATAGGTCTGGTTTACTAATATACTAGGGTGCAGTATCTAAAGGTCTAAAAGGTAAGAATAAGGAGAGAGTATGGGAATAAGATAATTAAATTACAGAAAATAGAAATTAGGGAAAAGAAGAAGAAAGAGAATAAGGAGGAGAAGGGAGACATGGAAGAGGTTGGGGGTGGGGGTGGGGCGGGAATAGAAAGGGAAAGAGAAGCCCATGCCTCTTACATGATTATTTCATGGGTCTGAAGCAGCACTAATGTATGTGCAGTTTCAGACTAACACACTTGCAGAATTCCTCCGGATACTGATTATTTGAACTAGAAAGTTAAATTTCGAAAACAGAAAGAAGTATTTGTTTTTCTGGTGTGTGTGTGTGTGTGTGCACGCGTGTGTGTGTTCACGCGCCCGTGTGCACTTATTTTAAACTATATTTTCATTTGGATGGAATAAATGAATCCTTCTCAAGGTTTAGCATTTTCTGTCTGGAAGAAAAAAAAACAGAATTACACCCTCTTCAAATTTGATAAACAAGTTTTCAGCTGCTATTCTTTCGATCTAGTCAAACACTTTATGCTGAATTCAAAACTGATCTCCTTTAGTTTCCAAGGTCCTAATTGATATGCCAGTGTTGAACTCTCTTTTCTCTTGATATTTTAACTGCTTGGGTCTATATTAACTGCTCCATTCCATTTTAGTTTTCTTTCATGAGAAAGGAGATGATCTTTAGAAAAAAAAATCACTCATTTTTTCCCATCTATAGTTTATTTCTAAAATTGAAAGTAAATGCCTTACCCAAGTTCAGTTGGATTTCAATCCTTAAATTCCATATTTTTATCAGCATCTCCTACATTCCATTTTCCTGTGGCTGATCATCCAGAAAAGAAGAAACTTGTTTCTATGGTTATTTCATCTAAAAGCTTCAGGAATAATTATTTTAGTGGAAAGTCTGACATAAAAGAAAAAAAAAACATGTTAACAGAATTTGAAAAAAAAGGTAACAGATACCTTTTAAACTATACAAGAATATCGTGAATAACTATATACCAGTAATTTTGAAACATATATTAAGTTTTGGGAAGTAATATAAAAAGCCAATATTGAAGCAAGAAGAAAAAGAAAACTAATGCACCAACATGTTAAAGATATTAACATTGTATGCCTAAGAGCCTTTCCCTCTGCTCCCTAAAACCCTAAGCTCAGGTAGTTTTATGCAAAACTTCAAAGGAACCAATAATCCTGATCTTAGATAAACTGTTACAGAGCTAAAAACAATACAGAAAGGAACCCAATTCATTTCATGGGGCTATGAGTTTATACCCCAAAGACATATAGGAAGATTAGAATTAATTTCACTTAATAAAATAGAGGCAAAACTCTCAAATAATTTTTTTTAGAAATGTATCATGATCAAACAGTTGTCTTTTCATAAAAATCAAGATAGACATTTTTTTAAAATTACATGTTCACCTCAGTGTATGTTAGAAAAAATTTTTTAATGAATTTCAATACCAAGACAAATTTTTAAAAGTTAAAACTACAAATAGGAGAGAACTTTGATAACATGGTAATGAGCTACCAAAAACCTATAGCAAGCATTATATTTAATGAAAAACATTTTCAGTCATTTTCCTAGACATTGGAGAAAGACAGGAGTGACTATTGTCATTATCATTCTCCCTAGTGTTTGTGGAAGCTTACAATCTTATAATACCTTTCCTAACCACCCCCTGTCCTCTCTACCAAGCTCATCTTTAGCCAGCTCTCCCCTGGGACACTCCCATTAGCAGAGTGGACTTCCCAGGGCATTGTTATCAAGTCTGGCTCTGCCACATCCATTGAGAAGCTCTAAGAGTTACCATATCTGGATTAGTTTCTTGTGGGCTCACTGCTCCTTTCTTCTGGGTCCTGGTGCACACAAGGTTTTGGTGAGAGACTTTATTTTGGGGGGCTCCAAAATCACTGCAGATGGTGACTGCAGCCATGAAATTAAAAGATGCTTGTTCCTTGGAAGAAAAGCTATGACCAACCTAGACAGCATATTAAAAAGCAGAGACATTACTTTGTCAACAAAGGTCCATCTAGTCAAAGCTATGGTTTTTCCAGTAGTCATGTATGGATGGGAGAGTTGGACTGTAAAGAAAGCTGAGTGCCAAAGAATTGATGTTTTTGAACTGTGGTGTTGGAGAAGACTCTTGAGAGTCCCTTGGACTGCAAGGAGATCCAACCAGTCCATCCTAAAGGAAGTCAGTCCTGAATATTCATTTGAAGGACTTATGCTGAAGCTGAAATACTTTGGCCACCTGATGCGGAAAACCGACTCATTGGAAAAGACCCTGATGCTGGGAAAGATTGAAGGTGGGAGGAGAAGGGGACAACAGAGGATGAGATGATTGGATTGCATCATCAAAGCGATGGACATGAGCTTGAGTAGGCTCTGGGAGTTGGTGATGGACAGGGAAGTCTGGCGTGCTGCAGTCCATGGGGATGCAGAATTAAACATGATTGAGTGACTGAACTGAACTGAAGAATTACAATGTGGTTCTGCAATTGCCTTTTCCGCTATGCCATCAGAAGGCTATTATTTCTCAGATGGGAGCTGCTTCTTCCACTGGATCCCAAAAGAAAGGAGGCAAGACTGCATCCATTCACAGCCAATTGTTACCAATGGGTAGATGCAATCACATATTTGATTTTGGAAACCTCTGAGATTTGATAGTATTTCTTATCATATTGTGACCTAATGAGGGTTGATCAATACAGTCTTGGAGATCTTTTCTAACATAAACATTTTTAAAAATTAGATATAAAGGCTGAAAGAGAAAAGGCAGAATTTTCATAGTTGTATGCTATTATGATTTATAATAAAAACCCAAGAAATGCAAAAAAGTATTAGAACTCACAAATTTCACATATATAAAAATCAATTAAAACTTCAGTAAATTACACTAGCAAAAACACAGAAATGGTGCTCACCCTAAAAGAGTGGACTGTATGTTCCCATTCTTATGTGTGGGCTGCCCATAGTGATTTCCATCCAAAGGGTTCAGTCTGAAAAGTGGAATAAAAAGAATAACTTCACAGAAGAGACCACTGATGAACACTACCTCAGCTGAGTGATCAAGGTCAACATCAACGTTGTTAAGTCATATTGATAGCATCTATTCTTGACATGATGAGATGAGAATGGGACTTTACTTCTGTGATCCTCCTCCTCAAAACCCACAATCCTAGTCTAATCTTAAGCAAAACATCATACAAACCCTAACTGGGGGACATTCTACAAAACATCTGACCAATAGTCCTCAAATCGGTCAGTCATCAAAAATTACCCCCACTTCATTCATGTGGATTAGTAAGATATACTGTGACAATTGTTGCTGTTTAGTTTCCCAGTCAGGCCCAACTCTTTGCAACCCCAAACCAGGCCTCTCTGCCCCTCACCATCTCCTGACATTTGCCCAAGTTCATGTCCATTGCATCAGTGATGCTATCCAACCATCTCATCATCTGATGCCCTCTTCTCCTTCTGCCCTCAATATTTCCCAGCATCAGGGACTTTTCCAATGAGTCAACTGTTCACATCAGATGACCAAAATACTGGAGTTTCAACTTCAGCATAAGTCCTTCCAACGAGTATCCAGGGTTGATTTCCCTTAAGACTGACTGCTTTGATCTCCTTCCTGTCCAAGGGACCCTAAGGAGTCTTCTCCAGAGCCATAGTTTGAAGGCATCAGTTCTTCAGTGCTCAGCCTTCTTTATGGTCCAGCTTTCACAACTGTACATGACCACTGGGAAGACTATAGCTTTGATTATACAGACCTTTGTCAGTAGAGTAATGTCTCTGATTTTCAGTATGCTGTCTAGGTTTGTCATAGCTTTCCTGCCAAGAAGTAAACATCTAATTTCATGGCTGCTGTCACCATTTGCAGTGATTTTAGAGCCCAAGAAGAGGAAATCTGTCACTACTTCCATCTTTTCCCCTCTATTTGCCATGAAGCAATGGGGCCAGATGCCATGACCTTAGTTTTTTTAATATTTAGTTTTAAGCCAGCTCTTTCACTGTCCTCCTTCACCCTTATCAGGAGGCTGTTCAGTTCCTCAGTTTCTACCATTAGAGTGGCATCATCTGTATATCTGAGGTTGTTGATGTTTCTCCTGCCTATCTTGATTCCAGCTTGTAATTCATCCAGCCCGGCATTTCTCATGATGTGCTCAGCATATAGATTAAACAAACAGGGTGACAGCAGGCAGCTGTGACAATGTCAGGTAACAAACAACCCTGATCACAATGTTTTACAACAATCAGTAGTTTTCACTCTCCATCTTGTAGAAACAGACTTTATTTTCTTGGGCTCCAAAATCACTGTGGACAGTGACTGCAGTCATGAAATTAAAAGATGCTTGATTCTTGGAAGACTAGCTATTACAAACCCAGACAGTGTATTAAAAAGCAGGGACATAATTTTTCTGACAAAGGTATATATAGTCAAAAACCTATGTTTTTTCCAGTAGTCATGTATACATGTGAGAATTGAACCATAAAGAAGGTTGAGTGCCAAAGAAATGATGTTTTCAAACTTTGGTGCTGGAGAAGACTCTTCAGAGTCTCTTGGACAGCAAGGAGATCAAACCAGTCAGTCCTAGAGGAAATCAACCCTGAATAGTCATTGGAAGGACTGATGCTAAAGCTGAAGCTCCAATACTTTGGCCACCTGATGCAAAGAGATGACTCATTGGAAAAGACCCTGATGCTGGGAAAGATTGAGGGTAGAAGGAGAAGTGGGCAACAGAGGATGAAATGGTTGGATGGCATCATCAACTCAATGGACATGAGTTTGAGCAAACTCCAGGAGAGAGTGAAGGACAGGGAAGCCTGCTGTGCTGCAGTCCATGGAACCACAAAGAGTGGGACACGACTGAATGACTGAATAACACTTGTAGATTGGGTTCTGGGTCTGCTGGGTGTGGCTGAGCTCAGCTGGACTTGACTCCAGTAGGTATCCAGGATACACCTTAGGTTTAAGTCAGCTTCTCATGTCTCTCATTGCTCTCACTGGAACACTACCCTTGGCTAGATGATAAATTTGTTTACAAAGAACAAAAATGGGACACGTTTTCTCTAGAAAGTCTCAGAGGCATTTTTGATTATTGATCAGATCTTTTCCTACGGTAAAGGAAAACAAAACTAACTCACTTCAAAATATGCTTCCAGAAATCGGTTTTTCCTCCACTTGATAAAAGTATGCTTTTCAAGAATCATCTTTTTTCCTCCACTATGAAAAAATAAGCAAAAAGATTTTTTAAAAAACCCAAGGACATAACATTACAGGCCAAGCTTGTGTGGTTTGTCAAGATGAGGTCTGTCCAGTTGTACATGCAGAAGGCAGTGGAACCACTTTGAGAAGTGATGCTGGGATCAGATTCTCATGCTGACCTCTGCCCACACACTGAGCTCTGACTGGCACCCTGCATCTGTCAGTCAGTATTGAGGTGAGGTGCCCCATCTTATCTGCCATGCGAAAGAGCAGGCACACTGGTGTCCTTACGATGAATCAATGGCACGTGCCACCTCTTTGCCTGTTCACTGTAGCAATGTGGACATGTCACAAGGGTTCTACATGGGGAAACCACCCTGAGGGAGAGTTTAGTAAAACCTCAGGAAAGTATTTTTCAAGTTATTCCATAGAAGCACCTTTCTTCTTAGAGGCAAATGACAAGTGCACAGACAAACACTCCAGGAAACCAGAAGGTGGAGCCTAAAACATCCTGGCCTAAGCAGAAAATGTCTTTCAAGTCTCCTGACGGGGCTTTAAAATGTCATATGAATTTTTCATTTGATTTCATATCCTCTTTTATTTAATGTAAAGCAATGTTTTAAATTGCCATCTGGGACTGAAAATGTTTCCTAGCATTTTAGCCTATACCTTGGTAGGCAATCAGCATATTACACGGGCACAGAGTGAGGTGCTGGCAAAGAACACGAGATCTGGCAGCTGGTACCCTCAGACCCTGTCCACTTGCCCATTTCCACAACCACTATCGTAGTTATTGTTTAGTCGCTCAATCGTGTCTGACTCTTCCGTAATCCCATGGACTGTAGCCCACCAGACTCCTCTGTCCATGGGATTTCCCAGGCAAAAAGTGGGTTGCCACTTTCTTCTCCAGGTAATCTTCCTAACCCAGGGATCAAACCTGAGTCTCCTGCATTGGCAGGAGGATTCTTTACCACTGAGCTACATGGGAAGTCACTAGTCCAAGTTACCACCATTCTTTTCCTAGACCATGGTTGTAGGGCCTCTAAGCTGGACTGCCTGCTTCCACTCTTTGGTCTGTATTCAGAGTGTATCTGACTAACAAAAACCCTTTCACACCTCTTCATCACTATCAGTAGAAAATCAGAATCTTTATCCAGGCCTCCAGGCTCTTGGGTCTGGCCTCCACCAATTTATTCAAGCTGATCTCTGATCACGATCTCCTCGCTCTCTGTGCTCCAGACATATAGCCTCAAGCCTGCTAGTCCGTTTCCTCTCCCCAGACTTAGACCAACCAGTTCTCCTCCTTAAACCTTCTTCCTTTAACCCTTATTTTTGTTTCGACTCCCTAATAAATCCATTTTCTCCTATTCTACATTCTGACAATTCCTCATATTTCTCATTCTCTGGCTCTAAGCTCCTCAAGGAGAAAGGTAATGTCTTCTTTCTATCTGTTCTTGGCACCTAACACCTTCCCTGACACATAGTAGCTGTTCAATAACTGTTTTGTGACAGAAGGAAAGAATGAGCTAGTGAAGAGTTCATCTTCTTACAAGTCCAGAAAACTAAGGCTGAAAGAGAATAAGTAACTTAAAGAATTTTCTAATGCAATACATACTTTGTTAGCATATCATTGACCAGAGATGTATTAACTCCACAAGCATAAGTTTCTGCAAAAATCCCCCGGTCAATAATGTGTCAAAATTCCATTTTAACTGGATGGCATCACTGATTCAGTTGGGACATGAGTTCGAGCAAACTCCGGGAGATAGTGAAGGACAGGCGTGCTACCATTCATGGAGTCGCAGAGTTGGACATGACTTAGCCATGGAACAACAACAACAAAATGTTAGACTGAAAGCTTTGTTCCAGTTCCACCCAAAACACCTTTCAGGTAACTCTGGGGATGAGGAAAAAGTAAGAGACAGAATCTCCTCAAAGATTTGAGACAGAATTTATGAATCTCGTGAGTCTTGATGCCTGAGTGTTCCTAATCTAAGAAGTTCCCCTAAGAACATAAAAGGAAATGCCAACACTGCTGTTGATATAAATGACTATTTGAAGTTTTTATTTCTTAATCCTTTATGCCTATTTGGAAACACTGGAAAATAGAGTGTTTTATTAACAAGCACCATCCCTTGACGGTGATCCTTGTATTGACGTGAGGCCAACATGAAAAACAGTGTGGAATGAACTGGAAATGAAAAGCAGAGCATTCACTCAATAATCATCTCACCAACTTTATGGAGATCCACCTGCTACTTAGAGGTACGAGGATATGATACTGACACTCCCCGACCACAGGTGGCTCAGGGCCTCCAGGGAAGACAGGGCATCATCAGAGAGTCACTAACAGTCTGTGCCTTGGATGTGGTACATAAGCTTTTTCAACTTGTTTCCTCATCTCTAAAATTAGGGAAATGGCAGAGTTGCCATTTCTTACTGCTCTTAGAATTGCTGTGACATTAAATGGGATGATGACCATAAAAGACTTGGTGTCTGGCACACAGTCATTTATATCAGTTGGAATGTTTTTGCTTACAAGAGACAGAAAACTTGACCAGCAGTGGCTTAAATCATATATTTATTCTTCTGTTAACAAGCAGCCTGGGGTGGGCAATCCACAGAACTGTTTAGCAATGATGGGCATCTGGCCCTGCATCTCTGGAATTCTCCTGACCTGCCTTCACAGTGTAAAAACACCTGCTGCTTTTCAAGTGCCTCTTTTTTGACAGCAATAAGTAGATCTTTCCTAAGAAGCCCAAGAGACTTTCTTATATGCTCCATTGGCCAGAAATATGTATTATATGTATATGTATTATATGTATATGTATTACATATATAAATATGTATAATATGTAATATGCATAGTACCGGGCCTGGCATCTACTAACTAATCAGTACAATTTAGCTATTAGGTGATAGTGATGATGGTGGTAATGGTGATGATGATGATGGTGGTGGTGACGCAACAGAGAGGAAAAACATATGTACTTTCTGTTTATAATCAAGACCATCTGTCAACTTCTGGATCCATTTGTCCCTCTCTTCCAAGGTCTGATATAAAGAGATGGAATCACAGAATACAGAAGCGTATTGGACTAATTAATATCTAATTAAGATATTGCTTGGGAGAGCAAAAAAGGACAGTCACAAACAAATGGAAGTAGATAAAATAGGATATCGTGGGTATAACCAGGGAGGTTGGTAAAGTTAGAAATAGCATAGAATCATAACGCATGATCCCTGAAAGTCCTTCTCATTACCAGAGTAATGAATGAGTCTTCTCTGAAACCAGGGCCCAGAGAAGGTAAATAATTAACTCAAGGTAACACAGAATTTCAATTAGAACTTAGGTTTCCTAAAGCCTGTAATTAAAAAAAAATTTTTTTTTGTTACCAAAAAATGCAATCTAAAGGTGAAAGAAATGCCTAAAATAAACTCATTATTAGTGGAGTCAATTGCTGCTCATCTGCCATACTTTTACCCTCCCATCCTGGCATAAAAAGAGTTAATAAGCAAGCATTTTCTGGTTATAAACAACAGAAAATACCAAAGTTTCCTTGTTTTTCTGTGGCACAAACACCTGATAAACAAACCTTGCTTTCAAAAGATTTCATAATCTAAAGTGTGTGCTTAGTCACAAGCTGAACTCTTGATTCCTTGCCCCTGGAAACAAAGAGAAATCTCTAATTCAGTAAAATATAAATGATCTGGGATCAAATCATGGTTTATGTCCCTTGAAAATGCTTAGCTTCTCAGAAATAGACTCACAGACAGAGAAAACAAACTATGGTTACCAAAGAGGAAAGGGGGGAGGAAGGGATACATCAGGGATTCAGAATTAACAGATTGAAAGAAAGTGAAAGTCGCTCAGTCATGTCCGACTCTCTGCGACCCCATGGACTGTATAGTCCATGGAATTCTCGAGGCCAGAATCCTGGAGTGAGTAGCCTTTCCCTTCTCCAGGGGATCTTCCCAACCCAGGG
Source organism: Bubalus kerabau (assembly GCF_029407905.1). NCBI lineage: Eukaryota > Metazoa > Chordata > Mammalia > Artiodactyla > Bovidae > Bubalus > Bubalus kerabau. The sequence goes on along the minus strand of NC_073624.1, from coordinate 55,127,961 downwards.
ATCGAACCCACGACTCCCGCATTGCAGGCGGATTCTTGCTTCTCAGAAATAGACTCACAGACAGAGAAAACCAACTATGGTTACCAAAGAGGAAAGAGGGGAGGAAGGGATAAATCAGGGATTCGGAATTAACAGATACACACTACTATATAGAGCGTTCCCAGGTGGTGCTAGTGGTAAAGAATTTGCCTGCCAATGGAGGAGATGCAAGATATGCAGGTTCAATCCCTGGATCAGGAAGATCCCCTGGAGAAGGGAATGGCTACCCACTCAAATATTTTTGCCTGAGAAATCTCATGGACAGAGGAGCCTGGCAGGCTATAGTTCACAGAACCACAGAGTTGGACATGACTGAGCACACTGCTATATATAAAATAAACAACAAAGACCTACTGTATAGCACAGGAAATTATACTCAAATACTCAATACTTTGTAATAACATATAATGGAAAAGAATGTGAAAAAGAATACAAACATATATGTGTATATTTATGTATATAAAAATGCACACACACACACATATATATACACACACTTTGCTGTATACCTGAAACTAACACAACATTGTACAATAAATCAACTTATTTCAGTTTTTTAAAAGTCCAGTTTCTTTGTCCCTCTGGAAATAGAAACAGCCTCTCAGATCATAATCCCATTATATTTAACAGCTTTTATTCTACCTTGTTTCTTGATTTAGCAATCTGTCCATGGACTGGGTACATATACAGTAGATGGGAAATAAGTATGTGTCAAATGCTATCCCAACATTAATAAATATCTAATCATCTAGATCTTAAAAAGATGGCATTAACGTGAATATCAGAGAGACAAAACATAGTGGCACATCAGAGGAGATGGCAGCCAGAGCTAAATCCCTAATAATACCTAATTTATATCAACATCTTCCACAATCAGATATTACGCTATGATTTTGACATGGATTGTCTATTGCATTTCATCCTTACAACAAGCCTCTGAGGCAGGAAGAGCTATTGTCAACACCCACTTGGTAGAGGAGGAAACTGAGGTTTAGAGAGCATCAGCCAAGTGGAAAATGATGGAGCCAGGATTTGAATAGCATTGATCAGGGCTGTACTCAGTTGTGTGTAATAGGAACCAGATTTCAGTGGCTTGACCCAATAAGGGTTTAATTTTTCTTACATAACAAGGAATTCAAGCATAAACAACTCAGGGCTCATAACCAGCCCAGGAAGTCATCAAAGACCCACAGACCCAGCTGCCTTCTTGCTTCCACAGGCACCACCCTTAACCTGTGGCTATTGTCCGCACAGTCAGAAAAGGACTCCTGCGCCTCCAGGCACTGCATCTGTCGGGAAGCAGGAAGAAGCAGGAAAGCAAGAGACAAAGGTTGCTCAGTCATGTCTGACTCTTTGCTGCCTCATGGACTATAGCCCACCAGGCTCCTCTGTCCATGGAATTTTCTAGGCAAGAATACTGGAGTGGATTGCCATTCCCTTCTCCAGGAGATCTTGCTGACACAAGGATTGAACCCAGGTCTCCTGCATTGTAGGCAGCTTCTTTACCATCTGAGCCACCAGGGAAGCCCATGAGAGACAAAGGACATGTAACCAAATCTGTTCCTTTTTTATCAAGAAAATGGTAGCTTTTCCAGTAGAATTCTATTTATGACTAGTTGACCAGAACAGGCTGTTAACACAGCTACTCTAGCCGCAGGTAAGTATGGAGATGTGAACACTCAACCTAGCACATTGTTGCCCTAAATAAAACAAAAGTTCTGTTACTGAGAAGTAGAGAGATTGGGTAGACAACCAGCAGTCCCCATACTAAATCCAGGCAGTGATTGGACACTAAAGCTCAAGAAATAAATGTGCTCATAAGCTCTATGCCAGCACAAACATCAATATCCTATCCCACTTTTCCCCACCAAAAAACTGTTTGAACCAACTTGTCACTGGAGTGACAAGTTTTTTGTTGTTGTTTGTTTTTTTTTACATAGCTTCTTCTAAAAACCCAGTCCTGGAGCATAAAGGGAGGAAGCCTGAATGCTGTCTGGGTCCTATAATTATCACTTGCCTCCCGCTCCCCTTTTCAATGCAGTAAATGACCATCAAGCCTTCTGCTCCCCGATGACCGAACACCGAAAATAATTTTCTTTGAGAAGACTTTGTTCCACCTAATTTGTGAGTAAAATTTCCTAAGGGCAGCAGTGAAAGGTCTAAGATAATGAGGAAGTCTTCAAACTCAGGGGAACTGATGAGATCTGCTCTCAAAGTCACCATACACCATTAATCAATTGTTACTAGGCAGAGTCACGGAACCCAGATAGAGGTCAGCAGATCACATGACCCACGGCCGGCCAAACAGCCAGCATCCTGCTGCTTAAACGAAAGCAGAAGTGACTTTGTAACTCTTCCCACTTAGCTGAATTCATAACTTATGCTGATTTTTCATAGCCAGGGTTCAGTTTAGACTGTGGAGAGCCACTGAGTAAAATAAAGTAAAAAACCCAGAGGTGGGTGGGAAAGTGTGTGTGTGTGTGTGTGTGTGTGTGTGTGTTGACAGGGGTGGTGTTACCAAGTAAACAAGATAAGCTGGCCATAAGATTTACAAGAAAAACAAATTGGAAATAAAAATCACATTTTAGCAGATTATCCAGTTTTACCTAATGTGTCCTTATTTGAAAATTACAAGTGCCTTTACTCATTATTTCCATAATCATTTAAATTTATTCTTGTCCTTTTTTTTTTCAGTCTAAATCATAGATGCTATGTTTCATCATTTTCCATAGGGCACAGTATTTTGATTTTTCAGATGCTCTGTAAACCTAAATAGTCGCTATTATGTCAGACTTGGACACATCTTGACCTTCTTTGACTTCTGTTTGTTATTGCTTATATGCTAAGGTGCTTCAACTATTTGTAAGAGTATCTTTAGATGGTTCTGAAAGGTAGATAACTGAACATCTCAACATTACCTTTAAGTATTTATGTTAGCAAAATCCAAAACTCCCTCTCTAAATAAAAAGGGAGATTTAGTACATTCTTCCTCTGATTGTGGAAATTTTTGAGCACTAAGGAAAAATGTAAATTAAAAAGTAAAATCATGTATTACCGAGGGCAGGGAAATTTTATTTAATAAACAATTCCCTCCTACATTGGTTCAGGCTGTTCTTTTTAGTCATACTTGGGACAAGATGCTGGGCAACAACCACGTTTAACAGAAATACCCAAAATACCATCCAGAGAAACAAATTGGGTCATATTAAGGTTCTGTTTCCATATCCACTTAGATATGGAACAGTTAGTGCTTGGAAGTTCCCAGTTTAGTTCCTAAAATAAGAGAAGTCCTCTAATTTGTCAAATAAAAACTTTCCCACACTTATACCAAAGCAGAAAAATCTGTGCAGATCAAACTTACCATGACAAAAGATGAAGACATAAAATGATTTAGTTTAGGATCTCTGGTGTGTATTTTTAGTTTAGGCTAAATCTTTTCTAATATCACCAGTTCTTTAAGTTCTAGAAGTCAGAGAGCATGTCCAGTGAAATACTTTGGAATCTTTCTGACAAGGGCAAAAGAGAAGCAAAAGTTAAATCTTGCATGCATTTCAACCAGCCTTCCACATTTAGGAATTTATAGTATAAAAATAATCAAAAGAATACAAATAAGAACATGTAAGATATATTCATCATATTAATTACAAAAATATTTGCTAATAGTGAAATCTGTAAGTCATTAAAATGTCCCAAAATAATGGATTGGTGAATTGCATTATGACTATGCAATGAAATTCTCTGTAGGTCTTTGAAACAGCAATAAAAGTCACTATTTATTGATATTGCAAAGATAGCCACAGTTCAGTGTGATAGGGAGGAAAATCAGCTTATAGAACAATGTATGCAGTATGAGCTCATTTTTGCAAAAAAGAGTACAAAGATGCAACATGTTAAGAAAAAAGTATTAAAAAGATATGCTCCAAAATGTAAACAGTGATTGTGACTGGGTTTATTAGGCCATAAACAATTTTCACTTTTTTCCACAGTAGACAATTCATGTCAAGGTCTCAGAATAGTATCTGATACATGGTCCATATATATTAGGTACTATTCATATTAGGGTTTTAATTTATCAGTCATTGCCTCTGATGTGTCACTGTTTTTTTGTCTCCTTCTAAGTAGTTTCTTTTTCTTTTTTTCTGACAATAATGAGAAAACTATGCAAGAAGTGATTTCCATTTTGAGAAAAAAAAGGGGGGGCTGGGGGGAGGTTAGGGAGAGGTTTCTGCACCAATACTTGTCTTCCCATCTGGGTTAGTGACATGCATGCAAAGGGCCTAAAAAGAGAGGTGGAGGGGAAACAAGAAGGAAGACTTCGCCACAGTAAATGAAAAGCAAACAATATGCATATCAGCATCCCAAGATGTACCACTCTGCTGGGAAAATCCAAGACAAAAGAATTTTCGGACACAACAGTTCAAAGCATATTGCACCTGTCAAAATGTCTGTCATCTTCTATAGAAAGGCACCATTCTAAGAGAGAAAAGGGAAACTTTCGCAAAGTCACTCAGGAACAACAGCTTACTTTGTCTCCTTCCTCTGGTCAACTCCTCCATCTGAAAGCCATTTAGCTCCATGCTATAGCTTGCCTGGAAGGACCAGACAATAGGAAGGTCTCTTTCATTGTCAAGGACAGTTACACTTTGAAGATGACGCTCAAAAGAGGTTAAAATGGGTCAACAAGCAATTGTTGGCCCTATGCAAGGACATGCGAAGAGGACATTGTTAGTCACACACACACAAAAAAAATCTCTATCTCAAAGAATTCAACTTTAACCTAGAGGAGGTGTGGGAAGGAAGAAACTAACATGCAATACTGGTTTTATCCCAAAAAGGAATTAGGAAGGGAAGCAATCTACTCCAAGAGGATTAATTAATAGACAGTTTGAGGATGGTCTTTGCCATTCCAAATATCCATCCACACTGTGTATTAAGAAGATAAGTGTAATTTAGGGAAAAGTGAGAAAAATGTGACTTTTCTAAAAATACTGTATGCAAGTGGTGTTAATTCCATGCTGGTTATTACATTTGTTAAGAGTTTTATTTTCTAGATTCACTTTGGGAAATGTGTTTGGCATGTAGTCAGATGAAAGGTAAAGGTTGGGTGGGTGGATATATTTAAATAGTTTTTTCTTTTGTGCACTTTCTTAGATATCTTTAAAAGGAAAGTCTCAGAACCCATCGGAGCAAAGGTGATCTAAAGAGAAGTAACAAGGAAAATCTGAATCAGCCCAACTCTATGCCTATACTCACAGCCTGATTCTGCCTTGTTTAGGCCATGTGACTCTGGACGAGTAACTTAACCTCCCTCTTGTCAGTTTCCACTTGTGTAAAAAGAGGTAACAACAACAGGCCATCAGAAATATTGGGAAGATTAAAGCAGAGACTGCATCCAGTAAAAATGAAAACATATATTTACACAAAAGCTTGTACACACAAGTTTTTCATAATAAAAATGTACACAGCATCATTCATAATAGTCAAATAGTGGAAATAACGCCAATGGAAAAACAAAATGTGGTCTAGCCACACAGTGGAATATTATTCAGTCATAAAAAGGAATAATATACTGACATCCTATAACATGGAAGAATATTGAAAAACTATGTTAAGTGGAGGAAGCCAGTCACAAAAGACCACATATTATATAATTCTGTTCATATTAAATTCCCAGAATAGGGAAATCCTTAGAGACAGAAAGCAAATTAGTGATTGTTCAGAGCTGGAGAGTGGAGAAGGAGAGAACAGAAAGATGATAGCTAAAGGGTATAAAATTTCTGTTTGAGTAGGTGAAAGGTAAAATTTACTGTGATGATGGCCACACATAGGTGTCAATATACTAAATATATTGTCAATATACTAAAAACCAGTGTATTGTACACTTTAAATGGATGACTTGTATAGTGTACAAATTATATCTCAGTAAGGTTGCTAAAAATAAACAAAAGAGACCAAGCAAGAATGATGGACAAACCTTTGTGGCAAAAAACAAAACAAAATACTTTTTTTAAAGGAGGGTGGAAAAGTACTATAATAAAGGAATCAGAACTGTGCTTGACACAGAGTAAGGACTCGATAAACACTGAGTATCAGTAATTATTTTTATGAGTAAGTATAAATCATTGTGAATAGCTTTGGAAAAAAGAGTACTGTTATGTAGTATGACTAACAGTAAGACTGAAATTTCAACTTTAATCTTAAAATATTAATCTTTAAATATATTTCAAAATTCAGCCTTATCCCTTGAAATCTAAAGATAATCCATTCCTAAATAGTCTACTTAAAAGGTAAATTTCAAAATGAAATGCAGCCCTTTCTCTTCATTAATGAGTTTGCTATGTAAGTATATTAAATTATCTGTGATTGTCAAATCTTCTTTAAGCTTTGGAAACTAAGTACAGAGTCAAAATGTGAGAATGAGAAATGTGAGAAATGAGAAATGTGAGAAAGTTCTTTCATTACGAAATACACTTACAACTGGAATCATTCTTTAAAAAAAAAAAACCTTGGGGGGACTTTCCTGGTGGTTCCATGGTTAAGAACCCACCTTCCAATGCAGGTAACACAGGTTCAAACCAGAGATCGGGAACTAAGATCCCACAAGCCATGTGTCACGGCCAAGAAATTTTTTTTTTTTTTTAAGTTTAAAACTACCTTTAAAAAAACAGTTACTTGTGATGGTAGATACTGCCAACTGTCATTTTGTACTCTGAACTCTTCTAAACTGAAGGTTCTTAATGAAATATTTTGTTAAGTCATCAACTACTTACTTCATTTTTAAAATACAGATGCTTGTGAGCATGAGTGTTGGAGGAAGTCACTGTCTGAACAAATTGCTTTGTCTGTTTCCTCATCAATAAAAGAGATACTACAGTACCACTTAACCCCACAATGCTCTGATGAAGGCAAAGATTATAGAGACGTGATCACCTGGGCACCAGAAATAATACTCACTGTCAGTGTAAGGCCGCTGGATCTAGAAGCCTTCCATTAGCCCTGCATAACTGATGGTGATATTTGCACTAATTATTGTTGATACTTGTAGGAGAAAATGTCAATCTGCTCCAGTATTCTTGCTTGGAGAATCCCATGGACAGAGGAGCCTGATGGGCTACAGTCCATGGGATTACAAACAGTCAGACACGACTGAGGGACTAAACCACCACCACCACCATTGTCTATACTAGTCACAAAATAATTATTTGCATTTGCACTGCAGTTATGCTTTTCAAAACGCTTTGATTTGATAGAAACTTGATCCCCAAAGTATCCTTTGCAGTAAACAAAACGTTACCCCAATTTAACCGAGAAGATACTGCAGCCAAAGGATAGAGAGACGAGACACTAAGTTCAGATCACATTTACCGGAACGTACTCCCGGCTCTTCAGATCCAAGTCAGCCCAGCTCCTGAGTTCTTCCTTACCTCTCCCTCTATGATGTCCCGTCCCTTCCACCACTTTGATGCAGGTCAGCTCTAGTAATCTTGGAAAGGGCTACCATCTTTAACAAACCTCAAAACCACCTTCCCTTTCTTAAGTTTCTGAGACTTCATTCACAGAGATGATGTTGCTTCACACAAAAAGAACTATGTGATGACCATCTCTGGTCTTCAAAGTGTTCAGACATATCATATGTCATCAACTCACAACACTCACCTCCCATTCTCCACTTTGTTACAGGGAAGAGAGGGATATGAGTAGAGTTTATAGACTTACCTCACTTAGGTACCAATAGCATGAAATAAAAACTAATTTATATATGATATCTATATAGAAAGAATATAAACATATATTCATTGTACTTATATAATAGTTCTAATGACACAGTATACAATCATATGGCTTATATACAAAAAATATTGTATAGTATATAATAATATCACATATAATGCTTCCCTTGCGGCTCAGACAGTAAAGAATCTGCCTGCAATGCAGGAGACCTGGGTTCAATCCCTGGGTTAGGAAGATACCCTGGAGGAGGGCATGGCAACCCACTCCAGTTTTCTTGCCTAGAGAATCCCATGGATAGAGGAGCCTGGTGAGCAACAGTTCATGGGGTGGCCAACAGTTGGACACAAATGAGTCAGTAAGCATGTATAATAATAAGCTTGAAAATATACAAATGTATATATAATAGTTAAGAATAAAGCTTCCTCATATGTGAAGTAGCACTAATGACAATAGTAACTACTTCATGAAGCCATTGTGAGGACTTAAATGAGTACATGAACTGTGAAATTCCAGATGTTCAAGCTGGTTTTAGAAAAGGCAGAGGAACGAGAGATCAAATTACCAACATCCACTGGATCTTGGAAAAAGCAAGAGAGTTCCAGAAAAACATTTATTTCTGTTTTATTGACTATGCCAAAGCCTTTGACTGTGTGGATCACAAGAAACTGTGGAAAATTCTGAAAGAGATGGGAATACCAGACCACCTGACCTGCCTCTGAGAAACCTATATGCAGGTCAGGAAGCAACAGTTAGAACTGGACATGGAACAACAGACTGGTTCCAAATAGGAAAAGGAGTACGTCAAGGCTGTATACTGTCACCCTGCTTATTTAACTTCTATGCAGAGTACATCATGAGAAACGCTGGGCTGGAAGAAGCACAAGCTGGAATCAAGATTGCTGGGAGAAATATCAATAACTTCAGATATGCAGATGACACCACCCATATGGCAAAAAGTGAAGAGGAACTCAAAAGCCTCATGATGAAAGTGAAAGAGGAGAGTGAAAAAGTTGCCTTAAGGCTCAACATTCAGAAAACGAAGATCATGGCATCTGGTCCCATCACTTCATGGGAAATAGATGGGGAAAACAGTGGAAACAGTGGCAGACTTTATTTTGGGGGGCTCTAAAATCACTGCAGATGGTGATTGCAGCTATGAAATTAAAAGACACCTACTCCTTGGAAGGAAAGTTATGACCAACCTAGATAGCATATTCAAAAGCAGAGACATTACTTTGCCAACAAAGGTTCGTCTAGTCAAGGCTATGGTTTTTCCAGTAGTCATGTACAGATGTGAGAGTTGGACTGTGAAGAAAGCTGAGCACCGAAGAATTGATGCTTTTGAACTGTGGTGTTGGAGAAGACTCTTGGGAGTCCCTTGGACGGGAAGGAGATCCAACCAGTCCATTCAAAAGGAGATCAGCCCTGGGTGTTCTTTGGAAGGAATGATGCTAAAGTTGAAACTCCAATACTTTGGCCACCTCATGCGAAGAACTGACTCATTGGAAAAGACCCTGATGCTGGGAGGGATTGGGGGCAAGAGGAGAAGGGGACGACAGAGGATGAGATGGCTGGATGGCATCACCAACTCAATGGACGTAAGTTTGAGTGAACTCCGGGAGTTGGTGATGGACAGGGAGGCCTGACGTGCTGCAGTTCATGGGGTCGCAAAGAGTCAGACATGACTGAGCGACTGAACTGAACTGACCTGAAATGCTTAGAACAGTCTCTAAAATACACACTCAGGAAACATTATCTGTCATAGCTATTACTTATCCTACATACTAAAAAGGATTCCTCACTTGTAAACATTGTTCACTAGAGATGCTCTTAAATATTTTTTCTTCCATGTACTAGTTTTTAAAATTTATCACTATATTTCAACGAAACGTTCAGAAAAACATAGTTTTCCCTAAAGCAACACATTATCTTCTTAGGAAGACTATTATAGCATGTGGTAATAAATATCCCTTAAATCAAATCACATACCCCTGAAAAAACAAAAGCAAGTTGTAACCCAAAACCTTAGCAACAATGATTTTATACTACAGGACCTTGTTATAGTCCTCAGTCACACTCCAATGCAAATACACATATTATTTATTTCTTAAAACTGATTCGTACTCAATTACAATTGTTCAAATCGAAAAAAATAACAGTAAGAAAGATCTAACTATGCTTACCTTGGGGCATTTTTGTCCAGGTTCTAGTGCCTCTCAGAAAGACCTGAACACCTGTACCCCATAACTATGACAGTCAACATTGCAAATGTTCTTTACCATCACTATCTAAACTATGGACATAGTTAGACCAACTAAACTCCCAGCCATATGCATCCAAAATGAGGTAAATCAAGACAGCTCATTACATTTCCTCCAAGGAAGAATGGGTTTCTGGAGGTATTTATGAAGGACTGCTGTCTTTAGCTTTGATCCTCATTTTTTTTTTTTAAAGAAGCCATTACTTTGACCTCTACTGGTTTACATGGATTCTAGTATATTTAGAATAGAGTTTTGAGTCATGTTGTCTCAAATGCATTCCACAAGACACTAGTATCCAAGGTATTTATAGGCATTATATTAAAAAAAAATACACACCACATCAGAGTTCCCTGATCACATAAATGTAGACATACTACATATAGTATATAATACATGCTTTATATATATTTTATATATATTGAACTGAAGGGGAAAATGCAGTAGGATTTTACAGCCTCCACGTATCGAATTCTATAAATCCAAGTTTGTGGGAAAACTGCAAGAAACTTGCAATTCAAACTGTGTGTGAATGTCGTGGTAATATTGATTTGTGTTTCACTCTGTGAAAAAACCAGTACATTAAAAAGAGAAAAACCTAAACTCATAAAATCATTTGCTAAATTAGTTTCTGCATTGCCTCACAGTGAAAAGCTGCTATGTTTAACTGACCTTAAACCAAAATCGAAAACACTGCCTAAAACCACAAGTTGATATAAACGTTCCCTAAGTGTCTCTTCTGCATTAACCTTAGTTCCATGTGTTTCAGGGGCCTCCAAAGAGGTTCTAGCTTCAGGTTTCTGACATAAAAACCTTAATATAGCCTGAAGAACTCCCCTAGGCACATGGGGAGTAATCAAATTTCATGTTAACTATTAAATTACAGACATTCAATTATGTTTTCCAAACCTCTGTTTAGAGATTCAAAAGGCCCTTAGAAAACATCCTTAAACTGAAGCCCCAGTTGGCAAGTGAAACCGTTTACCTGCGAGAGCAGAACAAAGCGGGGCCGGCCCATCCCTGCTGGCACATGGTGAAGTGGCACGCGATGTACTCCATCCCCATTGTGAGGTGCAAATTCTTTGTGACACTGGGAGACACCACAGAACAAAAATACTATTAGAAATGCTTCAAAAGGAACATTTTTGGGCTGCGATAGAGACTTTTGACATTATTTATTAGGTTCAAAACGGCCTCTGTGAAGCCTGACAATGGTTCTGTGGAAACCAGTACATCTGAGGCCCTTTCTGTTGTTCTGGGCAGGCATTGATTTGAAGATAGGCAGCACTCACCGAACAATTCCCTCGCAGCGGTCAGTGTAAGTGAGCATTCACCCCCGGCCTAGGAGGGGCCTGTGAACAAACCGTATGGAAACGCGGGGGTGGGCGGGAGTGGGGAAGAGGAGCAATCCTTGATTAACCTCTTGGAGAAGAGATGGGTAGGAGTACTGGTGAATCCAGGAAGGGGCGCTCCTGCCAGACTACTGTGGAGGGAGGCCTCTGCCCCGGCCCGTTTTTCCTCGGGGGAATGAAGATGCTTGGGGAGCATCTTTGGTGCCATGGCAACTGCGCCTATTCGGACTGGACTTCCGGGCGCGCCTGGGAGCCGGCTTTGGGAACCTAGGCTTGCAGGTCGGTGCACCTACTGGGGCTGCTGTCTTCTCCCCCAGCTCCAGTTCTGAGGAACTCCAGGAGACTTTGGGCGAAGCAAAGAGGGTCTGGCTTCTCCGGAAGAGGCCAATGGCAGTGTAAGGCCTCAGAATAAGACCTGGAAGACAAAGAAGAGCCGGGGTGGCGCTCAAGTGTGAGGAATTTACCCGCCACGCTAAACCTTAAAAAAAAAAAAAAAAGGAAAAGAAACCTCTCCTGATAACTAGATGTTTCAGAAATCCACGACGTTTGTAACAAGCTGAGAGAAAAAAATTTAAATCCCCTGACGTTACGCTCATGTGCTTCCCACGTTTCTTTAAGAAAATAAAGTGTTATCCATTCCTTTCCTATTGTTTGAAAGAACCTCCTCCCCCCCCCAAAATAATTTTTACAGAATCCTCCTAAAACTTTTAATTTCAAGGAAAACAATTCAAAACTTCTAAAGAGAGGGAAGAATGAGTGACTAAAATAAAGCCTCATATTTGAAATTTGGGGAAAGGCTTTGAATAGAAATTACTCTGGAGTTAGAGATCATGGAAAAACAAACAATTTTACAGCCCATTTAGACTATGACTGACAATTTAAAATCCAAGAGGCAATCACTTCATGAGTTTTATTAGAAATGTCAAACCATGTGAAAATTAAAACTGTTTTAATCTGATGTTGGCTCTGCACAATACATATACACTAATAATAGATTTGACTTTTTCTTTATTTAAACTATATATATATATATCACGCATGCATTTGTATGTAGATATATATATATATATATAGAAAGTCTTAATATATGTCATACATATAAAATCATTTTCAGGGGACTTTCCTGGCAGTCCAATGGTTAAGAGTCTCCACTTCGACTGCAGGGGGCACAGGTTCAATCCCTGGTTGGGGAACTAACATCCCACATGCCATGTAACAAGGACAAAAAAAAAACATTTTTATGTAAGAAATCCTGTCCATTGACCTATGCAAATTAAAATCTAATTCTTCAGTAGTGTATTAAGATAACTTACATGCTTTAAATTACTTTCTATGAGCTTTTAAAGGACTTTGAATAGTATGCAGATGGCTCAATTATTTAGAACAACCCAAGACATCACCAGATGGCCAACACCAAATCAGAGTGATTATATTCTTTGCAGCCAAAGATGGAGAAGCTCTAGAAAGTCAGCAAAAACAAGACCGGGGGCTGACAGTGGCTCAGATCATGAACTCCTTATTGCCAAATTCAGACTTAAATTGAAGAAAGTAGGGAAAACCACAAGACCATTCAGGTATGACCTAAATCAAATCCCTTATGATTATACAGTGGAAGTGAGAAATAGATTTAAGGGAATAGATCTGATAGATAGAGTGCCTGATAAACTATGGACAGAGGTTCATGACACTGTACAGGAGACAGGGATCAAGACCATCCCCAAGAAAAAGAAATGCAAAAAGGCAAAATGGCTATGTGAGGAGGCCTTACAAATAACTGTGAAAAGAAGAGAAGCGAAAAGCAAAGGAGAAAAGGAAAGATATAAGTATCTGAATGCAGAGTTCCAAAGAATAGCAAGGAGAGATAAGAAAGCCTTCCTCAGCGATCAGTGCAAAGAAATAGAGGAAAACAATAGAATAGGAAAGACTAGAGAGCACTTCAAGAAAATTAGAGATACCAAGGGAACACTTCATGCAAAGATGAGCTCAATAAAGGACAGAAATGGTATGGACCTAAGAGAAGCAGAAGATATTAAGAAGAGGTGGCAGGAATATGCAGAAGAGCTATACAAAAAAGATCTTCATGACCCAGGTAACCACGATGGTGTGATCACTCACCTAGAGCCAGACATCCTGGAATGTGAAGTCAAGTGGACCTTAGGAAGCATCACTACAAACAAAGCTAGTGGAGGTGATGGAATTCCAGTTGAGCTATTTCAAATCCTAAAAGATGATGCTGTGAAAGTGCTGCACTCAATATGCCAGCAAATTTGGAAAACTCAGCAGTGGCCAAAGGAATGGAAAAGGTCAGTTTTCATTCCAATCCCAAAGAAAGGCAATGCCAAAGAATGCTCAAACTACTGCACAATTGCACTCATCTCACATGCTAGTAAAGTAAGGCTCAAAATCTCTAAGCCACGCTTCAGCAATACATGAACCGTGAACTTTCAGATGTTCAAGCTGGTTTTAGAAAAGGCAGAGGAACCAGAGACCAAATTGCCAACATCTGATGAATCATGGTAAAAGCAAGAGAATTCCAGAAAAGCAGCTATTTCTACTTTATTGACTATGCCAAAGCCTTTGACTGTGTGGATCATGATAAACCGTGGAAAATTCTGAAAGAGATGGGAATACCAGACCACCTGACCTGCCTCTTGAGATACCTGTATGCAGGTCAAGAAGCAACAGTTAGAACTGGACATGGAACAATAGACTGGTTCCTAATCGGGAAAGGAGTACGTCAAGGCTGTATATTGTCACCGTGCTTATTTAACTTATATGCAGAGTACATCATGAGAAATGCTGGGCTGGAGGAAGCACAAGCTGGGATCAAGATTGCCAGGAGAAATATCAATAACCTCAGATATGCAGATGACACCACCCTATGCCAGAAAGTGAAGAAGAACTCAAGACCCTCTTGATGAAAGTGAAAGAAGAGAGTAAAAAAGTTGGCTTAAACCTCAACATTCAGAAAACTAAAATCATGGCATCTGGTCCCATCACTTCATGGCAAATAGATGGAGAAACACTGGAAACAGTGTCAGACTTTATTTTTGGGGGCTCCAAAATCACTGCAGTTGGTGATTGCAGCCATGAAATTAAAAGACGCTTACTCCTTGGAAAGAAAGTTATGACCAACCTAGACAGTATTAAAAAGCAGAGACATTACTTTGTCAACAAAGGCCCATCTGGTCAAGACTATGGCTTTTCCAGTAGTTAAGTATGGATATGAGAGTTGGACTATAAAGCAAACTGAGTGTTGAAGAATTGATGCTTTTGAACTGTGGTGTTGGAGGAGACTCTTGAGAGTCTCTTAAACTGCAAGGAGATCCAACCAGTTCATCCTAAAGGAGATCAGTTCTGAGTGTTCATTGGAGGGACTGATGTTGAAGCTGAAACTCCAATATTTTGGCCATCTGATGGGAAGAGCTGACTCATTGGAAAAGACCCTGGTGCTGAGAAAGATTGAGGGCAGGAGGAGAAGGGGACGACAGAGAATGAGATGGTTGAATGGCATCACCAACTCAATGAACATGAGTTTGGGTGAACTTTGGGAGTTGGTGATGGACAGGGAGGCCTGGCATGCTGTGGCTCATGGGGTCGCAAAGAGTCAGACACGACTGAGTGATTGAACTGAACTGAACTGAAAGGCATCACTGGCAAATTCAAAAGATATGTAGACTTCAGGTGCATATTGCATTCCCAACAGTGGGTGTTGAACTGTGTGCATATGTGCTCAGTCACTTCAGTCATGTCCAACTCTCTGAGACCCAGTGGGCTGTAGCCCAACAGGCTCCTCTGTCCATGGAATTCTCCAGACAAGAATACCAGAGTGAGTTGCCATTTACTTCTCCAGGGGATCTTACCTACCCAGGGATCAAACACAAGTCTTCTGCATTGGCACTCGGATTCTTTACCACTGAGCCACCTGTGAAGCCTTTGCATTTATTCAAACTAAGCAAGTATCTGAGGGAAGAATATAATAAAATGTAAACCATCTAGTACATAGTAAGTGAACAATTGTTGCTGTTGTTGTTCAGTTGCTAAGTTGTGTCCAACTCTTTGGACCCCATGAACTGTAACATGCCAGGCTCCTCTGTCCTCCACTCTCTCCCAGAGTTTGATCATATTCATGTCCATTGAGTTGGTGATGTTATCTAACCATCCCATCCTCTGCTGTCCCCTTCTTCTCCTGCCCTCAATCTTTCCCAGCATCAGGGTCTTTTCCAATGAGTTGGTTCTTTGTATCAGGTGGCCAAAGTATTGGAGCTTCAGCTTTAGCATAAATCCTTCCAATGTATATTCAGGGTTGATTTCCTTTAGGATTGACTGGTTTGATCTCCTTGCACTCTGAAGAGTCTTCTCTAGCACCACATTTCGAAAGCATCAGTTCTTCAGCACTCAACCTTCTTTGTGGTTCTCAGTACCCAAGTGCTATTAGTGTCCTATTTAGAATCTTAAAATAGGAGTGCTCTGACCTGGAGTCAGAATGGAGGCTCGAATCCTGGCTCCTCCCTCCCTAAAGTAACAGAATCTCTATAAGCCTCTAGTCCCTCATCTAAGCCATGGGGAGATAACAGTTCTTATCTCAGAAGGTACCCATATGGACCATAATTGCAGATGCATATTCAGACTTTATTATATTGCCTTATACATAAGGCTCAAAGTGTATTAACTAGCCAGCATCCTCAACATCCCATCATCAAGCCCATCCTCCCAGAAAAGAAGAATCTCTGACTCAACATCTTTGGTGGAAGTCTCCCAGCACCAACCTTACAATTTACAGCCCAGGAAGGACATTATCCCCTAGTTCAAAGAAGGCTCTCAAAATCTCTCTTTCTTCTATTGGTCAATTCCAAAAAACTGTACAAATATTTGCATCAAAATCAACCCATAAAGTTACCTAAAAAACAGTATGGCCATCATCAAAAATATCTACAAACAATAAATGCTAGAGAGAGTGTGGAGAAAAGGGAACCCTCTTGCAATGTTGGAGGAAATATAAATTGATATTTAGCCATTATGGAGAATAGTATGAAAGCTTCTCAAAAAAACTAGATATAGAACTACCATATGACCCAAGAGTCCCACTCCTGGGCATATACCCTGAGAAAACCATAATTCAAAACAACACATGCACCCCAATATTCATTGCAGCACTATTTGCAATATCCAGGACATGGAAGCAATATACATGTCCATTGACAGATGAATGGATAAAGAAGATGTGGAACATACATACAATGGAATATTACTCAACCATAAAAAGGAATGAAATTGGGTCATTTGCAGAGATGTAGATCGACCTAGAGTCTGTCATACAGAGGGAAGTAAGTCAGAAAGAGAAAAACAAATGTCTAATGTTAATGCATAAATGTGGAATCTACAAAAACTGTATGGATGAACCTATTTGCAGGGCAAGAATAGAGATACAGATGTAAAGAATGAACTTGTGGACACAGTCGGGGGAGGGCAGGGTGGGATGAATCAGAAGATTAGGACTGACATATATACACTACCATGTGTAAAACAGACAGCTAGCGGGAACCTGCTGCATAACACAGTGAGCTCAGCTTGGTGCTCCGTGATGACGTAGAGGGATGGGATGCTGGGGAGTCCAAGAGGGAGGGGATATATGTATACATACAGCTGATTCACTTTCTTGTATAGCACAAACTAGCACATTATAAAACCATAAAGGAGCTACATAAAATTAGTCTAATCCTTATTCTACATGACATTTTCTAGAATATTTTGAGGTACACGTTGCTTACTTTCATTTCCTCTCCTGCAGTCAGAACACCACCACTATCCTCACAACCACCATTTAGTCAGCCCTGCTGTGTTCAGGGAATTTTATATCAACAACATCTCATCAAGGCAGTGATTGTTAGTTTACAGAAAATACCAGGCTCAAAGAACATTTATGGGACTTGATCACGGCTAAAGAACTGAAACCGGAGACAGCAGAAATTTGAGGTCAAGTCTTTCTGGTTCTGAGCTCAGGTTTCCATGATTTCAAAGCTTATTCTTTCTGGTCCTTCTTCATTCATCCTATTATGCAGTTTTATACTTAATTTTTATACACATTAACTTGTGCTATGAATTTACACCTTCCTTATCTGTGTGTACATGCATGCTAAGTCACTTCAGTCATGTCTGACTTTTTGTGACCCCATGGACTGTAGCCTGCCAGGCTCCTCTGTCCATGGGATTCTCCAGGCAAGAATACTGGAATGGGTTGCTGTGCCCTTCTCCAGGGGATCTTCCAGATCCAGGGATCAAACCTGCGTCTCTTATGACTCCTGCATTGGCAAGCAGGTTCTTTATCACTAATACCACCTCCTTATCTGTAAAGTAGGGATAATAACATTAACTGCCCAAGAGAGTTATATGAGGATTTCATGAAATAATGTGAAATGCTCAACACAGTATCTGGCGTGTGGTGAGAGGCTAGGTTGCTGATGATAATAATTGCCCTCATCACCATTATCAGATACAACAACTGAATCATCAAACATGTGTCATTAGCTCACACCTGTTCTCTCCTCCAATATAATATATGGCAACAAGTGGATTTCCACGAAAACTTGGCAACTACAGTTTTTATAGGATGTTCTAGAACAGTATCTGCCATTGAGTCAAATAATTTTGCTTGTTTCTATTGAAGTTAAAGGCAAAATATGGCCAAAAGACGGAGAAGGCAATGGCACCCCACTCCAGTACTCTTGCCTGGAAAATCCCATGGACGGAGGAGTCTGGTAGGCTGCAGTCCATGGGGTCACTAAGAGTCGGACACGACTGAGCGACTTCACTTTCACTTTTCACTTTCATGCATTGGAGAAGGAAATGACAACCCACTCCAGTGTTCTTGCCTGGAGAATCCCAGGGATGGGGGAGCCTGATGGGCTGCCGTCTATGGAGTTGCACAGAGTTGGACATGACTAAAGTGACTTAGCAGCAGCAGCAGCATGGCCAAATGAAAAGAGGTAAAAAACAGAAACCACGAACTAATACTCAACCGATGGGACAGAATCTCCCTTGGAACTGCAATAGGGCAGGTTCTGAAGTCTCATTGGTCCCTGGATGTGTGTCCCTATGGCCTCCAGGTGCATAGGATTTACCGAGTGGGCCTGAATACACGTTTTTGTCATTCACTGTTCTAGAAATAAACTACCCCAGGTCCATTTGGGTGTGCCTCTGGCTCCCATGTTCATGTTTTGCCTGACAGTGAAGATGAGTGGGGTCTCTTCCCACTCACTTGGTGGTGTTGGGGAAGGACTCACTTCTCCAAGGCTTTCTTCTTTGAAAGAAGCTATACTGGCAGCAGGAGGCCCAGGGGGTGCTGTACTGGTGAACATAAAGCAGTCTTCTATGTGCCATTGGAGACTGAACCCTTTCTCTAAATACTATAAAAGGTAAGCTATTTTGAAGGAATACACTTCGATACCACCTACTAAATTAATGGCAGGAAGGATGAAATCAAGTCATGGATGGATTTTGTTTGTTTCATGTTTCTCTCCTGAGCAAACAAAATGACAAAGAAGCCAAGGATCCAGGTGCCCAAGCAAGAGAAGAAGAGGAGAGAAAACACATGGGTGGGAAGAAAAGACATGGACCGTGCTTTTACTGAGGTCAAGCTATGCTGCAGGTGCTGAATGAGAGCCTGGGCACGCAGGTCATTTAGCCTCATAAGAACCTCATCTAACAAATAGAATTATTGGCTCTATTTTTTTCAGGTCAGAAAGCTAGTTTGAAGCTTATGGGTTTAGTTGAGTTCCCCAAGAAGATATGTTGAGGTTTTAACCTTCTATATGAGTGAACATACATTATTTGTTAATAGGGTCTTTGTAGATACAGTCAAATCAGGATGAGGTTGCTGTGTTTTGTGCTAAGTCTCTTCTGTTGTGTCTGACTCTTTGCGAATCTATGGACTGTAGCCTGCCAGACTCCTCTGTCCATGGGATTCTTTAGGCAAGAATACTGGAGTGGGTTGCCATACTCCCCTTCAGGGGTCTTCCCGACTACCCAAGGATCAAACCAGCATCTCCTGTGTCTCCTGCATTGCAGACAGATTATCTGCTAAACCATCAGCAAAATCCTGAGGTTGTTAGTGTTAAGGCCTTAGTCCAATGTGACTTGTGTCCTTATTAGAAGAAAAAACAGACACACAGGAAGAATGCCATGTGATGGCAGAGGCAGAGAGTGGAGTGATGTAGCTACAAGCCAAGGTAACCAAGGACTGCAGCATCCTCCAGAAGCTAAGAGAAAGACATGAAATGGATTCTCCCCTAGAACCTCCAGAGGGGGCCAATCCTGATGACACCTGAATTTCCAACTTCTGCCTCCAGAACTGTGAGATAATGATTCTGTTTTAAGTCATCCACTTTGGGGTTTTTGTAATGACAGTCGTCGGAAACTAATATACCCACAAAGGGTCCAACTCACATGTGTTATCTAAGAATAATTATTAACAGCAGCCCTTTTCACTGAAAAAAAATTGTTTAGACTTGGGGAATAGGAAAGAATAAAACCTAAGAGGTAAGGAAGTGTGGAGTGGAGAGAGGAATGAACTGGATTTCTTTGGTTCTACTGTGTGGCAGAAACTGTGCCAGGATATGACAACTCCCTTTTGGGAAGAAAAAAAAAATTTTTTTTAGATTTTATAATGTGGGCCATTTTTAAAGTCTTTATTGAATCTGTTACAATATTGATTCTGCTTTATATTTTACTTTTTTTTTTTTTTTTTTGGCCTTGAGATATGTGGGATCTTATTTCCCTGACCAGGGATCAAACCCGTGCCCCCAGCATTGGAAGGCGAGATCTTAACCACTGGACCACCAGAGAAGTCTCCCAGGGTGTACCAACTCTTAAAAAGACTTGCATTCCCTGTGCTCAAGTTTCAGTCAAGTGGCAAAGACGTTCACCATGTTAGGTACCAGGACACAGCATTCATAAACCACAGCTTTGTCTTCAGTAGGGAATCAAAAGAAATGCCTCCAGAGGCCCCACAGATAATATTAGAAATGAGAGAAGAGGTCAAGTGGGAGCACCCTGGGAGTATATTCCATCAGAAGGGGCAGTCACTTCTCAGACCTTCTTTTATTGTCCTGAAGGAATGTGGGCCCAGTGAAGACAGATTGTTCTGGATTTCCAGGAGAAGCGGATATATGTTTTTTATATATGTAAAAGCTTCTGATTTTTAAATGTTGGTAACTCAATTTGGAAAAATGTATGGTTTGGATTCCACATAACACCTGCTTTTTGAATCACCACAGACCACCAGTGTGCATCTTTGAGCTGCGGCCAGCCCTATGAAAGTCACACCATCATTTACCTCCTCTCATACCATCTTCATCTCAGAACATGATTTGTTAAATACTTGGCTTGGAGCCATGGGGATTTGTTTGCAAGCTCTGTGCCTAAGTGGACTATAGAGTTCTAGAAGTCTCAACTTCCTCCAACACTTTAGGAAGACCCAGCTTTTCATTTTAGTCTTAACTGTCTCATCCTTTTCATGATAAAGCCCAGAATTTGAAATGGTAAACAAATCTATTAGTCTTTCCCAAATGCAGAGAACTTCTAGAATCTTTGAAAACAATAGCTATGGGACTGTTGATCCCAAAGGAAAATCTACAACCTTGGAACCCACAGCGTTTGATCTGCCCTCTTTCTTTTGTTCAAATATCAAGAACAGACTGGAAGGCCTGGAAGCACTTTAAGCACCCTCACACTCCAGAAGTTATGGGTTGAAAGAGAGCTTAAAGGTCATCTGAGGCTGACCCTCACCATCCATCATCACTCACTTCTGTTTAAATACCACGAGGGCCCTCAGTCTCACTACCTCTGCATCAGAGATTTCACTGCTTATCATAAAGGCAAGTAAGTAACTTTGTATTTGCTACATAAAAAGGCACATTTAGATAGATAGATAGATAGAAAGGAAAATAG
Organism: Bubalus kerabau; assembly: GCF_029407905.1. NCBI lineage: Eukaryota > Metazoa > Chordata > Mammalia > Artiodactyla > Bovidae > Bubalus > Bubalus kerabau. Next base: position 55,106,633 of record NC_073624.1, on the reverse strand, counting down.
GCAAGTTTTATATAGGGAATAATTGTCAAAGTCAACTTATATGATGTTGAGACAGCTGGTGACTATGTTTATTTAGTTCTTCAACCAATATTCATTGAACTCCTATCATATACTAAGGCACCAGAACAAGGGCAAAATGTTACCCACATCAACAGAATCCATCATTTTGAGATTCAATTGATCAGCTGATTTTTTGCAAAATGGACTTCAGCACAGAAACTCAGAGCCTCCCAGTTTCACCGACATGAATTTCAGGTTTCCTCTATGATACAACTGCCAGGTTGCCTGAATTGAATAGAACCACCATTAGTCTGGGCTTCCTTTGTGGCTCAGCTGGTAAAGAATCTGCCCACAATTCAGGAGACCTGGGTTCAATCCCTGGGTTGGGAAAATCCCCTGGAGAAGGGAAAGGCTACCTACTCCAGTGTTGTGGCCTGAAGAATTCCATGGACTATATAGTCCATGGGGTCACAAAGAGTAGGACACAACTGAGCCGTTTTAACTTTCACCAGTTCAGTTCTGTTCAGTCGCTCAGTCATGTCTGACTCTTTGTGATCCCATGGACTGCAGCACCCCAGGCTTTCCTGTCCTTCACCAACCCCCAGAGCTTACTCAAACACATGTCCATTGAGTCGGTGATGCCATTCAACCATCTCATTCTCTGTCGTCCCCTTTTCCTCCCACCTTCAATCTTTCCCAGCATCAGGGTCTTTTTCAGTTCTTCACATCAGGTGGCCAAAGTATTGGATCTTCATCTTTAGCATTAGTCCTTCCAATGAATATTCAGGGCTGATTTCCTTTAGGATTGATTGGTTTGATCTCTTTGCAGTCCAGGGACTCTCAAGAGTCTTCTCCAACATCACAGTTCAAAAGCATCAATTCTTTGGTGCTCAGCTTTCTTTATGGTCCAACTGACATCCATACATGACTATTGGAAAAACCATAGCCTTGACTAGATGGACCTTTGTTGGCAAAGTGAGGTCTCTGCTTTTTAATATGCTGTCTAGGTTGGTCATAGCTTTTCTCCCAAGGAGCAAGCGTCTTTTAATTTCATGGCTGCAGTCACCATCTGCAGTGATTTTGGACCCCCAAAAATAAAGTCTCTCACTGTTTCCATTATTTCCACATCTATTTGCCATGAAGTGATGGGACTGGATACCACGATCTTAGTTTTCTGAATGTTGAGTTTTAAGCCAACTTTTTCACTCTCCTCTTTCACTTTCATCAAGAGGCTCTTTAGTTCTTCTTCACTTTCTGCCACACTTTCTAAGGGTGGTGTCATCTACATATCTGAGGTTATTGATATTTCTCCTGGCCATCTTGATTCCAGCTTGATTCCAGATTTCCAGGAGAAATCTGGAAAGTACCAGTAGTCTGGGCCTTAAACAACCAGAGAGTGTTGATAGAAATGAAATGGCCTTTTGCAATTTCCAATGGCTTTGTCTTTATTTTTTTCAATTTTTCAAATCTCCCTATCAAGACAATGGCAGAACTTGAGCCTAAATCCATTGCTCAGGATTGAAATTCCAGTGCTCTTTGTTATGTTATTTGGCTCTTGAGTCTGCTTCAGTATTTCCCAATCTTAGCCGTTCATGCGCCAATATCTGGCAGGCTCTGAAAAATACAAACACATGGTCCCAGGGTCCCAGTCTTGTAGTCAGTAAGCCACTTGGGGATTATGATGTGTAGAGCCACCAGTCTCAGTTATCATAAATGTCAGGTACTTTTACAAACTGTACACATCCCAAACATTCATGAACAAGCTAGAGCCATGACCTCAGGGATGTCTCTCTCCTCCAAGCATTATCTCTCTGTGAACAGTCCTCATGACAGATACCAGAAGTATCTGCTACTTTACAGCTTAGATATTCCTTATGCTATTTGCTTTCACATCAGTAATCTTGCACTTGATTCAGACCACAACTCTTCAGTTTATTCACTCAGGAGGAACCTGAGTTTGAAGAGTAACCATCTGTCTATACCATGAATCAAGCACCAGAGAAGCTGAGGTTGGGACACAGGTCTTAGGTTTTGAAGGAGTTTGTTTTTTTCCTACTGCCCCATCAATGCCAGTGGTGCGAGAAGAAACATGTGACTACCGTGAACTGGGCTTGATGAAGTGCTGAGTCGCTCAGTTGTGTCCAGCACTTTGTGACCCCATGGACTGTAGCCTGCCAGGCTCCTCTGTCCATGGGATTTCATAGGCAAGAATGCTGGAGTGGGTTGCCATGTCTTTTTCCAAGGTATCTTCCTGACCCAGGGATCAAACCTGTGTCCCCTGTATTGGCAGGTGGATTCTTTACCACAGAGCCACCAGGAAAGCGGCTTAATGAAGGGAGGGATACATATGTTCATGAGAACAGCTTACAAATAGTGAGGACTGACCACTTTTCTGGACGTGTCTTTGCCAGCAGTTGATGCAACCAGTATGACTTCTGTGCAGAAGAAGGCAGGGCACCTTAGGCTAAGTACTCTGCCTGAGGACTGCTGACTGAAATCAGGTCCCACGAAAGCCCACAGCCTAACCCAAACCTCTCCACACGCTCACTCACTGATGCAAAGACCCTACTTTTCTCAACTACTTGTTTTTGGGTGTTTCTCATCTTAAGAAATTCTTCCTGACCTTCAAGTTTAGCAGGTTCTTTCAATGTGTAGGCAACTCTGCCTCTTAAGCTGTAGCACAGGTGTTCCATCTGTTGCTATTTCTCTTGAAATAATATTGTGGCAGACAGGAGATTTCAAGGCAAATAAGATAAACCTCAGAGCTGAGTGCTATTTTTTCACAGAAACAATTCATCTTTTTCTTGAGCTGCAAAATAGCTCACGATACATCATGACAAATGCAGATTTATTCATTTTCTATTCATTGGGAAAAGACAATTGTGGTAGCCCCCTGCATGCTGTGCCCCTCTGGGCTGCCACGGAGCAGGGTGGTGTACTCCTCACACCTGCTCCTGGCATTTCCCCCTCAACACAGAACTTCTAAGTGTTTGCATCCCTGACCTATTCTTTTGCTCTCTTGGGCTTCTAACTCCAGCATGTTATGAAGAGACTAGAGGCACTTGTCCTAGGAGAAATAAAAATCCAGGGGAAATTCATTCCCAAAGCTCATCTTGCCCTAAACTGTATGCATAAATAAGGGCTTTGTGTGTTAGTCACTCAGTTGTGTCCAACTCTTTGAGACCCCGTGGACTGTAGCCCACCAGGCTCCTCTGTCCTTGGGATTCTCCAGGCAAAAAGACTGGAGTGGGTTGCCATTTTCTTCTCCAGGGGATCTTCCCAACCCAGGGATCAAACCCAGGTCTTGCACATTGCAGGCAGATTCTTCACCATCTGAGCCACCTGGGAAGCTCAAAATAGAGGCTAAATAATTTATTTCATTTCCTGCATGAAAGTGTATTAGTTGCTCAGTTATGTCTGACTCTTAGTGACCCCAGGGACTGTAGCCCTCCAGGCTCCTCTGTCCATGGAATTCTCCAGGCAAGAATACTGGAGTGGATTGCCATCCCCTTCTCCAGGGAATCTTCCCAACCAAGGGATGGAACCCAGGTCTCCTGCATTGCAAGCAGATTCTTTATCATCTGAGTCACCAGGGAAACCCATCTCCTACATAACTAACATCAAACCTAAACCTTAACTAGGTCTTCATTTAATATTAGAAACTCTAATGACACATGCTTTTAAAGTATTCTTAGACCACATAGTGGATTTGAATGAAGTCTGCCACCTCAATATCACCACTTCCCCTAGGGGCGGAGTGACAGTATTTTAAGTCCATGGGAGGAGGCTGAAGGCAGCAAGCCCTGACCTGAACATTGCAGTGCCTAGAGGCCAAGTGCACAAGCTCTGAGCCCAGACTTCTTGGATCAAATCTGGTTCACCTCTTCCGGGCTATGCTGCCTAAGTCAACCTGCTTCAGTGCCCCGTGCCTCAGTTTTCCCATTCACAAAATGGCAATAATGGTCATAACTACCACTTAGGGTTGAGGTGCAGATTTTAAAGTAGTTAATAAACAAGAGTTTAGAGCCCTATGTGACACATAGGAGGTACTCAGTAAGCCTTAGATGCTATTATTGTTGTTGCTGTTGTTGGAAAATGTTCTTCCGTTCTCTCCTTCTGTAGCTCCTAAATGGACTCTTTCAGCAATAAGGACTCAAGTGGAAAATAATACCTTTTCATTCAACCAGAGTTTACCTCATTTTATTCATTCTGTCCACTTTATCCCCCTCCATCCTCCCTTTCTTCAGACTTGCCTGGGTGCAACAAGGTAAGTCTTTCCTCGAGGATTAGTCCATGTTGCTCAGTTCACCATAATCGTTCATTCTGGCTCTAGTGTCATATCCTCTACTAAGAAGCTTCCATTTTGGGCACCAGTACCCTTTTGTGCATCAATTTTTTAAGAGTTCCAGGACTGTGTCTCACTCTACAGGGAAATTACAGATGTCTGCCAGGGATGTGGGAGGATGAAATGACCACAAGAGGGGCAGGCAGTTGTCCTAGCTGAGGGACTCTAAGTAAGAGGATGCCTTCCCTGCCTTCTGGGGGAGGGATGTGCCTTCTCCTGATGTCACTCAACTACCTCTCTTCCTCTAGTTAAAGGACGCAAGGGATCAGAGTCCTTGGGTAAAAGGACACTGGAAGGTCACCCAGGTGCATCCAGATACACTTCCCCTTCTCCCATGACACCATCCACCTTATGCAGTTGCATTTGACTCATAGAGTCTTCAGACCAGGGACACAGATGCATGTCCAAATATTTTGTTTTTAAATTTTTTAAACATGAGGTATAATTTGAGAGCCACTACATTTGGTTTCTGGTGGATCCATTGAATAACTGTCTGAATGCCTTGATTTCTTCAGTGATGGAAGAATTAAAATGACCTTTAAAGTATCTTCTAGCCCTAATAATTGTGTGAGTCTCTGAGGTTATTTTTCATTGCATGAAACATCTTTTATTTAACCACTTTATTTTTGGAAACATTATGTTACCATATAAAATTGCTGTTTTGTAGGATAAAAATTGTTATATGTACGGAATTTCACATTTTATAACTTAATATCATGGTTATAAGAGTATAGGTGACATATGCTGCTGTTTAGTTGTTAAATTGTCTCCAACTCTTTGTGACCCCAAGGGCTATAGCCCACCAGGCTCCTCTGCCTATAGGATTTCCCAGGCAAGAATACTGGAGTGAGTTGACATTTCCTTCTCCAGGGGATCTTTCCAATCCAGGGATCAATCTATGTCTCCTGCTTAGCAAATGGATTCTTTACCAGTGAGCCACCTAGGAAGCCCACAGATGACATATACATATTGTTTTAAGGAAACAAATAGCCACTGCTACTGCTGCTAAGTCACTTCAGTCATGTCCAACTCTGTGCGACCCCATAGATGGCAGCCCACCAGGCTCCCCCGTCCCTGGGATTCTCCAGGCAAGAACACTGGAGTGGGTTGCCATTTCCTTCTCCAATGCATGAAAGTGAAAAATGAAAGTGAAGTCATTCAATCATGTCCAACTCTTAGCGACCCCATGGACTGCAGCTTACCAGGCTCCTCCATCCATGGGATTTTTCAGGCAAGAGTACTGGAGTGGGGTGCCATTGCCTTCTCCAACAAATAGCCACAGACCAACTTAATTTCATTATACAAATACCTACAAATTATTCATTATTCCCTTACTGATGAGTATATGCATGAAATTTGTTTTTGTTTTGTTCTTAATATTACAAAAAAGGTTGCTATAAACATTTTTATACATGTCCTCTGTTGCATGTACTCTAGTTTCTCTAGGAGTAGAATGGCCAAGTCCTAGGGTATCCATGTCTTCAATATTACAGTTTTCCAAAGTGGTTTTACCAACTGACACTCCTACCAGCAGTGTATAAGTCTTCCCATTATTCCACATACTTGTCAACACTTGCTATTACTTTGTAGTGTTTTTCAATGTGTGCCATTCTGGTGGGTATAAAACAAGACTGCATAGTGATTTTAATTTTTTTTTCATTTTCCTAATAGCATCTCTCCTCCCACCACATCTTTAATCTGAATTGCTTACAAGCAATGTGATTGTGGGTTGAGTTTCCACCCCTTTCCTTTCTCCTGCCTCTGGTATTCTAACCAGCTGGTACATAGTGGCATAGCCCTGGAGGACACAGTGGGGAGCACATGGATAATCCACAAAGTCAATAATTTGCCTCTAAATAAATAACCAGGAATTGACCCTTGGGGATTGTACTCATGCAATTCAATGGCCATGACCCAGTGTAATATTTCATGTCTTGCTAAAACTCTGGCCAAGCACTGTTTTGCATGCAACCAAGTACTTGGACATTTCTTTCATCTGAATGATGAGCTATTTCAACCACAGTTTGCTTGAGACACAAAGGGCTTCTGCTACCTGTCTGCCTATCTGTAACACTCCAGATGGCACCCCAGCCTTCTTACATGAAATGGTTTTTAAGTTGCTCACCCTTTCCCCCTTGAGAATGTGCAGTTTCTCAGTGACCCTTTTAAAATGAGATACTAAGACTGGAAAAGATTTTAAATCACACCATTCAAGGGCACATATTCAGGAAAGAAACCCTTTATTGTATTTATTCTATAAGAAAAAATGCAAAAGTGTTTTTCCCTCAAGCCAGAGAATGCAATGGGAATGATGATCTTTCTTAAATGATGCTGATGAATAACATTAAGAAGGGTGGGAAGAAAAAGTCACACATAGAATCAGAAACAATTGAAAAAGGAATCCAGGCTACCCCCAACCCTGGCCTTTGTTGAAGGGATCACCAGAGATGTATGTAGATATTATTTTGAAATTTAGAGCTTCAACTTGTATGAACATGAATGCCCATGCTGAGTTTTTGCATGCCTCTGTGAAACAGCAAAAAGAACCCAACAGACCCTATTCTTGCATTAAAGCAACACACTGTGGAAAGCCTGAAAATAAACCATCTATGCTTGATTAATTAGGTTTGTAAGTATTGTTTCAGAACCAAACAATATTTCTAAAGATTTCAATAGTTCAAAGATTGCCCTATGGCCGTCTGGCCAATACATCTTCTAACACACGCAGTTTACAAGCATTTTTCTTCCCAATATGTTGTCTTTGGTTGGTGCGACATTGTTTGAAGGCAGGGCTATTTGGGTCATAGTGGTTTTCTCCCCTGCACAGCAGTGGTGCTGAGCACAGCACTTCGACCATACATCTTCCATGTCATTTCCATCAAAGGCACATGATACTTCCTAGTGACCAATCAGGAGTAGTCCAGCATCCTAACAGAGGGCATATTGGCAAACCAAGCTTTCTTAATGACAGCCATTGTTTGAGGCCAACAAAAGGAAGGTCCTGAATATTAACATGTGGCCTTGTGTAAAGGTCACTGGTATGGCACATCCATCATATTTCACAACCGAGAAAGAGAACTTTATAAACCGTCAGAAACTACTGTTGTCCAAATAAATGTATTAGTCTGACAGCTGACACCAACGAGGCAATGATCTTGAGTGATGATCTCCTCTCTTAACAAATCTCCTTTCACTTCTTTGAAGCAGCAGACATTATGGCGAGAGATTGTGTTTAAGGAATATACCTCAAGGCCGCAGGGGGTTAGAATAATCAGGCAACCCAATTAAAATATTAATTTAATAATGTAATCACTAGACCAAATGGCATCTCCTTCTTAAAGGCATAACTTTCCACACTGAGAAGAGAAATCACATAGTTTAACAGCTTAGAGTCTTGAATAGTCTTCTTAATAGTAAAGACCAACAAGTTCATGAAAATTCTGTCAATAAGGTTTAATACAATTGGCACAAAAGAACTCAAAGGTCTGGGACTGAGGACAACACTGTGTCTTGGTTAAAACCTACATAAAGTATGACAGCAGAATTGAATAAAACTAGATGGTAGCACATGCATTTAATACTAAATCTAAGAGCAGGTTTAGTAACCATTATGAAATAATGAAGTTCCAATACTTTGGCCACCTGATGCAAAGAGCTGATTCATTGGAAAAGACCCTGATGCTGGGAAAGATTGAAGGAAGGAAGAGAAGGGGACAACAGAGGATGAGATGCTTTCATGGCATCATTGACTCAATGGACATGAGTTTGAGAAAACTCTGGGAGACAGTGAAGGACAGGGAAGCCTGGCATGCTGCAGTCCATGGGGTCGAAAAGAGTCGGACACAACTGAGTGACTAAACAACAGCAAAGAGCAGGTAGCAAGCTTTCTTACTTGACGGTCTTGATCAGAAACTGTTCTATGTTCAATACTAGAAATATGGTGTTCTGCTTATTAAACGTCATTTTAAAGTAAAAGTTGAAAATTATTTAAGAAGCTTAAAGAATATAATCAAGAGAATGATTAGTGAATAAGTGTATATCTCAGCTCCGTCACTCTGACCTTACTATCACAGTCATGCGAGGGGTCAGGGAGGGAATAAAAGAGGGAAAGAAAGAAAAGAGAGAATTCTGTTTAGTTCCTTGGATGCATCATACTCTCATACTCTTTCCTGACATTTAGACAGTTTCTTGCTATCTGGTGTTTTTCCACAGCCCCTGTTCCTCTGACTAGTTTCTACTCCCTCCATAGTTTTTCACAACTCCCGATCTGCTCAGATCCTTCTGTTGTATGTTGTCATCATTCTTCAGATTTGCTTTATCATAACACTCAACACTTGAAAATACGTATTGAATCAACTTGTCTTCAAAATTACTCCAAACTTCATAAGAAGAGAGATGGGATATGTCAATTTCACCCTCATAAGGTGCTCCACAAACTTTTGTACATAAGTAGTAACTTTCAATAACAAAACTGGAACAAAGTCTGAATTTATCATCTCTTGACTTATAACAAGTTTCTGTTAAATAAAAGAAATTTTTGTGCACATGAAGGAAGGATTCAGCATTGGAGCAATTCACATTTATTGTACTATAGAGAAGACACTCGGAGAAGGCAATGGCACCCCACTTCAGTACTCTTGCCTGGAAAATCCCATGGATGGAGGAGCCTGGTGGGCTGCAGTCCATGGGGTCGCTAAGAGTCGGACACGACTGAGCGACTGCACTTTCACTTTTCGCTTTCAAGCAGTGAAGAAGGAAATGGCAACCCACTCCAGTGTTCTTGCCTGGAGAATCCCAGGAACCGGGGAGCCCATTGGGCTGCCGTCTATGGGGTCGCACAGAGTCAGACACGACTGAAGCGACTTAGCAGCAACAGCAGCAGAGAAGACACTGAGCAACTACAATGAAGCCTCACCAATTCATATTCCATTATTTGAGAACAAAGCATAACCAGATAAGGGATAGGAGAAAGTCAGCTTAAACCATCTTTGTAAAGGGTAATTGCTAGGCAAAGTACTTATATACATAATATATCAGTGACAACACTTAGCTACATGTTTTGGCATTAAGGTCTTCTTTCCCCCTTTGTATGTTAGTTCCACTTAGAATGTCCTCCATATAGAATGCTGTCCACCTGGGACAGTGTATTAGCCTTCAAGGCCCAGGATATGTACTACTGTTTTGATGAAGCTTCCCCCTGCTGCTCATGCTCACAGCCTTCTCCCTGAATTCTGAATGGCTCTAGTTCTTCCTGTATTCCCAATGGACATGAACCACACTGTAATTGAAAGTCTTAGATAAGTGTGCATTTTTTAACAAAAAAATATAAATTATTTGAGGGAAGAATCTGTATAGTTATACTTTTCTGAATTCAACACACTGCCTACCATGTTGCACTCTGTGAATATTTTCAAAATAAATGCAGTAACTTATAATGATAAGCATTTAAGTATGTAAGGAAATTCTAAAGAAATCTCTGTTGGCAATGTTTTGTTTACATATAATCATATTTTAGTCTGTCCACTCAGACATACACTCAGGACAATGATTCTATGGCTGTAAGTGGTTTGAATGAGTCTTGTGATTATTAGATTTCACTACAATGACAAAGTCACTCAAGATGGTACCCTACTTCCTTTCCATAGTTGATGGGTCCAGGTTCATGCAATTGATGCAAGCTTGGACAATGAAACTGTTTCAATGGATTTTTGTTCTTAGGACCTAAGAGACCATATTTCAGTTCCTTTCCAGAGGAGATGCTGTGACATGTGAAATGAAAATTATTGGAGGCCATGTTTTCAGCTTTCATTGAAGAAGCTGCTCTGAGAAAATAAAGGTGACATGCAAAGAGAATGAGACGCACAAGATGGAGGGTGTTAAAGCTCATATTCCCTGGTTCAGACCTTCCTTGAGGCCTGATTCACCCCAAATTCCATTTAATTTAGATGTATAAGACACCTCTCTTTCTGACCAACACAATTCTGATTGATCTCCATGTCTATTCAAATAGTTTTACTAAAACTAGTCACTATTATTATATCACATTAACTGAAACTGTGCTTCTTTACAAGTTTAAACTGATCTCTCCATCACAGATGTCTAAATTCATAAGAATGCTATTAGGTTCATCTGCTGTTTCTCTTAAATAAATGGGATACTTATAAAAAAGTTACTTAGATGAGTTATGAAGAATTTTGATCCTCATAAATATAGTAACATTTATTACCACCTCTTAATGAATTCAAAAGACAGGAACAATAATGACAAGGCTGCCAGTAACAATAATAATTGCTCATTTTCTACTGGAAATATTGCATTTATGTATCATGAAAAAATGAAATATTGCTCAGTTCCACTCTATCTGTTGCACTCTACAGATAATGAAGAAGTAGATCTAGTGAAATTAAGAGGCTTGTCCCAAACTCTTCCAAACTCTTCATCAGCAGAAGCAATCTTCTAGGCTTGACTTAAAGTACTTAGCACAATGGTTAGCACCCAATAGGTATACATATCCATGAGTTCTCTTCCATCTCTTTTTCCCCCAAGGTCCGGTCTTTTCTCACCACATCAATCCCGAATACTATAGGGATTCGTAAAGCTGAATTCCACAATCTTCATTTCTGACTTAGGGCAGCCACTAAGCCTCTTTGCCTCTGTCTCCCATTAGAAAGAAAGACAGAAATAGTTATTATGTTCATCCAACAAAAAGGAAATTAATGGTTGATTAGATGCCTGTTCAACACACTGAGGATAAAAACCAGTCTTCATGGTGAATTATTGAATTAGGGGCCAACTTACAGTGAGGCTGTGTCTACACAAAGCCAAACATCCAGTCAACTCGGCCAAAAAAAAAAAAAAATACAGTTTAGCACCAGGAAAAATTAAATTAGTTGATCAGGACTGTGCAGACAACATAAAATGAAGAAACAAAGGCCAGTACAATAGCATGGTTAAAGCACTGGCAGAGATTACAGACTTAAAAGGGATAATAAGTAAGAAGAAGATTTTTGATGCTCACTGTCAGAAATATAGAGGTGCTATTGAATATACAAAAACAGATTTATTAATTTTGTGTGGGGTTCTATACTTCTCTCTTTTTCCTCTTGATTACATTTCATTTTCAAAATTCAAGCTGAAGATGCAAATCAAGAAAAAAACAAAGCTGGTATCCAGAGATCTGAGTTCCATCCCAACTCAGGATATTAAAAAGGAGCACTCTCTTTTGCTAAGTCTGTCATATGACAGACTCTGATGTGATCATTCTATGTGGCCTGGTAGATCAAATATTATCTTTATTTTCTACAGGGCAAAAAAAAATATTGAAATGCATACTGTCTATGGAGAATTCTAAATAACAAAACTTATTTGATGTTCACATCAATTTCCCCAAATCATTTTTAATATTATGGCAAAAACCAGAAAATCCTCTGTTGACTCTTTGAATAGTGGTCATTGACTAGCATTAATGGTGTATGTCAACTGTGCTTTTAAGGGATGTCATTTAATGCCCTGTATCATTTTTAGATTGATGTTTCAATTATAAACCCTGCAATATTACTATGCTGTAATATTTAGAGTCCACAAGCTCTCAATAAACTCTAAAGTTGCATGAAGTTTTCATAACTATTGACTCATAACTATTTCATAACTGTTGACTTTTAAGTAGGAAAGGATGAGAAATGATGATGACTTATGAGTAATGTATCACTTCATTAAGAGTGAAATACAATTAATTAAAATTGCAGATCTTAATTAATAACTTATTAGTTTAACTCTCCCCCTAACCCTAAAAGAATTAGTCCCAGGGGTTAGACAAAGGAAGCCTTCTTCAAGACAAAGTGGAAAGTACAGTTTTGTGAACTGAGTCCTGAACCCCAGGAATGAACATTTGCAGCTGCACCATGGACTGTTTTCTGTTACCTTAAATACCGCTGGGCCATATGGAGCGTTTCTGAGGACCTTCTATTTTAAAATGTTCTGTTCATATTTTATGCTTTTCCATATGTCTCATCCTTACTTCAGAGTTTCTATTCATTTCCATGAAAATAAGACCTTTGTTTTCCAAGAGTTCATTTTCCTCTCTCTCCTCATCTCTATTATGGCCACAAACCTCTACTCGGGTTAGTTCAGCCACTCTAGGAACAGCCAATTGTGACAAGATGAATAGAGAATTATTTGGAAGAAAAACAGCAGCCGCAAATGATCCACGGTGCCGCGGTGCCCCTGTTTTCTTTGCTTCTTCCAACCAACCCAGCACGGAGGATAATAAACCTGACGGCATTGAACTGCTTCAAAAGGAAGAAAATGCCTACAGAAATCATCGCTGAACCCCTGAAGGAGGTGCCGAAGGAAGGTATCATTTGGTGAACAGAAAATTAACCAAAACGTGCTTTCTGGAAAAGGGAGCTCCCTGTAGTTTGGGGTTGACTTGGAGCAATTATCCAAACAAAACAGTTGGCGCCTGTGTTGGCGACAGAACTGTGTTTGCATAAAGTAGAGCGAGATGACAAATATGCATGAAAATTAAATTTAGGCCTCAGGGACTCCTTTTGGGGCCATAGAAGAGCTGATTACATGTTCACAGCTGGAACTGGTGTTGGCAGGCGGGCCTCATTCACGGGCAGAGTGTGGGGACTCCCTTTCTGAGCACCAACTCTGTGGCAAAGCCAGAACAGCAGCATTAACAGGATCTGATGTTTATAGACCCCGAGCCCTGTGGCCCCAAGCTTCACCACCCAACTGGAGTTGTCTCCACTGAAAGATCATTGTGTGGCTCAGTGTGTGTGTGTCCACTGGTGCACAGGTCCTCCTCCCTCACAGCCCTGTCAGGCTCTCATCTCCGCAGACTGCCTTTTGCAACGTTTCCCTTTAGAAACTAGCAAATTCAGCCAGGAGAACAGCCAGCACTCTGGGTGGCAGGGAAACTGGTTCTTATAAGATCACCCTTGAAGGTCACAGCATGATGCTTAAGTTATCTTGGAACAAGGCCCTTGGGGTACTTAAATGACCAAAAGTGTGTGTTTCAGCACCTTTTGGCAATGCTTCTCTTGGCTTCTGTGGTGGAACATTCCAAAAATGGCCCTACTTCTCCACCTTTCCTTTGGAATACAACTCTGCGCCATCGCAAAAGAGTGTGTCTCCCTACCCCTGGACTTGTGACTTGTTGGGTCCAATTAAGTGGGGCAAAGGTGATAGGGAAGACTTCTTATGACAATAGGAAGTGTACAGGATGAGCAGAAATTAGTGAGATGAATAGGGAGAAGTGGGCAATATTGTCCTAAGAAAAGAAAGAGAGTGCTGTGCTGAGTCATCATAGTATCTAACATTTATTGGGCACTTATTATTTATTGTGATGTGCCAGGAACTGTTCCAGGCATTTTGTGTGTACTTACTAATTTAATTTCTCACAACAACCTGATTAAGTAGGTATAATTATTATCCTCATTTTTTTTAAATTAAGAAAACAAGGCCCTGGGTAGTTAAGAGTCTTGACTGCTGCTGCTGCTAAGTCGCTTCAGTCGTGTCCGACTCTGTGCGACCCCATAGACAGCAGCCCACTAGGCTCCCCCATCCCTGGGATTCTCCAGGCAAGAACATTGGAGGGGGTTGCCATTGCCTTCTCCAATGCATGAAAGTGAAAAGTGAAAGTGAAGTCGCTCAGTCGTTTCCGACTCAGTGACCCCATGGACTTCAGCCTACCAGGCTCCTCCATCCATGGGATTTCCAGGCAAGAGTACTGGAGTGGGGTGCCATTGCCTTCTCTGAGAGTCTTGGCTAGTATCCCACAGATACTAATTGGCACAGTTGGCCAAGGCCATTGGGTGTCAGAGCTCATATTCTTCCACTGATTTGCTCTGGAGCTCTAGAGAGGACTAGGAGAAAGTCAGTAAGACAAGAACAGGTTGCCAAAGGCAGGAACCAAGACCCTGCAATAAGCTCAACATTAGGGTCCAATGTCCAACTTTGTGCTCCTCAGTCTATTCTCCATGGAGCCACCAGAGGCGTCTTTAAAGGCTAAATCAGATTAAATTAAATATTCTTTGTTCAAACTCTTCCAATGACTTCCTCCTGCACTTACGGAAAGATTAAAACCTCTTAGATCCCCTGGAGAAGGAAATGGCAACCCACTCCAGTAGTCTTGCCTGGGAAATCTCATGGACAAAGGAGCCTGGCAGGCTATAGTCAATGGGGTTGCAGAAGAATCAAGCATGACTGAGCAACTAAACAATAACAAATCATGGTCACAAGATCTGACGTGGTCTAGTTCCTTCTTACCTCCATCCCAACCTACCACCTTACCACACTCTACTCTATCCTCCACTCTTTAGCTCCACTCTAGCCTCTTGACCTGCCTGAGATTATTCCCTCCTAGATCCCATGCCTTTGCTCTCGCCTCCGCTTAGAATGTTATTTCCCCTGGACATTGGCATTGGCTCAACCCCTTGCCTCCTTCAGACTCTGCAGAAATCTCACCTCCTCTGAGAGGCCTTCTTTGATCACATTATCTAAAATATCACCTCTCAAATCCCAGTACTTTTTCCTTATCTTTACTTGGAGAAATATGACATGAAGAAAATGACATAGGACTTATCACTGCCTGAAGTGATATAATAATCTATTTGTTTGTTCGCTTGCTTACTGCCTGGCTCTCCTACTGGAGTGTCTATTCCATAAGGCAGGGTCCCATGTACTCGTGTTCACTACCTAGACCTGTGTCTGGTATATAAAAAGCACTCAATATGTTTCACAAAATACTCCAGAGCCTTGATGCTTCTTAAGATTGCTTTACTTTTGAGCATTTCAAAAATGTGGAACATTATTCAAGAAGAGCATGCCTGAGAAAGACAAGTAGGAGTGTGAGAAATAAAGCGGTCATTCTCAAGCTTCAGTGAACAAGTGTATACCTTTTGAATCAGGACCTTCAGGGTGGGGAGCACCCAGGTGATTCTGGCCCAGCTTTTTTGTGGTTAGGGTTGTCAGATTTAACAGACAAAACTCCAGGGTGCCTAGGTAGGCCTGAATTTCAGATAAACAAAAATGTATTGCATGGGACATGCTCATACCACTAAAAATGATCTGAAGGATAAACTGAGTGTCCTATATCCTATCTGAAAACACTGCAGACCACACTTAGAGAAAAACCTTGTACTAATAGGAAAAGGAGTATGTCAAGGCTGTATATTGTCACCCTGCTTATTTAACTTATATGCAGAGTACATCATGAGAAACACTGGGCTGGATGAAGCACAAGCTGGAATCAAGATTGCCGGGAGAATCAATAACCTCAGATATGCAGATGACACCAACCTTATGACAGAAAGTGAAGAAGAACTAAAAAGCCTCTTGATGAAGGTGAAAGAGGGGAGTGAAAAAGCTGGCTTAAAGCTCAACATTCAGAAAACTAAGATCATGGCATCCGGTCCTGTCACTTCATGGCAAATAGATGGAGAAACAGTGGAAACAGTGACAGACTTTATTTTTCTGGGCTTCAGAATCACTGCAGATGGTGACTGTAGCCATGAAATTAAAAGACACTTACTCCTTGGAAGGAAAGTTATGACCAACCTAGACAGCATATTAAAAAGCAGAGACATTACTTTGTCAACAAAGATCCGTCTAGTCAAGGCTATGGTTTTTCCAGTGGTCATGTATGGATGTGAAAGTTGGACCATAAAGTTGAGTGTCAAAGAATTGATGCTTTTGAACTGTGGTGTTGGAGAAGACTTTTGAGAGTCCCTTGGACTGCAAGGAGATCCAATCAGTCCATCCTAAAGGAAATCAGTCCTGAATATTCATTGAAAGGATGGGTGTTGAAGCTGAAACTCTAATACTTTGGCTATCTGATGTGAAGAGCTGACTCATTTGAAAAGACCCTGATGCTGGGAAAGATTGAAGGCAGGAAGAGAAGGGGACGACAGAGGATGAGATGGTTGGATGGCATCACAGATTCAATGGACATGAGTTTGAGTAAACTCCAGGAGTTGGTGATGAACAGGGAGGCCTGGTGTGCTGCAGTCCATGGGGTCACAAAGAATCGGACATGACTGAGCGACTAAACTGAACTAAACTGAAAGGGAGAGATGACATTTAGTGTGGAGAAGGTAAGTTTGATTGAGAAAGGAACCTGGTTTTCAGTGATACTCACATAACTGAAGGGAAATGACCACTAGCCTCTGTTACTCTAGAGGACAGATGAAGACCAGATGTTGAAGACATCTTTCCGGTAAATACAGGCAGGCAAGAGTACAATGGCTTATCTCTCCCAGAACTGGTTTTCCATTCCCATATTGTTAAAAGAATTGAGTGAATGTTGAGAAAGGTGGTCTGTTCTGGGTGAGGGTGGATTAGTTCCAAAGACTCTTCCAATGCTAGAAATTCAATCCTACAGAGGAATGAAAACAGACCTGTGTATTAGACGCATTTCCATTCATTGCAAAGGACTAAAATCTACTCAAACAGGCTTAAGCAAAAAAAAAAAAAAAAAAAAAAAAAGAGCTTATTACTTTGCATTGGAAAAAAAAAAAAAAAGGAAGATCTTGACTCAGGAATAACTGAATTGAAGTGTGTAGAAATGATGCCCTCAGAATTCAGATCCATCTCTGGCACTACTTTCCCTGCATCAGCTCCATTCTCAAGAAGTCTCCTCTGGTGGAGATAAGGATAAGGATAAGGTAGGTCACCCATGCTCAAGGCTGACATCCTAACAGGTTAGCAGTCTCATCAAGGAGAAAGCATTCCTCTTTCTTATCAGTTTCAGTAAAATCACCAGGACATGATGTCATGGTCTCTCCTTGTATCAGATGCCAATCCCCAAACCTGCATCACAGTGCTCAGCAGAATTAAATGCTGTGATGAGTATTTAACTCATCTCGATCATGGACTCATTCATTCCTCGAAATTTGGAGTAGGGTTGCCCCACCTAAGTTGTAGGAAACTGCTAGCAGGGGAGGACGGTGATGTTACCAGAGGAAAAGGGAAATCAGAGCAGACAAAAACATCAGAGAGTCTTATATTCCAAATTCAATCTCTGCCAGCTATATAAAGAGTATCATACACACTAACACGCTTTTATTAAAGTCATCCTCTTTCAGCTATGCTTTCATTATTTCTACAGCAATACCAGAATGCATCTCTCCCCCTCCCACAAACCCAATCCTTTCCCCACTGTCCAGTTCCATTTAGTTAAAACATTTATTGAACCGAAAATATTTCAGTTCTTTTTTTTTTTTTTAAAGCAGAATATTTCAGTCCTTTAGAAGGCTTCCCTGGTGGCTCGGAAGTAAAGAATCTGCAAAGTGGGAGATCCTGGTTTGATCCCTGGGTCAGGAAAGATACCCCGGAGTGGGGAATGGCAACCCACTCCAGTATTCTTGCCTAGAGAATCCCATGGACAGAGGAACTTGTGAGCTACAGTCCATGGTGTCACAAAGAGTCAGACACGACTGAGTCACTACCACTTAGATGGACCACCTTTCCAATAAGTACAGGCAGGCCGTGACAGAATGCATTTCCTCTCCCAGCACTGGTTTCCTAGCTCTAGGAGTAGGCAAGCCATTGTGCTGACAGAATGGAATGAATGTGGAGGGGGCAGTCCGTCCTGGGTGAGGATTCCAATTCCAAAGATTCTTCCAACACTATGAAATCAGTACCTTGGAAGGAAAGGGAGCTGGTCCTCCTCTGTATTTCTTGACCATTTCTGAATTGAAAGCAATTATGGAGCACCTAGTATGTTCTAGCTACCATGCCGAAAGCTAGGATTACAAAGATAGCTAAAGCATGGTTTGTGCCCTTCAGAATATCCTAACCTGGCGGGGGGCGGGGGGAGGAATGCAGAGGAGACTGTGAAATGATGCGATGAGGACAGTGAGACAGATACGCATTCGGGGCTGAGGCAGCACAGGAGGTGGCACTAGACCCAACAGGGACACACAGGGCTCCTGGCACTACCTTTGCACAATACAGGGGCCACAGGTTTGTGTGTACGAATTTTTAACATCTTTTAGTTTGTCACCTTGCTCTTTCAATGGCTACTAAGATAGTCCAAAAGAGACTAAACCATATGATGCTATTGGTCTTCTCAAAACAGAAAGGCTTTCAATTTGCCAATAATAAAAGCATAGATGCTCATGGCACAAAATTTGGCAAATGAAAGTATTAAAAAGGAAAAATATATAATCACTATTAGCATTTTCATGCTATTTTTATTCTGGTTTTTCTCCGTTCTTTCTTTACAAATAGAAAATTGTAATGTATATTAACATAATATATGTAAAATGTGTAATGTATATATGTACTCATGGAGATATATATATATACACACACACACACATACATATATAACACCTACAATAATACAGATGATTTTATGTTTATGTGTCTTTAACCTAACTCTCCACTGTTAGAAATTTCTATGTCAATAAATATTCTTTGAAGACTTTTTTATGACTCTAATATTGCTGTATGATAATATCACTGTTCATTTTGGACAGTCTTTTTGACAAAGGCGATAAAAAGAAATTGTCAAGTGAAATGACTCATTTGGGCAGGCAAAGATGTTAGACTTCAAAACAGACTGTGATTTATAACTCTGAAATGTAAGAAAATTAAAGTGCCATAAACTTTTAAAGGAGATAAAATGTTGTTGTACTTCCTTTGCTCATTCACCTTTCCAATGATAGAAGCAATGACAAAATATAAGTAACAAACAACTCTCATGTGATTTTATAATACCTTCCCTTATACTCAGACCAATATCAAAGCATTCTGTATTTACACTATTGGGTTGGGATGAGTATCAGACTTTTAATACTCCATTTAAAAAATTTAATGAGTCAATCCTATTGAAGATTGAGCTATATACAGAAGATGTAGTTCTTAATTTTGCAGACCTACATCTGTGTTAATGTTACTAATGATTTTTAGACTGTTTTATTTTGTAAATTCAAGAATGAGGAGGTAGTTCCACTCGAGGTAAAGGAATCGCTCCCAGGAGTGCACAGGGAGTTCTAATAGGATTAGACCCATTAGCGTCAATAAGTCCCTTGGTGTCAAAGTCTGGATAATCTGTAACCATTAACTTTAAACTGAAGTGGTTGGCTGCTCAAGCCCACAGAATAGAGGCACAATATGGCCTGAATTTATTTCAATAGTTGGCCAAGTCAAGCACAACTTTGTGCTTGTCTATCACTTCTATTCCTAAATCCTCATCTTTTGCTTTCTAGTTGTATCCTTTTTAATCATTTTTCTCTGTTCTAACCCTCCTTGGGCTTTATTTCTCACCACTTGTATCATCATGAATTGTAGTTATCTGTGTTCCTTACTGGACTCCTTTGTTTGCAAAGATGACCTGTCTCCCTCATCTATTTTGTTTCCACGTGTTTATATTTAAGTGTAGGAGGAACTCAGTGTCCAGGTCTCTCCCATCACCAAGCTTCCTCCTCTTCCCAGGGTAAGACTGGCCAGATTGCCAGCTACTGGAATCACTGTTCCCCAAAGCAGGAGAATAGAATGTTTTCCTTTTGTCATGCTCCTGTTTTCTTATATGCCTGCTGCTCTTGTGCAGAATGGACTCACCTGGTCCTTTCAATGCTCATGCTGTAAGCACACCAGGCAAAACTGCCACTTTCTCCATCCAGCTTTACCATTAGCTGGTAAAATTTAGGCTTTGATTCTATTCTGTCTTCTTATGTCTACTCTCACTTGGATGGGGAGGGATTAATGACTACTCTTCTACAAACTTTTAGCACTCCCATTTCTCCAGAGCGCACAGAGTCAGACATGACTGGGTATGCTTTCATGAAAGTCAACAAGACATCTACCACCTCTTTGCTCCATGCATCATCCACTCTCAAAGAAGACTGACAACTTTCGCCTAACAATTCATGTTACCATCTACTCTGTGCAAGGCATTGTGCTAAAGAGTGGTCTTTTAGCAATAACTAAATGAAACCCCATCTCTACCTTCTAGAGACTCCAGTCCAGAAGGAGCAAAATAAGCAAACATACTGTTGCCACATAGTGTAACAAAAGCTGTTGTGGAAACCTGCACCAATGGGATAGGAGCATCTCACAGTAGTTCTGGCATGTAGGGTTAGTAAACATTAATATTCCCATTTTACAGATGAGATAACTGAAGCTCAGAAGCATCAGGTTCCTGAAGGTTGTGCTGTGCTGTGCTAAGTCGCTTCATTCGTGTCTGACTCTTTGCGACCCTATGGACTGTAACCCACCAGGCTCCTCTGTCCATGAAATTCTCCAGGCATAAATACTGGAATGGATTGCCATGCCTACCTCCAGGGGATCTTCCCGACCCAGAGATTGAACCTGCTTCTCTGGCATAGGGCACAAGACAGTTAGAATCAGAAAAGATTCTGGTCTATTACATGTCTACAGCATGATACCACTGCAGAAACATAGGACCTGACTTTTTATAGAAGGGGAGGGAAGCTAGGATGATTAAAGTAGTCACCCATTATTGTGTTATATTTATGACTGATTGCTCCAGCCACGTAAGTAGGATTATCTGAACCACTCTTCTAGCTCTACTGCTCATAAGAAATCATCTAGCACTTGGTTTCAAGCTATATTAATGCATCAGTTTAAGACTCACTTATGCTGCAGTAACAAACAATCCTCTGATTTTGTGGTTAATAGAAATAAAGAATTATTCTCATTCTATATTCCTATTCATCTACAAGTTGGCATTAGCTCTGCTCCACATCAACTTCATCCTGGGTCTCCTGCAGAGGAGCAGGCTCTACGTGGAACACTGCTGGTATCAGAGCAGAGGGAAAAGACACAGCTCTCACAATTTCTGCACAGAAGTGACACACTTCTCTTCATACCTCATTGGCCAAAACAAGTTACATGGCCAACCCTATGTCAATGAGGCAGAAAAGTAAAATCCTCCCATAATTCAAGGTAGTAAAAGTTTTGAACAATAATGCACTATTTTCATGACTATAGAGGTGCAACTAAATGTAGAGACAGAAGATTTGGGGATGAATATTAGCTCATTTGGGCTTCTCAGACAGTGTTAGTGGTAAAGAACCCATCTCCCAATGCAGAAGTTAGAGATGCAGATTTGACCCCTGGGATGGGAAGATCAGATCCCCTGGAGCAGGAAATGGCAACCCATTCCAGTATCCTTGGCTGGAAAGTTCCATGAACAGAGAATGGTGGGATACAATCCCTGGGATCTCAGAGAGTCAGACATGACTGAGGGCACACACAGCAGCAGCATTAGCTCTTTCATGACAGGTGAACAGAAATGAAATCAAACTCTCTGAACCTTAGTAATATCACCCATAAAACAAGGATAACTATTTCCCTCTATCTTGGGAACTTGAGACAAGATTCAAGTACAATGTGCAAGAAAGTTCCTTATAAATCATGGAGCACATTGCTCTTGCTCTCACGTATTGATTCATGTTCAAATATTACATTTCTACCTGTAGACCAGGTGTTCAGTCAATCAGTTCAGTCACTCAGTCATGTCCGACTCTTTGCGACCCCATGAACTGCAGCACGCCAGGCCTCCCTGTCCATCACCAACTCCTGGAGTCCACCCAAACCCATGTCCATTGAGTCGGTGATGTCATCCAACCATCTCATCCTCTGTCGTCCCCTTCTCCTCCTGCCCTCAACCTTTCCCAACATCAGGGTCTTTTCCAAAGAGTCAGCTCTTCACATCAGATGGCCAAAGTATTGGAGTTTCAGCTTCAACAGGTGTTAACAACTTCAAATATCTATAGAGTCAAGTAGATAACACAAATATAAACATGTAAGTTATTTGTTCTGAAAAGAAAAACAAAAAACCTTAATATCCACCTACTTATACTTTTTTCTGGTGAGTTTGCTGTCTTTCTTTCTTTTTAATCTGCTTTACAAGGAAAACAGTGCACATCTGAAGGCCAGACTGGCCTGTAGAATCGCTGTCTTAGATTGTACCTTTCTTAGGAAAAGAGCATAAGACTCATATGTCCAATCCACTGCTCCAAATACAGTTCTGACCCTCAGCAAATCTGAGATCAGGCTAATAAAATTCAAGTCCATTAGCAAATAAATATTTATCTTAGAAAAAGTATGAAAAACAGCCAAATGTGTCAGCATCCTAAACATAAGGAATTAAACAAAAGAGCTGGACATAGAAATAGTCCTTGCCAACCGGGGAAGATGAGTTAGGACACAGCATAGAAGTGTAGGCTTGGAGGTGTAAAGTCCTACAGAGAAGTCTTAAGTGGATGGGTTCTAACCTTCCCACCCTATGCAGTGGGGAGATGCACAGACTTTGAAATGGGCTCTGAAAAATGGTGAGGATTTCAATTAACAGAAATTGGGAAGGGGAAGTTATAAGAAATACACAGAGGAAGAAAAGAGAATGACAGTGAAAAAAGTTTGTTCAAAAGAAGTATAAAGAAAGAAGGAGTAAAAGAAGAAAATGAAAAACCTCACACACTGGAGCATTTGCTTCTCAAGGACCTGTGTGTGTGCTGGGTACTGAGCTTAGTACCTTCCACAAAACTAGTTCACTTAACTCTCACAATCATCTCATTCCACTGATAGCAGCACTGAAGCTTTCTCCTAAAGTAACTTTCTTCTGTTCCAGAGGCACTAAGTCAGAGCAGTGAAAGCAGTGTTTGGGGAAAATCCTTTAGGCAATGAAGTGCAGGTGAGTTTGAAATGGAAGACTAAGAACAGCACAGAGAAGTTGCTGACTTAGCCATTGAGAGTCCTTAACTATCCAAAATCTTCCCCCAAAAAGAAAAGTACAGAACCAGATGGCTCTACTGGTGAATTCTACCAAACATTTAAGGAAGAATTAATACCAATCCTCCTCAAACTCTCCCAAAAAAATTGAAAAGGAAGAAACATTTTCTAAGTTCACTTTACAAGGCCAGCAGTACTCTGATACCAAAATCAGGCAAGGACACTACAAGGAAAGAAAATCACAGGCCAAAATACTGATGAACATAGATGGCAAAAATTCTCAAAAAAAAAAACCAAAAAAAAAACCTAGCAAATTGAATTCAGCAGTACAATAAATGAATCATATACTGCAATCAAATGGGTTGCAAGGATAGTTCAACATACACAAATCAACTTCCCTGGTGGCTCAGACAGTAAAGCGTCTGTCTACAATGTGAGAGACCTGGGTTCGATCCCTGGGTTGGGAAGATTCCCTGGAGAAGGAAATGGCAACCCACTCCAGTACACTTGCCTTGAAAATCCCATGGATGGAGGAACTTGGTGCAGGCTACTATCCATGGGGTCACAAAGAGTCGGGCACGACTGAGCGACTTCACTTTCACTTTCACATTAACAAAATGAGGGATAAAAGTCATATTATCATCTCAATAGCTTCAGAAAAAAAATCTGACAAACTTCTACATTCTTTCATGATAAAAACTTTCAATAAATTAGGTATAGAGGAATGTACCTCAACATAACAAAGGCCATACAAGACAAACCCATAGCTAACATCACACACAATGGTTTTCAGCTTTTTCTCTAAGATTAGGAATAAGACAAGGGTATCTACTCTCACCACTTTTATTAATCACAATATTAGAAGTCTTAGTCACAACAATTAGGCAAGAAAAAAAATTAAAGGAATCCAAATCAGAAAAGAAAAAGGAAAATTATCTCTGTTGGTAGATTACATGATCTTATCTTACATGTAGATTACATGATAGAAAATCCTAAAGTGAAAGTAAAGTTGCTCAGTCATGTCCGACTCTTTGTGACCCTGTGGACTGTAGCATACCAGGCTTATCCGTCCATGGGATTCTCCAGGCAAGAATACTGGAGTGGGTTACCGTTTCCTTCTCCAGGGGATTTTCCTGACCTAGGGATCAAACCCGGGTCTCCCACATTGGAGGCAGATGCTTTAACCTCTGAGCCACCAGAGAAGCCCAAAGTCTCCACCAAAAAACTGTTAGAACTAATAGACAAATTCGCTCAGATCATGAACTCCTTATTGCCAAATTTAGACTTAAATTGCAGAAAGTAGGGAAAACTGTGGAAAATTCTGAAAGAGATGGGAATACCAGACCACCTGACCTGCCTCTTGAGAAACCTATATGCAGGTCAGGAAGCAACAGTTAGAACTGGACATGGAACAACAGACTGGTTCCAAATAGGAAAAGGAGTACGTCAAGGCTGTATATTGTCACCTTGCTTATTTAACTTATATGCAGAGTACATCATGAGAAACGCTGGGCTGGAAGAAGCACAGCTGGAATCAAGATTGCCGGGAGAAATATCAATAACCTCAGATATGCAGATGACACCACCCTTATGGCAGAAAGTGAAGAGGAACTAAAAAGCCTCTTGATGAAAGTGAAAGAGGAGAGTGAAAAAGTTGGCTTAAGGCTCAACATTCAGAAAACGAAGATCATGGTATCTGGTCCCATCACTTCATAGCAAAAATAGATGGGGAAACAGTGGAAACAGTGTCAGACTTTATTTTTTGGGGCTCCCAAATCACTGCAGATGGTGACTGCAGCCATGAAATTCAAAGACGCTCACTCCTTGGAAGGAAAGTTATGACCAACCTAGGTAGCATATTGAAAAGCAGAGACATTACTTTGTCAACAAAGGTCTGTCTAGTCAAGGCTATGATTTTTCCAGTGGTCATGTATGGATGTGAGAGTTGGACTGTGAAGAAAGCTCATCACCAAAGAATTGATGCTTTAACTTTGGTGTTGGAGAAGACTCTTGAGAGTCCCTTGGACTGCAAGGAGATTCAACCAGTCCATTCCAAAGGAGATCAGTCCTGGGTGTTCTTTGAAAGGACTGATGCTGAGGCTGAAACTCCAGTACTTTGTCCACCTCATGCAAAGAGTTGACTCATTGGAAAAGACTCTGATGCTTGGAGGGATTGGGGGCAGGAGGAGAAGGGGATGACAGAGGATGAGATGGCTGGATGGCATCACTGACTTGATGGACATGAGTTTGAGTGAACTCTGGGAGTTGGTGATGGACAGGGAGGCCTGGAGTGCTGCAATTCATGGGGTCGCAAAGAGTTGGACATGACTGAGCGACTGAACTTAACTGAACTGATAGAATACAAAAGCCAACATACAAATTCCACCGTGTTCCTATATACTAGTAATGAACTTTCCAAAAAATTAAGAAAACAATCCCATTTATAAAAAATTCAAAAAAACAAAATACTTAGGAATAAATTGAACCAAGGAGGTCAAATATCTATACACTGAACATTATAAAACATTGATGAAAGAAAATAAAGACACAAAAAAATGAAAAGATATCCTGTATTCATGAGTTAGGATTAATATTGTCAAAATGTCCTTATTATCTAACAAATTGATCTTGAGTTCTAACAAACTTCCAACAAAGTGATCTTCAGAGCACTGCCCTCAGTGATCTTCAGATTCAGTGCAATCTCTATTGCAATGAATCTAGATCCAATACAATCCCTATCAAAATTTCAATGACATTTTTTACAGAAATAGAAAAAAAATCCTAAAATTTGTATGGAGCTACCAAATACCCTGCCTACCTAAAGAAAAACAGAGCTGGAGGTATCATATTTCCTGATTTCAAATAATATTACAACGCTACAGTGACCAAAACAGTATGGTATTGGCATAAAACAGATATATAGGCCAATGAAACAAAACAGAAAACAAAGAAAGAAGTAAACCCATGCAAATCCAGCCAACCTATTTTTGACAAAGGCACCAGGACAAAGGCAAAGGAGAAAAGAAAGTCTCTTCAACAAATAGTGTTGGGAAAACTAGATTCCCAAATGCAAAACAATGAAATTGAATCTGTATTTTACACCATATAGAAAATCCAACTCAACATTGATTAAAGACTTAAATGTCAAACACCTAGAAGAAAACAGAGGAAAAGCTCCATGACATTGGTCTTGGCAATTATTTTTTGGATATCATATCAGAAGCATAGGCAAAAAAAAAAAAAAAAGTAAACAAGTCAGACTACATCAAACAAACAAAAAACCTCTGCATAGCAAAGGAAAATGAAAATACAACCTGTAGAATGATAAAATATATTTGCAAACCATGTATCTGAAAAGTGGCTGATATCTAAAACCCATATAACTCAATAACAAAAAAAGAAACCAGCTTATTAAAATAAAAATGGATATAGGACCTGCATAGACATTTTTCTAAAGAAAACATATAAATGTCCAAGAGGTATATGAAAAGGTGTTCAATATCACTAATCATCAGAGAATGCAAATCAAAACCACAATGAGATATCACTCTACACCTGGTAGTATGGCTATTATCAAAAAGCCAAATGATAAGTGTTGGCAAGGATGTAGAGAAAAGGCAACTCTTAAACATGGTTGGTGATAATGTAAATTTATATAGTCATTATAGAAAACAAAATGGATAAACCTCAGAAAATAAAAGATAGAACTACTGAATCATCCAGCAATCTTCTGGATATATACACAAAGAGATGAAATTACTATCTCAAAGAGATATCTGCACTCCCATGTTTAGTACAGCAGCGTTCACAATAGCTAAAATATGGAAATAAGTGTTCATCAACAGATGAATGATAATGAAAATGTATATATATATATGAATATAAACATTAATATTATGTAGTATAAATAATATTAAGCCTTAAAAAAAAGGAAATCTGCCATTTGCAACAACATAAATGAACATGGAAACCTGGAGAACATTATACTGAGTGAAATAAGCCAGACACAGAAAGACAAATACTGTGTGATCTCACTTACACGTGGAATCTATAAGGTTGGACACACAGAAACAGAGTGGAAAAATGGTTACCAAGGGCTAAGCGGGGGGGAAATATGATGAGATGCTGGTCCAAGGATACAAACTTTGGTTATCAGATAAATAAATCCTGGAGACTAAAGGGTAACTATAGTTAATAATACTGCATTGTATACTTGAAATTAGCTACAAGAGTAGGTCATAAGTGTCTTCACCACAAAAAAATTAATAAACATATGGTAACTATGTGAAGTGATTAATATGTTAATTAGCTTGAATTTGGGAATCATTTCACAATGTATACATGTATCAAAATATAATCTTTCGCACTTTAAGTATATACAATTTTTATTTGTTAGTCACACCTCAATAAATCTGAGGGGGTGGAAAGGAGTCCTTTACTGACTGCTCCAGTTAAAATAGCCACCTATATTTTAGTATTTTTACCCTGTCTGATTTTCTAAATAGTATTTATCCCTACCTGAAAATCCTAAAGGAAATCAACCCTGAATATTCATTGGAAGGACTGATGCTGAAGCTAAAGCTCCAATATTCTGGCCACCTAATACAAAGAGCTAACTCATTGGAAAAGACCCTGATGCTGGGAAATATTGAAGGCCTGAGGAGAAAGGAATGACAGAGAATGAGATGGTTGGATGGCATCACCAACTCAATGGACATGAGTTTGAGCAAACTCTAGGAGATGGTGAAGGACAGGGAAGCCCGTTGTGCAGCAGTCTGGGATCGAGAGTCAGACACGACTGAGCGACTGAACAACAACTACCCGAAAACGCTGTATGTGCTTGCCTTTCTGTCTATTTCACGGAGGCTCCCCAGGGGCAGGATTAGGTCTAGCTGGTTGCTACTGTCTTCTCATCCATACCTGTCCCATGCAAGGCACCTGCTATGAGTTGAATTTTGTCCCCAGAAAGAGCTATTCAAGTCCTAACTATGTACCTGTGAAAGTGACCTATTTGAAAAGAGTCTTTAAGGATGAAATGTAGGTGTAAGTTAAGATGAGACCAATTGGAATAGTAGTGGGCCTTTAGTCTAGTATGACCAGTGTCCTTAGAAAGGGAGAAGAGCCCCCGAGACACCCAGTGAGATCATTGATCAAATGATGCAGCTGAAAACTAAGGAACACAAAGGATTGCTGCCAAAGACCAGAAACACAAAAGGGGCAAGGGAGAACCCTCCTGTAGGGAATATTCCCTGCCCACAGCTTGATTTCAGACTTCCAGCTCCCAGAACTATGAGAAAATACTGTTCTGTTGTTTAACCAGCTGGTTTCAAGATCGTCTTCTTTTACTAGGATTGAATTTTCAATGATAAAATTTCAAAATGTAGGAAGACAAGGAAAAAATGCCTGTAATTCTTTCATTTCAATTCAGCAAGCAAATTTGCTTTTAAAAGCTCTGAAATGTAAAGCACTGTAGTTGTCATTCAAGATGTCTCTCTGTGAGGAGTCAGCTTTGGAAGTCAAAGTCCAGAATTATGACCAAGAACAAGGCCCTATATTTAGTATGAGTTCCAGGGCTATCATTGCAAAGCAAGAATGGCAGCCTAAGTACCTTCCCAAGGCTGTAGCTTGCAGGCCCTCCCTAACTGCTAGTGCTTCTTAATTAAAATTGAAGTTACTGAGTGAACAATTTCAGTTTAATCTGTTTTATGCATATTAATACCCAGCTACTCTCTAATTGGTGACTTTTTCCTCCTTCTTCTATCTTGTTTCTTTTGGACAATGCAATATCCAGAAAGCACCCAAGCTGTATCTATTCATTGCGCATCTGACTCTCAACATTGCTGCCTGGGATCCTCTGAAGAGAAAATAATAATAATAACCCATACTAACTCGCTTCAGAAGGTTTGAGTATCCTATCTGAACCAGCTCTTATCTTAACCTGCTAATGTGAGATTTACAAATGGGAGGAGAACAAACAAGGAGTAATTTAAATTTTAATTTTAAAAAACCCTCTATTTTCTTATCCCTTATCAAACTGCCAGCATTTTTCCTGCTGACAATGAGCAAGGGTCACTGGCACAGGCTAGACTCTACCCACAACCAAGGAATCTCTTTCATCTAAAACCCTGATCCCTTTAATAAACAAAATACGAAAAGGCAGTCAAAATTACGCTGTGGCTTTATAAAAGAAGGCAGGGAAATCCTCTGAGTACAATCCCCTACTTGTTATTTTCACATGCCATGTGACTCCAAGTCATTCTGAGGGATAAAGAGACAAGGGCTGCCACCAGATCCCAGCCACGACGTCCCCTCCGTTCCCAGCCCTGGCCCATCTGTTCTCCAGAGGCCACATGAATGGCATATGTCAAGAGAGTCAGAGCTGTGCAAACTGCCCAAAGAAATCACTCAGCCAACTTCCCTTTGCTTCCACGACTTTAGCAATTGTTGCTGCGCCAACCACCATATGGTGAATAATTAGTTTTTCGACCCTACTCAAGAAAAATGCCCGCTTCATTGCCAAACGTTAGCAATATGTGTGTTAATGAACAGTGTGAGTTGAATGCCTATACATTCACAAAAGTTGGGATTTTTTTTTCTTTGCCAGCTTCAAGCTCTGTCCCTTTTTCTTCGCCTCCTTTCAGATAGGTGATGATAGGGAGTCCATAGTATTTTAAAGCAAACTGTAATTATTTTTTCTGAGAGGCTGAAACCCAATGTGAGATGCCCAGTTTTCACAACCAAATGCCTTTCTTTAAATAAACTGGCTTCCATCTTCTTTTTCTCAAAATGAGTGACTTAGTCCATGTGAATATGGCTCATCAAAGCCAAGTACCAGGATGATCTCTGCCCTTGATGCATAAGAGGTGAACATAAATTTGTTGTGAGTGCCGTTAGTGCTGTCCCAAGCAGGATGAACTTTTTGATCTCTTTAAATAAACACCTCCTCGTTCCATCAGAAAATACACTTGGTGCTCTTAGCATGAAGATTTAAGAACCCAGTCAAGATTTCAAGCTCACTGTCCCCAAAGTAGAAGGCTTAATCAGCAGATAATTTCTCTCAAAAGAGAGAAAGATCTCTGTGCAGTCAGAAAATAAGCATTTATTCCACATACACAGCAAAAGATAAAAATACCTAAGTTTGCATCTATTTTTGCATTTTCTAGGATAAGGCAATGCTGATTTGCTCCTGAGAGGTTTTACATAAAACTGCTTTCTGACCTTGGCCTTCACGTTCTCTGCATGCAAATGTATGAACTCTGAGAAAGCGAGATGGGGAATTGAAATGTTCTCTAATGCAATTCTCGGGGCCTTGCTATAGGTCAGTGGTTCCCAAATATCTTTAGTTTGCAGACCATTTTACCATAGCCAAGTCCCCCAAGATCCTCCCTCCTATTCATGGCTGAAAAAGAACTGCCTCACTGGAATAAATCAGCAGAGGAGGCACTGATTTAATGAGCCAGTCAAGAGAGGTCTCACAAGCAAAAAGAGAGTCAGTGCCATAAAATAACAACTGTCATTTTCGTTTTATATTTTTAATCATTTAGGAAAATACCTACATCACCAGCTAGACTATCAACTCACTGAGGACATGGGCAGGTTCTATTTGCTATTTACTGTGTCCTCAGTACCTAGGACTTCCCTGGTGGCTCAGGCGGTAAAACGTCTGCCTACAATGCGGGAGACCTGGGTTCAATCCCTGGGTCAGGAAGATCTCCTGGAGAAGGAAATGGCAACCCACTCCAGTATTCTTGCCTGGAAAATCCCATGGACGGAGGAGGAGCCTGGCAGGCTACAGTCCATGGGGTCGCAAAGAGTCGGACATGACTGAGCGACTTCACTTTCACTTTCAGTACCTAGAGCTTAGCACCAGAGAGATGGTTGGAACTACAGGATATACATTTTAAGCATGCAGAGGTCAAGGAACTACTTTAAATTGTCTTGAATATTACACAAGAGCAGTCTAGGAACCACGAGACCTTTGGTAGACCATAGTTTGAGAGTTCCTGCCCATGGGCACTGGAAGTTGATACGGAATATAGTAACTAGGGGCATCTTCCATTCCATCTAATTAGCATTATCCTTTTGACTGCCACTGGCTTGTAATTGTCATCTTTTTTCTCTCTACTCTAAAATTCTAACTGTAGGAAAAACATTTCATTTTTTCCTACATTTCCATTTTTGATCAAAGAGCACCTGCCATGGTGTTTTCCATGTACTTTTGTCCAGAAAAGGTAGGGGCAACAGAATAATTTGGAAGTCCTACATTCCTGAGCTTCATGCCAGACGTCACCATTGATTAGTCCCACCCAGTTCCTTTAAGCCTTAGTTCCCTCGTGTGTTTATAAAAGAGAAAGAGAAAGAATAATATCTCCTTTGCAGCATTTTATGGATTAAAAGGTAAGCTGTGCAAACTGTCTAATATGGTTCTTAACAAAGTCTATCATCTATGAAATGTGGTTATTCTTAATTACAATCAATGACTAAATCCTCAAAGTATCTAATCTACTTAATCCTGGGGCATCCAATTTGAAAGAATCATTAATAAACACTAACCTGGAACATGAGAGGAGCTGATTATGGATCTACCCTCTTATTTTGAGCAAAATATTATTTTCTCATAGATATCAATTCATAAAACACTAAAAATGCATTACTGGGAAAAATAAACAGCTTGAAGTGACTCTCAAGCTGGTTAGGCAAACAGGAAGTGGCAATCAGTATTAATTCTGTGGACAGTGGCATAGACTCATCCATGGACTGAGCTGAGGTGTGCTATAGAGTCTCCCTTCCTTTCCCAACTTATGTCATTACTAGGTTACCCAGAAATTCTTACCCTTTCATGTAGTCATGATTTGGTGTTAAGATGTTGTCTGCAGAAGTTCTCCATGTAAAATCCTACATGGTACTTAGAAGGGAATACCACATTCATTCCCTTAGCACTCATTTCCTCACCTCTGTGGACCTGCCAGGGTAACCACATGAACCTTCTCCAGTCTCCACAACCTCAGGAGCCATTCCCAGCATGACCACTTCTGATGCAGCCATCTACCATGAACTCCTTCACATTCCTCCTCTCTCTTTCCACTCACCCAACTCTTCCTGTCCTCTTTTCTTTGTTAAGATTCAATCCAGAGACTTTCCCAGTGGTCCAGCAGTTAAGACTTTGCCTTCCAATGCCAAGGGTATGGGCTTGATTCCTGGTTGGGGACCTAAGATCCCACATGCCTTGGGGCCAAAACACCAAAACATGAAACAGAAACAATATTGTAATAAATCCAATAAAGACTTTTTAAATGATCCACATAAAAAAGAAAAACAAAAACAAAAACACAACAAAACAAAAAACTCAATCCAGCCTTGACCTGGCCTCTTCGTTTCAGCCCTTGTCACTTCTCCCCATACGACATTGTAGTAATTGTCCATGTTTCTGTTTCTGTTGGGAATTTCCATCTCTTCTTCTATACCCCAAAGTGAGTCAGACCTTTTAGCTCTACTATTGCTATCTTATTTTTCTTTTCCCTTTACACAGCCAAACTTTTGGAAAAAGTAAGTATGGTTTATCCTGATCACCTCTATTTTCTCGTTCCAAACTCCTATTTGAATTCTGCCTTCACTACAGAAACTGCTCTCCACATAGTCGGCACCAAACCTTAATCACCTAAGCCAATAAGTATTTCTGTATCCTCTTCTTCCTTGTCTGCTGGGCAGCATTTCTCTTAGCTTACCTTAGCTACTTTTGTAGCTCATGTTGTCTCTTTAGATGTTCCCCTCTCTGGCTCTCCATCCATATTTCTGATTTTCTTCTTTTCTGTCTACTGCTTAACCATCCACCTCTCTAAAATGTAAAGTGTAAACTGGTGAAAGCTCTTTGCGACCCCATGGTCTATAGCCCAACAGGCTCCTCTGTCCATAGGATTCCCTAGGCAAGAATACTGGAGTGGGTTGCCATTCCATTCTCTAGAGGATCTTCCCAATCCAGGGATTGAACCCGGGTCTCCTGCACGGCAGGCAGACCGTTTACCAACTGAGCCACCAGGGAAACCCCCTAAAATGTAAGTATCCCTTTAAACAGCACTGACTAAGAGTGTTCTACACAGATAGAGATGTTCTAGATGTGTGCTTTGGTAGTGGCCACCAGTCAGATGTAGCTAGTAAATAATTGAAATGTGGCTAGTGCAAATGAAAAACTAAATTTAATATTTTAAGTAATTTACATTTGAATTGCTGCATGGGGCTGGCGGCTAGCATGCTAAGTAGTGCAGACATAAAGTTTTGTAACTTCTTGTGTGCATCCTCTCTCAAGGAACTCTCTCCCAGCACCTGCCCTATATCACCTACACAGAGAATAACCAAAGCATCCTCACAGAACAAAGAAACAGACCATGTTTCCAGGTTCCTTTTGAAAATCTATACGAATTCTTTCACCATTATCTAGAACTCAACATTTCAGATTCTGTGTTTTACTGCTATACTGATACACTTGAAATGGAAGTCATCCAGGGACAACTTACAGTAGCATCTGGCTTCTGAACAGCACATTTTTCTAAGGAGGTCTGAAGAAAGATTTCCTGGTCACTTGAAATGGTTCTGTTGCGTTCAATCTTTATAATCCTCTCCTCCAAGCCCAGATTTCTCTATAAGGTACAAGCTTCCAGAGGGTTTTTATTTTCCCCCAACACTTTTATCCTTTTCCGTTTTCAGACTGCAGCTTCATCCTGTTGTTGCCAGATCCTTGACACTTGTCAAATGAAAGAGATGCTCTGTGGGGTTTCTTGCTGATTCCTGGTTCACAGGGCCTGGCGAGGCATGCACTGGCAGAAAGGGGCTGGAATGGGGAGCAGTGCAGCAGGGGGAGGGCAGCAGAGGAGGAAGAAGGCAAGAACCTGAGACTGATCTCAGCAGTTTTTTCCAACGTATTAGCTGAATCCAACTCTGTAGAGACACAACCATGGAGCCACAAGGGACCAACCTATCTCTCCTTTGTCATGAAGATACGTAGAACCACATTTTTATAAAAACAACTTGGAATATTCATTCACGTTCAACATAAACATGCTGATGTTTCATCATCTGACTGATTTTTAAATTATAAACATTACATTTAGATGACTTTTTTCTTAACTTTCACAATAAAAACAATTAAAGACATAAATATTCTAGTGGATCCTTGAACAACAAAGTTGAACTGCATGGATCTGCTTATACAGAGATTTTTTTCCCAAGTGTAAATTCTACAGTACTGCACAGTTCTTGGTTGGTTGAATACATAGATCAGGTGCCATGAATCTAAGGGAACTATGGATACAGAGGACTATTAGTCATTCATGGATTTTAGACTGTGCAGAAGGGTTGGTACCCCTTACCCTTCATTGTTCAGTGGTCAGCTGTATTTGCATTTTGGGTGTCTAAGACAGGATGACATATTAAGATATATATATTATTGGGTAAATTCAAATATAGGTTTGAATTTATATTTCATTTACGTGTTACTTGTACTCTAGTAAGGTCATGGTATTTCAGAATTTCCAGTGATATTCAAAAGATCATCTGTACTCAAATAATTCACTCAGAATTTAAATAAAATCATCTATTATGAAATGCATTTAACAGTGTTTCTTAGAAAGTGGGAAAAACTTCTTAAAATTTCCTAGAAAAAAATTAACATGGAAATCAAAAAGGACAGTGAACCTAGAGAGACAGGAGAAAAATGAGATGGTCGCTAAGACTGTCTAGCTTACCACCTTCTAAGAGATTCCTGGCCATGACACAGGGAAGGGGAACCCTGGCAAAATATTTGAACAGACACTTCGCCAGAAAAGATATGTCAATAGCAAATTGGAGTGTAAAAAGATATCCAACATTAGTCATTAATAAGCAAATTAAAACCATTACATACCTATTGTAATGGCTAATTAAAACAACTAAACTGTTGCTGAGATGATGGAGCAACTGGAACTCTCAGACACTGCTGGTGGGAACTTAAGCAGATTGATCACAATGGAAACAATTTAGCAGTTTCTAAAAAAGTTAGAGTTGTTAAGAAGAAAGTTAAACTATGGGATGATCTAACCATTTCCATCCTAGGTATTTATCCAAGGGAAATGAAAACATATGCCCATATGAAGACTTGTACACAAATGTTTATACCAACTTTATTTATAAAAGCCCTAGACTGGGAACAATCCAAATGCCCCTCAACAAGTGAATGAATAAACACACTCTGGTGTATTCATACAATGGAATACTACTGAGCTCTGATAAAGAACAAACTGTTGGTACATGCAACAGCATAGACAAATCTCACAATAATCATTCTGACAGAAACCTGACCCTCCCTCCAAAAGAGTATATACTGCATTTCACGTTCATAAAATTCTAGAAAATGCAAGCCAATCTACAGTGACAAAAAAGTAACCAATGAGTGGTTGCCTAGGGATGAGAGGCATGGAGAGATAGGATGGAAGGATTACAAAAGTAAATGAGGAAACTTTGGGGGTAATTGTTATGTTCACTATTGTGAGTATGGTGAAGGTTTCATAGGTGTATATATGTCAAATCTTGTATTTGTGTCCCTTAAATATGAGCAGTGTATTTTATATCCATTATGTCTTGATTAAAGAGTTGGCTAGCTTAAGTCTATTTTACATTTTATAAAGAAAGAAAGATCCCTTAGACTAGAGGGAAAGTACACTTTGGTGTTATATGCCTATCATTTCTCAGTTTCTTCCTTATCTATAATATTCTTTACCTACAATGCATCCACTGGGTATGTTGTATAATCAATATTTCAAATAAATAATATGTGATGATGTTGATGGAGAAGGAGGAGAAAGATAGACAGACAGGGATGGATGGTTACACAAAGCTGATCAATTTGCAGGCATGTCTAAAAACATCTATTTCTGCTTTATTGACTATGCCAAAGCCTTTGACTGTGTGGATCACAAGAAACTGTGGAAAATTCTGAAAGAGATGGGAATACCAGACCACCTGATCTGCCTCTTGAGAAATTTGTATGCAAGTCAGGAAGCAACAGTTAGAACTGGACATGGAACAACAGACTGGTTGCAAATAGGAAAAGGAGTACATCAAGGCTGTATATTGTCACCCTGCTTATTTAACTTATATGCAGAGTACATCATGAGAAACTCTGGGCTGGAAGAAGCACAAGCTGGAATCAAGATTGCCAGGAGAAATATCAATAACCTCAGATATGCAGATGACACCACCCTTATGGCAGAAAGTCAAGAGGAACTAAAAAGCCTCTTGATGAAAGTGAAAGTGGAGAGTGAAAAAGTTGGCTTAAAGTTCAACATTCAGAAAACTAAGATCATGGCATCTGGTCCCATCACTTCATGGGAAATAGATGGAGAAACAGTGGAAACAGTGTCAGACTTTATTTTTCTGGGCTCCAAAATCACTGCAGATGGTGACTGCAGCCATGAAATTAAAAGACGCTTACTCCTTGGAAGGAAAGTTATGACCAACCTAGATAGCATATTCACAAGCAGAGACATTACTTTGCCAACAAAGGTTCGTCTAGTCAGGGCTATGGTTTTTCCTGTGGTCATGTATGAATGTGAGAGTTGGACTGTGAAGAAGGCTGAGCGCCGAAGAATTGATGCTTTTGAACTGTGGTGTTGGAGAAGACTCTTGAGAGTCCCTTGGACGGGAAGGAGATCCAACCAGTCCATTCTGAAGGAGATCAGCCCTGGGATTTCTTTGGAAGGAATGATGCTAAAGCTGAAACTCCAGTCCTTTGGCCACCTCATGAGAAGAGTTGACTCATTGGCAAAGACTCTGACGCTGGGAGGGATTGGAGGCAGGAGGAGAAGGGGACGACAGAGGATGAGATGGCTGGATGGCATCACTGACTTGATTCACTTGAGTCTGGGTGAACTCTGGGAGTTGGTGATGGACAGGGAGGCCTGGAGTGCTGTGATTCATGGGGTCGCAAAGGGTCGGACATGACTGAGTGACTGAACCGAACAGAACTGCATTTCTACAGACTTTCAAGGTAGAGGGGTGCTGGGTTGGACACCCCTGGCATGTGATAGTCCTCAAAGACTCAGCAGATACTCAAGTTAATTGATGGCCCTCCTCAACCTTCTCCTTTTAACTGAAGAAACAACTTTCGAAGACTAAAAGGATTGTAAGGATATCAAGTGACAGTAACAGACTTCCTCTCTCTTCCCATTAAGTCTGGGATATCGCATTCTATGGGCTTTCCTGGTGGCTCAGATGGTAAAGAATCTGCCTGCAATGCAGGAGACACATGTTCAATCCCTGGGTTGATAAGAGCCCCTGAAGAAGTGAATGGCTACCCTCTCCAGTATTCTTACCCGGAAAATCACATAGACAGAGGAGCCTGGCATGCCGTTCATGGGGTTGCAAAGAGTCAGACATGACTGAGCAACTAAGCACTCACACATGACCTTCTACTCTAATAGAGATGTAGGCAAGGAATGATGCCTTACTGGATCTCATTACAAACGGTGTTCATATTAAGAGAGGTGGCAGAAAAGAATGAATATGCATTGAGTTCCTATTGTGTATCAGGCACTGTAGTCAGTCAGTCAGTTCAGTCGCTCAGCCCTGTCTGACGCTTTGTGACCCCATGGACTGCAGCACACCAGGCCTCCCTGTCCATCACCAACTCCTGGAGCTTACTCAAACTCATGTCCATTGAGTCGGTGATACCATCCAACCATCTCATCCTCTGTCATCCCCTTCTCCTCCCGCCTTCAATCTTTCCCAGCATCAGGGTCTTTTCTAAGGAGTCAGTTCTTTACATCAGGTGGCCAAAGTATTGGAGTCTCAGCTTCAGCATCAGTTCTCCAATGAATATTCAGGACTGATTTCCTTTAGGATGGACTGGTTGGATCTCCTTGCTGTCCAAGGGACTCTCAAGTATTCTCCAACATCACAGTTCAAAAGCATCAATTCTTCAGCACTCAGATTTCTTTATAGTTCAACTCTCACATCCATACATGACTTCTGGAAAAACCATAGCTTTGACTAGATGGACTTTTGTTGGTAAAGTAATGTCTCTGCATTTTAATATGCTGTCTAGGTTGGTCATAGCTTTTCTCCCAAGGAACAAGCATCTTTTAATTTCATGGCTGCAATCACCATCTGCAATGATTTTGGACCCCAAGAAAATAAAGTCAGCCACTGTTTCCACTGTTTCCCCATCTATTTGACATGAAGTGATGGGACCAGATGCCATGATCTTTGTTTTCTGAATTTTGAGCTCTAAGCCAATTTTTCACTCCCCTCTTTCACTTTCTTGATATTTCTCCCAGCAATCTTGATTCCAGCTTGTGCTTCATCCAGCCTGGCACTTCACATGATGTACTCTGCATATTAGTGATATCAGCACTGTAGTAGGTGCCCTATAGACACAACCTCTAGTCCTCCAATCTGCCCAAGTATAGCTTCATGACCTCACCATATAAACTCTCTAAGAAGTTTAAGCAAGTTAATCTGATAGCTTGTAAATGACCAAAATATCCAAGCTCTTTTTTAAGTTAAAAAATATTCAAAGATTACATATGCATTTCCCCCCTCTCTTTATAGAAAAACAAATCTACTCTTAAACAAAACCCCGTGACAGAAGCTGCAACATGCAGAGACGATGGGACTGAATTAAATTACAGAGATGACGTCAGTTTCTGAGGGTCAGCGTTGATAGGAAAACCTCATTGTCCTGTCACCAGGTCTCCGTTGCCCTTCCAGATGTCAGAAGGAAAATAACCAGACAAGTGCAGGGGCTAAATTCAAGGGTACTGTTCAAGAACCCTTTGCCTGTTTACCCTGTTTACAACCTACACTCCACATCCAGGATGCAGAGCGTTGTGAGGACCTGTCGGAGCTGTTGTAACATTGAAGAAAAGAAAAAGAAAATATGTGCATATTAGAATTTTAGTACAAATCCAACTGGAATGATCTGTTTTCAAAGTAAAAATGTTTCTGCCAATGTGATTAACAAAATTAAAAATTCTAATGTTCACAAAGGAAAGCAAAACTCTTCTATACCAAGGACACACAAAGTCT
The DNA here is from genome assembly GCF_029407905.1 of Bubalus kerabau. Classification (NCBI taxonomy): domain Eukaryota; kingdom Metazoa; phylum Chordata; class Mammalia; order Artiodactyla; family Bovidae; genus Bubalus; species Bubalus kerabau. The sequence goes on along the minus strand of NC_073624.1, from coordinate 55,067,524 downwards.
TCCCACAGAAATTGAGATATATAATATCCTCGTTTAGCTTATTTCTACATAGGCATTTGAATCACAAAATTGATTCAGTTTGACTTCTTTTTACCCTGAGAAAAAAAATAATTCAGGAGAGTGAAATTAAAGGATTGCTTTGAAAAGAGAAGTATGCTAAAATCAATGATTTTTTTAAAAATTGTGGACACAGTTCTCCATTTCCTAAAGAATATTTACAAAAGGAATTAGGTAGTTGAATAATCTTAAAAGAAGCAATACAGTCAGCTGAGGAATACCTTCTGACATGCCTTTTAATGGTATTTCAGAAGCCAGAATTTTTAGTAATGCTTGAATTGAAACATGGGGAGAAAGTCCAGTGTTTTTCTCCAGGGCTGCTAGCTTTAATAGTACAAATTTATTGACTTGTTACCATAATAAGCACTACCAATTAGTCTAGCCACATGCCCTGCATGTATATATCCAGAAAAAAAGATTTTTATCTTTGTCATCTTTAACCCAGACCAGAAACAGTGGCCAAGCTCACACACGTTACCAGATGTCAGCTGATGCGATCAAAACAGGGTAAGGCCATGCATCTGAAGGCTCTCCTATATCTGTGTAAAATTAAGTTGTTTTCAGCCATTTTCATCTTTGTTACACAATAAAGAGGGGTGGGGGCAGCTGCATCTTGGATCAAGATAAAGAAGTCCTCACTCATCCACAAAGATGAGAGTTAATCTAATTCAAACTTCTTGAGGCTGTGTTTTCATGGCACAAAGGGAGCAGCTGCTGAAATGGCCATGATGATGCCAGAGGGTTGGCCAATGGACACTGAATCCCTCCATGCAGAATTCCACTTGAGAATTCTGAAGAATTCTGTGTATGAGCTGATCAGTGAAGGCTTAGTAGGTGGCAAGGAGCACACAGTCCTTTCCTCCACTGGGAGAGCTCAGGTTTTTGCCTATTTCATTTCAATCAATAATAAATATGTCAACCCCTGCTTAGAGAAAGGGAACTACCCACAGCCTGGTACCATGTCACACACACACACACACACACACACACACACACACCCCACAGGTGTTTAGATAAATCCTGGGGCCAAATTGGACCACTCAGACACTCCATTCTCAGAAATCTGAAATCCAGACACAGGGAATAAATCAAATGGCTGGAAAATTCTGGTGGATCTAGGGAACACAGGCACATTTAGGGAGGTCCATGATTGTCTAAGTGCAAGCAGTAAGAGAAAGCTGGTTTACAGAAAGAGAAGAGTGAGGGATCAGGTACCCAGAGAGAGAGAGAGAGAGTAACATTACTAGAAGAATAATGTGGATGTCTAGCCATCATTCCAGGTGCAGCCTCTCTTTACTTTTTGTTAAAATCTAAGGCTCAGAGACACCCTAGGCTAGATTTTAAAAGGCATTTATATCCAGATGAGATGGAATGAGAACAGTCATCAGTGCCATATCCAATCTCTAAATAATTAGCAAATGAGTCCAAGCTGATTGGAAAATACGAAAGAGACTTTTTCCTCTGCCCCTGTCTACCTCCTGGCCCAGCGAACAAGGGTTTGTGGCCAAAATTAGAAATTAAAAAATTTAAAAGGCAGAGCCTCCTGTACATATTGTAGACACTGATTCTTGAGGCAAGGCATGTACTCCACTCCCTGCCCTAGAGCCCTGTCTGGATGTACAGGGGAGAGTGGCAATTGTGCAGTCTATCCCAGAAAATACAGACCCTGCATATCAAGTGTCAGGTCAAAGAAAAGTTTCCTGGTAACAATGCTTACTGGAGTTGTAGCCCCCTTATAATCCATGAGTACCAGATAATCAGGCAGTGAGAGGGAGGTCTCACTATATCAGGAAGAACAGCACCAGATAGAGGTGGAGGTAGGCCTGGTTAAAGGCTGGGTTAGGGTTAGGGTGAGGATTTAGGCTATTCCCTGAGAACAGACTTGGCTCTTATGAACCTACTTCCCAGTGTCAAGCCTAAAAAACAACAAATAACTTCCAAGTAGATAATGAACAGAAGCAAAGCACATGTTGTGCCTTCTAGAAAGCCTCAAGGAAAATATACTTCTGCCCACTCAAAGATGAAAAAATATGAGGGACTTCTCTGGTGGTCTGGTGGTTAACTACATTCCCAGTGCAGGGGGCTGGGATTTGATCCCTGTTCAGAGAACTAGATCCTACATGCCACAACTAAGACCAGGTGCAGCCAAATTTTTAAAAAGATGAAAAAATATGAACTTATACAATGCTATGTATAAATGGATAAGTAGTTACACACAATAGAGCCAATTGAGAAAGAGAACACATCATCCCGAAAGCTCAGAAAAACCTCCTGCAACCAAACATTTTGGAAATTCTAGAAAACAGCTTGGCATCCTTAACAGAATACAAGACAGAGCTTTATGAAACAGGAACCTGCAGAAGAACAGAATAAGATGAAAGGACAAGCACATTAGATGGTTTAAAAACATCAGGATGACCAGCAAAGACCCGTAAGCAGAGACAAAGCAGAGCAGAGCGAGATAAGGAACAATTCCACGGAAATTAAATGTCCAATAGCAACATCAAGTAAATGGATGAGTAAATGGAATGAGCAACACTGCAAGAAAATCAAATCACTAGCAAGGAAGGTGCAGCAGACGCCGCTGGTACAAACAGAAACCATAATCTCTGCAAACAGAAACCACCTTTGATTCAAGTACCCACAGCTCAGAAAGAGTCCAGTTCTTCAGTTCAGGGGGAAGTCCCTGTGAATGAGAACCGCATTCCTTTTACCACGATTGGTTCAGGGGAGAGTGGGAGACTTGGGTAAAGTCAAAGAGACCTGAGGGGAAGTCTGCTGGGGGCTTCAGAGAAGAGTTCGCTGGGCATGGTGATGGCACACAGATACAGCGATTGCCTTCTGGAGCCGAGACCACTTCACTGACCCAAGGGCAGGGCCCCCGCCCTGGGCGTGGCTTCTGTTAGTTGTACTTGAAAGAATCCCGGTATTCAGGACAAACTTGAGAAGTGCACCCATTCTGAGGGGGCAAAAAAGGACAAAGAAATGAAAACCATCAGTGAATAGGAAGTAAGGAGGATAAAGACAAATAACACAAATAAACCTAAGAATTAAAGGAGTTCCCAAATAAAAATAGAGAACGATTGAAATTCATGCAATGAGCAAATATATAATTTAAGAAAAATGAGAGCTTCCCTGGTGCCTCAGTGGTAAAGAATTAGCCTGCCAGTGCAGGATACATGGGTTCAATCCCTGGTCTGGGAAGATTCCACACACCACGGAGCAACTAAGCCCAGGCATCACAACGATTGAACCTGTGTTCCAGAGTCCAGCAGCCCCAACTACTGAAGCCTATACACCCCAGAGCCCATGCTCCTCCACAAGAGAAGCGACCATAATGCACTGCAACTAGAGAGCAGCCCCCCACTCACCACAACTAGAGATAGCCCGCACAGCAATTAAGACCCAGCACAGCCAAAATTAATTAATTAATTAAAGTAAAAATGATCCAGGGATGAAAATATCCTGATAATTCAGACCAAAGCACTTGCTGTGTTTTAAATAAAATTAATTTTAAGGGTGTCATATAGGCTTATAATAGCAAATTTTGTTTTTCATTTCAAGGATAAAGAAAAACTATGCAAGCATTTTCATAGAAAAAGAACAGACATCCATACACCTTAGTACCAGAATTAAGCTAGTATCCTGCTTCTTATGCAATTTTAAATACCAAAGACAATGAATTATCATCTACAAACACCAAATAATTTTACTTTTAGTTTTCATTCATATGAAAAGACAACAGAAAAAAAAATGCTTTGTTAAGATATGCAAGGGATTAGAAGATATACCAAGTAAATGTGCTTCTTTAAAATGCACTTAAAAATGTCCTTAATAAACTGAAAGTTTAATCAAGATTAAAGGCCATGGTAAACACAGAAAAAATGTAGACATACATTGGCCTGCCTGAAATGATTATTATAAATAATATGATTCAAATACATGAAAGGAGCTATATAATTGGTCAATGGATTTATGATTAATTAAATTAAAGGTTTACTAAAAATAATCCCAATAGCTCAGAGGTCTCAAACAAACCATGTGTGCACCAGGAACCAGGAACCCCACAGAGATTGAGACAGAACTGTGTTTGAGTGTCTCCTGCAGAGGTACGGGTTGGCAGTGGTCTGCCACAGGGGCAGGGCCCCTGGGTGAAGCAGACTTGGGTATGGCATAAGCCCTCTTGGAGGAGGTCACCATTAACCCCACCATAGAGCTGCTAGAACTTACACAGGACTGGGAAATAGTCTCTTGGAGGGCACAACAGAACCTTGTGCACAATGTCGCAGGAGAAAGGAGCAGTGACCCCACAGGGGACTGTCCCGGACTTGCCTGTGGGTGTCCTGGAGTCTCCAGCGGAGGCGTGGGTCGGTGGTGGCCTGCTGCAGGGTTGGGGCACTGAGTGTAGCAGTACATGCATGGGATTTTTTGAGGGAGGTCACCATTATCTTCATTACCTCCACCATAGTTTAAGTGAAGTGAAGTCGCTCAGTCGTGTCCGACTTTTTGCAACCCCATGGACTGTAGCCTATCAGGCTCCTCCATCCATGGGATTTTCCAGGCAAGAGTGCTGGAGTGGATTGCCATTGCCTTCTCCAGGGGATCTTCCCGACCCAGGAATCGAACCCGGGCTTCCCGCATTGCAGGCAGACTCTTTACCATCTGAGCCACCAAGTGAAGTGAAGTCTCTCAGTCGTGTCCAACTCTTTGTGACCCCATGGACACCAGGCTCCTCCATCCATGTGATTTTCTAGGCAAGAGTACTGGAGTGGGTTGCCATTTCCTTCTCCAGGGAACTTCCCAACCCAGGGATCGAACCCAGGGATCGAACCCAGGTCTCCCACATTGTAGACAGAGGCTTTACCATCTGAGCCACCAGGCCCCAGGTAAATAGCAGGGAGGGAACACAGCTCCACCCATCAATAGAAAATTGGATTATAAATTTACTGAACATGGCCCTGCCCATCAGAACAAGACCCAGTTTCCCCCTCAGTCAGTCTCTCCCTTCAGGAAGCCTCCATAAGCCTGTTATCCTTCTCCATCAGCAGGCAGAGAGAGTGAAAACCACAATCACAGAAAAGTAACCAATCTAATCACATGGACAGCAGCCTTGTCTAACTCAATGAAACTATGAGCCATGCTGTGTAGGGCCACCCAAGAAGGACGGGTTATGGTGGAGAGTTCTGACAAAATGTGGTCCACTGGGGAAGGGAATAGCAAACCACTTCAATATTCTTACCCTGGGAACCCCAAGAACAGTATGAATAGGCAAAAAGATAGGACACTGAAAGATGAACTCCCCAGGTTGGTAGGTGCCCAGTATGCTACTGGAGATCAGTGGAGAAATAACTCCAGAAAGAATGAAGAGATGGAGCCAAAGAAAAAACAATACCCAGTTGTGGATGTGACTGGTTATGGAAGCAAGGTCCGATGCTGTAAAGAGCAATATTGCATAGGAACCTGGAATGTTAGGTCCATGAATCAAGGTAAATTGGTAGTGGTCAAACAGGAAATGGCAAGAGTGAACATCAACATTTTAGGAATGTTGGTATCAGCCAACTAAATGGACTGGAATGGGTGAATTTAACTCAGATTACCATTATATCTACTACTGTGGGCAAGAGTCCCTTACAAGAAATGGAGTAGCCATCATAGTCAACAAAATAATCCAAAATGCAGTACTTGGATGCAATCCGAAAAACGACAGAATGATCTCTGTTCATTTCCAAGGCAAACCATTCAATATCACGGTAATCCAAACTTATGCCCCAACCAGTAAGTAATGTTGAAGAAGCTGAAGTTGAACAGTTCTATGAAAACCTACAAGACCTTCTAGAACTAACACCCAAAAAGATGGCCTTTTCATTATAGAGGACTGGAATGCAAAAGTAGGAAGTCAAGAAACACCTGGAATAACAGGCAAATTTGGCCTTGGAGTAAAGAATGAAGCAGGGCAAAGGCTAAGAGAGTTTTGCCAAGAGAACTCACTGGTCATAGCAAACACCCTCTTCCAACAACACAAGAGAAGACTCTACACATGGACATCACCAGATGGCCAACACCAAAATCAGATTGATTATATTCTTTGCAGCCAAAGATGGAGAAGCTCTATACAGTCAGCACAAACAAGACCGGGAGCTGACTGTGGCTCAGATCATGAACTCCTTTTTGCCAAATTCAGGCTTAAATTGAAGAAGGTGGGGAAAACCACTAGACCATTTGATTATGACCTAAATTAAATCCCTTATGATTATACAGTGGAAGTGAGAAATAGATTTAAGGGACTAGATCTGATAGACAGAGTGCCTGATGAACTATGGAAAGAGGTTCATGACATTGTACAGGAGACAGGGATTAAGACCATCCCCCCCAAAAAAATGCAAAAAAGCAAAACGGTTGTCTGAGGATGCCTTACAAATAGCTGTGAGAAGAAGAGAAGCAAAAAGCAAAGGAGAAAGGGAAAGAGATACCCATCTGAATGCAGATTTCCAAAGAAGAGCAAGGAGAGATAAGAAAGCCTTTCTCCATGATCAGTGCAAAGAAATGGAGGAAAACAATAGAATGGGAAAGACTAGAGATCTCTTCAAGAAAATTAGAGATACCAAGGGAACATTTCATGCAAAGATGGGCTCAATAAAGGACAGAAATGGTATGGACCTAACAGAAGCGGAAGATATTAAGAAGAGGTGGCAAGAATACACAGAAGAACTATTCATGACCCAATAACCACAATGGTAGGATCACTCACCTAGATCACTCACATTCACTCACTGGAATGTGAAGTCAAGTGGGCCTTAGAAAGCATCACTACGAACAAAGCTAGTGGATCTGATGGAATTCCGGTTGAACTATTTCAAATCCTAAAAGATGATGTTGTGAAAGTGTTGCACTCAATATGTCAGCAAATTTGGAAAACTCAGCAGTGGCCACAGGACTGGAAAAGGTCAGTTTTCATTCCTATCCCAAAGAAAGGCAATGCCAAAGAATGCTCAAACTACCACACAATTGCACTCATCTCACATGCTAGTAAAGTAATGCTCAAAATTCTCCAAGCCAGGCTTCAGCAATACGTGAACCATGAACTTCCAGATGTTCAAGCTGGTTTTAGAAAAGGCAGAGGAACCAGAGATCAGATAGCCAACATCTGCTGGATCATTGAAAAAGCCAGAGAGTTCCAGAAAAACATCTATTTCTACTTTATTGACTATGCCAAAGCCTTTGACTGTGTGGATCACAATAAACTGTGGAAAATTCTGAAAGACAGGGAAATACCAGACCACCTGACCTGCCTCTTGAGAAACCCGTATGCAGGTCAGGAAGCAACAGTTAGAACTGGACATGGCACAACAGACTGGTTCCAAATAGGAAAAGGAGTATGTCAAGGCTGTATATTGTCACCCTGCTTATTTAACTTATATGCAGAGTACATCATGAGAAACACTGGGATGGATGAAGCACAAGCTGGAGTCAAGATTGCCAGGAGAAATATCAATAACCTCAGATAAGCAGATTACACCACCCTTAAGGCAGAAAGTGAAGAACTAAAGAGCCTCTTGATGAAGGTGAAAGAGGAGAGTGAAATCGTTGGCTTAAAGCTCAACATTCAGAAAACTAAGATCATGGCATCTGGTCCCATCACTTCATGGGAAATAGACGGGGAAACAGTGGAAATAGTAGCAGACTTTATTTTGGGGGGCTTCAAAATCACTGCAGAGGGTGATTGCAGTCATGAAATTAAGACTCTTACTCTTTGGAAGGAATGTTATGATCAACCTAGACAGCATATTCAAAAGCAAAGACATTATTTTACCAACAAAAGTCCTCTAGTCAAAGCTATGGTTTTTCAGTAGTCATGTATGGGTGTGAGACTTGGACTATAAAGAAAGCTGAGTGCCGAAGAATTGATGCTTTTGAGCTGTGGTGTTGGAGAAGACTCTTGAGTGTCCCTTTGGACTGCAAGGAGATCCCACCAGTTAATCCTAAAGGAAACCAATCCTGAATTTTCATTGGAAGGACTGATGCTGAAGCTAAAACTCCAATACTTTGGCCACCTAATGTGAAGAGCTGACTCATTTAAAAAGCCCCTGATGCTAAGAAAGATTGAAGGCAGGAGAAGAAGGGTACGACAGAAGATGAGATGGTTGGATGGCATCTCAGATTCAATGGGCATGTGTTTGAGTAAACTCCGGGAGTTGATGATGGACAGGGAGGCCTGCATGCTGCAGTCCATGGGATCACAAAGAGTCGGACATGACTGAGTGACTGAACTGAACTGAACTGAATATCCCAAATTCTAAATTACATAAGCAAAGACTGAAAAGTTAAGAGGTACTGGGTGTAGGCATAGCTTGCTAAATTCCTTGTTTCAAATACATTTTTTCATAAATTTTCTCAACTACAAATACATATTGAAGAATTTATTTGAAACTATTAAAGGTAACCCCTAAGAAATGACAGTATTATTATCCACATGTTTCAGTGGAAGGAAAAGTTAGAGAGTTAGTATCTACCCTTAGAGAAAAGACAGATAAATGTATCATTTATCTCAAGATGGGCAAGATTTTCTTGGCATGAAAACTGTGGTTTTTGAATAAAGTCCTCTTGATCACATCCCTGTGAAAAGCCCAGTCTCTTTGGGGACTGCACAAAATGGTCTCACACATCATATGCAACAATTACAGAAGGCAGTAGGTAGTGTTTGGGTGAGAGGAGGTTCTGAAATCAAACTCTGGTTTGAAAATTTAGCTCTGCAGTGGACAAGCTGTGTGTTCTTAAAATAAAATAACATATCAAATTGCTAAGCAGAGTTAATGACACCACTAAATGGTCGATAAATGTTACCTACAATTATTATTGCTTCTATCTAATCTTTCCAGTATTGGATTAAATTGCTACCCACCAGATGTAGCTTATAGCCCCTGCTTTTATGTGAAGAATTCTCAAATATGTTGCCCAAAAAATGTAATAACACTATTCTGTTATTTTGCTATTAATACCTTATAGAATAAGAAGTTAATTTCTCCCCGAAAAACATAATCTGTGAAGCAGATGGATCATGGTAAACAATTAAATATTACTCGAATTCTTCATATATGGCCTGTTACAATGTGCATTTCTATAAAGAAAATTAGCTCATTTGTCATTGGTAAATAAGGGATGAGGTCAATATAATGCAGTCATTTGAAAATTACATTTTTTTTTCATATCTAGCTTTCCCAATGTCTTAATGTTTGAACCACTAGTAAAAGCAGCTGAATTTAACTTGCCCTAATGTAGCTTCCTGGTGGCTCAGACAGTAAAGTGGAGAAGGAAATGGCAACCCACTCCAGTATTCTTGCCTAGAGAATCCTGTAGACAGAGGAGCCTGGTGGGCTGCCATCTATGGGGTCGCACAGAGTTGGACACAACTGAAGTGACTTAGCAGCAGCAGCAGTAGATGGTAAAGAATCTGCCTGCAATGTAGGAGACCTGGGTTCAATCCCTGGGCTGAGAATATCCCCTGGAGAAGGGCATGGCAACCCACTCCAGTATTCTTGCCTGGAGAATCCCCATGAACAGAGGAACCTGCTGGGCCGCAGAGTCAGACATGACTGAGCAATTAAGCACAGCACAGTAATAGAGCTGAACACAACAAGTTACAGAGGATCCACCATCACACCCTTCTTACTCTGTCTGACCAGCAGCTCAGTCCTGCAAAGTTAATCATGCAAATCTCCCAAATCATTATACATTTGCCCTTGCCTACAAAATTTAGCAACCTCAACATTTCTTGTAATTTCTGATATTAAACTACCTTAAGATTCTTTAAAAGTCATATTTAGCAATAAAAAGGAAATGTACTGATGTGGAAGGAACTTCAAGATAGATTATTAACTGAAAAATGAAAGATGCAGACACCTTGCACAATGTGCTCTCTTTTGCATCTGAAAAGGAGAAAAAAGTTAAAAATTATGCCCTGCTTTTACATTTTTAAAAATGCTGTAAACAACACAGAAAAAGCTGTTAAAAGGGGCTACCTTGCTGGGTCTGGAAACTTGCTCTTTTTTTTAATTGGAGTATAACTACTTTACAATGTTGTATTAGTTTCTGCTGTACAACAACGTAAATCCACTATAAGTACATGTATATCCCCTCCCAGTTGAGCTGAGCAATCTGTGCTATATAGCAGCTTCTCACAGGCTAGTTATTTACACATGGTAGTATATATATTTCAGAGCTACTCTCTCAGTTTGTCCCCCCTTCCCTTCCCCCAATGGGTCCACAAGTTCATTCTCTACATCTGCATCTTTATTCCTTCCCTGAAAATAGGTTCATCTGTATCATTTTTCTAGATTCCATATGATATAGATATTGATATAGATAAATACATATGTATGTGTTAATATACAGTATTTGTTTTTCTCTTTCTGACTTACTTCATGCTGTATAACTGACTGCTGTTGCTGCTGCTGCTGCTAAGTCGCTTCAGTTATGTCTGACTCTGTGTGACCCCATAGACGGCAGCCCACCAGGCTCCCCCGTCCCTGGGATTCTCCAGGCAAGAACGCTGGAGTGGGTTGCCATTTCCTTCTCCAATGCATGAAAGTGAAAAGTGAAAGTGAAGTCGCTCAGTCGTTTCCTACTCTTAGCGACCCCATGGACTGCAGCCCACCAGGCTCCTCCATCCATGGGATTTTCCAGGCAAGAGTACTGGAGTGGGTTGCCATTGCCTTCTCCAATAACTGACTCTAGGTTCATCCATATCACTACAAATGAACCAATTTTATTCATTTTTTATAGCTGAGTATGGCACCCCACTCCAGTACTCTTGCCTGGAAAATCCCATGGACGGAGGAGGCTGGTAGGCTGCAGTCCATGGGGTCGCTGGGAGTTGGACACGACTGAGAGACTTCACTCTCACTTTTCACTTTCCTGCATTGGAGAAGGAAATGGCAACCCACTCCAGTGTTCTTGCCTGGAGAATCCCAGGGACGGGAGAGCCTGGTGGGCTGCCGTCTATGGGGTCGCACAGAGTCGGACACGACTGAAGCGACTTAGCAGCAGCAGTAGCAGCATTCCATTGTATATATAGACCACATCTTTATCCATTCATCTGTTGATGGACATATAGGTTGTTTCCAAAAGTCCTGGCTATTGTAAATAGTGCTGCGATGAACACTGAGGTACATGTGTCTGTTTGAATTATGGTTTTCTCAGGATATATGCCAAATCAATCTCACTACTGGCATATATCCTGAGATGTAGAGAAAAGAGTACATATGGTTCATGAGATGTAGAGAAAAGAGTACATATGGTTCTTTGTACTCTTCGGCCATTTAGAGAATTTCCCATACTTTGGGGATGCAATAAACAAAAATTAAAAAGTTTTTAAAATGTTGTATTTACTGCTCTGGTTCTTTAGCAGAAACTCAACATATCTTTTTAACAGCATCAGTATTTTTGTCTTGTTACTATTTCTGTAACTTTCCAAAACTGCATATGCTATGAGTGATCAGTCCAACTTTATTTTTTCCATTTTTGTATATGATTTTGCAGAACATGGGTTTTTTCAAAAAAACATAAATCGTAATAACTCTGTCAACTAGCCATAGCTCTTTCCGTCTCCCATGTTCTCCTTCTCCTTCCAGTCTCCTATCAAATCCAATCTTACATCAATCATCTCATACTGTCTACCATGTAGATAGACAGGTCTTAGAGATCTTCTAACATCTGTTACTTCCAGGAGAGACAGCGGAATGTATTTGACATTTTAAGTGACCATTTGTCATGACAAAGCAACGCTATGTCTCCAAAGGAGCAGTCAGATACCAAGCAAAGGTCTTTAGTTCTCATACACAGTGAAAATAAATTAAGGACTATTTCTTCTCAAAAAGGCTTTACAGGTGCTCAGAGGTAAAGAATCCACCTGCCAATGCAGGAGACACCAGAGATGTCAGCTCAATCCCTGGGTTGGGAAGATCCCCTGGAGGAAGAAACAGCAACTCACTCCAGTATTCTTGAGAGGAAAATCCTGCGCTGTCCATGGTATCATGAAGACTCAGACACAACTGAGTACACACACCATTTCTCAAAAAAAAAAAAAAAAAAAAGAGTTTCTTTTAAAAGCATTTGTCTGTAGAGGAAAACATAGAATTTCAACACTCAAGTGATAACAGCAAGTCATTCAATAGCAAATATCTTTCCATTTCATAGCTCATACCCCCAGGCCACCCAGCATTTCTTGGATAAACACAGTTTCACAATCTTACACAATGCATTAGTTTCAAAGAAAATGGTTTAATTTCACAAGGTACTAGCCTAGACTCAGAAGTATTAACTACCTAACAGTCTATGAAGTCTTAATCCACAGGCTGCTGTTTTTAGTAACTTATGATATAAGTTTAGTGACAGTTACTTCTTACAGAATAAAAACATGCTAAACATCAAGGATAGTATAAGCCTTCTAGCCCAATTTGATTATATCTAATAAATGATCAGTTAATCAAATAAAAGCAAGAAATCCAAATATTCTTCCTATATATTGTTTTCTTTTTTTATTTAAAACATACATCTGAATATGTCTGCATACTGTTAGCCAAACTTTTGATGTAGGGCCAAGGCCTTTTTTTTGAGAATGGGTCTAAGGGCTGATGGAGTTTCAAGTTTCCTTTCTTGCATAGGCTGCATTCATAATACACATCTACAATTACCTGCCTGCAGTTTCTGGTTTCCATTTCCTAAAGTAGAGTGGGATGCTTCCAGAATGAGCTAAATGCAAATTCATTCTAGATTTAGTAATTTCCTCTTAGATTCTTACTAATATCAATAATTGTAAGCCTAATTTAAAACTGTTTCTGAACCATTCAACTTAGTACTTGCAAAGAAACAACTCTTTTGCCCTCATGTAATATTTAATTGTTACATGATCACAATACATATACAACTGGCAGACACAGAGAAAAGACAATGGATTCTTGGCAAACATAATACTCACTGGTGAGAGAACTAGATAGATAAAATAGACACCCAGCATATAGCAATATGCTGTGGGTATCATAATGTTCTGCTAAGGAGATGGGGGAAGTTGGTGAATCTGGAGGAAGTAGAAAGTCAATTAAGTTGGGGGTTATAAGAGAATATTTACTGTCATCTGGGAGTATTTAATCTTTAAATACTTCAGTTTTGGACTAACTGTAACCCAGATGGCATGCACCAGCAGCAGTGACATGGAACTTTTACAGAAGACATAGAGTTGAAAGATAATATTCAAGATTTTCTAATCTCAAGCCTTTATGTAACAGAGAAGTACATTTTAGCTCAAAGAGTACAAGTGACTTTTCCAAATTCACTCAGCTGATTAATAGTGAAAACAAAAGTCCTCACTCCTGAGTCAACATAGTTGCTCAGTCGTGTCTGACTCTTTGCAACCCCATGAACCACATCAGGCCAGGCCTCCCTGTCCATCACCAACTCCCGGAGTTCACCCAAACTCAAGTCCATCGAGTCAGTGATGCCATCCAGCCATCTCATCCTCTGTCATCCCCTTCTCCTCCTGCCCTCAACCTTTCCCAGGATCAAGGTCTTTTCAAATGAGTCAGCTCTTCACATCAGGTGGCCAGAGTATTGGAGTTTCAGCTTCAACATCAGTCCTCCCAATGAACACCCAGGACTGATCTCCTTTAGGATGAACTGGTTGGATCTCCTTGCAGTCCAAGGGACTCTCAAGAGTCTTCTCCAACACCACAGTTCAAAAGCATCAATTCTTTTGCACTCAGCTTTCCCCATAGTCAAACTCTCACATCCATACATGACCACTGGGAAAACCATAGCCTTGACTAGATGGACCTTTGTTGACAAAGTAACGTTTCTGCTTTTTAATATGCTGTCTAGGTTGGTCATAACTTTCCTTCCAAGGAGCAAGCATCTTTTAATTTCATGGCTGCAATCACCATCTGCACTGATATTGGAGCCCCAAAAAATAAAGTCTGCCACTGTTGCCCCATCTATTTGCCATGAAGTGATGGGACTGGATGTCATGATCTTAGTTTTCTGAATGTTTAGCTTTCAGCCAACTTTTTCACTCTACTTTTTCACTGTCATCAAGAGGCTCTTTAGTTCTTTTTCACTTTCTGCCAGAAGGGTGATATCATCTGCATATCTGAGGTTATTGATATTTCTCCCGGCAATCTTGATTCCAGCTTGTGCTTCATCCAGCCCAGCGTTTCTCATGATGTACTCTGCATAGAAGTTAAATAAGCAGGGTGACAGTATACAGCCTTAATGTACTTCTTTTCCTATTTGGAACCAGTCTGTTGTTCCATGTCTAGTTCTGACTGTTGCTTCCTGACCAGCATACGGGTTTCTCAAGAGGCAGGTCAGGTGGTCTAGTATTCCCATCTCTTTCAGAATTTTCCACAGTTTCTTGTGATCCAGTCAAAGGCTTTGGCATAGTCACTAAAGCAGAAATAGATGTTTTTCTGGAACTCTCTTGCTTTTTCGATGATCCAGCAGATGTTGGCAATTTGATCTCTGGTTCCTCTGCCTTTTCTAAAACCAGCTTGAACATCTGGAAGTTCACGGTTCACATATTGCTGAAGCTGGGCTTGGAGAATTTTGAGCATTACTTTACTAGCGTGTTAGATGAGTGCAATTGTTGTACCACAGTTCCAGCACATCCTTCTACGTTATAATTTCTATCAGCAGACAGCTCCAACTTCCACCAGGCACTGGTAACAACAGCTAGAAATAGTCACTGCCTTCCAGCCTCATTATCTTAACTCCCTCATGCCTCAAGTTGTAGAGCCTAAATCCTCCCCACTTCTCAGCATATTGCCCCTTTACTAAATTATTTTCTGTGAGATGCCCACTTCTTAAAATATCCTGATGTTTTATTTGTTTATGTATTGACTGAGAGATCCTAGTTCCCCAACCAGGGACTGAACCCAAGCCTCCTGCATTGAGAGGTCAGAGTCTCAACCACTGGACCACAAGGGAAGTTCCTGTGAGACTCTTGTAACTGTGCCAAATATTTCTTTCTGGATCCTAGTTATAGGACCAGTTATCACTATATGATTCTCCGATCATATTTTCCCTGCCTTGAAAACACTAAATCTTCACTTTTCAAAATTTACACCAGCACTTTAAGGGCAACTAATGGAATATCTTGATTTTATCTTGTGTTTTCAGACATTTCTTTAGGAAGTGCTGTAGCCTGGATTTCTTTGGGTTTATTTACTTGGGATTCTCTCAGCTTCTTGAACATGCGGGTTTATGTCTTTCACCAAATTTGGGGAATTTCCAGTCATTATCTCTTCAAATAGTTCTCTGTGTTACTCTGTCTCCTCTCCTTCAGGGACTTCAACCACCCTTGGTTATCATCGTGTGTGTCCCCCAGGGGTTTGTTGGGGTTTTTCAGTCCATTTTCTCTCCCTTGTTCAGACTGGGGAAATTCCGTTGAACTGTCTGAATACTTCGATTTTTAAAAAGAGAGAGATGTGAAAAAATCTTATTAGAAATATATGTCTGAGGCATTTCCCTGAAAATTCATAACATACTTTTCTTCCAGAGCTCTATATACAACTGCTGCTGCTGCTGCTGCTAAGTCGCTTCAGTCATGTCCGACTCTATGCGACCCCATATATACAACTAGATTCTTATTTTCCTGTTATGATTTAACTGTTACTTGTGCAGGAAGTAGCTCCAATTTTATTTCCTTTATTTATCTTTTCACAATCTGTACTGATGTTGTTTATAGGTTTTTAGTGGTTTCTTTTCTGCTTCCTTCCCTGGGGAGCCAGCTTTCAAGGACAGGGACCATACCTTGTTCACTACTGGTTTGCACAGAGTTGCTGCTGCTGCTGCTGCTAAGTCGCTTCAGTCATGTCTGACTCTGTGCGACCCCATAGACGGCAGCCCACCAGGCTCCCCCATCCCTGGGATTCTCCAGGCAAGAACACTGGAGTGGGTTGCCATGTCCTTCTCCAATGCATGAAAGTGAAAAGTGAAAGTGAAGTCGATCAGCCGTGTCCGACTCCCAGCGACCCCATGGACTGCAGCCCACCAGGCTCCTCCATCCATGGGATTTTCCAGGCAAGAGTACTGGAGTGGGGTGCCATTGCCTTCTCCATGCACAGAGTTGGCTGTCTGCAAATATCATTATGAACAAAAAGTGAATAAATAGATCTACTACCCCTTATATATCCAAGGAGAAACAACTAGCAGGTCCACATATTTTAGTGATGGGGCTGAAGTTGGACCAAGAAAAAGATAACACCTAAGTTCACAACCTGAGAATTTTAACCTCCTGGGGTGTGTAACCTCCAAAAAGGGGAGCCCACTTGTGGCCCCTTCTTACCCAGATATGCCTAGAAGTCTTAGTAAAATCAAATTTAACTGGTATCCAAAAATTGTTCAGACTAAAAGATTAATACAAATCTTTAATTCCAGTCTGTTGAGGAAAGACGGAAGAAGGTTTAAATTCATTGCTGTTGTCGTGTCCGACTCTTTGCAACCCCATGGACTGTAGCACACCAGGCTTCCCTTCACTATCTCTTAGAGTTTGCTCAAGAGATAACTCCTGTCCATTGAGTCAGTGATGCTAACTAACCATCTCATACAACAAATTCCTTAAAAGCCTTTTTGCCTGACTTCCTGCCCCATCTTCTCCCCTTCCCTCCCTGCTTCTCCTTACTCTCTCCCTTTCCTGATCTCTCCTATATTGCAACACAGTCCTCCATTTCTCCCCACAACAAGCCCCCAGAGCCTTCCTCCGCACCAGCTGGCACGATAGGCTCCCTCGTGCTTTCTTCTCTGCCCTCCTTGACATTGTCATTTTTCTTCTTCTCTTGCTCTGCATACATTTTGGATTTGTTTTTTTTTTTTTTGGTCTGGTTCTTTGCTCTCCCATCACCCTGCTCTGATATACAAGGCCAAGAAGCTCCCTGGAGAGGGCAGAATCTTCCTTGCTGGTCAGTTTGAAGAGGAGACCAAGTGGGCGGAGGCACAAGAAAGGATGCTCACTCTGGAAGGAAGGGGAGGGAGAAGAATGCCATGCAAAAGAGAGGTGACAAAAAGCAAAAACAAGTCCCTTCCCCACATCACAATGACATTCGGACAGACAAGGACAAGAAGCCATCATAACTGTACCTGTTGGTTCATTTCACAGCTTTCTCTCCCCTCCCTAGCCGCTCCCCTGTCCTCCATGCGTTTCTCCCTCTCCGTTATTTTGTCCTACAAGGTTTCAATCAGGGTTTTCCAGCCTATGAATGATAAGAACTATGCACTGTGGGCTCAGAACAGAAACTGCCATTTTATTTCCTCACTCTGAAGAAAGCACACTCCAGTAAGAAACTTAAAACACAGCCTAGAAGTATTTATCTCACTGTTGAAGGTAATGGTTTAAAAAAGCTTAAATGAGGGCTTCCCTCAGTGGCCCAGTGGTTAAGAATCTGCCTTAGCTGGGGACATGGGTTCACATCCCACATGCCACGGAGCAGCTAAGCTTGTGCACCACAACCACTGAGCCTGTGCTCTAGAGCCTGGGAGCACAGCCCCTGAGCCCAAGTGCAACAACTGCTCACCCTAGAGTCAGTGCTCTGCAACAAGTCACCACAATGAGAAACCTGGGCAACTAGAGAGAAGTCCCCATTCGCTGCAACTAGAGAAAGCCCACAAGTAGCAATGAAGACCCACTGCAGCCAAAAGATGCATAAACAAACTGGCTTCAAGCTATGAAAAAGCAGCAGCAGAGGTTAGGATCCTAGGCTCTGGAGAGTGACTGAGCTATTTCAGCCCCACCACTTAGCAGTGGCCTAAGCCCCTATCCAGACGCTGAGCATCCCTGATGCCAGCTACTCTGTCAGGAAATGCAAAGGATAATAAGCTGCCCCAGAGGGGTTCTCTGAGGGTGAAATGAATACTTCAGGTGAAGTGTTAAATCAATACCTGGCAGATAGTCAAGTTCAACGAACTTTAGCTGTTGTCATGGCTGTTGTTGAATCACACATAGGCTGACTGATCTTATCCCAGAAAACAGGGAAGTGTGGGTTTATGAAAGACAAACAGGCCAAAAAGGGTTGGGACCAACATTTGCGTATCTATCTAACCAAGGGCCTTATCGGATACCCCTCAACATGTCCTAACTGGCTTTCATTCAGTCTTCGCTCTGGTTTACATGTGAAGGACAGCAACGTGCAACTTTTCACTCACTTTTCATGATTTCTGCAAGGAATCATGCAGAATGTAGGGCCCACAAGACACCGTGAGTTTCCCCTGGGGCACAAAGGTACAAATAAGCGCTTTGCACACTGAGAGATTACAGGAGCCCACCTTCCAGAGGGGCTGGGCCAATGGTCCCAATGGCCGGGGCACTCATAGAAGATTCCAGTCCTTTTGTTCTCTCAGACTTCCACAGAATTTAAGTGATGGGAGGTGGGGGCGGGAGGGAGGGGCCAGAGAGGGAGGGTGGCCAGCACAAAGCCTAGAAGTCACCGTGAGTAAAGGCGACTTGCTATATTAATCCGTGTGATTAATCCAGCATGCTAAGGAAGAGTCTTTACAGAATCGAAACTTGTGTGGTTTTGATCCAGGGAGATTAGAAAACACTGTTGCTTTTACTTGCCAGTGCCTCCTTGGCTTTGTGCTAGAGCTGTGTTCTTCCAAGTCCAGTAGGAACAAAGGAGGAAGCATTTCTGTACGCAAGGGGAGCATGGGCACGTTGGCAAACGTCCTTCTTCCCCTCCCCTTCTGGGAGACCCTTCCTGAATTTCCCAAGAACTAAGCCCAGGGTTTGTGTTTGCATCATTTCCCTCCAAAAGCCAAACGACTGAAAATTCCACCCATCCTCCACCCAGTCTGCACTGTCAACCCATGAAAAGTGGTTTTCACCCAGGCCTGGGTGGATGGCAGATCCCACCCCAAGCTCTCTGCAAGAGAATGGCGGCGAGAATGGCGCAGAAGCTTTCACGGTTCCAGTGGGAATCGTGGCTTCTTCAGGAGGGGAAGTAGCCTGAAAGCGTCCTGTCAGAATCTGAGAGTTTTCTCACACGTTTTAGTGTGAGAAGAACAGGAGCCTTTGGAAATGGCAGAGAAAGAGCAAGAAAGCCTCCAGAAAATGCAAACTTACCTGGGCGAGGCCTAGTCAGGCTTCATCCACCTCTGGTGGGCTATGAGGTAATTCTGAAGATGTGAGCTACATCTGAGCAAACAATGACATTTTGAAGCCATTTCATCTCTCCTAATTATACTTGGGAAAGTGAACATGAAAATGGCTCAGTTGTGTCTGACTCTTTGCAACCCCATGGACTACACAGTCCATGGAATTCTCCAGGCCAGAATACTGGAGTGGGTAGCCTTTCCCTTCTCTAGGGGATCTTTCCAACACAGAGATCAAACCCAGGCCTCCTGCATTGCAGGCGGATTCTCTACTGACTAAGCTATCAGGGAAGCCCAATTATACTTGGGAGGAACAAACATAAGTCTTGTCCGAGAAGCCTCCAGGGTCTATGCTACAGGGGTCTCCAACCTTGGGAAGACTTTTCCAGCCAGTGGATTGTGCTGAAGCTACCCTCAGTGCCAGCAGAAAGGTGGTGAGAGGTAGCAGTCACAGGAAGCTTCCCAGGGCATGTTTAGGGACTGAGAAGCACTTCACTCTCAGTTCTAGAAAAAGAGAGAACCATGGTTTGCCAGTGAAGTGAGATGAGTGAGGAGAACAAGACCCCAGCTCTCCCTCTCCCCTTCCTGACCCTTCTTATAGTTCTCCAGGCCATGATCCCTAAGCTACTGCCAAGACTGAGGCCAGCAGGAGAGCTTGCAGCTGAATGCCAAGGTCACCCAGCTACTATTAGTCAGTGTGTGAAAGTGAATGTGTTAGTCACTCAGTCGTGTCCTACTCTTTGCAACCCCATGGACATAGCCCACCAGGCTCCTCTGTCCATGGGATTCTTTAGGCAAGAATACTGGAATGGGCTGCCATTTCCTTATCCTGACCCAAGAATTGAACGCAGGTCTCCTGCATTGCAGGGAAGATTTTTTACCATCTGAGCCACCAGGGCTCATAAAAAAGCTGAAAGTTTATGAGGCCTCACCATCAGAAATAATTTTACACCCCCCTGACTTTTCTCACTGTTGTTCCCCTGTTCCCAGCATGGTGCTTGGTGCAGAGTCAGCATTTAATAAATATTTGAACTGTGTCATAGAACTCATACCAGCCAGCTCTCTTGCCCTTTGATAAATTCCTAATCTCTCTACTAAATTATAAGATCTTCAAGGATAATCACATTGACAAATTTATCCATGTGTCACCCTCCCCCCCCCACCAACACCTAGCAGAACATCCAGAACATGGTAGGTTTTTAGTAAGTGGTGGTTGACTCTGCGGTCTGTGGCACAATCTGCTTACATGCAGTCTTGTCATAGGGATCTCTGGACAACACGACTTGTGTTTGCACGTGTGTGTGTGTGTGTGTATGTGCATGGACAGACACATACTCTTGTCTGCATTTACATCTGTATTGGTGTACATGTGGTGTTAAGATGGTAAAGATGGTAAAGAATCTGCCTGGATTGCAGGAGACCTGGGTTCAATCCCTGGTGCGGGAAGATCTCATGGAGAAGGGAATGGCTACCCACTCCAGTATTCCTGGAGGAGAGGGGAATCTGGTGGGCTATAATCCATCAGATCATGTACATATCTTGCTCTGAAAGGAGCAGCACAAGGAAAGTGAGAAGTGGGAGGCCATAAGTTTTGGCTAGTTATCAACCCTACTGTCTGCAATTTTTTTTTAATATATATTTCTATAACATTCTGCTGACTGACCCTCTGGGTTCTTATCGGTTGGTTAAAAATATTCAAAAACAAATAATAGATCATCCAGTCTCCTTCTCCTCTTGCAGGAGACTGATCCAGAGAGGTTAAACAGCTTGCCCAAGGTCACACAGCAGATGATGGAGCCAGGGCCTCACATCCTCTCATCTCCTTGAGTCCCAGCAGCCTAGTTTGAGCTATATGACTCTTGAAAACCTACTTTTGCTAAAGTTACCAAATGGTCCTAGTTGTCAAATTAAATGAGCATCCCTAGTACTTTTCTTTTTTGTCTTTCTTTACTATTTTATGCCAACTAGACTCTCCCTCCAGTTGAAACCCATAACCTCCTTTGAAGGAGGACTTTAAAGGACTCCATGCTAACAGTCATGCTAATGGTCATCAGCCATTCAATGGGGAACAAGCACATTCCAACAACTTTATTTTGTGACCCTTATCCCCCACAATGAACTCTAGGAGTCAGATATATGATTGTCCTCATTTTTTAAAATTTATTTGGCTGTGCTGGGTCTTAGTTGCAGAACATGGGATCTACTTCCCTGACCAGGGATTGAACCTGGCCCCCTTGCATTAACAGAGCAGAGTCTTAACCACTGGACCACCAGGAAAGTCCTATGATTGTCCCTATTTTAACTTAGGAATACTAGAGGAAGTGAGGATGAGGAACTTGGCCAAGGTCACACAATTCATCTATGGTTAACTTGAAATTTAAACTCAAAAGTCATCCTGTGGATTGGGTACTTCCCACCACAATTGGGAAGTACCAAGGAAAATAAGAAGTGAGAGACCATAAGTTTTGGCTAGTTACCAACCCTACTATCTGCAATTTATTTTAATATATGTTTCTATAAGATTCTGCTGACTGACCCTCTGGGTTCTCATCGGTTGATTGAAAATATTCAAAAACAGAGAATAGATCATCTGGTCTCCTCCTCCTCAATTGTCAGCTCCTGCCTCTTTCTCACCTTTCTTGGTTACATTGGCCTTCTCAGTTTCCCCCTCCTTTCATGTCCCTGAAATATTATCCCTCTGAGTTCCAGTCTCAGCTCTCATTTCTTTTCCCCACTTTTGATCATCTCATCCACTCTCAAGACTTTCTTACAACCCCTGTATGACTCCATAACCTTTTCCTCAAGCTCAGACCTCTATTCCAGGTCACAAACAAATAAAAGTTCTATATACAGGTCTACTTCAATATCTGTATCTGCTAAGGTCCATTGCACAGAATGGTCTCCTTTCCTAACCTCTGCTCAGTTCAGTTCAGTCGCTCAGTCATGTCAGACTCTTTGCGACCCCATGGACTGCAGCACGCCAGGCCTCCCTGTCCATCACCAACTCCTGGAGTTTACTTCTGCTCAGCTGATAAGAAATTTGGTTTAGCTTTATTATATTCCAGTGTCTTTTCTTCTCATGCTACTTGGGTTTGGTTTATTTAAGGCAAAAATAGCAAACTAATCCCTCCTTGTTATTTTAACTAAAGGTATATTTGTTACTTCTAACCAAAGGGTTAACACACGCTGCAAGAGGAACACTCCACCTGTCAGCTGAGGCAAGGTCCCAGTTGCTCAGGAGGCCAGTCGAGACTCCAAAAACTCCTTCTTCATCACTATCATCATCCTGGGCCTGGCATCTGATCTCATGATCATGGTCAGAATTGAAAAATCAAAGGCTGATTTTGATTTTGGCTACCGTCCATGGGGTCGCATAGAATTGGACACAACTGAAGCAACTTAGCAAACACGTAAAATAGACAACTAATGAGAGCATACTGTATAGCCCAGGGAACTCTACTCAGTGCTCTGTGGTGACCTAAATAGGAAGTAAATCCAAAACACAGAGGACATATGTATACATATAACTGATTCACTTTACTGTACAGTAGAAATTGTACAATACAATGCAACATTGTAAAGCAACTCTACTCCAATAAAAATTAATTTAAAAAATTTCCAGATGATTTGTATATACAATAAAGACATAAAACATATTTTTATCTAAAGAATAAAATATCGTTCCCATGGTATAGGAGGCTGATCATGACCCATCATCTATTTATCCCTTTCCCAACCCCTGATCTCACAGGGCTCTTTCTGTGATCTATTTGACAAATTAAGGAACCTGAGGCATCAAAAATCTAAAGAGGCAATTCCCCGTTGTCTCCATCCTGGCCACCCTAGAGCCTAGCACAGTCCCTACCTCATAAGAACACATGCTGAGTCAAACTGAACTGGATCAATGAACCCTTTAAAACATAGATTTCTGAAATAATACAGTACTACATTCATATTGCATCTTTCATCCAGGTATGGTCTAACCGGAACAAGAAACAATGCATGGAGAACAGACAGTCAGTGTCATGAGCTAGATGCATCTTACTGCTTCAGACATGGAAGATGTCATCATGGGGCAGGGGAGGTGGGGAGGTGGGGACATGGTCCTGCCTGTGAAATCCTTGCTGCTCTCAGTTAATTTACTGCCTGAAGTCAAACCCGTGCTCTATATATTAAAGCACAACCCCCACCTTTCTTTTGTTTAAGAAGAGCAAACTTTCACCACAAAGATACAAGAACAACAAATATTGATCTTCTTGACGGATGGTACACCTCACACCACAGGCCACTCAAGCATCTGCTCGTTACCACCCAGCCCTCCCCTTTGTGGAGAAATCGTGCCAAGTGGCCTCCTGTGTTGAGCGACTGCAGATCGCAAATATTTAAAAGAAATAAATTTCTCTGAATGAAAGCACCTTTCTTTGTTCTTCAACCCCCTCTCCTCCTAAGTCATGTTGATTCTGGGGCTCTGCATACTGCCAGCACCTGGACTTTCAATTGTTTGCTTGCCAAGATCGCTGTGGTTTCCTTGCTTAGTTTTAGGAACCATTATAAGTACAGTAGCCAATGAAGGTGTGTTTTCTTTCTCTCCTGGCAATCTGTAGGGGAAGCATGGGCTTCAGGACACCTAGCAGCAACTGTTATTAGAGTGCAAGGGAAGAGGGGTACAAAAATTGGAACTCCTCTGTCGGAGCACTTGTCTCCTAGGAGGATGAGAAATGGACCACCATTGCAGATCAAAAGGAAAGGACTGGATTTCCTCAATAGCCTTAGTATTTGGCAGAGAAATTTTTAAACCTGGTTTTTCTGAAATCCAAAACCATTCTTTTTTTTTTTAATTAATTAATTTATTTTGGCTTCATCAGGTCTTAGTTGCAGCACTTGGGATCTTTCCCTGCATCGTGGGTATCTTCCATTATGGTGCACCAACTCTCCAGTTGTGGCTTGTGGGCTTTGGAGTGCAGAGGCTCAGGAGTTGTGGTACGCAGGTTTAGTTGCTCTGAGGTATGTGGGGTCGTAGTTCTCTGACGAGGAATCAAACCCGCATCCCTTGCATTGAAAAGAGGATTCTTAACCACTGACCTACTTCGGAAGTTTCCAGAACCATTCTTTAACTGAGCATGAAGACTTGCAATCAGAAATAAGTATGGAATTTCAGCGAGCAGAAATTCAAATTGTGACTGATGATGGCCACTTAGAATATTACCCCAAATGTCTAAATGCAAATACTGAATAAAGCTACTATTTGACACTAAGCATCACCCACCATTCAATGGAGTAGGGTGATGCCCCATGTGATCTTGATTGCTGCTCTTAATCTCTCTCCACTGAGCTACGTTTCAAGGTAGCATTAGAGTTAAGTAAACTTCAGCCAAACCTTGTGAACAAGTTAGCGTTGATGACAAACTGGGTGTAGGGACAAGTGGTCGGTGTAAAGCTTTAGCTTTTCTCTTACCCAAAGCCGACTTCTCAAAGTGTTGCAGCCTCTGTTAATACTACCAATGGAAAGTACGTTTGTTACTTTTCATTCCCTATATATCTTTATTCTACTTCCAGAAACAGTTATTGGGAATCTACACAGCTCAACATTCAAAAAACTAAGATCATGGCATCTGGTTCCATTGCTTCATTGCAAATAGATGGGAAAACAATGGAAACAGTGACAGGCTTTATTTTCTTGGGCTCCAAAATCACTGCAGATGGTGACTGAAGCCATGAAATTAAAAGACACTTGCTCCTTGGAAGAAAAACTATGACCAAATTAGACAGCATATTAAAAAAGAGACATTACTTTGTCAACAAAGGTCCATCTAGTCAAAGCTATGGTTTTTTCAGTTGTCATGTATGGATATGAGAGTTGGACTATAAAGAAAGCTGAGCACCGAAGAATTGATGCTTTTGAACTGTAGTGTTGGAGAAGGCTCTTGAAAGTCCTTTGGACTGCAAGAAGATCAAACCAGTCAATCCTAAAGGAAATCAACCCTGAATATTCATTGGAAAGACTGATGCTGAAGCTGAAACTCCAATACATTGGCCACCTGATGTGAAGAACTGATTCATTGGAAAAGACCCTGATGCTGGGCAAGATTGAAGGCAGGAGGAGAAGGGGATGACAGAGGATGAGATGGTTGGATGGCATCACCAATTCAATGGACATGAGTTTGAGCAAGCTCCAGGAATTGGTGATGAACAGGGAAGCCTGGTATGCTGCAGTCCATGGGGTGGCAGAGTTGGACACGACTGAGTGACTGAACTAAACTGACACAACTCGAAATCTTGATCCATACAGTTTAAGTGAGTGATTCCCCTAAACTTCAGGGATAAAACGAATGCTCAGATGACACATCAGCACATTACAATGCTATTAGCTGCAGGGTTTGAAGTTCAGAACCAAAGTGATGTAATGAGATTTCATTGAGGCAACCAGGGTCAAGGTTTGACAGTAAGAGACTGCAGGGTCTGGAGTGGCTACAGCCATCTCATAAACACAAGACAAGTGTCTGCTGACTTTAAATTACTTTTTGGTGAGACAGCTTGAGTTGGGTGAGCTCTACTACTTTGCCAATTCTGTCTGGTTCTTAGAGACTTGTATTTGTGATATGAGGATCAAAATGCAGTCTGTGGTCATGGAATAGTCTATTTCACCTTGGGGAAAACTGATCAGTTCTGATAAGGGTTGTACTGATAAGAATGATGTGCACTTCACCTTGTTGACACAGTCTCTGACCAGTTGAGCCAAAAAGTCCTAGGTAATTTACTCATTCCAAAAGTGAAAGATAAACTACAAACCCTTACAACTAAAATAAAAAGGGATTTTGGTCTTGTCAACATACA
The DNA here is from genome assembly GCF_029407905.1 of Bubalus kerabau. NCBI lineage: Eukaryota > Metazoa > Chordata > Mammalia > Artiodactyla > Bovidae > Bubalus > Bubalus kerabau. The sequence goes on along the minus strand of NC_073624.1, from coordinate 55,041,502 downwards.
GAGTGAGCCATGGAGTAAGGAGCTGAAACCAGCCTCCCTCTGGGAGCTAGATTAGGAAGATCACCAAAGAATTACATAACAAGTGTTTTGAATTATATGAAAATCATTAAGCCACCTTCATTTTCTTATAAAGCCTCCACAAATTATAAGAAATATCCAAGGAAACATGACAAAGCCACTATTTAAATTTAAATTTAAAATGAAATTCAGATTTACATAGAATGGATTTGCACAGAGTCAAATATTTTTAGGAAAATTATTCTATAAAAATCATCAACTCTAGATGTACTAAAATTTGTTTCAAAATAATCTATCATAAATGTATCTTCATATGCTATCCATTCATATTTAATAGTGAGGCACTAAGAGGCTGACTGCAAACTCTGGACTCACTGGAAGCTTGTTGATTACTGGGTTTCACTGTGGCATGAGTCAGTTATCCTGCCCTTTCCATGAGAGACTCCTCAATGTCAGAATGTGAGGGTTTTTCTCTGGTTTCTCCAGAGAAGATTCCTCCAAATCCCAGCCTGGGAAATAGTTGCTTGGTTGATGGCACTCAGGGAACAGAACAGGAGAAAGGGTCACTTTCTAAATTTCAGGAAACCCCTGTTTGGAGATCCCACTTTATCTCTGAGGCCAGTGTCTCTCTCTAACTTAATTTTACTGGATAATAAATCTTTCCTTGGAAGGAAAGCTATGACAAACCTAGATGGCATTTTAAAAAGAAGAGAGAGCACTTTGTCGACAAAGGTCCATCTAGTCAAAGCTATGGTTTTTCCAGTAGTCATGCATTGATGAGAGTTGGACCATAAGGAAGGCTGAGTGCCGAAGGATTGATGCTTTTGCACTGTGGTGCTGGAGAAGACTCTTGAGAGTTCCTTGGACTGCAAGATCAAACCAGTCAATCCTAAAGGAAATCAACCCTGAATATTCATTGGAAGGACAGTTGCTGAAGCTCCAATAATACTTTGGCCACCTGATGTGAAGAGTCGACTCACTAGAAAAGACCCTGATGCTGGAAAAGATTGAAGACAAAAGGAGAAAGGGGCAGCAGAGAATGAGATAAGATAGCATCACTGATTCAATGGACATGAATTTGAGCAAACTCCAGGAGATGTTTGGGGACAGAGGATCCTGGCATGTTAGAGTCCATGGGGTGTCAAAGAGTCAGACACAACTTAGTGACTGAACAACAAGAAAATCTCTGTCCTGACTCTGGAGGTTGAGCTAAGGAAAAGCGGAGCCCTGCATCCAGACTGTCACCAGCCCCTTATTTTAGCCCTGCTTTAAAAAAAATGTGAAACCTTCGAGTTCCAGTTTTCTCAGAGGTAGATGAATTGACTCACTTCTCCTTGTAGGGCCCCTGTGTAGACTTGCACTGGGAAATCACTCCTCCTGTGACTTTTTAACCAACTTCACAGCTTTCAAAAAATTGTTGAAAATGCTTACTTGATATTGTCTCCTCTCTTTGTCTTTGTTTTTTATCCTTGTGGGTGAATGTTTCTGTTTTAAAGCAGTGCTTACCAATTTTTTCAAAGTCACAAGGCACAAAAAAACATATAACATTTGTCAGAAAGTAGTAAAGGCAACTCTTCTTACCCTCATCCTCCCCACCTAAGACAAATACCTCCATAATGAGTCACTTAAGTCACAGAAGTTTGAACCCCAGACACATTCATCCTGGTCCTTGGTGACCAGAGAAAAAGGAGCATCTACCCCAGTCAATGAAACAAAATCGCAGTGAAGACAAAGGGAATAATCTGAAAAGAAACTAACATACAGTTTGGCAGGACAGTACAGCACAGCACTGAAGACCATAGTGCCTGAGCTGGAATCCTGTCCTCCACTTTTTACCGCATCTCTGATCCTAGGGAAATTGTTCTACCTCTCTTGATGTCAATGCCCTCATCTGGAAAACAGGATTTAAGAGTAACTCCTGTTGCTATGAATGTTTAAGGGAGAATGTAACTGCAAAGTGCCCAGCACAGAGTTGGTGAAACAATGAGTGGAGGAAATACTGATAAGGGTTAAAATGAAAAAGACAACATTCACAAAGAAAAAAGATAGAATCTTAGGGGAAAAAAACATTAAACAGAGAATAAAAGGGATCAGAGCCACAGTTTACAAACACATAGATCCTTAGGCCCCCACCATCCATAAAAATACAGAACAGATGGATAGAGATATATAATATATAAAACAGGATATGTGTATAAATATATATATATAATATATTTAAAAGAATATATACATAAATACTGGAGAAGGAAATGGCAACCCACTCCAGTATTCTTGCCTGAAAAATTCCATGGACAGCGGAGCCTGCCAGGCTATAGTCCCTGGGGTCACAAAGAGTAGAATACGACCAAGCCACTGCACACACTTACATACAAATATATATTTGTCAGGAGTATCTGAGTTCCTTTTATGTGACAGAGGTTCTAAGAGTTAGTTTGTTTTCAGGAGAGGAACAAATTTACTATCTCCACTTGGTTATTAATTAGCCCTTCAAATGAGGTCAGGCATTCTCCCTTATTGTTAGCTCTCTTTTCACAAGACTATAAATAAAAGTACAACCCATCTCCCATCTTATCATCTGCCTCGCTCAGATGCCAGCCCACACATTATTCTCTGTGGAAAAAAAGTCCAATGTGAATATTTAATATTAAATTGTTGAGGGATGTATATGTGTGAAGGGCCAGACCATCACACACTTGTAACTACGTACTCCAGTATGTCAAAGCAAAAAAATTACTAAAGTAGGAGACATTAAATAAAAGGCTTTTGGATAGCTATGGGTACATATGTTATTAAACCTACAAACATTGCTTCTCAAGAAAATATAAAGTTCCTTCCAGGTTCCTGTTAGTGTTTGGGGTTTAGATCGTACTTGGACAAAGGAATCATAATTCAATTATCCAATGATTTATTACAAAACACTTTGCCCACACTGGCTATTCTGATGTGTAAACATCAGAGTATTACACTCCCTCTATCCCAGGCTTCGCATTTCAGATTTCATTAGCCAATAAAGCCAGGTTTATTTATAATAAAGTTAAGCCCTTCAAACCACTGACCATGGAAACCAGATTTTGAAATAATTCAGATTTGTGTTTCTGTTCTTTCTAATTAAGGGTAATATCGGGAAGCACAGACAGTGGGTAGCATTGTTGGAGCACCATGGATTTAAGCAAGAAAATCTGATTATCAGCTCATGTCAGAAGCCAAGCGATAATGCAGCTTAGCATTCGTTTGGGTTTTCTCTTTGGCCAAAGATAATTACCGTTCGTGAGGCCTTACGTAAGTGTATCTAATATCTAGGGCCCTAAAATTTATGAATAGCAAAAGCACACAATAGGCAAAGAAGAATTACTGTATTTATTATTTCTATGGCTTGTTCCACCATGATAATTTCGTTATCTAGCAGTCAAACCTCTAAAATCAAAGTATAATTTCTTAAAGGACAAGAAGTTAGCTATGCTGGCAAGGTTTTCTGCCCAATTTCCTCTGATGAAAGTTTTTTATACCAAATTAGAAGTAGAAGAGCCAGAATTTTAAAAGGAAATTTACCAAAGGGGATTCAGAGTTACCTACTGAGGTCACTGCACAAACAGATGTTAAGCTTCTGCAGTGAGATTTCTTTTTTCATAAAGTGTAATTTCTTAAACCTGTGCTGTTGATAATAAATGCAATGCTTCCTACCAAACAACACCAAAAGATGTGTAAGATGTAAAACAGTTCTTGGCAAAGAGGATGGTGTCTCAGAGAGTACTGCTGTGTTACAAGCAACTTGAGTACACATCACAGAGAATAAATTTAGGAAACCCAGAGGGGGAAAAAAAATTACTGGAACTAGGGATTAAAAGTTTGATAAAAGCAGATCTAATTATGAGGATAAAAAAAATACCAAGTTGTAAAATTGCCAATATAAGAATGCTGAGATACACCAAAGGATAAAGATACAATTGCTTTTGGAAGAAAAAGATAGTGTGATTCTTCATAACTGTAGTTTATTTTTTAGGAATATGTTTTATAATTTGTTTAATACTCATTATATGCCACCAGTAACTAACACTTTATTGAGTATCTACTACACTGTTCTAAACACTTTTGACATCCTTAATGCCTCAAATCTTCCCAGTAACCAATGACCAGTAACCAGTAATCATTATTTTATCCTCCCCATTTTACAGAGGAGGAAAATGAGTCACCGAGAGGTTAAATACATTTCCCAGCTGCCTTCCACTACTCTCAAAGTTACATAAAACTTTTTGTTGAAATCCATCCTGGTAATTAGATTCGGCTTTATATATCAAACTTCTAAACTCTAGTTCAAACAAATTTTCCCCTTCAGGGTCCCAAAATCTATTCCTTGTGACACTGGGTTGGCCAGAAATGTCGTTTGGGTTTTTCTGTAAGTTGGTATGGGCAAACCCAAATAAAGTTTTTGACCAACTTGATATATACTCAGGCTGCTCACTTTACATCATTTTACAGCAATGTTCACTCTAATTCCAACCTGAAGGAAATGGCATGTCAAGACCCATCAGAGTAGCTCCACTGCTAGCTCAGGCTCCAAGCACCAACTCTCCATCCTTGGGCAACTCACCCAACTCTCTGCTGAACCAAAGTCCAAGGGGAGCAGTGTCATTGACAGGATAATGACAGGTGAAGGTAAGGTCAAAGGCAAAGCTCTTACAATCTGAATCTAGAACATTCCCCACACTCACCCACTCTGCTCCTGAGCTCTCACTTGCAATCTAGGTTTATTTGAGGTGGGTGGGAGGAAGGTGAAAGCACAATCAGAGTAACAACAGTGGTGACAATGACAACAGGTGTAACAATAAGAAAGAGAAGTGCTCATCAGCACAAAGAAGCAATGTGTGCAGTGGATCACAGCACGCACCCTGGAGCCAGACTGCCCAGACCAGATCCTGGATCTACCACTTGGGCAAGGTGCTTTCCTTTTCTTTGCCTTCATTTTCTCACCTGTAAAATAAGGATAACAGCAACTCTCATCTGATAAGATATTTATGACAATTCAATGACAATATTCATAGAGAATTTATAATAGCCAGGTGGGGGGTCACCAACATGTATTAATACCTATACACATTGGAGAGTTATGGGTAGTAATACAACTAACTGTTTAGTGGCAGGTGCCATCAACTCATTGGTTATTGTACTGGGAAATTAACAGATAGAGTCATGACTTTTCTTTGTTTCTACTTTTTATCCTGATGAAAAGTTAGTGATTTTTTTTCCATCTTGGCCAGAGAACTAAAACAGGAACTTGTGCTTCATGATTTATGTGGCTGATTTCATCTACTTCTATTTTTACATTTTAGTAACAAAATGTTCTTTTGAGCACTATAGAATCATATTAGACTATTGAGACTTTAGGATTTCATGAGGACTGCTTTACGGTGTTCATGAAGATACTAAGGCAGAAGTAGCAGAGGAGAAAATAGTCAAGTCATTAGGGGCTATGAAGAAGGAGGGAAGAACCTACAGATGAGCAGTGGGCCTCCTGCCCCCAAATCCATGGCCTCTGCTCTTCCTCTGACACTAGAGAGATAAAATAAGGAAGAAGAATAAATATAGCAAGAAGTGCACCTAAACCTTCATGGCAGCCATGCTAACGAGTGTGATATGAAGAAGGAAGGAAGGAAGGAGAAAGAGAAAGAAGGAAGGAAGGAAAGAAAAGAAAATGAACAAAGGAAGGAAGAAAAAGAAGCTAGGCAAACTGGTTCAAAATGGGTCATGCGGCTATGCACAGTGGCATGGGATAGAAAGTAGTTGACAGGGAGACTCAGATTCAGTGACTGAAGAAGCAGATGACCAACATCAGTGCCCAGGCATGGCGGTCCCTTCAGTGTCTGGCTGGAAGCTTCAGTGGCGCACCATTAAGGAGGCACAGGTGCTTCAGAGCAAATTCACCAGTAGTTCTCTTCTTCTCTTTCATGTTTGCTTGGACTACTGTTTAGTCGATTTCCCCATACTTTAGCTTTCCTCTTGCATTTTTTTGTTCCTATCATTTTGCTTTACACTCTAGGAGATTTCCCACAACTTTTTTGCAGTTTTCTGTTAAATTATTGACTTTCAATAGGTATATGTTTGATTCTTGAACTCTTTCTGTTTGCTGACTGCTTATTATTCCAAGACACAGTTGTTCCTATTTTATGGATTTTCTCAGAATCTCCCAGAGGATATTAATTAGGTATCTTTTTAGAGTGAAAATTTTTTTCTGGTTTCTGAAATATGCTTGTTTCTTCTAATGCCAGTTTTTCTAGTGAATCTTCTTGGTCCTTTTGTGCAATTGCTGTTGTTGTTGTTGTTCAGTCACTAAGTCATGTCTGACTCTTCACAGACTCATGGACTGCAGCATGCCTAACTTCCCTGTCTTTCATTGTCTCCCTGAGTTTATTTAAACTCATGTCCAATGAGTTCAGTAATGCCATCCAACTATCTTATCCTCTGTTGCCCACTTCTCCTCCTGCCCTCAATCTTTCCCAGAACCAGGTTTTTTTTTTCCAATGAGCTCGCTCTTCGCATCAGGCAGCCAAAGTGTTGGAACTTCACCTTCAGCCTCAGTCCTTCCAATGAACACCAGGCTTCCCTGGTGGCTCAGTTGGTAATGAACCCGCCTGCAACCCAGGGATTGATCCCTCATCAGGATCTTCCCCTGAAGAAGGGCATAGCCACCCACTTCAGTATTCTTGCCTGGAGAATCCCATGGACAGAGGAGCCTGGCAGGCGACAGTGCATGGGGTCGCAAGGAGTTAGACACGACTGAACAGCTAACACTTTGTGCAATTGGTTTTTCTTAAAATCTGGCAGTCCTTGATATGATGGCTCAAAGCCTAGTGAATGGGCTTCCTCTCTCTTTTTGCCAATGTTTATTCTCTTATTTACAGAGTGAAGTAAGCCAGAAAGAAAAACACCAATACAGTATACTAACGCATATATATGGAATTTAGAAAGATGGTAACAATAACCCTGTGTACGAGACAGCAAAAGAGACACTGATGTATAGAACAGTCTTATGGACTCTGTGGGAGAGGGAGAGGGTGGGAAGATTTTGGAGAATGGCATTGAAACATGTATGATATCATGTATGAAACGAGTTGCCAGTCCAGGTTCGATGCACGATACTGGATGCTTGGGGCTAGTGCACTGGGACGACCCAGAGGGATGGTATGGGGAGGGAGGAGGGAGGAGGGTTCAGGATGGGCAACACATGTATACCTGTGGCAGATTCATTTCGATATTTGGCAAAACTAATACAATATTGTAAAGTTTAAAAATAAAATTAAATTAAAAAAATAATAATTAAAAAAATAATAAAAATAAAAAGATGCTTCTACTGAAAAAAAAAAAAAAGAAGATTCAGGGCTACCCCTCAAGGACCGTGATCTTGGTAGACACTGTCAAAGCATGTGAACTGAATGGCTTCTCTGTCGGTATGGGTGAGCTGGCTGCAGCTTTTCCAAATGTCAGAACCGGAGGGCTTCATTCTAAGACACCAATTCCCATACTAAGGGTCTGGTCCTCCTTCTACAAACTCTCACCTTCTTTAGAAAAAATACCCTCCAGTTTTGTTTTGTCCTGAAGAGAAAACTCTGCCTGCAAATCACTCCTGGCCTCTCATCGTTCCCTGAAGGTGGAATGCCTTGCCCGATTGGAGAATGTGGAGGAAACAACTGAGTACCTTTGGCTCAGCGAACACTCCTCCTTCATCTTTGGGGGTCTATGGAATGCAAGTGGCTCCCCCTGCACCTTTAGACATCAGGTTAGTTATCAGAAAGCATCTGCTGTCCCCGACCACAGGGGAACTCTGTCATATTAAAGTGCTGCCACGGAGCCTCAGGCAAGCCAGCCATTCTGGAAATCAGAAGACAAAGCCTATTTTTGGCACACACTTAAATCACATTCCTACCCTATCTGGTGTTTTGACCTCTTTTAGCAAATATTTCTGTCTCTCTCCTTGCTTCAAAATTCATGCAAAGAGTTAAAAAAAAAAAAAAAAAAAAAAAAAACTTATACATTGATTCCTCAGATTCCCCAACAGGAACATTTGTCTGGTTTTGTTTGGTTTGGAGTTTTGTGTTTGTTTTATTTTACCTGGTCTTATTTTCACTTTTGTTTTCTGGTCTATTCAGCATCAAACCAATTCTTCACATCATGGGGAGGAAATTCTCCACTGGGAGGCAGAACCCAGTAGAAACCGAAGGGGCAGACAGACCCTCCAGCTTCTGCCCAATCCTTGCTTGTTGTTTAGTCCTTCAGTTGTATCCAACTCTTTGTGAACCCATGGACTGTAGCCCACCAGGCTTCACTCTCCATGGGATTCTCCAGGCAAGAATACTGGAACGGGTTGCCATTTTCTTCTCCAGGGGATCTTCCCAATCCAGGGATTGAACCCTGGGTCTCCTGAGCATCTCCTGCATTGCAAGCAGATTCTTTTACCACTGAGCCACATGGTACCAGGCAAAGGTTTTTCTTTCCTAACCTATAGAAATACCTTAGTTGCTGTTTTCCAAACCCAGCTCTCTAGACTCATACAGACACTATGAACACCTAATGTCCTTTCTGCAGTTTGAAGCAGAGAAGGCAATAGCAACCCACTCCAGTAGTCTTGACTGACAAATCCCATGGATGGAGGAGCCTGGTAGGCTGCAGTTCATGGGGTTGCTAAGAGTTGGACACGACTGAAGCGACTTAGCAGCAGCAGGAGTTTGAAGATGGAAAAGCCCTCCCTAATATGCCACCTAGACTGCTTGTGAGGAATTAAACCATGCAGTGACTTAACTCTGATCTGCCCTTTCATCTGTGCACTATTCCCTTTCCAAGAGCCTTAGTGCAATTATTTAAACTTGTTAGGCATTACATTAGAAGCAGTTTTCTCCACAATCTTACATTTTAAAGCCTTTTGAGGCAAGAAACGTAACTGCTGCTTGGGAGAGTTCTTCCACTTAAGAAAGAAAGAAAGAAGGTGAAGTCACTCAGTCGTGCCCGACTCTTTGCAACCCCATGGACAGTAGCCTACACCAAGCTCCTCTGTCCATGGGATTTTCTAGGCAAGAGTACTGGAGTGGGTTGCCATTTCCTTCTCCAGGGAATCTTCCCAACCCAGGGATCGAACACAGGTCTCCCACATTGTAGAGAGACGCTTTAGCGTCTGAGCCACCAGGGAAGTCCTCCACTTAAGAGAAACACTGCTATTCAATTTATAAGAAAGACAACCTGTATCACTAAATATATCTGTTGTCTAAACTATAAAAATTATGAATGCTCACTCAAAATGTCTTAAACAGTACAGAAGGGCATGCTGATTTTACCACTCTTAAGAACCAAGCAACACTACAAAAATGTTCTGGAGTTGCTTTCAGTAAATTTTGATGCACATATAGCACTATTATACACACACTTTTCTTTTTCTTTTTTACACAAATGAGATCACAGTGCAACCCATATAAAGCTATGTCATTTAATGGTCCACTTCAGTGTGGGTGCCACAAGAAAGCAAGCCCAAATTTTACATCCAAAAACTGGTTGGAACATGTAATGTATAGACCAGCAAGTCAAGAAACACATATCACTGCCCCCCAAAAAAACTCCATTTTAAAATCTAAAGACTAAAAATTAACCAGTCACTTCATGTTTTTAGCAAACACACTTGCCATTGTGTGGGGCTTTATTGTCCCCCCAGTGAATAGAAGCCTTTAAAAATGTATATGCCTAGAACTGAATACCGCGTCAAATCTATTGGCACTGCATGTTTAAACACCTGCATGTCATCATCAGCCCTTCATAATATTGTTAAACAATAATTACACTTATGATGAGTAATGAACCCAAATATATTCTTCCTTGAGATGTACTCACTCTTGTGTTATAAGTAACCCATTGGTAGAATATGAAAGCTACACAGGTAAAATTGGATTCATAAATAAATCCATATAATGCTCAATGAAGTTTTTAAATGATTAAAACAAGCTGTAATGATGTCACCTTCTTCACTAGAGAATTCTGGACTTATTTTTCTGAGGACAATGGATTTCATCATTTCTGTTTACCAGAGTTCTAAATTTCACTTGTCTAATTAGATTTAAACACCCCCTGCCACCCTGAAAAAGCAGTTTTACTTTGAAATCCGATGAAGTTTAGCTTGATTTTTTTTTCCATATTTGAAGTGAAAATGAAAACTTGAGATACATGTTAAGCCTGACTTTGTTTAAAACTAATAACATTGGCTGATGGATTTAGAGAGAACCTCAGAGGAAATAATTCACCTACTTCTCAAGCCAGAAAAATGACAACATGCCAATCACTGTGATCAAAAAGGACCAGCCTTATGAAAAAGAGAGATTCAAATATAAAGTGCACTAGTCAGAAGAAATGCTAGTAAATGCTAATGTATGTAGCTGGCTTTCCATGCATGCCAGGCACAGTGCTAGGCATTTGACACTGAGTCACTTAACTCCAACAATAACCTTATGAGGTTGGTGCTATTATTTCCCCTTCTTGCAGACGAGGATGCTGAGGCATAGAAAGATGAGACCTATCTCCCAAGTCACAGGCCAAAAAGCAGCAAAGCCAAGATTTGAACTCAGGATGTCTGCCCTCAGGATCTGTCTGTATAAGCATTATCCTTTACCATTTATTCAGTTTTCCACCCACTCAAGCCACAGCCTGATAACAGGTACCAGTCCTCAGCATCACATTTCTAAGTAATCTGGAACACAGTAATCCAAAACTTGGCAGTAGTTCCAAACTCTTCTCTGGAACTGAATTGACCTCTTGAAATTCCGTCTTGTCCTGACCCCAGGTTATCTCTGGCTTATTGATATGGACTTACTCCTCCTTTCTCAATACTCCAAGGCCTGAAACTCATCTGATCAATGTCACACACACTGTAGTAAGGGAGGTTACTCAAATACTGGCTAAATGTTCAAAGTCCCTGCCACTTATCGTCTTCCTGAACTTGTCATGAATATGACTTTGGTCCTTAGGCATAAAGTTTATCACAAAAGAGGGTTAGCATGATCCAAAATATGGCAACTGCTCCTGCAGGGTGGGACTGCTTAGAAGACACAGAATAAGCTGAAGTCGCATACACTGTTTTCAGCTGTTTTTGCTGCAGCTGCATGAAGTGAACCAGCTCTGAAGTGGGTTGAACTTCCACACACGTCGGAGTGTTGACTGAGCCTCCAGATATTAGATCTGGGAGGGAGTCCTGAGGATCAGACTGGGCTGCCCAGGTACCTCTCCTACCCAGAACCCCAATCTCCTGGGGGAAATCCACACCTGCTGGCTCCTTCTTCAGCTCCAAGAAGTCAGCTGGAATGGTCCTGTTAAAACTAAGTCACATCCAGCCACTCACAGCCCTCCAGTGGCTCCTCATATCATTCAGAGTACAATCCTCAACGACTTCCTGGTAGACTGAACAGGATCTAGGACCAAGACCTCCCACCCCCCAACCCTCATTCAGAGTACAATCCTCAACAACTTCCTGGTAGACTGAAGAGGGATCTAGGACCAAGACCTCCCAACCCCCAACCCCCACCCCCCACCCCCCAGCCATGACTGCTTTGAACAATTTGAGACATTTTTGAGCATGAAAGGGGAGCCTACTAAGAATTACTCTGGAACCGACAGGTGTAAACCTGGACTGTCCTAGGCAAATAGCGATGTCTTTCACGGAATCAAAGTCACAGACCTTCCCTTGAGTGCCCCCATTATTTCTACCCTATCTTCATGGATTCATTCTTCAAGCCATCCAACTGGTTTCTAACCCTGGGGTCACAGAAGAGGCTGACCTCAGATCCAGGGAATTTGCTGAGGTGTCCACTATCCCTGAAGACAGGAGGCCCAGAGAGGCCGTGAGGTTCAGTCTAAACTCAGGTAGCACATGCCGAACTCACCTGCACTCCCAGCTGCCCTGTCTTCACATCTCCTTGCATCTCAGGTCTCTCTGGGGCCATACTGCTCTTTCTTGAAACAGCAGTTTTAGAAATTCCTTGCATTATTGTCTGTTTGTGGTGAAATCTCTCTGTTTTCACTTTAACTCTCTTTATTTAATCCCCATCCTTGAAAGATCATTTCGCTAGTGACTCAAGGATAATTTATTCTCAGCACATTAAAGATGTTATTTCAATGTCTTTGGCCTCCAGCATTGCTGCTGGAAATTTTACTGCTGGTCTGATTTTCATTCCTCTGTACATGTCTTTTCACTCTCTTACAATTGCATCCTCAGTATCTCACACAAAATTCATATTTGTGCCACTTATAGAGCACTTACCAAGTTCCAGGCATAGTTTTAAGTGCTTTGCATCATTTCATCTTTATTTTTTATAACTACAAATATTATTTTTTATAATTTTTTGTAATATAATTATTTTTTATAATTACAGAAATATACAAAACTAAAAATTTACCATTTTAGGTACTTTTGAGTATATAATTCAGTGGCATTAAGTAGGTTCACAATTTTGTGCAGTAGTCATCATGACTAATCCCAGAAAATTTTCATCATCTCAGAGACTCTGTATTCAATAAGGGATAGCCCTCCCTTTAACTCCTTCCATAAGATTCCCTGAAAAATTCTACTTTGTGTCTCTCTGAATTTGCCTATTCTAAATACCACATATAGGTGGAATCATGCAATATTTTTTTTACCTAGAATACTGTTTCCAAAGGAGAAGGCAATGGCACCCACTCCAGTACTCTTGCCTGGAAAATCCCGTGGACAGAGGAGCCTGGTAGGCTGCAGTCCATGGGGTAGCTAGGAGTCGGACACGACTGAAAGACTTCACTTTCACTTTTCAGTTTCATGCATTGGAAAAGGAAATGGCAACCCACTCCAGTATTCTTGCCTGGAGAATCCCAGGGATGGGGAAGCCTGGTGGGCTGCCGTGTATAGGGTCGCACAGAGTCAGACACAACTGAAGTGACTTAGCAGCAGCAGCAGCTGTTTCCAAGGTCCATTCATGTTGTACCAAGCATCAAAATTTCATTCCTTTTTATAGCTGAGTAATATTCCATTGTATAGATATGCCACATTATGACTATCCAGTCATCAATTGATGACACTGGGTTATTTCTACATTTTTACTACTGTGAATAATGCTGCTATGGACACTGGCATAATTGTATCTGTTTGCATCTCTATTTTCAGTTCTATACCCCACAGTAGCTATTTTGTTTTACATTCCCACTGCAAGGAGATCCAACCAGTCCATTCTGAAGGAGATCAGCCCTGGGATTTCTTTGGAAGGAATGATGCTAAAGCTGAAACTCCAGTATTTTGGCCACCTCATGCGAAGAGTTGACTCATTGGAAAAGACTCTGATGCTGGGAGGGATTGGGGGGCAGGAAGAAAAGGGGACTACAGAGGATGAGATGGCTGGATGGCATCACTGACTCGATGGACGTGAGTCTAAGTGAACTCCGGGAGTTGGTGATGGACAGGGAGGCTGGCATGCTGCGATTCATGGGGTCGCAAAGAGTCGGACACGACTGAGTGACTGAACTGAACTGAACTGAGCAGTGCACAAGGGTTCCAGTTTTCCCATATCCTTACCAGCATTTGTTATTTTCTGTTTTTTTCAATCACAGCCATCCTAATGAGTATGAAGAACTATCTCTTTGTGGTTTTATTTTGCATTTCCTGTGTGGCAAATGGTGTTGAATATCTTTTCCAAATGTTTGTTGGTCATTTGTATATATTCTTTGGAGAAACATCCATTTAAGTCATATGATCATTTTTTAATCCAATGATTTGTTTTCTTGTTTTGAGTTGTAAGAGCACTTCATATACTACCCAGGCATTTTTAAAGGGGTGAAATAATGCCATTTGCAGTTTGTTATCATTTCTGTAGGATCCTGACTTGCCAGATATCATCTGGGACAATTAATATTATTTTTTCCAAAGTAAGTGAATTCTCATCTCTTTTCCTTTCAAACTTTTATATTGGGTATTAGAAAAGCTAGACTTGAATATCCCCAGAAGCACTTAGTTGAATATGAAAGGTGTCCTCAGACCATCTTGGTCATAGAGGATTAACCAGCTACTGAAAATCAGATAGGAGACAGAGAACAAGCTTGTTACCTGGTATGCTGAGATGAAGACTCTCTACTTTCGAAATTACTCATAAAAGTCTGAAAATGCCCTCCTTTCCAAATCCAGCACACTTAACATCTGCTGAGAAAATGATGCTCTTTTCTAGAACACATGCTTTAGGACCTGCCCTACCTTTACCTACTCCTTACGGCCCTTAGCTGACCCAGCCACCTCTGGTTCACTCTTTAAAATATCTGTTTGAGCGCTTGGTATGGAAAGGATGCATGTGAGGGTTACTGATCTGTTTATGACCAACTCTCATATCTTTCTCCACATGAAACCACTATAGCTTGTATACAAGACTTGAACAGCACATAACTTTAAAACACATGTTTAATGCACCATCACTGATTTGACTATGATCTGAAGTGTGAAACCAACTGAAAGTATACTTTTCAGAGGACAATGTATTTTTTTCACAAATCCTAACAATTATCTTCCAACAACGCTACCAAGAAAGGCTCTAGCAGAGCAAAGGGAAACAAGCACCAGAGGTGTGGTGTGAGTGAACAGCTAGTCCTGAGTCTGGATGGAATCCAACCTCAGAGCCTGACTCCCAACCATGGCAGAGCAAATCCTATCCAGTGTGAGGCTGTGGGCAGGGAAACAAGGCCGGTGGGGGCAGTGGGACAGAGTAGAAGCTTCAAGACCAAAACAAGGTCATTCTTGGAACAACAGCTAAACATGGCAATAGGAAAGCAGGGTCAGAGACTCACCTGGGTCTCTCCAGCACCTGCAGAGCACTCAGCTCATTCATTCATTTATTCAACAAATGTCAATTGGATATTCAACAGATAGAAAGCATCTTCCATGCACCACACATCCTGTCCAGAGCTGAGGATCTAACCAAGACAGACAGTCTGAGCCCTGTGCTTAGGAGCTTACGTTTAACACACAGAAGACACAAAATCAGTATTTGTTGAAATAATTGAGACAATGGTTGAGTCAACAATCCTCTTTTTTCTAGTAGGTACCTTCATCTGCCACACTGTGTGGTAAAAAGAATGATAATCTCAAATAAGCTGTCACGGTGTTGGTCAAGATATTTGAAATTCAGTGAGATGACTTCTAAAGATTTTATATATATATAAAGCTACTTATATAAAAACTTTATATCCACCATTATTAACAATAACCCTTGTGTAAAATAGAGGCTTCCCCAATGGATCAGTGGGTAAAGAATTCACCTTCCAGTACAGATGTGGGCTGGATCCCTGAGTCTGAAAAATCCCCTGGAAAAGGAAATGGCAACCCACTCCAGTATTCTTGCCCTGAAAACTCCCATGGACAGAAGAGCCTGGTGGGCTACAGTCCAAAGCATTGCAAGAATCATACATGACTAAGTGACTAAGCTTGCTGGCTTGTTGTGTACAATGTTTCTTGACATTATTTAAAGATAATACAAATCATGATTAAACATAAAAAAATAATACTCACTTCTTTATTTCATTCATTTTTAATTTGATGCAATATGTAGTTATGATATATTTTGTCCAACTCTTCAGAACCCCATGGACTGTAGCCTACCAGGCTCCTCTGTCCATGGAATTCTCCAGGCAAAAACACTGGAGTAGGTGGCCATTCTCTTCTCCAGGGGATCTTCCTGAGACAGGGACTGAACCTGTGTCTCCTGCATCACAGGCAGATTATTTACTGTCTGAGCCACCAGGAATATCCAATTTATAAATACATTATAACATAGTTCATAGCACTCTAATGAATGGAGTAATACATATATATAAATAAACTGGAGACAGTAAGTAAGTAATTGGAGACAGTCACTCAATTTATTTTTTCATTGTTGGGAGTTTGCAGTTAAAATTTGGACACCATTGTTTTAGATCCTTTGGCACAAACTAACTGGTGGTAATTTCAAACTGATTTACTTAGCAGAGCTCCAATCCTGCATGTTCCATCCAACCAGGTTTCTCTAGTTCTGAGGCAAGTGGGGCTGAGAACTGGAAGAAGGGCGGAAGCAAGGTGCATTCCAGATAAACAGAACAAGAAGTGCAAAGGGCCCAGGAGCAAAGTGGGCTTGACAGCTGGAGTAGAGAGAAGCTAGAGAAAAATAGATGAGTGAAAAGGCCAGGAAGGTGGTTGGGTCCAGATGGTGCAAGGTCTTAGAGCCATAATAAAGACCTTGGAATTTACTGAGAGTTAAATCAAAGCCCTTTGAAGTTTTGTAAGCAGGAAAATGACATATAATGTTTTTATTTTTTGAAACATTGCTCAGTCCTTCAATCCAGATTTGATGTGAAATATATTTTTACTCAATGGACATGAGTTTGAGCAAACTCTGGGAGATGGCGAAGGACACAGAAGGCTGGCATGCTGCAGTCCATGGGGTCGCAAAGAGTCAGACACAACTGAGCAACTGAACAACAAAATACTTCTACCACCAATTATCTGACTTGTCTGTCTATGTCTCAAATGAAAGTATTTCTATAACTTGATTTATCCACACAGCATCAGGGTATTGAGGTTTATCCTTGATGGTATGTGTAGCTTTAACTCATCCCTTTAAATTTCTTGCGACAGTCCATTGTATATATATATATGCTGCAATGTATTTATCCATTCTTCTGTTAATAGGTATGTCTTTTCAGTTTGTCATTACCAAAAATTAAAGCAACAAAAACATTCTTCAGTGTGTATCCCTGAGTACACATAGTCTCTAAATTCACAGCTGATGGGAACTGTTGGGACAAATGTTTGCATTCTATTATTGTGTTAGCTCATGAACATGCTCTCCAAAGTGATTCCACAGCAGAATACAAGACTTCTTATTTCTCTATACATTTGTCAACAGTTGTTAACTTAAGATCTTATAATTTTTGTCAACCGATGGATACAAGTAAACCTAAACATCAGTAAGCACATTTATTGGATATTCAGCTTTCCTGTTTGTGAATTGTCAATTCCTATCCTGTGCTCATTTTTCTACCCCATTACTTATCTTTTTCTTACCAACTGCTATGAATTCTCTGGATATTCGAGATACCAATCCTTTGTTAGTATTTACTTTCTGAATATTTACTGTTAACTCACCTTTCCAGACTGAGTGAAAAAAATCTTGGTGAAAAAAAAAGTTCTAATTTTAGTGTAGTAAAATTTATCATTATACTGTTTTTCTATTTTTAATTTATTTATTTTTAATTGAAGGATAATTGCTTTACAATATTGTATTGATTTCTGCCATACATCAGCATGTATCAACATAATTTCAAAGTCTGTGATTTACATTCCTTGCTGAAGAAAACTTTTCTAAATGTTTAATATCACAAAAAATATTTTTATTTTCTTCTAAAAGTTATTCCTTTCATATGTGGGTCATAAAATCACCCAAGAGTTACTTTTTTATATGCTATGAGAGATGATCATTGGAAAAGACCCTGATGCTGGGAAAGATTGAAGGCAGGAGGAGAAGGGGATGACAGAGGATGAGATGGTTGGATAGCATCACCAACTCAATGGACATGAGTTTGAGCAAGCTCCAGGAGTTGGTGATGGGCAGGGAAGCCTGGTGTGCTGCAGCCCATGGGGTCACAAAGAGTTGGACATGACTGAGTGAATGAACTGAACCGAACTGTTGAGAGATGCATTAGGGAATTCTTCCTTTCCCCACCAGTATCTAATGTCCCTTCTCATATATAAGATTTACATATTCTATTCTGTTCCATCGGTCTATACTTGATCCAATAGCTCATTGTCTTGTATCTTTATGAAAGTGTTGATAGCTGTTCCCATATTTTCTTCTTCATAACTCTTTTTTTTTTTTTATAGTTTAATGTTTTTTTTTTAATTTTATTTTATTTTTAAACTTTACATAACTGTATTAGTTTTGCCAAATATCAAAATGAATCCCATAACTCTTTTATTTATACTTAGTCTTTGATCTTCCAAACAACTTGTAGGATCAGCTCTTTAATTTCACCAAAAACACTGTGATTATCTCTCATTCCTTAGCCTGGTGTCTCTTCCTTAATCCAGGTCCTTCTTTAATCATTAAGTATTTAACAACATTTTGTACTTCTCTCCATATGTGTCTTAAAAATATTTTGTTACATTTATTCCAAGCTAATTGGTAGCTTTGGTTTTAATAATTTGGAGATAATTTTCAAAGTATATAATCAATATTGTTCTTTTTCTCCAATTCTTGCGCCTCTCACTCACTCAACTGCTATGAACATAGTTCCAGCCACCACTGGAGTATTCTAGTAGCTTCCTGCTGGGACTCAAGGTTTCTTATTTCCCCAACACTTCATCATATGCAAATAGCCAGAGAAACTTAAAAAAGCAAATCAGATCATTGCATCCCCAGCCATAAAATAAACTCTCATATGGCTTCTGCCTTACAAGCAGAACAAAATACAAGCTCCCTTCATTGGCCACAATTTATCACACAGGTTCCTGTGTAATCTGGCCCCTGCCCACCACTCCATCTGCTTCCAGCTGCACTGATATTCTGTCAGCTCTTAGACATGCTAAGTCCAGCCCGTCTCCAGGATACTCTTTCTGCTAGGTGCAGTCTGCTTCCAAGAACTTTCTGCCAACAAGAGCTTTACCCAGTGCCTTCCTCTTATAGACTGCCTCTTCAGAAAGGGCCTCTCTGGCCACCTCACTCTAGCTAAAGCAGCAACCACCTGCCAGCATAAGTCACCCTCAACCTCAGTGCCCCAACTTACCTTCTTTACACCACTGCAGTTTTCATTACCTGAAATTACCTTATGTATTTGTGCTGCTTATTTTCCAGTATTTCTGTTTCTCACTTTATAATGGGCTTCTAGAAGGAAAAGATGTTTCCTTTACTGTTGCTTTTAGAATAGCCAGCTGACCCCCACTGGTGTCGGTAAATAGAACACAACATATAATGTATAATATTGGAACATACACCATATAATTATTTGAGGTATAATTGTTGTTGTTTAGTCATTAAGTTGTGTCCAACTCTTTGGCAACCCTGTGGACTGTAGCCTGCCAGGCTCCTCTGTCCATGGAATTCTCCAGACAAGAATACGGGAGTGGATAACCATTCCCTTCCCAAGGGTCAAACCCAGGTCTCCTGAATTGCAGGCAGATTCTTTACCATCTGAGCCACCAGGGAAGCCCATAATACATGGTAGTATTATATATGATGTCTAATATATTATGTAAAATATGTTCTATATACAATAACATACAATGTACCAAACATAATATACAATGTATAATATATACTATGTAATAAAATGCATACTAGTCAATCTACTACAAACAATGACAAATAATATGAACGCCTTTGAAAGATGTACATCTTAAAATTTTGTATTCCTACTTCTATAATTCCTCCAAAGTCACACACACAGAGAATGAGAAAGAAGAGGAGGAGAATGGAGGAGAAAAGGGAGGAGATTTCAACAATTTGAAAGCAGATTCAGCTGATGCTGATGCTTCCATAGGACTGCACTTCTGTCCCAGTCCTCGCCATGAGGAAAGGAGTGATGGGTATCCAGGTGGCACCTGTCTGTAAGCCTGAGAGGTTGTGTATGGCTGTGCTGCTGCTGCTGCTAAGTCGCTTCAGTCGTGTCCGACTCTGTGCGACCCCATGGACTGCAGCCTACCAGGCTCCTCCGTCCATGGGATTTTCCAGGCAAGAGTACTGGAGTTGGGTGCCATTGCCTGTAGTACAAGCTAATTAGCAATGTATGGTTCTCACTGTCACCTGCACCACTCTCTGCCAAATGAATGGGCCTGTGGTCCCCTCTTATAAAGTCTTGACTTCTCGGGGCCTGTGCATGAAGAGTGGAGTGGCAAAAATCAGGGGATTTTGCTGAAGTCTGTTTCCTCCACAACACAGTCCATGCTGGGAGTCATGGAACCCCTTCAGTTACTCAAAGTCCAAATGGAAAAATAACTAATGAAACAGCATATTGTAGATGCCTTATTTAGATATATTCCTGGGTTTTAGCAGTTAGAAAACCAGGTTATGTTTTTTAACCAGGTCATGTTTTGCATCTTCCCTCAGCTGGCCTTTTGCTTTCATCTTTTAACATGTGATTTTCTACATCACTTGGTTTCTACTCTTGATTTCTATTTCTAGTCACCATATTCTACTTTTCAGCAAGCAGTAACTTGGAACAATTTTGCCCACAATTTTTGGAAAGTGGAAACAATAGATGATAAAACTAGAACTGCCTCCTATCCTAAGGTTTGGGACTTTCTGATTTCATCAGTGTCTCTAAGGTCTGCAAGTAAGTAAGTGAAAGTCATTCAGTCGTGTCCGACTCTGTGACCCCATGGACCATACAGTTTATGGATGTCTCCAGGTCAGAATACTGGGGTGGGTAGCCTTTCCCTTATCCAGGGATCTTCCCAACTCAGGGATCAAACCCAGGTCTCCCTCATTGCAGGCAGATTCTTTACCAGCTAAACCACCAGGGAAGCCTTTGTGGTCATCTCTAAAGCCCTGAGCTCTCTGGTCATCTCTAAAGAACATTATCTTTCTCTTCATGATAAACAGGAAAGAAATGAAGGCAATTAGAGCCCTTAGGATGTAAATTTCAGTGTTGGCTGAAAGGTTCTTTTTTTTTCCCCTGGTCCTGCTTTTGTAAAAAAAAAAAGAAAAAGCTCTGGTAGGACTAAACCTAGGAGTTACCAAAGCTCCATGACAACTGGCTGGGCCAGCTGTGGCGACCATCTCCGTGTGCACATCACAGCCATTTACAGACATGCATAAGCACACTGCAGGACAAACAGTCACTTATGCTCTCCCCGAGAGGGGATCATTAGCAACTTGTGAGTACACGGTAGGCTGGGGAGAACACTACTAATAAGTCAGCCTTCTGCTTGATGAACTCAGTTTTATTGATTATACTAAGATAACATCATTATCCTCTTTTCTGCATGTTATACCAATACAAGCACTGCCTTTCTATTCTTGCTCATCAGATTGATTAATGATACATGTTTTTTTCCCCCTCAGTGCACATATCTGTGTGTAAAGGAAAAAGGGGTAGAATGATTTTCAAACAGGGATCCAAAGTACTATGGGAAATGTCTTTTAGCATTCTCCTTATTTTGAAATCTAAAAAATAAATCTTTCTCCAGTTATACATTTTTCAAGTGAAGGAACAAATCGTTTTATGTACTGAGAAATGGACTATTTCCTGCCATATCAGTAAACAAGGATGTCACAGTCATCAGAGACTGCAGCCCTTCAATGTGAGCTGGTGAACCCTCAGGGCTCAGGAAGGAGAAGAATACCTATGACCCAACAGGTATCAGGCTGCAGCCACTCCATATGGTGAGCCCCCAGGGAGCTCAGGATGTGAAAAAGCACAGGATAGGAGCCCAGGATAGCTGAAAGCATATGAGAGGAATGATTTCACTGAGCCCAGACTCTTGCATCTTCCCATACACAGAAAAGCACAAAATTCTTTAACTTGGGATATCTGGTTTTCTATAATTTACAATAATCTTTTGATGTTCAGACTATCTGCCCTTTGTTGCAAAACTTCTATATAACCTGGCTCCTCCCCCTCCTTACCTCCTCAGAACAGTTCTCTCAAGATTACTTGAGATGCTGCTTCCCAGGCTTGAGGTCCTAAAAATTCCCACAAAAAAAACATAACTCTTAACTTTTAGGTTGTGACTATTTTTTAACTCAACAGTATCAAGCAACTGAACTCCAAATGATGACACAATGGATACAGTCCTGCCAAGGACACCCTGCTTACTCACGTGTGCATGGGACACCCTGTTCTCTCACAGGGTTGCACTTCTCACAATGGGAATATAGCTGGAGGATTTCTGAAAAATTTGAAACACTTTAATAATTCTTATAAGCTATATTTCCATTCCTGTGTTAAATTGGGGGAAGATCAGTAGCCATTCCTTTTTTTTTAAATGAAATATTACCCAGTGATTAAAAAGAATGAAATTCTGCCATCTTCAGTGATGTGGGTGGACCTAGAGAATACTATGCTTAGTAAGTCAGATAAAGACAAATACTATATATCACTTACATGTAGAATCTAAAAAATAATATAAATGAATGCATATGCAAAACAGATTCATAAATATAGAAAATAAACTAGCAGTTACCAATGGGGAGAAGGAAGGGGCAGGGGCAAATTAGTCATACAGGATTAAGAGATACAAAGTACTATGTGTGAAATGATAAGCAACAGAAATATAGCACAGGGAATTATAGCCATTATCCCAATAACTTTTAGTGGATTATAAAGTGTAAAGATACTGAATCCCTATGTTGTATACCTGAAATTAATATAATATTGTAAATCAACTATTCTTCAATTTAAAAATTCAGACAATGGCTATTTATTCACTCAGTGCCTGACATTGGCCAGGACACTGTCCAGGGTGCTAGGGAAACAATGGTGAGGCCAAACAGATACAATTCCTACCATCAAGAGTCCAGAGGAAGACACGGGTAGTAATTAAGAATTATACAAGTAAATGTAAATTTTCAACCATGACAGATGTTATGAATGAGAGAGACCAAGAATTTTGGGAGCACAGTAATGTATTAGGATGAAACAGAATTATACATGTATACCCTTTGCCATGTGAATTTGAAGTATCTCCCACTTGAGTAAATGAAGTATGTTTCATTGTCCCAATGGTGCTGACCAAGGCCCCATGACTTGTTTCAGCCAATGACATGTTTGTAAGCATGACATGTTTGTAAGCATGACATGAGAAGAGGTTTTAAATGTATGTGCAGGGTTTGGCTCCGCCTCTTGCATTTGTATGTTGACAAGAGAAAAAAATGCCCCAGGTGGCTAGTGGTCCCAGATAGGAGGAGACAAATGTAACAGATTCAAACCTAACCCACAGCCTCAAGCTAATCCCGGATGTGGCTAGCACAGACAAAGCCGACCCACAGACCTGCAAACATGAATAAAAAATGGCTGCTGCTGATGGTAAGCTACTGATTTAGGAATTGCTTGTTATGCTGAATCATCATTGCAGAAATCTAACTGAAACAGATATACAATAGATACAGTAAGTTCATTCAGGGAGGTCAGGAAAGGCACCCATGAGGATGTGACAATGGTAAGGAGTCTTGTAGTTTTACTTAAAATACCAAACCTTAAAAAGACCATATCAGGATTTATTTTCATATTTCTGTTTTTCAACTTGCTGCTTTTTTGTTTGGTTAGTCAGTTCTCAAAGTGTTTGGCTTTTTGTTGGTCAATATTTGCTAATATTGTGCCTCAGCCTTTTATTGGCCCAAATAACCTGGCGTTAAGAAGGAGAGACCCCAACTGAGCTATGACCAAGACATAAGCATATGACGAAATACCAAAGAAAGCAACGCTGACTCCACCACTTCCTCTCCTCAAGGTGATTAGAGTCCAAAGCAGAAGATAATAGGCACAAGAATCACAAAAATAAAGGCAAATTTTCAACGATACTAAATGAGAGATACATGGGATAAATGAGACATACATGGGATCCAGGCATGTGGGGAGCCAAGGAGTATGGATTATGTTGACTTAGACAAAACTGGAAGAAGGAACATCTTAGAGTGGCATCTCTGAAATCAAAGTAACCAAGACTGAAAGAGTATGACAAGAGAAGAAGGAGTTTCCAGGTGGAAGAAGAACAGTAAAATGATGGGAGGAAACCATTGAGGGAGTGGGAGGTGCCTAAAAAGCTTTCAGAGCACTGAGATTCAGTGGTACCATAAACATACCCCACTGGATACTGCCTGGCAGGTGCAGCTGGAGGCATGTAAACCACTTACTTGTCTCTTCGTGTGGTCAGAAAATGTGTTTTTTACACAGTAAAGGAAGAGTCTACTTTTACAAAGTAAAAAAAGAACCAGAGATTGGAGTTATCTGTTCCCTGACATCAACTTTGTGTTGGGCACCAGGTAAGCATCCTATCAATGTATTTAAAGAACACAGGTGGATCCACCCATGATCCTAAAAGAAAACAGGTGAGCTCTCCCATGATCCTCTCCCATGTATTAAAGAATCTAGAGTGTAAGAACTGAAAGAGATCTTAAATCACCAACATTCTCATTGAATAGATGAGAAAAATGCTCAAAACCATGCACACATGCAATGACAGGCCAGAGGTCAAATTTCAAAGTCTGGACTCCCAGGTCTATCTCACAGTCCTATATTCAGTTATAAGCACATCTGGTCTTCAAAGTCCAGCTATTAGGTTTGATTGAGAAAGCGACACCCTGTCTTCAGGAAGGAGAAGGATCTC
Organism: Bubalus kerabau; assembly: GCF_029407905.1. Classification (NCBI taxonomy): domain Eukaryota; kingdom Metazoa; phylum Chordata; class Mammalia; order Artiodactyla; family Bovidae; genus Bubalus; species Bubalus kerabau. Next base: position 55,017,153 of record NC_073624.1, on the reverse strand, counting down.
AGTTACAAAGCAAGAATCACCAGATGGAGCGTTAGGCTCAGTTCCATAACTTCCATCTCAATCCTCTTCAGTGAACTTCCTGCTACTCACTCCAACCACATTGCCTCACACATCTGCTTGTCTTCTGAGTAGGTAATGCTTGCCGAGGGCAGTCACCACTAAGAACTGGATGCTGTCCCAAACTACACTGCTCTTAAATCAATGGAGATTTCTCAACACCACTACTCAGAGCTCTGCCTGTTGTAGATGGAACAACTGAGTGCTATCATTCACAGAGTGTGCGATACAAACAATGCATCCCTTTGGTTGTTCAGTGCACCACCTGAACATCTATACACAGCCATCCTGAGATTTCTGCTCTCCAAACAATAAGCCATCATGGTAGCCAACAGTCCAAGGAAATCCTGTGCATTCTGTTTCATTTTAATAGGAGACTCTAAAGGGTAAAGACAGCTGTAAGAAGAAAGAAGACTCAGAGATGGGCTTATCTGATTCCTTAGTAAAGCGCTATCCTGAACTTTTAAGCAAGCTTAGAATGCAGGTAGACTTATCTGATAAACAAAAAAGCTATTGTAATCAACAAGCCAAAAAAAAAAAAAAAAAAAAAAAGAAGGCTTGAAAGAATAAAGTAGCTGGGATATTCATTGCCAGTCATTAACCTGATTTTCTAATGAATATGGCATTAGGCATTCATTAACAATCATTTGTGTTTATGTTGAACAGTGGATGTATAATGAAGGTTGGTAAATGAAAGCAAAATTAAACCAGGGGATTTTGGACACTTATAAAGCAATTAACTTGTTTGGCAGTAATTACACATTGAAAGCTAAATCAAGTGCATTTAGAAAGCCACAAGAGTCGCCACATAAACCAGAGGTGCTTTGCTCTAAAATAATAGAAGAACCTCTCTTTCTTTCGAAATGAAAGAGAAAGGCAAAAGTATGGTGTAAATGACAAATAAGGCCCAGGTCTAATGAAAAGGAATACGGTTACAGCCCATATGTTAGAGAAGAGGCAAGTTACTGAAAAACAGGACAGCTCAGCTAATTAAAAAAGAGGAAGAATGAAAAAAAAAAAAAAAACCCTTTGTGACCACAATGATGTAAAAACAGGTGGTCTGTGACAGAGAGTTCAAGTTTTTGATCTGTTTATGCACACAGGCGTGCACACACTTGCACACACACACAGATTCTACATTCTTGAGATACTTATTAGATGTGTGAAGCATAAAAACTGAACCCTCAGTGAAGTCCTTGGCCAACCCCTGCATCTCAGTTTGCAGTTACCAGGTCTCTGTCACTGGCAGTCCTGTTAACTCAAGTTTCCAAATCAGTGCTGGACTACAGTTCTTTACTCAGGTTAGCACACGGCCTGAAACGGTGCGTGCGCTCAGTTGTTTCAGTTGCGTCTGACTCTTTGTGCCCCCAACAGACTACAACACACTAGGCTCCTCTGCCCATGGGATTTTCCAGGCAAGAATACTGGAGTGGGTTCCCATGCCCTCCTCCAGGGGATCTTCTTGACCTGGGAATCAAACCCATGTCTCCTGCACTGCAGGCGGATTCTTTACCATTGAGCCACTGTGGAAGCCCATGGCATGAAAGGTCAGCCATTAAATGCATGCAAGGCTCCTTTTAAAAAGGAGGAGAGAAGGGCAGTAGTAGGGAAAACAAAGGTGACCTGCCCAGGGAAAAATCTATCCTGGAACTGGTTAGAGAGCAAGGAAAAAGACAAAATTCCAGGTGGTCCCAGCATTCATCAACAGAAACTTTGCTCCAAATATACAATCATAATCCAGCGAAGTCTTCAAAGTGAAAATCACTTCAGAATTTTCAACCCAACAATTGTCATTCATAAAATATTACAGAGGCGCTGGCTGGGTGTGTTTATTTATTTTGCTTTCCTCAGGCTGCAAGAGGATGGCTGGGCTAGAGTCTTCAGATGAGCCCAAAGGTCTGAGAGGGGACAAAGTCTTCCAAACAGGAGTCTTGAGTGTCCTCCTCAAAAAGAGCTGAAGACACATAAGCCCTCCCCATCTGACAAATACCTTTGCAAATGGGGGTTGTAGGCACTTGACGGTTAGTAACGGAAACAATGGTTCCCAGGGGGATCCCTAAAGGGCAGCTGGCTTTGTGGAAACATTTCCCAAGAACTTGGATGTCCCCTATGGTAAAAGCAAATACTTGCTTTGCCCCGGGATTGGAACGGAAAACGGAAACCAGGAGTAGCTTTTGAAATCCTTACATAGTCATCTAACTGCCACCAAATTAAAAAATGTGCTTGCCCTGACATGGTGTGTACATATCTTTCAAGACATGTGGTCTCACTTTTAAAAGATAAGTGTTTTATTTCCAAGCAGAGGATCAAGGTATTATACTGAAAAACATTTTTCTTCCTCATTTAAAACCATTTTAAATATTTAGATCATCTACCTTGTTCTAATCTAATGTGCAGTGTTTCATTAGATATTTTCTTTGTCTGAAAATTACTTTCTGATTTTGACCAAGACCTCATCAATATTTCATTTTCTTTGCATCAGTCCCAATATCATTTCCTGAGTCCTCATAAACAAACATGTGTCTTTATAAATCAGGAGAGTCAGAGAATAGACTAATCTTTAAGGCACCTGCTACTAATCCAGTGCTTCCTACATTTTATAAGGCATTCACATTACCTTGGAAACTAGTTAAAATGCAGATCCTAATTCAGAAGGTCCCAAGTGGGACCTGAGATTCTGTTTTTAATATAACAAGCTCCCAGGTGACGCTGATTTCCACACAGCAAGATAGTAATCTACTAATCTCTGTAGTTGGTAACTGGTTTTAAAAGGTTGTACTATCAGGACTCAGGCTTCCTTGGTGGCTCAGTGGTAAAGAATCCATCTGCCAATTCAGGAGATGTGGGTTCAATCCCTGAGTCTGGAAGATCCCCTGGAGGAGGAAATGGCAACCCACTTCAGTGTTTCTGCCTGGGAAATCCCATGGACAGAGGAGCCTGGTGGGCTACAGTTCATGGGATCAAAAAAGAGTGAGACATGACTTAGTGACTAAAACAACATGGTAAAATCACTAACGAAGTGCTGGCACTGAGTTCAGTTCAGTTCAGTGGCTCAGTCATGTCCAACTCTTTGCGACCCCAAGGACTGCGGCACGCCAGGCTTTCCTGTCCATCACCAACTCCCGGAGCTTGCTCAAACTCATGTCCATCGAGTCAGTGATGCCATCCAACCATCTCATCCTCTGTCATCCCCTTCTCCTCCAGCCTTCAATCTTTCCCAGTGTTCCCATGGTCTCTTTTCCAATGAGTCAGTTCTTCGCATCAGGTGGCCAAAGTATTGGAGTTTCAGCTTCAGCATCAGTCCTTCCAATGAATATTCAGGACTTCCAACAAATATTCAGCAGGCAGTGGAGCTAGAGTCCAACACAAACTTGCCTAGTAGCTACGCCTGTGTTAGTTCTCTGTGTTCTGGGGTCTTTCGTGAATATTTCAGTGTGACTGGGCTAAGGGGTGTGAGGCAGAGAGTGATCTGGTAAGATGCTTACATTAATTTCTCATAAGGATTCCAGCTTTGAATTTTCCTTCCTTCAACTAGCATTTTGCTATATAAATAGAAAATATAATTCATCCCAACCCCATAGTGATTTAAGATTTTAACTGTCTTGGGCAGACACCAATTGGCAAAGAATTGTGGACTCTTTAAAAACCAATGATTTCCCTCTTGGCTGCATGCTTATTTATTATCTTTTAAAAGGTCTAGATTTTGAAGAATAAGATCAGGGAGCAAAGGCTGAGATGGGACCAAGAATACCATCAAAGAAGCTACAGCTAACCTAATGGAGACTTTGGGGAAACTGCAAAAAAAAAAAAAAAAAGCCTGCCCCATCTGGGCAGATACAGTCCCAAGACAGGACTTGGTTTCACCAGCAAATGGGGCTGAATTTCAGCCTGATTTTTATCCCCTTGGTCTGGAGCCCTTGGGTAGGGTACACCCTTCCTGCCTTCTTACACGGTGGCCCTGATGCTGGTGACTTCATCTGGAGTACACAGTACACGACACAGGGGTGAACATAAAAACTAGATTTCAGAAAGATAGTGAAGCAGACACAAGAGCCATTAAGTGTAGGACATTCAACCCTTAGGAGTTTAGCCAGGAATAGAAAACAGGAGAGGAGACCAAAACCAGACAGGGCAATGGGGTCAAGTGTTGACTTTCCCCCCTAAATAATTAGAGACCTGGGAAAGCTTAGAAATAGAGGGAAAGGGTGTGGAGGTGAGGAAGCAGGCTTAACACACAATACTCAACTTTACATTCAAAAGCATCAATTCCTTTTTCTAATCCTCTCTTCAAGGAAAACAAAATCATCTCAGGATTAAAAGGTTCTTTGAATCGAAGAAGATGTAAACCTAATTCCTCCTAAAATAGGCACTAAGACTTAAACTTGAATAAAATAACCTATTCTTTCCATATGTCACTATAATAAAATTGATTCCTCAGTTTCTAAGAGTCAGCTACTGATTTCAGAAGCCCAAGAATAACAATGGGAAAATGGATTTCTAATCCACATATTTATGTAATTATTGTTTTTTTATCAAATTGTAACTTAGACAGGCTTCTTATTTAACAATATGCATAATAATAAATGGCTCATAACTAAAAACTCTATATTCTTTGTCAATGTTTCTTGTTATAGTTTCCAAAAAAAAAGCACTAAAACTACATCTGCTGCCAGTTCTCTTCCTCTGGTGACCAGAGATTCCAGGAGATGGACAAGTTTTATTTTGTGTGGTCAAATATTAGTAACCTCATTATAAATCTATAATCCTAATTTCTACTTGAGTACAAATAAATATAGTAAACTCTTTTAAAAATATATTAGCCTTAACAATAATTATCAGAAATAAGGAAAGTTAGGCTTTTAGTCAGTTATGTTTCCTCTTTTATTGTGGGTACCATTTCAGAAGTCTCATTGAATTTTTAGGAACCTGCCAGTCCAGTCAAAAGAAATCACAAATCCTTAACTAACGTATGCTAACTTTTCTTTGAGGAACAAAAGAAGCATCTTTGTTTGTTCCTCACCAGCAAACACCAAGCCATCTAAAAGGAGTCCTTTCAGTGGCAGTGTTAGCAGGGAAATTCAATTGTATTTAATTAAGTTCTTCCCCCAAAAACTGCACACAGAAGCACCAAAGAGGTTATCAGAGGTCAGATGCCTGTCATGACTTTCTGACCCTCCCAAAATGCAAAATAAAAGATAGAGGTAGCCCTGCTGGTACGATGGCCTTCCACATTTGTGTCTCTCCCTTTCTGCTTTAATTTAATAGCAATCAGCACAATATGTCTGCTTTTTTCTTAACAATAGGAAAGGCAGAAGTTAGATTTACAGCTCTGCAAGGGGAAGGCAGGAGACAAGAGAGGCTTACTATGGCTTTTAACATTGAATAAGAACAACACTTTGATACCCATTAAAAAGAAAAAAACTTGAAAATCTACTTAACATTCATTGCTGTCAGAAGTGGACAGATGTGCACTTTTTGAAATTTTGTATTCTAGAATTATCTTAAATTATCAACTCTCTTACAGATCCTTTTTAAAAAGGATGCTCAAATGAATAAGATTTCTCTCTTACTGAAAAAAATAGACGTGATATCTAGTCATGCATTTAGGAGTGCCTTGACTTTAAAATATTAGGTATTTATGTAACGATCCTTATTTTTCAAGTTTCCCAGTTTTTACAAGTCTACAAATAACCTTATAATCAGCAAATGTAATGGACATGATCAGAAGTGCTAAGTGTGTTGTATGAAACCAGACAAAACTTAATTAACCGAAATGTCATTTAGGGTCTTGAATGTCTAGTAACAAATGAGCACCAGACATGGAACTTACTTCCTGAAATATCTGAAGTTCAGGAAATTGCATTCTTGAGTGACATCGTAAGGAGAATCTTAGAATCAGGGGCCCAGAAGACATCTTAAAGATGATTTAATCTGACATCCCAGTGGATATGTGAATGGCTGCATCCCATTCCCACCTCACTGTCACCCAATCTGTGGCCGGATAATTCCACGAAGATTTCGAACTCACTGTTTCCTCCAGCCACCCATTTCCAGGGAGACAACCCTTTTTTCATAAGTGAAAATCAAAAACTTAGACTAAAAGGAGGCTTAATTTTGAGGTCAAGAGCCCCAAATTTTAATCCTGGCTCTGAACCTAAAATAGGATTTTGAGTTACATTTAATCTCTCTGTGCTCGTGTGAAAAGGAAGGTAAAAATATTTGTGGGATCATCTTTGGGTCAAGTTCTTTGCATTCAAATCTGTGTGCTGTAAATTTTCTTCCTCTAGAGCTGTTAGGTCAGGATAGAGAATTGGCTTCAACTTGGATACCAACTCAGATCCATTGGTGGCAGCTATCTGGACGCTGCATTAAGAAGGACGTTGAGACTGTCCAGGCTTCATGGGAAAGAACATCCTGTCTCAGGGTGGAGGAGGAACATGTGCCCATATTGGCCACCTTTGTTCTGGGTAATGCCCAGGAAAGAGCTAGAAGAAGGACACTTGGGACCAAAACTTTGCTTCAGCAAGAACAGCTGGGAGATTGGGGCAGGTGAGAACATAGGAACTATTTCCAAAATGATTCCAGTCTTGAGGATCAGAGGAGACTGACCTCTGTCCTTTCAGATCAGAAAATCAGGTTAAAAGAAAAAGACTGTGAGTTCAGGTCCATCCACTCTCTTGAAAAATCAAGCACAGGGTTGGGAGAAAGAAGTTACTTGAGCACATCTCAACAGCTCTGAAGAAGAGTTCGTCTCTATTCAGGCGAGAAAGCTGCCTGGAAGATTAAATAATAGTCCCAAGGATACTCAGCTGGCTACTAAACAAGGGGGATTTGAATTAAATCTGTCCCCAAAATGCTGCAAAATACACGCCAATAACTTTACTGTTATTCTAACTCCCTTCAAAACAGCAGTACCTAAAAAAAGACTATCCTGCAGTGATTTCCATCCTCTCCCGACACTTCTGGCACAATGCACACCTGCAAATTCACTTGTCAGCTTTCTGCATTACATCAAGCTAATAGGTAACTAATTTGCTATATACATATATATATATTCTTAAAAATATCATTAACCTTTTATTGTAATAACATCATTCTAATGGGGTCATCTCACATGCTAGTAAAGTAATGCTCAAAATTCTCCAAGCCAGGCTTCAGAAATACGTGAACTGTGAACTTCCTGATGTTCAAGCTGGTTTTAGAAAAGGGAGAGGAGCCAGAGATCAAATTGCCAACATCCGCTGGATCATCAAAAAAGCAAGAAAGTTCCAGAAAAAACATCTATTTCTGCTTTATTGACTATGCCAAAGCCTTTGACTGTGTGGATCACAATAAACTGTGGAAAGTTCTGAAAGAAATGGGAATACCTGACCACCTGACCTGCCTCTTGAGAAACCCGTATGCTGGTCAGGAAGCAACAGTTAGAACTGGACATGGAACAACACACTGGTTCCAAATAGGAAAAGGAGTACGTCAAGGCTGTATATTGTCACCCTGCTTATTTAACTTCTATGCAGAGTACATCATGAGAAACACTGGGCTGGATGAAGCACAAGCTGGAATCAAGATTGCTGGGAGAAATATCAATAACCTCAGATATGCAGATAATACCACCCTTATGGCAGAAAGTGAAGAGGAACTAAAAAGCCTCTTGATGAAAGTGAAAGAGGAGAGTGAAAAAGTTGGCTTGAAGCTAAACATTCAGAAAACTAAGATCATGGCATCTGGTCCCATCACTTCATGAGAAATAAATGGGGAAACAGTGGAAACAGTGTCAGACTTTATTTTGGGGGGCTCCAAAATCACTGCAGATGGTGACTGCAGCCATGAAATTAAAAGACGCTTGCTCCTTGGAAGGAAAGTTATGACCAACCTAGATAGCATATTCAAAAGCAGAGATATTACTTTGCCAACAAAGGTCCGTCTAGTCAAGGCTATGGTTTTTCCAGTAGTCATGTATGGATGTGAGTGTTGGACTGTGAAGAAAGCTGAGTGCTGAAGAACAGATGCTTTTGAACTGTGGTATTGGAGAAGACTCTTGAGAGTCCCATGGACTGCAAGGAAATCCAACCAGTCCATCCTAAAGGAGATCAGTCCTGGGTGTTCATTGGAAGTACTGATGCTGAAGCTGAAACTCCAATACTTTGGCCACCTCATGCGAAGTGTTGACTCATTGGAAAAGACCCTGATGCTGGGAGGGATTGGGGGCAGGAGGAGAAGGGGACGACAGAGGATGAGATGGCTGGATGACATCACTGACTCAATGAACATGAGTTTGAGTGAACTCCAGGAGTTGGTGATGGACAGGGAGGCGAATTCATGGGGTCAAAAGGAGTTGGACACGACTGAGTGACTGAACTGAACTGAATGGGGTTATACATTTAACCCCATTAACCTTTCTTAATATGCAAAAGTTTTAACCTAAGTAATGATCAAGGAGGACTTCCTGTTAATTTTATTATCAAAAACTGTAGCAACCTAAGCTTTCTGCAACTCTCTATTTGATATAGGATCATTGGGTATTCAGAGAAGGCAATGGCAACCCACTCCAGCACTCTTGCCTGGAAAATCCCATGGACGGAGGAGCCTGGTAGGCTGCAGTCCATGGGGTTGCTAGGAGTTGCACACGACTGAGCAACTTCACTTTCACTTTTCACTTTCATGCACTGGGGAAGGAAATGGCAATCCACTCCGGTATTCTTGCCTAGAGAATCCCAGGGACAGGGAGCCTGGTGGGCTGCCGTCTACGGGTTGCAGAGTCAGACATGACAGACGTGACTTAGCAGTAGCAGCAGCAGCACTGGGTATTTTAAAATACAGTTATTCATAAGTGAAACCACTGAAAGAAAATCTGAAATAGGGACAATTAGAGAGAGACAGAGAGAGAGTGAGAAACTTAAAACTGATGACTTGAATTCCCCACCTCAATCCCACTCTAAATATAAGTCATAAAGAGCCCAGTATTGTTCCCCTGGGAACAGGCTGAGCGACAGATGCAGTGAGTACTGGCAGCTAACTCCAGTGCTCTGAGTTTGTAGACGCAATTAAGTAGACTCTGCAAACACTTAGGTGCCACATCTGGACTGGTTACCAAGGCAGTGCAACACCACCTGATACCCCAGCATTAGGCATATGTTCTGGAGCTCATCCTGCTAACTAACATTTTCACCGGGTCCAAAGTTTTAACCTTTGAAACAGCACAAGTGAAATATCAGATTTTGGAATCAAAATGAGAACTACGTTAAACACTGGGTCCTTTCTTAATGAACAGGCTTTCAAATGAATATGAAGATTATTAGACCTCCACTAAATGGTAATAACCAGATAGAATTGTAACACAAACATATGTTACGGTGTTTATCAAATGAACTGGAATTAAACGGTAGAGAGAGACTCATCTCCCATACCAAAGAGCGAACTTGGCTTTCCTTTTCACATGGAAGGATGTGCCATGAGCGAGGCGGGTAACATGTGGGTCATGGAGCCTGGGTTGCTGTGCCTATCCCTCCTCTGCTAGCTCCAGGACCTGGGGAGATAATCACAAAAGCAATCATTTATCAAACACCTACCTGCGCCAGGCATCTTACCTGTGTTAGCTCTTCTAATACCAGTCTAATGAAGTATCAATTGATAATAGAGGACTCAAATGGTGAGTAAAATTTACAATGTGATATAAAGATACCTATACACATATATAAATATAATCAAATTATATGGGGTTCCCTAGTTGTTCAGATGGTGAAGAATCTGCCTGCAGTGCAGGACATCTAAGTTCAATCCTTGGGTCGGGAAGTTCCCCTGGAGAAGGGAATGGCTATCCACTCCAGTATTCTTGCCTGAGAATCCCATGGACAGAGGAGCCTGGTGGGCTACAGTCCATGAGGTCGCAAGAGTTGAACACAACTGAGGGACTGCTACTGTCACTTTTCACTTAATTGTTTTATATATATATGTTTTCTCTGATAGCTCAGTTGCTAAAGAATCTGCCTGCAATGCAGGAGACCCCAGCTTAATTCCTGGGCTGGGAAGATCCCCTGGAGAAGCGATAGGCTACCCACTCCAGTATTCTTGGACTTCCCTGGTGGCTCAGCTGGTAAAGAATCTGCCTGCAATGTGGGAGACCTGGGTTTGATCCCTGGGTTGGGAAGATCCCCTGAAGAAGGGAAAGGCTACCAACTCCAGTACTCTGGCCTGGAGAATTCCATGGACTGTATAGTCCATTGGTTGCAAAGAGTCAGACACTACTGAGCAACTTTCACTTTCATATATATGGTGTTCATATATATAGTCAAGAAAAGTTATAGTTTAGAAATAAATTAGTTTAACTATCTGAGGAAGAGCCAGCCTTCACCAAACATGAGAACCAAACATAAAAGGACAGTGGAAACCTATGAATGTCAGCTTACTACCGAACGGGTCTGTAAGACAAAATGAATTAAGGTGATGATTCTTGCAAGGTCTCGACCACAACGGATGGCTGGGCCATGTTTACTTGGTTATAGCTGAGTCAGGACGGCATGGCCCATGATGGGCTAGCATACAATAATGGTTATATAGGCAGTGATAGATAAGCCCACTGTGGTCAGAGAGTTAGGAAGCCCTGTGAGACTCCCCTGGATGTGGCACAGGTCTCCCCAAAGAAGAGTGCCTCGTGGGAATCAAAATAAGCAAAAAAGAAAAGTAAATATTTAGAGGAGAGTGCCTTGCTTAAATTGTCAATTCAAACATGAGTGTCTGAAAACTTCTGGGTACCAGAGACCCCTTCCTTTTCTTGTGGATTCTGGTCAAGTCAATGAAATTAATACACTATCTATCTATACATTCAGGCTTCCCTGGCTGCTCAGTGGTAAAGAATTGCCTGAAATGCAGGAGACACAAGAGATGCAAGTTCAATCCCTGGGTGGGGAAGATATCCTGGAGAAGGAAATGGCAGTCCACTCAGTATTCTTGCCTGGGAACTCCCATGGGCAGAGGAGCCTGGCAGACTGCAGTCCATGGGGTCGCAAGAGTTGGACACGGCTTAGTGACTAAACTACCACAACCTATAGTCTCATCTGTCCCTCAAACTACTCAACCTGCTACTGGGAGAAAGCCACAGAGTGACACCATACCTAAGGGAGCCTGTTCTTAGAGCTTTCCCTTCACCTTGCACCACCCAGGGGTGTAGAGCCTGCCCAGAGGCAGCTCAGCCACACTGGCTCTTGCCTGCATTTTCTGAACAATGATGCTGTCCTCCGTCAGGTCAGCTCTTCAGTTAAGAGATGATACTGTGAGTTCTAGTCCTCAAGCCCTGGAATGCAAAACTTATGCCTCGCCCACCACCCTCCCTGAATCAGTCCACAAATCAGTTAATACAGCCTCTGCCACGTGATAAGCATTTAGTCAAGGTAGCTCTTTGCTCTTTAATTTTTAAGACAGCTGCTGAATAATCTGCAAAATATGACAAGAGTCTGTGACTCACACTTTACAGTAACATATGCTTTCAGAATTTCATTTCACTTTGAACAGAATTAAATGTGCTGAAAATTAGACTGCAAGATATTCATAATGAGGGACAGCATACAATAGTCACCTTACACAAAGAGCAATTATTTAACATGAATTCACGGATTGCATGATGGTGCTTTCTTGTGAAGACAGGCACAGCTGCCACACTGAGAAAGTGCCAAATTTTATTCATTTCCCCCCATTTCCAGGAAGAGAAAACCCCTTGGCCTTCTTCTGCAGTCTCCCCCTCATCTGAGATGGGTCCACATGACCAAGCAGTGAAGACTGAGGCCCCTTGCCTTTGTTTCCAAGTGTTTCTCACTTGCTTTTTTGCAACTCAGTGTGTGCACACATGTGGTACGGTATCATTTTGGTTCCTTTTTTATTATAATTAAAATATATGTTTTTCAACAGGGGCATGTGCATTTATAGAAAATCATACAGAAAGAGATACACAAGAAAGGTAGAAAAAAGTGTCCATTCCAAGAGCTTTTCACTTGATTTGAAGAGCTGAAGTTCTCAGAATCCGACAGTATCCTCTGAACCTAAAGGTTTGCTGCATTAGGCAAAGGGGAGCTGACAGTGTGTGGCCCTGAGCAGAGCTCCACAGACCAGGGAAATAGGCACATTTTCTTGGAAGGCTGGAAACCTAGTGGTAACCAAGGCACCTTTCTGCAATGAAGTTTTAGGTTGGTTGGTTGGTTGGTTGTTTTTTAACAAGGCTCAGCAGGAATGATCAATGGGTAGGGACAAGATATTCTCTTAAAATGGAAGAAAGCATTAAAGCAGCCCACTCCCCCAAAATGAAGGAGTTTATTTGTATCTGTGCTCTGTTTACAATTGCAGGCGGGCAGGTAAAACAGAGCTTGCTTCAGAGAGAACAGAGATTCTTGCCCTTAAGTAACTGGTGGCTCAGATGGTAAAGAATCCACCTACAATGCAGGAGACCCAGGTTCGAGATCTGGGTCAGGAAGATCCCCTGGAGAAGGGAATGGCTACCCACTCCAGTATTCTTGACTGGAGGACTCCATGGACAGAGGAGCCTGGCAGGATATAGGCCATGGGGTCAAAAAGAGTCAGGCGTGATTTAGCAACTAAATAGCAACAACAGCAAACAACTTTGCAAACAGGCTATCCACCCTGTAAGAAAGGAATCTACTGTTTATACTTTGCATGATTCTAACTTTGTTCCCTTTGAAATTGGTGACCTTGAGAACAGAATTAGAATTCTTCATCTGTCTTAGTCTTCCATATCCCCAGCATTGGTTTCAAAGCAAGCTATATCGCTAATGAGTCAAATATTTGTTTTCACGGTAGTTACACAAAAGATATCACAACCAGTATGTGTAGGACAAAGGTTTCTAATGCTGATGTTATTTTACTAAGAGAAGAGGCCCCTCTTTCCCCCAATCTCAAACCTAGACTTTGATAATTGTATCTTTTCTCTAAGCCTTCATTTGTCACTCCAACAAAAGCTACCTGAAGGTTTCAGCTCAAGAACAGTACTTTTCAATGTACAAATTACCCTCCTGAACACTTAGGAGAAAGTCAACATTGGACGTAAACCGAAGAGTCACATAAACATAACTGCTCTCCTCTATTCCTGAAATATGACCAGTACCCGAGGAGTTTTAATGGGAAAGTCCCCTAACTTAACTATGACACAGTCCATGTGTTGTAAGTGACCTGGATCAGAGCAAACCTAATTATCTTGAAGCACTAACCAGTCTCTCTGCCTCTTATCTCTCTCTTATCCTGCTCCTCCAATCCATCTCCCAAATTGACCTGGATTGATCTTCCTAAAGAATAGTTAACCTTCATGTTATTTTCCCTGCTCAGAAATCACCCCAGGTTCTCCACACTGCTTTGTTTGACATTTAAGACCCTCTGCCCCTTTATCCAGGAGAAGGCAATGGCACCCCACTCCAGTACTCTTGCCTGGAAAATCCCATGGACAGAGGAGCCTGATAGGCTACAGTCCATGAGGTCGCTAAGAGTCGGACATGACTGAGCGACTTCACTTTGACTTTTCACTTTCATGCACTGGAGAAGGAAATGGCAACCCACTCCAGTATTCTTGCCTGGAGAATCCCAGGGATGACGGAGCATGGTGGGCTGCCATCTATGGGGCTGCACAGAGTCAGACACGACTGAAGCAACTTAACAGCAGCAGTCCCTTTATCCGGACTGCCTTTCCAACCACGGGCACTGTTCTCCCCTGGACACACTCAACTCCTCTTCCACAAACCACAGGGTCCCCACCATCCTTCACACTTTTCCAGCTGCATGGCAGCATCACACTCTGTCTTCTTCCTTGGCTCTCTTTCCTCCATATTTAGGTCTTAATTTTAATGCTCTAAGAGACTGTTAAGAGTCTGGGGCTTCCCTGGTGGCTCAGATGGTAAAGAATCTTCCTGCAGTGCCGGAGGAGTTTTGATCCCTGGGTCAGGAAGGTCCCCTGGAGAAGGAGATGGCAACCTACTCCAGTATTTTTGCCTGGAGAATTTCATGGACAGAAGAGCCTGATTCCATGGGGTTTCAAAGAGTCAGACATGACTGAGTAACTAATACTTTTACTTTTGCTTTCAAAAGACCATTAGTAACCATTAAGCACTTTGAGAAGAAAGACTGCCCTGATTATTTCTGAATCCCCTCAATGACTAAGAATGCCTAATCCTGGGTAGATGCTTACACAACTTTTACTGGGTAGATAAATGGATGGATGCAGACACAGGTAGGAGAAGAAACAACTGGATTGATGGGTGGAGGGAAGGATGAGGAATGAACAGATAAGTGGATAAATGAATGAATGATTCAACAGTTGAATAAATGAATCAATGAAAGTGAAAAGTGAAGTCACTCAGTCGTGTCTGACTTTTTGCAACCCTATGGACTATAGACTACCAGGCTCCTCCATCCATGGGATTTTCCAGGCAAGAGTACTGGAGTGGGTTGCCATTTCCTTCTCCAGGGGATCTTCCTGACCCAGGGACTGAACCTGGGTCTTCTGCATTGCAGGCAGATGCTTTACTGTCTGAGCCACCAGGGAAGCCAATGAGGTATATCTTTTTTTTTTTTTTTAATTATTATTTTTTTTTTTTTTACTTTACAATATTGTATTGGTTTTGCCATACATCAACATGCATCCGCCATGGGTGTACATGATGACACAGAGGGATGGTATGGGGCGGGAGGTGGGAGGGGGTTCAGGATGAGGTATATCTTATTATAATACATGAGATTCAAATAGAAAAACAGTTACAAATAAAATCAATTGACAGTAAAAAATTTCTGGAAAAGAACATCAGTTGAACTCTGTTTCTAATCTAATCCAACTTTGTTCACAAAGACATTTTTAAAAGATAACTTTGGGGCTCTGACTTACATCCAAGAGCTATTTAGAATAGCTATTTATTTCTAAAGCTAGCATGGGAATGGTATTTAAATTAATCTCAACCCAGATCTATTTCTAAAGTACTACCTAACCAAATCCTCCTTTCACTGACTGGGAACTTATATTGTTTTCTCAATACAATCATCTTCATCTCTGAAAAATTCAGGTTTCTGGATCCATCTAAATCTAGACACAGGTTTTCTGAGATTTCAAAACAAGGATAGGAAAAGTCTGATACCAGCAGCCATGTGCCCCTCTTAGATAGAAGCGTGCAGTCTTCACTGAAAGCCCACAGACTCTTACATAACACACGGTGCTACTGAGATAATTTGATCTCCAACAAGATTGCAAGAAGCTACTTGGATATGGCAAGAAGGTCTGGCATAGACCAGTGTCTTTACTCAAGTAAGAACTAATAATTTATAGACAATTGCTAACCAGAGTGTTCAAAAACTGTTTTTAGAAGCTCATTTTTCATATGCAATAGTCCATTAAATTTATTGTTGCTTTCTGTCATTAAGCACGAGAGGGTGAGGTAGGGCGAGTAGAGTTGGTAGCCATATCATTCCCTGGTGGCTCAGAGGTTAAAGCATCTGCCTGGAATGCGGGAGACCCGGGTTCAATCCCTGGGTCGGGAAGATCCCCTGGAGAAGGAAATGGCACCCCACTCCAGTACTCATGCCTGGAGAATCCCATGGAGGGAGGAGCCTGGTAGGCTACAGTCCATGGGGTCGCAAAGAGTCGGACATGACTGAGTGACTTCACTTTCACTTTAACTGTTGACAAAAGTCTGGCATTCTTTACACATGTGCTTCTGGTTCTCTGAGTCTATTGGTGAAACCGAGAATTAAACAGGTGAGTCTCAAACAGCTACACTAGAGGAGGGCCATCCAAGCCAGTCCCAGGATTTCACAGAAGACTTCCTAAGGAACACACCATCCAAACTTGGTCCTGAATGTTGGATAAGCAGGAAGGCAGCGCACACCACACACCTGGGAAGATGATGGTAACTTCAGAGAACCATGAGTAGTCCAGGGAGATGGCAGCCGAGAGAAGAAAGGGACTTCAGTGGCAGATAAAAGCTGGAGAAGAAACTGGGTTTAGATGGTAAAGGACCTTGCACGTTTGTAATGGAGTTTGGAATTTATTCAGGAGGCAATGGAGCAAGAGGTATAAGGTTTCAAGCCAAGGTGTGATTTTTTTAAACAAAAGTACATTTTAGAAGGGTACCTTGGCCCCAGGTTGGAGGTTGTGTGGGTTAAAATTGAACAGGGGCAGTGTAATGACAGGGGACCATGCCATCAATGACTGTAAGGATCGCAGCGGGGTTTGAATGGCCCTTCCAAGAATTCTCCAGGCTGGACTCCCACATTCTCCAGTTCTGCTCAGTACACACACCAGTCCTTTGGGCCTGTTTGTATCCATTCCTGTAATTGAACTTAGCTTCTCCAGGTTTTCCAGAGAAGCTCAGGGGAGAATCACCCTTTGGTTCTTTTGATTTTCAATTTCTGTCCCCTCTGGGGATACCATGCTCTCCCACCTAGAACCCAAACCTACTCTCTACAGGGGTTTTACACAGACGGCTCTCTGCCACAAAACTGAACTCGTACAGAGTCTTCTGCAACAAAAACTTCCATAATCGTTATTAACCGTATAAAATTATATATGCATTTCATATAATGTTGCATTTTAAAAATCCAAAGGAAATATTAGAAAGGGGGAAAGTCACATTGTCCTGGGCACACACACACATTTTACTGGGTTGTAATCACCATAAACATAAATATAGAGGCATGGGGAAAAAAATCCACTGAGACTAATAAGAAATGAGAAAAAGAGAGAAGGGAGGAAAAGAATGTAGAAGGGAGGTAAAGAGACAATGAGAAGATTAAGACCAAATAAAGGTAAACTTCAAAATACTTTAGAAAATAAAGTGTACTGATACCAGATTCCCAGGTGGCACTAGTGATAATAAAAGACCCCGCCTGCCAGTGCAGGAGACATAAGAGACACGGGGTCAATCCTTGGGTTGGTAAGATCCCTGGAGAAGCGCATGGCAACCCTCTCCAGTATTCTTGCCTGGAGGATCCATGGACAGAGGAGCCTGGCAGGCTACAGTCCATGGGGTCGCAAAAAGCCTGACACTACTGAAGCAACTTAACACAGCATACACACATACTGCTACCAACATGATCTATTGGCCAGAAGTAGCAAAAGAACTAACTAAAATTTGATGAAACTAATATTCTGGTACAGTAGCCCTGTCTCAATACTGCTACAAAACAACTGTTCCAATACATACCTTGGCTCTAATTCCCTCTAGCAAGTGAAGGTTGCAGGGCTTCCTGAACTAGTCTACACTAGTGTTTCTGCAAAAGGTACAAATTAATTGCTAAAATTACCAATATAAGAGCCTTTGAGGAGTGACTAATCACAAAACCCTCAGTCCTATTCTCTGACCCTGTATACTTGGTCCATTCACTTTCCAAAAAAATTAAATAAAATAAGATGGTCAGAAAACATGCTATTTGTACCTGAAATACATGCCTTAGAGCCAGAGGGGAAAATTCATGTATAACACACTTGATTAGATTTGGTTTTGAATTATTAAATCATTTCTTAAAAAAGGAAAAAAAGAAGTGTTCCTCTGAAGCACAAGAATGGAATATGTCTGAGTGAAAGCTCTATTTTTGAACAATCCCTTGTTCTATTCAAATCTCTTTAAATTCACCGAAATGAATTTAAGGTCTGTAAAGGCCATGATTCAAAAAAGAAAAACCCAAAATTGATTTAAAGGGGCTAATCAAGGAGGAGATTTGCAGTACTTTCAAGAAACAACCTTCTGAAATGGAAGAGAATTGGCCAACAATTCCATTTTACTGGGCCACATGTTAATATAACAGCCAATTATTGTTCAACAAAAGCCATATCCCAATTCATTCTCGTTCACAAAGTAACGACTCTGGTCTGTGAGTTGAGAAAATAAAATGATGGGCTAGACACACGCCGCAGAGGAAAAGTGTGGGGTAGGATTTGGGGCTTTTTACGGATGCAGTACATTTCATTAGAGGTTCGGAGCCTCCCGCTGAGCTCTTATTTCTCAGGCTTTTGTGTGGGATTTTCCTTTTAAAATGATACCTCAATGCAAACGTCCACACTAGTGTAAGAAAGCACTTAGCACACGCCTAAGAAACCTGTAGAATGGTCATGGAAAGCACAGAAATTTTGTCAAGGAAAAAAAATAAAGGGGAAAAAATGGAATATTTTAGGCTGTGCTAGCAGGTGGGTATTCGGTGGTTGTAGAACAAGTAGGACTGTAACTGTAGCAAGAGAAAAGACATTGTGTTCCCATATTCCCAACAAAACTAAAGTGCAGACCTGGGAACATTAAAAAGAAAACACACACACACACACACACACGTCACCCTTCAAAAGAAAAATAAAACAATGCTTCCCAAATAGGCCCGATTATGTGGGTCACTGCATACTGTGTATTTTCCCTGTAGCATTTTCTCGTGGTTACTGTTGCCAGGGGACACTTGATGCTCTCATTATATATGTTTGTCTTTCACATCAGAGCCAGGCTTTTCCTTTGGATGCTCCCAGAACTGTAACAAAAATAAAAATAAGGACTGGACCCCATTCTTACACAAATACCTACAAAGCCGAGGGAGTGACCCCCGTGGGTCACCGTGTTGTCCCTGGAAGCATTGACGCCCTTGCCCCGGGGGCCCCCGGCCTTTTGTCACAGGGTCAAAGCCAGGACCTCGGCTGAGTATCCTCTGTGAAGAATTAACAAGTGTGACAATTTGTGGGCCCTCCCCCCGCAGCCCTCGGTCCGGCCTGCCTGAACGCGGTAAATAGAGACATCTGGATGGAGCCCTTTCACTGCGGTAATTGAAAATGAACACGGATCAAGTTCTGGCCTGTTGTATTCATAAATCTTGAGGCTTAATTACATTAAAGGGAAATCTAGGGCCCAGCGCTATGGAAACTGCAGCTTCTATCAGGCGCTTGAATCATGAATCTTTAAGATAAGTGGGTTTTCTCTCCCCACCCCACCCCCGACTCTTTAGTAGGGTTGAATGGGAAATTTCCAAATCAAGCCCTTCAGTATTAATGCACCAGGAAACTTCTGGGGAGATTTGGGCTCCACTATTTCTACATGTGCACGTTCGCTGGGTGACATTTGTGGCATTCCTCCCAGCAGATCAGCATTTCGAGGCTCACAATTAGGCACATTTCTACGAGTAAGGATGACGGACTTGACAGATATTTAAACTACGCTTTTCCCCCCAAGTTGAGCAGAAAGAGTGTGCATCTAGTTAAAATTTAATGAGTTGCCAAAAAAGAATTAGCAAATGAACACTCCGAATGAAGTCAAAACTCTCAGCAACTCTTCTGAAGATACCAAGTGGAAAATTATATTCCTAGGTAATTCTACTGAGATTTCAAACACATATTTCTGTTTTTTATATATGAAATTTTTTATTTGCTTAACATAAAAATTCACTCAACCTTATTAACTGAAGATGAATTTAAAAGGAAGTACTTGGCACTGGTGGTTTGTCCGGTTTATGCTTCTGTGATAATCTTTGTATCGTATGACATGACATTGGGGCCATTTTGGAAAATAGATGAATGGAAAGCACTGGCACTTAACTTGCTAGAAACACGTCTGCATCAATCTTCACCTAGAAGTGAAGCCCTTTGCGGTCAGGCTCCCTGTAGACAGGGCCTTTTCCATTTTCTCACATATAGAGGGCACAAGATACATGCTGTGGGTATGAACTTATAAATGAATCTACAAACTTGATCTGCTGTAATAATGTAACCTGTTACTAAACCCTCTTTATCTTCATTCCTTTGTGGTAACTACCTGTCACCAAATTAGAAAAATCACTGAGTATAGGAACATAGGAAGGATGGTAAGGAGACGGGAAGAGTAGTTATCACGCAGAATCTGATCTTTCAGACATTGTGTTAAAGTCTTTGTATACAGCCTCTCAAATGCTCACAGCAATCCTTTAAGTCACGTTATCATTATTTCCATTTTCTAGGCTGGGAAACTGCGGCTCAGAGAAACTAAGGGTCCAAGACCACACAGTGAGGAGTGATGGAGTTGAGAATTAAATAAAGGCCATTTTGACCCTTAGAGTCCATGTCATTTCCACCAAACTGCATTTATATCTAACCTTTTATGAAGGCCAACCATTTATAAAACACTTTCCTAAATATCATGAGTGGCATAATATTGTGATAAAACCATGTGCTGTGGGTTCACATCTTGCATCCTATACTTAGTCCTTATGACTGCCCAGATGAGTCAGCATCTCTTACCTCCCTTAAAAGTTAACTGCGGGTCCTTTTGAAGCTGAAATAACATACATAAACTACGTAGCCTGATCCACAGTAAGTGCCCAGGAAACAAGAGCTGTACCATTTTCTCCTTCACACAAGCTTTCAATGAATGTTTTCTATTGTGACTTAACTTTCTAGAAACCTCTTATTAGAAATTTACTAAAACTGTATTAGGAATTTATGAGTTGTAATAGAAGGTTCCTGCTCGCTGAAAAGGCTTGAAACTAGTGAAAGAGACAATGCATAAATACTCGGCCTTTCCTTATTCCCCTTGGAAGGAATGTTATGACAAACATAGCATATTAAAAAGCAGAAACACCACTTTGCCGACAAAGATCCATATGGTGAAAGCTATGGTTTTCCCAGGAGTCATGTACAGATGTGAGAGCTGGACCATAAGGAAAACTGAGTGCCAAAGAATTGATGCTTTTGAATTGTGGTGCTAGAGAAGACTCTTGAGAGTCCCTTGGACTGCAAAGAGATCAAACCAGTCAATCCTAAAGGAAATCAACCCTGAATACTCATCAGAAGGACTGATGCTGGAGCTGAAGCTCCAGAACTTTGGCCACCTAATGCGAAGTGCTCACTCATTGGAAAAGACCCTGATGCTGGGAAAGATTGAAGGCAGGAGGAGAAGGGGACGACAGAGGATGAGATGGTTATATGACACCACCAACTCAATGGACATGAGTTTGAGCAAACTCCAGGAATAAACGACAGGGAAGCCTGACATGCTGCAGTCCATGGGCTTGCAAAGAGTTGGACACGACTCAGCGACTGAACAACAACTTTATATTATGGGCTGAACTGTGTCCCCACAAAATTCATATGGTGAAGTCCTAGCCTCCTTTACCTCAGAATATGACAATGTTTGGAGATAATCCCTTTAAAGATATAATTAAGGTTCCTTTAAAGATATAATTAAGGTTGTGCACTTGCTAAGTTGCTTTAGTCGTGTCCGACTCTTTCCAGCCCTACAGACTATAGCCCACCAGGCTCCTCTATCCATGGGATTCTCCAGGCAAGAGCACTGGAGTGGTTGCCATGCCCTCCTCCAGGAGATCTTCCCTATCCAGGAATTGAACCCTTGTCTCTTATGTCTCCTGCATTAGCAGGAGGGTTCTTTACCACCAGCACCACCTGGAAAGCCCATAATTAAGGTTAAATGAAGTCAAAATGGTAGATCCTAATCCAATCTCATTACTATCTTTTTAAGAATAGATCAGGGCACAGAGAGCTACAGAGGGAAGACCATGTGAAAACACAGCAATAAGGAGCTGAATGCTTAGAAGAGGGGTCTCAGAAAATAACAACCCTGCTGCACCTAGATATTAGACTTCTAATCTTTGGTATTTTGAGAAAACAAATTTATGTTGTTTAATTCATTCAGTCTATAGTATTTTGTTACAGCAACTCTAACAAATTAATGCACTATACAAAATATATTAAAAGCAATAATATAAGAACCAATCCCAGAAGGACTCCCACAGAACCAAGTACTATATAATATTTCACACAATATGGCAATCATTTATTTACTCATCTGCATTACTGGGCCCACAAGCTTCCTAACTGGGTCCAGAGCTTTCCTGGTGGCTCAGATGGTAAAGAATCCACCCACAGTGCAGGAGACCTGGATTCGATCCCTGGGTTGGGAAGATCCCCTGGAGAAAAGAAACACTACCAACTCCAGTATTCTGGCCTGGATCATTCCATGGGCTGTATAGTCCATGGGGTTGCAAAGAGTCGGACACGATTGAGCGACTTTCACTTCAGGCTTCCTAACAGTAGAATGCAGATATGATTGCTGTTGTGTCCTCAACATTTAACACTATTCCTGGGTCACAATAGATATTCATTAAATGAGTAAAACCATAGGAAATGTTTTAGCCTTCCTTTCCTGTGGTCCTGGGTAACCAAATAGTTGATGTCAGAAAGTTCTTCTTTATAGGAATATTGTAGCCAGTAAGTGCCAAAGAATGATAAAATGCAATTGCCAGCTTGTTACTCAATGCAAAAATGGGGCTATGCTGATTGCTTTTACAATTAATGCTAAAATGACTAAAAATGGATGTTAAAGTTATTAGTGAATGACTGATGGGGAATTTACAATGATAGGATCATGTTAACACCATCTGTGTTCATTGATCAATCTTAAAATATCTAAAAAGGGGGTGACTAGTATGCCTCATGATATGATATAACAAGGACATAGCACCATCTTTGAAGTACCTTCCCTAAAAAAATGTGCCAGTGTCTAATGGAACCTCTAGATCTCACCAGCTGTTCCCAAAAATATAGAGGTTGGGAGAACAAGTTAAAAGGTATATCAATGAAGCAATCACTGAAATCCAGGATGTGGGACATTTTACAAATATATGACCAATTTTCTCTAACAAAACAATGGCATGGGCTGGAGGGAAGAGGAAAGGGAGGGTGTCACAAAATTAAAGAGAACATAAAAGAAATAACAGCATATTCAGAGTGTACAATTTGTTTGAATCTTGATTCAATCCTATCAAACATAAAATGACATTTTTTAAGACAAGTTGAGAAAAAGAAATGGGAACTAATATTTCACTGTGTTGATGAATTATTGTTAATTTTGTTATGTATGATCATAGTATGGGCTTCCCTGGTGGCTCAGCAGTAAAGAATCTGCCTGCAATGCAGGAGATGTGGGCTTGATCCCTTTGGGAAGATCCCCTGGAGGAGGAAATAGCAACTCATTCCAGTATTCTTGCTGAGAGAACTCCATGGATAGAGGAACCTGGTGGGCTATAGTTCATGCAGTCGAAAAGAGTTTGATTCTACTTAGCTGCTGCTGCTGCTGCTGCTAAGTCACTTCAGTCATGTCCGACTCTGTGCAACCTCATAGACAGCAGTCCACCAGGCTCCCCCGTCCCTGGGATTCTCCAGGCAAGAACAACTACTAAGTAGCTAAGTCGCTACTTAGCAACTAAATAACACCACCACGAATCATAGTAGGGTCTGATGTATAAATGTAGAGAGATGTAAATTTAGGTATAGATATGGACATCCTTATCAATGAATGATGCACACTGAAGAATCTGTGGATACAATAGCATGATGTTTGAGAATTTCCATAACAGTTTTAAAACTAACTTGATTCTCAAGTGCTCTGCAAAAGAGGGAAGATGTTATTGTTGTTGAAGTTGAAGACATTGGGAACATAATTTTCTTGGTTAAGAGGTTTGCCAAGATTATTCAGTCAGGTTACCTGCTTCTTCTAACTCCTACTCCAGTGCACATGGGTGTTTCACAATAGACCCCTAACTACAAAGACTAAGGATAAAGGTATAAATTTTAAATTAACATTCAGTCTCAATGCAATATTCTTGCTGGGTGTTCTATGTGTATTATCTCATTAATATTCACCACAAAACCATTTAACAGGTGCTGTCAGACATATTTTGCAGATGAACCAGAGCTCAAAGAGGTCATGTGAGTTGCCTGGGGTAGCAAAGGATTCCAAGCCAGATTTGTCTGCCTCCAAATCAAAGGAAGAATGCAGGTCATTGATCAGGGGGCCAAATCAGCGTGGCAGCTTCCTTCTTGGTGAGTTGCAATGTACACTGGCTTAGCCAATGTTGGATTAAACAACAGAAATTTGTTTTCTCAAAGTTCTGAAGGTTAGAAGTCCAAAATCAAGGTGCAGCAGGGTTGTTATTTTCTGAGACCCCTCTCCTTAGCTTTCAGCTCCTTGTTGCTGTGTCCTCACATGCTGTTCCCTCTGTACTTCCCTG
Organism: Bubalus kerabau; assembly: GCF_029407905.1. NCBI lineage: Eukaryota > Metazoa > Chordata > Mammalia > Artiodactyla > Bovidae > Bubalus > Bubalus kerabau. The sequence goes on along the minus strand of NC_073624.1, from coordinate 54,993,087 downwards.
TGTCCCACTCCATTCTTAATGGGACAGTAATGAGATTGTATTAGGATCCACCATTATGACCTCATTTAACCTTAGCCAAACTTTAAACATAGACTTTTTTTACATTGAACATCTATTAACCTCATGTATGCCCACAAAACACACTTTGAGAAATGCTACATTGATCCATGTTATCAGTGGGTGAAATGTTACTATATTGCTATAATTTTTTTAATTTGAGAATACGAATGCATACCAGTAAATGGAAAAGGAATAAATCCATTTCTTTAGCAAGAAAACAGTGGATTATATGTGACCAGTATCATTTTTCATTGGTAAGCAACTATCTTTACTCTATCAAAAACAATATTATTTCCTTCCAAGTATTTAGTCTCCAAAGAGCTCACGATGTCTAGGATCTCTTCCCCAACCCAAGGCCATTGGAAAATTTTCTTCCTCAAATGGTGAATAGAAAAGGGAGATGAAATTTCCATTTTTCATGATGTCTACACATCTTGATGTCAGTTACTGCTAATACAAATTGAAAGATTTTGGTTTACAGTAATGAGCTAATTTTTTTTCTTCAGATGCGAAACCTTTGAACTAAAACTTTATCATGAAAAGGAAAAAGGAAATCGGGGCAACAATTTCAAACTGAACTGTTTTAAGAAATGCTTTCCACACATAACCAAAAACGTATCACCTCTTCCTGCCCACCAAATGTCCCTGTGTGTGTGTGTGTGTGTGTGCTCAGTAGTGTCTGACTCTTTGTGATCCCATGGACTGTAGCCCACCAGGTTCCTCTATCCATGCAATTTTCCAGGCAGGAATACTGGAGTGAGTTGCCATTTCCTCTTCCAGGGAATCTTCCCAACCCAGGAATCGAACCTGAGTCTCTTGGGTCTTCTGCATTGGCAGGGTGATTCTATACCACTCTGCCACCTGGGAAGCCCCCCTATATGTCCTAAGTTTTCATAATCTCAGATTCAGACATCTCTGTGAACCTACCACCCAGGAGCAACAGCTTTTGAGACTGTGAGAAGCCCCTGATAAAGCTTCAGTCAGGAATGAATGATTAAAACTCATCACAGAAGAGTCCTCAGAAGCAATAGCAGTGGGTTGAGGGCCAAGTGCTATGTCAAGAAACCCCATTTTCAGGATGTACAGGGCAGCATCCTTCATCTTTCAGGTCTGGTACAATTTTTAGATGGGCAACTGTGACACCAGGAAATGTCTTCTCTAAAGAAAACCAGAACCTTCTGTTGAGAAAGGGAGAAATGTCATTCCACTTTAAAGGAAATCCAATCATTATAGACAAATTCTTCCCTCTTAAAAATCAAGAATCTGTATGGTAACCTTTAAAACTTCCACTCATGTTTTCACATGCTTGTCTTCCCCCCACTTTGAAAACTCTCCTCTAACCTCTATTCCATACTATAAAATCTGGTGTACATATTTTCCCCTAGATTTTTACAAGAAGATAATGCCAGCCACTATCCATAACAAATGTGCACCCATACTGCCATTTATCTGCAAAAGCAAGGTGAGAACTGACTGATGATCTCATACCTGCTTTTCAGGTCTCAGTCACACGGGGATGACAACTCTGTGAGCTGTGACATTGGCACGCCCTGGACAGCACAGATGGGCAAGTTAACAGATTGCTGGTGAGGCACCCAAGGACCGTAGCAGGGGGAAGAAGAGGAGGTTCTCTCAGGAAAACCCTATTGCTGACATTCCAATCTGGCGAATAGAGCCCTAGACTGTTCCATTCTGGCTTCTTCCTGCCAAACTCTATCAGCTCTCCATCCTGTAACTATATTTTTAGGTGCACATTTTTTATTTCCATCCTGGTATACATTGAATTTTCATTTTTTAAACAAATCATTCAAATCACAGTGCTTTGTGATTAGAACAATGTAGATCAACTTCTTGAATAAACAAATAAACATCTTCTATGTGTCAGACACTGTCCTATATGCTTTCCATGTATTACAAATTATATTTTAAAAAGAAAAATAAAAAAGAAATGAATTAAGGCATCATGAATACATTAAAGAATAGAAAACAATTTTTCATATAATTCAAAATGAAAATTGCCCTTCTAGTTATATGTGCACTACTTCTCTCCCAGATATATATTTTGTGTTCCTATAATTATGTTTAATTATATACTTAAATTCTCTATAACATAAATATATGATAGATTAACTATATTTGATATTTGATTTTATATAATTTTATGTTTAATTTTATATAATTACCTGATAATATTTAATGATGTATTATATGTGCATAATTTTCTCTTTATATATAATTATCTCCTTTCATATAATCATTCATTCAACAAATATGTACTTAATTCCTATTAGTACATGTGTTGCCCTAAGTGCTAAGAACAAGAGTAAACAGGGCAGGTGTTAAATCTGCCTAAAAAGAGTTCACAGCCCATGGAGAGAGGTGCCAAGTGAAGACAGGGAGCCTGTAAAAAGAAACTGAAGTTTTGAGTTTGTTTACAGGCTGTCAAGAAGGTGCTAGCTAACACTTCTGTACTTTAGAGTGAACTGACATCAAACATCAAAGCAGAGAATGTTGGTTATTACTGAATGTGTTGTCAAAATAACTGTATTGCTCACCTTGTTTCTATGACCAAGTAACAGGTGTCTATTTTATATAATAGAAAAAAAGAACAGAAGGTAAAAGAGGAAACTGATATTTTACTGGACCCTCCAATTCTGCTGGGTGTTTCCACATTCATTCTTTTAGTCGATATCCACTAACCTTAGCAATCATTTTATAAACCCAACATTCTCTCCACTCTACAAAAAACAGAAAACCTACCAGCTCTGGAGTTTAAGTAATTTTACCAAAACAGCCCTGCTGGTGGAACAGAGTTAGGATTAAAATAACAAGAACTGCAGCAAATGGAATAGCATGGACCCCATCTAATCCTCAGCTATGCCAGAAATATGGATTTCTAAGTGAAATCCCTTGAATTATTTTTAAAATTGGCAATAATTCAAAAACTTTTAAAACGCTATGTGGGTAAAACTAAATACATCTGTATCAAATGCTGACATCCATTTGAAACCTCTGTTCTGCAACATTTTGCACATTTGAAATTACCCAACTGGGTAACTGGAGAGACGGGTATCCTAAAGACTACTAAGGCAGCATAAGAAGTCATGTTGACTCCTAGAGGAAAACATAAGCAGAACACTCCTGACATAAATTAAAGCAATGTTTTTTTTGGATCTGTCTCATAAAGCAAAGGAAAAAAATGCAAAACTAAAAAAATGGAACTTAATTAAACTTGGAAGTTTTTGCACAGCAAAGGAAACTATTGACAAAATAAAAAGATGACATACTGAATATGAGAAAAATTTGCAAATTATATAAGCAATATGATCCAATATCCAAAATACATAAACAGCTTATACAACTCAACATCAAAAAACAACCGATTAAAAACTGGGCAGACCTGAATAAACATTTTTCCAAAAAGGATATGCCGCTGGCCAACAGGCACATAAAAAGACGCTTAACATGGTTAATCACCAGAGAAATGCAAATCAAAACCAAAATGAGATACCACCTCACACCTGCTATAATGACTGTAATCAAAGAGAACACAAATAACAAATGTAGTTGAGGATGCAGAGAAAAGGGAACCCTCATACACTGGTGGTGGGAATTGGTGTTGCTACCATGGAGAACAGTATGGAGATTTCACAAAAAAACTAAAAATAGAACTTCCATATGATCCAGCGATCCCACTTCTGGGCATATATCTAGAAAATATTTTTGATTGGGTTGTTTGGTTTCTTCCTTTATAATGGGCATATATCTAAAAAAAAACTGTAATTCAAAAAGATACATGCACCTGAATATTCATAGCAGCACTATTTGCAATAGCCAACACATGGAAGCAGCCTAAATGTCTGTTGGCATGTGAATGGATAAAGGAGATGTGGTCACACACATGCGTAACACACCCACACACGGAACATTATTCAGCCATTAAAAAGAATGACATAATGGCATTTGCAGCAACATGGGTGGATTTAAGATTATCTTACTAAGTGAAGTAAGTCAGACAGAGGAAGGCAGATATCATATGATATCACTTATATGTGGAATCTAAAAAAAAAAAGATTCAAATGAATTACAAAACAGAAATAAACTCACAGACATATAAAGCAAATGCACGGTTACCAAAGGGGAAATGGGGCAGGGGGGATGGGAGTGCTGGAGAGGATAAATTAGGAGTTTGGGATTAACATATACACACGACTATATATAAAACAGGTAACCAACAAGGATATACTATATAGCACTCAATATTTTGTAATGACCTATATGAGGAAAGAATTGAAAAAGAATATATATAAACATGAAGTAAAGTGAAAGTCACTCAACTGTGTCTGACTCTGAGACTCCATGGACTGTAGCCCACCAGGCTCCTCTGTCCATAGAATTCTCCAGGCAAGAATACTGGAGTGGGTAGCCATTCCCTTCTCCAGGGGATCTTCCCAACTGTGTATTATATATGTATATGTATGTATGTATACGTATAACTCAATCACAATGCTATACACATGAAATGAAAAAAATTAAGACATACCTTTTCTGCTCTCCTAGAAGTCTTTGAAGGAGTCTTTTCCTTCAAATAAACTCTCTTCGGCACCTTTCCTCTGCTGCCCTTTCCTCTGGTCCTGGCAACACTGAGAAGTCAAATCTCTCTCCCACTTATCCCCTCTTAAGTTATGAGAGTCCTCTTCTACTTTCACTGATTTTCCTCTTAAAAATAAACTTTTCTGTCCTTTTCTCTCCTTAGAGAGGAGATCCTGTCAAACTAAGTATCTAGGAGTTAAACTGGAGACATTTCAAGCATCTACTTGTACAATATTCCTTTTAACTTTCCAATACTAATAACTTCACTTACTAAGAATCCAAGATCTACAGATTCTTCTTTGTCTACTTGATGTTGGTATCAGTGATGTTTCTAGAACAGACCTCCTTTGAGTATGAAGGCTTTTGACATTTATAAGACATTTACTGGAAACAAACAGGGTTTTTCAAAAGTCAGTCAAAGACTTTTCACCCCTGCCTTAGTTCACTAATGTTTGGACTCAAATCTCCACAGTTTTAGAACTGACGTGTTCTCTAGACCAGGAAAAAGTGGACTTTAAACTCAATATCCACCATTCTTGTTAGGCAAATAACAGAAACACAGTGTACATGAGAAAAAAACAAGACCAAAACATAAAGTAAGCATTTGGACATTGAACACTGAATATTTCCTCTAATATCTCCTTGGGTACACAGTACTACATGCATTCCCATAAAAAAAAATCAAATCTTGCTTAAGGGGGAGGTTTGTCAGTAGACCTTTGAAATTCGGTTGCAACTTCCCTCTTCAATCTAAACCCATTGGCATTCCTTCATTTAGAAATTCCTCACAGATTCAAGGCTGTTTCTAATGTATTTCTCTATCAAATAAATTTGGGCTTCCCTGGTGGCTCAGTGGTAAAGAATCTGCCTGCCAATGCAGGAGCTGCAGGAGACGCAGGTTCAATCCCTGGGTCAGGAAGATCCCCTGGAGGAGGGCAAGGCAACCCACTCCAGCATTCTTGCCTGGAGAATCCCATGAACAGAGGAGCCTGGTGGGCCACAGTCCATAAGGTTGTAAAACGTCAGACTCTATTCAGCATTCATACACACACATCAAATAAATTAATAATCTAGGAAAATCCTTTATGCATTCAGGTTATTTATGTCTTCTTTGATTTCTAAAGTAATATAATCTTATTTGAAAAGTTCATCAGGATGATGAAAAGATTCTCAAAGAAAGAGATTGTCTGGTCCAACTGCTGGTTCTGAAAATGAAATTTCTGAGAAGATTAAATAGTCTACACATGGTACAGAAGGAAGGACACCTGAGCCGGATGCTTCATCTCCCTCTTGTGATCTTTCTTCAGTTAACTTGATCACCAATATGTGTTGAAGAAGTACAATGCTCACAGAATTTCAACCTGGTGGCTCTAAGTGACTGGAAATCTTTATTTCTTTCCTGCTTTAAACCTACTGCCTCTGATGAGAAGGGGATAATTTGGGGGAATTTGCAGTTCCAAATGAATGTGTAGATAAGACCAAATCTCTGGATCACTTTCCCACCAAAGACTTACTTTGAATATACTTAGGAATAGGAGCCACTGGCAGGGGGCATCCCATCTTTCTCTGAGAAAATTCACTTCTCTCTTTTCTGTGTTTGCACCCTGGAAATGGTTAGTTTGCACCTCTATCTGTGGTTGACAGCTGCAGAAAAGATGAAGCTAATGGTACCGCTGTACTTGTTTAGCATGGGGGCTGTAAGCCTCATCCAGCTGACCATCTCCCTGAAGGCAGTTGAGAAAATGACAGTCTTGGTGCCCAGACTGTCTCCTGGCAGAAGCTGTTGTTCCTTAACCACATTCTTTTGTGTAATCCCTCCAGTTGTCACAGCAATGCCTTACTTCAGTGTCATCCAGGTCAGCTGAATGGGAATCTACTTGTGTCTGTTTTTAAAATATTTTTAGTTCCCATACTTACAAAAACATATAGTTAAGTTGCCCAAAGAGCTTGGTCTTCCAGGCTTTTAAATCGGTTGCCATGGTAACAGATGTTCCAGACAGGGACCTACAGTTTTATATTAAACTATGTTTTCCTCAACTTGCCACAAGATTCACATGCATATGCTTTGTCTTGGGGAAGGAGCTGGTGTCGGGTGATAAAGGCACAAATAGAATTCGATCTTTGTTCCCACTTTGCATTACATCTTTTTAATAAAGAAAAAATTCCACATTGTCCTTGTAAACTTGGCCATCACATAATGTTATTTCATACCACTCCTGGAGTTTAATAAGATCTGAAAATATTGAAGTAATAGCCATAGTAACTGAGAAGGATAAGGGGGGAAAAGCCTTAGGCTCTGTTGCCTGTTCTCCAACTACACTTCAGATAAAATTAAAACTACACAACTCCATTGACTGGTCATTTTGAAACAAAGAACAAAAGCTTAATCACATATCTAGACAGGGCAATTAAAGTCAAGACTACAGAAATCTAATTCTCTAAGCACATCCATGCATAATAACCACTTTTGGAAATGGGGTTCATACTGAAAAGCCTCTGTGTCTGTATAGAATCTTTAGTTTTTAATTATGAGACATTTCACAAAAAGAAGACGTAGGGGGCTGGGGAGGGCAACTCCAACAAACTATGGAAGGAGGCCTTTCCTCCTCCACAGACTCTGAAACTGATAAGTTTCTAGCACCAGCTTGTAAGAAGAAAGCAGACAGTACTTTTCTAAAACTTCACGGCAAAACTGCTTTCTGAAGAAACATGTGATCAAGGAGAAAGTATATGAAGGGTTACAGAATAAAGAAGATCTGGACTCAAATACCAGCTCTGCCTCTTATCAGAACCTCACCCCATCTTTGGGATAAAAAGCATCTACTTGAAATGGATTTTCATTTAATAATCCAGTGAGATCTCAGATGGAAAACATTCAGCCTAGTATGGTTCTAGTGAATCCTTTAGTTCATCATTTTTTGTTTTCCCATCTCCATTAGGAATCCTGGAGTTTAAAAGCAAGTAGTTATCTTCTTAGTGACTTTTGCAACTTGATTTTCTCATTTCTTAGGTGGGTCACAGATGTCTTTGTAACCATAGCTTACCCAAGATTCCCTGTACAGCTCAAGGGGAAATACTCATAGTCTATAATGGAATCTCACCCAATCAAGGAACTAAATGAGACAGCCACAAATTCCTTACATTTTAAGAGAATCAGACTTCCAACAGAAAGATGAGAATGATTTCTGGATTAAATTTAGGTCCTCGGAGTAGGGAACACCAGAACAACTAAATATGAAGAAGTTTTTTCAAGGAAATATCTGTGGAAAAACAGGGAGGGACGAGCCTGACCCCAAGGGAAGGAGAGAGGGAAGGAAGGAAGTTTGGGTGGAAGCTTCCTAGATTGCCATGCAATCAAGGAAAGTGCATTTAGAACTTCAGGGAGTCCTCAAGCCAAAGTCAGCCAGTCAGTTCAGTTCAGTTGCTCAGTTGTGTCCGACTCTTTGCAACCCCATGGACTGCAGCATGCCAGGCCTCCCTGTCAATCACCAATTCCTGGAGTTTACTCAAACTCATGTCCATTGAGTCAGTGATGCCATCCAACCATCTCATCCTCTATCGTCCCCTTCTCCCACCTTCAATCTTTACCAGCATCAGGGTCTTTTCAAATGAGTCAGTTCTTCGCATCCGGAGGCCAAAGTATTGGAGTTTCAGCCTCAGCATCAGTCCTTCCAATGAATATTCAGGACTGATTTCCTTTAGGATGGACTGGTTGGATCTCCTTGCAGTCCAAGGGACTCTCAAGAGTCTTCTCCAACACCACAGTTCAAAACCATCAACTTCAGCGCTCAGCTTTCCTTATAGTCCAACTCTCACATCCATACATGACTACTGGAAAAACCATAGCCTTGACTAAACAGAACTTTGTTGGCAAAGTAATGTCTCTACTTTATAATATGCCGTCTAGGTTGGTCATAGCTTTTCTTCCAAGGAGTAAGCGTCTTTTAATTTCAACCATTAGCCATTGGAGGTCTCTTATTTGCCAGGACGGATCTCAGTGTCCTGGCTATGTTTGGCCTCGTGACATATCTGAGAGGGGAAATCTAATGACTTCTACAGCTCCCTAATTGGTTTCATATTTTCTCCAGCTGTAGAACAGTCTTAAATTAAAACTTTGATGGTTCAAGAAGTATTACTTAGATATATTTATAAAGCCAATCTCTCAATTAAGAAAGTTTTTGTATGAAGCAAGCTATGCACAAGCAGAGTTGCTGATGATATTGCCTTTGCACTGTCTGGAACACTTGAAACAGCTAGAAGACATTCTTTCATGGCTGAGCAAACACCTACCTTGAGGCCCCTGATACCCTTGCCTTTCTCCATATCTTTTCTGTAAGAAGCTTTCCTCCTCAGCTACCTTGAGAGCTCCTTGTACCCTGAACCTCCTCCTGGTTGCCATCCCATCTTATCAAAGAATTTAGACCAAAGTGATTTATCTTCAAGGACACTGGACTCATAGGAGTATAAATTAATCCTCACTGCTATGATAGATAGATTCCTTAAGCTCAGTGGCTTCACACAGTTGAAATTTATTTTTTGTATGTCCAACAATCCATGCAGGTAATTAGCAGGTAGCCTTCAACACAATGAGTCAGGGATCTCTGCTTGGTCAACTCCTAGGGGCTGGGGATCTTCTCTTCCAAATAGTAAATAGAAAATAAGAAAATGTTGTAATCACTGGGGGAAAATTTTGGGGGTAAAGCCTGGACATGGGATCTATCACTTCCATAAATATCTGTTGACAAGAACGAATTCCATAGCTACATCCAGCTGCAAGAGAGGCTGGGAACTGTGATTCATCTGTATCCTCCAGATCAAGAAGAAGATTTGGTTAGTCCCTAGTCATTTCTGCTAAAGTCCTACACTGGAAACTGAGAACAGGGCTCTCAGCTAACTGAGCTACTATCTATCTGTGCAACAGGACTGAGTTAAAAGCTTTTGCTTTAAAAGATTTCTGAGGTTGGCTTTCCTTTGGGAAGATCCCCTGGAGGAGGAAATGGCAACCCACTCCAGTATTCTTGCCTGGAAAATTCCATGAACAGAGGAGCCTGGTGGGCTACAGTCCCTGGGGTCGCAAAGAACTAAGCAACTGCACATGCAAGAGGTTGGCTTCAGAACCTAACAACAAGACTGTGAGCTGCCTGGGGGCTCAGCCTTGGACACTTAGTAAATGTTAGGTGGAAAATTCCTGTAAGAAATGGATTTGGGGTTATAAACAGCCTATTTATCAACAAAACAAGAAAGTCTATGCATAAACTAGGAGTTAAATATATGTGTCAGCATAAGTATCTATTAAATGTGAATTTGGATATCAGGCAATTGGTTCCCATCCTCTAACAAGATCAGTCCTGGGTGTTCTTTGGAAGGAATGATGCTGAAGCTGGAACTCCAATACTTTGGCCACCTCATGCGAAGAGCTGACTCATTGGAAAAGACTCTGATGCTGGAAGGGATTGGGGGCAGGAGGAGAAGGGGACAACAGAGGATGAGATGGCTGGATGGCATCACTGACTCGATGGACGTGAGTCTGGGTGAACTCCGGGAGTTGGTGATGGACAGGGAGGCCTGGCATGCCGCAATTCATGGGGTCGCAAAGAGTCGGACACGACTGAACGACTGAACTGAACTGAACAAGATTAAATTCTTACCATAAGATGAGTGGCTCACAGACACGTTAGGAAGTAACTATCCATGGTCATTTGGGGATTTTCTTGTGCAACATACAATCTGTTAAAAAGACCACGACATTGACCTTTAGTGGGCTTTGGAACAATACAGACTGACTAAAAATATTGTCTTCCACTAACCTCCAATGAGGCAACATGTTTTATGAGAATAAAATTTTTGGACCCCATTTATTGCATTATGGTGAAATTTTATTTCATGTTCTTATACATATGCAAATATACCATTTTGAACATATGCTTGGAGAGAAGGCAAAAGACTGCTGGCAGTCTAGCCACTTAGCTCAGACAACAAACAATAGAATCTTTTTTTAAATCTGAATCAAAGCTTCTTACTTTGAAGATGACAAGCAGCACTTCCTAATCCCCAAACAACATAATCCTGCATTGCATTGTCCATATTATTTTTTTAATCCATTTATTTATATTTATTGGAGGATAATTACTTTACAATATTCTGATGGCCTCTGCCATACATCAACATGAACCAGCCATAGGCATACATGTGTCCCCTCCCTTCTGAACTCCCCCTCTCTGCCTTGTCCATTTTAGAGGATAGACAATACCGTATGCTTACAAATTAAAATCAGGAAATTTTAGGCCTGCTAAGAAGTTGAACAATACAATCCTGATTAGAGAAATATGCAAAGACTGCCTTCCAGATGTACTTTGCATTTACAAAATATTACCATAACACTTACAGACACATGGACATAAATGATATTGTATTTTCCATGTCTGCATTTATTCTCATGAAATTGGATCAGAGATTAATTTCAGGGGGTGGTAGAAAGAGCTCTGATGTAGGAGTCCAGAGTTCTTGAATTCTTGACTCAGCTCTGCGTTTACTAGCTGTGTAAATTTAATAAGTTACCTAACTTCTCTGGGCTCTGGTTTCCTCCTTTGTAAAACTGATATTTTGATTAAATGACCTCCCCCACATACAGTATATCTTTAACCTTTCTGAGTCTCCATTTCCACAAATAGAAAACTGCATATAAAATTATCTACCCTTTTTCCATCTTAGAGCTCTCTCAAGAATAAAAGAAAAAATATACAGATAAGAACTTTGAAAACTGCAGAGTGATAGGCAAATGTAGAATGAAGAAAAATAAGCACATTTGTAATGTCCAAATCTCTTGCAAACTAATTCAGTCTGGACCCAAGGATAGATACAGTGGAGTTTAAGATTCAGCTATGTTGATCCATCTAATCATCATTTCGAAAATTGAGAGTTATTTCCATTTTTGACAAGCTGTGGAAAATAGCCTAAAAGTCCAAAAAGGAAATTTTTAAAATTCCTTGAGATAAAGGAAAATGGGGACACCTTGATCCAAAATCTATGCGATGCAGCAAAAGCAGTTTTAAGAGGGAAACTTAAGACATAGTCCCACATCAGGAAATAAGAAAAATATTAATTAAATAATCTAACCTAACACCTAAAGAAACATGATTAAAAAAAAAAAAAAGCAAAGCCCAGAGTTTAGTACAAGGAAGGAAATAATAAAGATCAGAGCATAAATTAATAGACTAAAAAAAAAAAAAAGATTAAGCTGAAAGCTGATTCTTTGAAAAGACAAAGTTTACAAACCTCTAGCCAAACCTCATTAAGGGGAAAAAAAAGAGAGAGAGAGCCCAAATAAATAAAATCAGAAGTGCAACAGTTACAACCTATACCATTAAAATACGAAGGATTATAAGAAATTACTATGACTCGTACATGCCACAAATAGGACAATGTAGAAGGAATAGACTTCCCTGGTGACTCAGTAAAGCATCTATCTGCAATGTGGGAGACCCAGGTTTGATCCCCGGGTGGGGAAGATCTCCTGGAGAAGGAAATGGCAACCCACTCTAGTATTCTCGAAAATCCCATGGACAGAGGAGCCTCTTAGGCTGCATGGGGTCACAAAGAGTCAGACATGACTGAGTGACTTCACTTTCACTTTCAATTTCTTTCAGAAGGAATGGATAAATTCCTAGAAATCCGCAGTGATTTTGGAGCCCAAAAATATAAAGTCTGTCACTCTTCCCACCGTTTCCCCATCTATTTGCCATGAAGTGATGGGACTGGATGGCATAATCTTAGTTTTCTGAGTGTTGAGTTTTAAACCGATTTTTACACTCTCCTCTTTCACTTTCATCAAGAGGCTCTTTAGCTCTTCTTTGCTTTCTGCCATAAGGATGGTGTCATCTGCATATATGAGGTTATTGATGTTTCTCCAAACAATCTTGATTTCAGCTTGTACTTCATCCAGCCCAGTGTTTCTCATGATGTACCCTGCATATAAGTCAAATAAGCAGGGTGACAATATACAGCCTTGACATACTCCTTTCCCTATTTGGAATCAGTCTGTTGTTCCATGTCCAGTTCTAACTGTTGTTTCCTGACCTGCATAAAGTAGGAAGTCAAGAAATGCCTAGAGTAACAGGAAAATTTGACCTTGGAGTACTGAATGATCCAGGGCAAAGGCTAATAGTGTTTTGCCAAGAGAACGCACTGGTCATAGCAAGCACCCTCTTCCAGCAACACATGAGAAGACTCTACACATGGACATCACCAGATGGTCAATACCAAAATCGAATTGATTATATTCTTTGCAGCCAAAGATGGAGAAGCTCTATACAGTCATCAAGAACAAGACCAGGAGCTGACTATGGCTCAGATCATTAACTCCTTGCTGCCAAATTCAGACTTAAATTGAAGAAAGTAGGGAAAACCACAAGACCATTCAGGTATGACCTAAATCAAATCCTTTACGATTATACAGTGGAAGTGACAAATAGATTCAAGGGATTAGATCTGATACTAAACATGTAAAGAAGTGTTAATACCTCTCTTCTTGAACTATTCCAGAAAACTGAAGAAGGACCATGTCCAAACTCATTCTATAAAGCTAGCACCACCCTGATGCAAAACTAGACAATGACACCACAGAAAAAATAATTATAGGCCAATATCACTGATGAACATAGACACAAAAATACTCAACACATTATCAGAAAATCAAACTCAATAATATATTCAAAGGATTATTCATCATGACCAAAGGGATGTATCCCAGGGATGCAAGGATGGTTCAATATCTGCAAATCAGTCAATGTGAAACATCACCTTAACAAAATGAAGACTAAAAATCATATGATCATCTCAACAGATATAGAAAAATTTTTCACAAAATTCAACATCCATTTATGAGTTAAAAACTCTCAACAAAGTGTGTATAGAAGGAGCACACCTCAGCATAATAAAGGTCATATATGACAAACCCACAGCCAACATCATACCCCATGGTCAAAAAGTAAAAGCATTTCCTCTAAGATCAGAAACAAGACAAGGATGACCACTCTCATCATTTTTTTTCAGCATAATATTGGAAGTCCTGACTGAAGCAATCAGACAAGCGAAAAATTAAGAGGAATCCAAATTGGAAAGGAAGAAGTAACTGCTACTAGTTGTAGATGACATCACACTACATAGAGAAAATCCTAAAGACACCATCAAAAAACTATTAGAACTAATAAATAAATTCAATAACTTTTCAGGATACAAAATTAATATACAGAAATCAGTTATATTTCTATACACTAATAACAAACTATCAGAAAGAAAAATTAAGAAAATAATCCCATTTACAATTGCATCAAAAAAAGTAAATACCTAGGAATAAGCCTAGCCAAGGAGATGAAAAACTTGTACACTGAAAACTATAAAGCACTGACAAAAGAAACTGAAGATGACACAAACAGGTGGAAAGATATACTGTGTTCATGAATTGGAAGAATTAACATTGTTAAAATGGCCATAATACTCAAGGCAATCTAGAGACTCAGTGCTATCCTTATCAAAATATCAATGGCATTTTTCACAGAACTAGAATCAAGAATCCTAAAGTTGGTAGGGAACCACAAAAGACCCCAAATATCCAAAACAATCTTAAGAAAAAAGAACAAAGTTGGAGGTATCATACTCTCTGATTTCAAACTATACTCCAAAGCTACAATAATCAAAAAAAATATGTTACTGGCACAAAAACAGTCACACAGATCAACAGAATACAATGGCAAGCCCAGGAAGAAACCCGTGCCTATATGGTCAATTAATCTACAATAGGGGCTTCCCAGGCGATGCAGTGGTAAAGAATCCACCTGACAAAGCAGGAGATGCCAGAGATATGAGTTTGATCCCTGGGTCGGGAAGTTCCCCTCAAGTAGGAAATGGTGACCTGCTCCAGTATTCTTGCCTGGAAAATTTCATGGACAGTGGAGCCTGCCAGGCTACAGTGTATGGGGTCAGAGTCAGCCACAACTGAGCACACGCACAAAAACAAATCTGTAATAACAGAGGCAAGAATATACAATGGGGAAAAGCACTTTCAATAAATGGTATTGGGAAAACTATAGAGCAGCTATATGCAAAAAAATAAAGAAAGAAACTGGACCACCTATATACAAAACAAACTCAAAATAGATTAAAGATTTAAATGAAAGACCTAAAATCATAAAACTTCTAGAATAAAACACAGCCAGTAGGTTCTTTCAGCATCAGTCTTAGCAATATATTTTTGGATCTGTCTTCCTTAGGAAGTGAAACAAAAGCAGAATTAAACAAATGAGACTACATCAAACTAAAATAAATAAATAAATAAAAACTTTTGCACAGTGAAGGAAACTATCAACAAAACAAAAAGGCAGACTATTGAATGAGAGGAGATATTTGCAAACAACATATCCTATTGAGGATTAATATACAAAATATTCAAAGAATTCATATACCTCAATATCAAAAAAATATCTGATTAAAAAATGAGCAGGGTACCTAGCCAAATATTTTTCCAAAGAAGACATATGGATGGCCAACAGACACATGTAAAGATGCTCAACATCACTAACCATCAGGAAAATGAAATCAAAACTACAATGAGATATCATCTCACATCTGTCAGAATGGCTTTATGATAATGTTTATGAGAATGTAGAAAAAGGGGAACCCTCAACACACTGTTGGTGAGATTATAAAATAGTATGTCCCTATTTGAAAACAGTATGGAGGTGGATGGGCAGTGCCTTCTCCCTGAAATGGGATTTCTGCTAAATGATTGGATGGGTAACGATTTCTGTGCACAGTGCTTTCTGAGACTGCTCCTCATCTCTGAATATAATTAGAAGAGTATACTAACTGCATCCTGAATCAAGCAACTGGAATTCACATGGAGGATTTCTCTCTAACTTGCCAAAGACACTGGCTTGTCCTGACTGAGAAGTAAGCATCCTCTGCTCTGCTTCCTCAGAAGGAGTAACTGTGGGGCCCTTCATGATCAGGGGGCAAACACTGGATTGAGTAAGTATATTTCAGCATAGCTGCTCTTTTCTGCAACCAAGGGATCATGAGCCTGCAGAGTTCCAATGATAGGAGACCTCCTACATTTCTGTTCAGCCATTGCACTGCATTGAAACATGTATAATATCATATAAGAAACGAATCGCCAGTCCAGGTTCGATGCAGGATACAGGAAGCTTGGGGCTGGTGCGCTGGGATGACCCAGAGGGATGGTATGGGGAGGGAGGTGGGAGGGGGGTTCAGGATTGAGAACACGCGTACACCCGTGGCGGATTCATGTTGATGTATGGCAAAACCAATACAATATTGTAAAGTAATTAGCCTCTAATTTAAATAAATTTAAATTTAAAAAAAATAAAAGTCTAGATGTCATAAGGGCTTAAACTCACATTGTGTATTTGGGCAGGATTGGAGAAAGATATTTTGATACTCAAAGCATCAACACTGCCATATGTAATTCAAAATAACATATGCTTTTTAATGACACAAAATGTCTTATATGCTGGGATGTTGCTATTCTGATTGTAAACTTCCTGACATAATATTGGGTTGGCCAAATAGTTCATTCAGGTTTTTGCTAAGATGGTATGGAAAAACCCAAATGAACTTTTTGGCCAACTCAAATACAAAAAGCCAAACTTTTCTCTATTTTAGTGGATTTCTATTTAGTTTTTTTTTTTTTTTTTTTCCCCCCAAGGAGATGAGAGATTGTTTTTCTGTCTACTTTGCTGGTTGCAAAAGCATATATGTAACCCTTGTGTTAGGTAATCTATCTATATGCAGATTAGGAAAACAAAACAGGAAAGACAGATTTTTTTTTCCTACCTGGCCCTCTCAGTCTGCCTGAGCCAGGTCCACTCATTTTAAAATGAAATCAACTCAGCCATTAAAAAGAATACATTTGAATCAGTTCTAATGAGGTGGATGAAACTGGAGCCTATTATACAGAGTGAAGTAAGCCAGAAAGAAAAACACCAATACAGTATACTAACGCATATATATGGAATTTAGAAAGATGGTAACAATAACCCTGTGTACGAGACAGCAAAAGAGACACTGATGTATAGAACAGTCTTATGGACTCTGTTGGAGAGGGAGAGGTTGGGAAGATTTGGGAGAATGGCATTGAAACATGTATAATATCATGTATAAAACGAGTTGCCAGTCCAGGTTCGATGCACGATACTGGATGCTTGGGGCTGGTGCACTGGGACGACCCAGAGGGATGGTATGGGGAGGGAGGAGGGAGGAGGGTTCAGGATGGGGAACACATGTATACCTGTGGCAGATTCATTTCGATATTTGGCAAAACTAATACAATATTGTAAAGTTTAAAAATAAAATAAAATTAAAAAAATAAATAAATAAAATAAAAAATAAAAATAAAATAAAATTAGAAGTGAAAAAAAAATAAAATGAAATCAATACCAACAGCAAACTTGAATTAATAAATACAAAATGGGTAAAGTTTCACACAATGCTCCTTGGAAAAATAACATTTCTGAATGTGATCACACTGTAAGAACAAAATTGGTAGTTTAAGTTCTAATTCTAGTATAAGTTCTATAATTCTAACTGGTAGTATAAATTCAGCCTATAAATATTTATGTTGAATACTATATTATTTAATAAACTTGCTAACCACTCTTCTGATTTTAGCCTGCCTTTAAATTTTAACCAGAGATAGGAATGAATCCATTTGCAATGCAGGAAACATGGGTTCAATCCCTGAGTGGGTAAGGTCTCCTGGAGAAGGGAATAGCAACCCACTCCCATATTCTTGCCTGGGAAACCTCATAGACAGAGGATCCTGGCAGGCTACAGTCCATGGAGCCGCAGAGTCAGACAGGACTTAGCGACTAAACAGCAACAACAAAAAAGTGTTCAGACAAATATAAAATGCTAGCATTCAAAGAGTAGTCAATGGACAAAGTACAGTCTTCATCCTCATAAAGGTGGCCTGCCCTTCTAAATCCCCTGTATGCAGTTTCTTAGGACTCTGGTTTAAGAAAGGTACTTATT
This sequence comes from Bubalus kerabau, assembly GCF_029407905.1. Lineage (NCBI taxonomy): Eukaryota > Metazoa > Chordata > Mammalia > Artiodactyla > Bovidae > Bubalus > Bubalus kerabau. The sequence goes on along the minus strand of NC_073624.1, from coordinate 54,975,387 downwards.
ATCCAAGGAACTGCAAACATAACGCATGTGATAGTCACATTTATAGTTTGCTTATGTCATTTTATTAACCAGAAGCTTAAACTTCGAACTGCAAATTGCATACAAATTGTAACCCACAGTTGTTTCCTGGATCAGACTTTTAAAGGTGAAATCCCCATTGTCCCTAATTCAGACTCTTACTCTTGACTAAGAGGTAATCTCCTCGGTGTTTAACAGGAGGCAACGGCTTGGGAATTCTCTCCCATTTCAAGTGCACTCAGAACTGCTACTGCCTTTTATAAAAGTTGTGCATAAGCCTGGATACAAAACAAGCCCTATAGGAAAAAAGAGTCCAGTGAATTCAAGGCAAGTGCAAATAACCTCAAGGCCTAGTCTTTCCTTTTCTGAGAGCAAGTGAATTTTATGAATCTGGACAAAAAAATTTCACTGAAGTGAGGCTTTGAGAAACATTTGTGCTGATGATGACAGTATTTTCATGGTAATTCATCAATGTTCTTGCAAAGCAATGGTAATTTACTCCAGCAAAATCCAGCTAATAGCCCTGTAGATTTGAGGCCTTCTTCCAGGAGGCCACATGCACACCACCCTGCTCTCTAGTGCCTGTGGACTCCATCACCACTCAAGAATTCCAAGCTAAACTGTGTTGTTCAGTCACTAAGTTGCATCTGACTCTTTGTGACCCCATGGACTACAGCAAGCCAGGCTTCCCTGTCCATCACTATCTCCCGGAGTTTGCTCAAACTCATGTCCATGAAGTCGGGGATGCCATCCAACCATCTCATCCTCTGTTGTCCACTTCTCCTCCTGCCCTCAATCTTTCCCAGCATCAGGGTCTTTTCTAATGAGTCAGCTCTTCATATCAGGCGGCCAAAGTATTGCAGCTTCAGCTTCAGCATCAGTCCTTCCAATAAGTATTCAGGACTGATTTCTTTTAGGAATGACTGGTTTGAACTCCTTGCAGCCCAAGGGACTCTCAAGAGTCTTTTCCAACACTACAGTTTGAAAACATCAATTCTTCAGTGCTCAGCCCTCTATAGGGTCCAACTGAGCATCCATATGTGACTATTAGAAAAACCATAGCTTCAACTATACGGAACTTTGTCGGCAAAGTGATGTCTCTGCTTTTTAATATACTGTCTAGGGCTGAACCCCTGGAACATCCAGGCCTGGTTTTTCCATGTCACAATTTCAAAGCTAGTGCCCGGTATGGGAAGCCCAAATGGGGTTAGAGGGAGTGGTGAGTTGGGGGAGGAAAGGGGCAGAAGACACAGTATTAATGATTGTCAAACTCTGAGAGGCCTTAACCTAACAACTATCTTTCTGAGCAGAAACAAGACTAAAACAAAAAAGCAAATTGTAAAAGACATCTATCAGTACCATTCACTTCCCTTTCTGATTCTGAAGAAAATACATATTCATTATAGATTTTTAAAAAACAGAAAGACTTCAAAAGGGACAAAATCATCAGTAATTTTATCCAGATATTTTTACCCAGACATCTTTTATCCAGATACAGTTCCTTCCAGTTTTTCTCAATGCAGATTTTAATTACTCTATGCAATTTTATGGGCTTCCCAGGTGGCACTAGGAGTAAAGAACCTGCCTGTCAATGTAGGAGCCATAAGAGACATGGGTTCAATCCTTGGGTCGGGAAGATCGCCTGGAGGAAGGCACAGCAACCCACTCCAGTATTCTTGCCTGGACAATCCCCTGGACAGAGGAGTCCAGTGGGTCACAAAGAGTTGAGCACGACTGAAGCAACTTAGCACACATGCAACTTTATTGTGTATAAGTACTTTTTTGAAAATATGATTCTTCTAGTCACAGAATATCACTATCTCTGGGCACCTGTAAGTTACAGAATGTTCATATTACTAGACAACATAGGTGGTTTCAATTACTGCATAACTAAACATAACAATGTAGTGACAATCCTCATACAGAAATCTTGGTCTCACACTCTATTTTCTTAAGAAAGATTCTCAGAAGCGATGAAAGGTATCGATAGATATGGACATTTCAATATACTTGATACATAAAATTGAGCCAGGAATTCCCTGGCAGTCCAGTGGCTAGAACTCCATGCTTTCATTTTCTGACAGATTCAAACCCAGGTCAGGAAACTAACATTTCACAAATCTCATGGAGTAGCCAAAAAAAAAAAAATTTTTTAACTTTAAAGTTGAACAAGATTAAATAAAAAATAATAAAAATTGAGCTAAATTGCTTTCCAAAAAGCTGTAGCAATTAGACAATCTGTTCAACAGCAAAGTAAGAGTCTCATATTAATGTACTTTCATCAACATCGAGCGGTAATTTCAGGTCAAAACTCACTTTTGTAGTTTATGCATACACAATACATTATGTATAGCTTTGGTTTGCTATAAAGTCAACATATTTGGAAAGCCACAGGAAACAGAGTGACCTCCAAGAGCATACAGTATACTGAAAGTGAAGCAGCTTGCCTGGGGTCATCTGACCATTTAACCATGAATTTGGGACTAAAAACCAAGAATTCTTCTAATTCCCAACCCAGTTCCTAAGCAGTAGCGACTTTCAGTAAAAATAAAACCAATTTTAAAATGTGGAGAGAATGGGGAGATAGGAGATACTTTTCACTGCTGCTTGGTAAATAATTTTTTTAATTAACTTATTTATTTTAATTGGAGGCAAATTACTTTACAATATTGCGGTGGGTTTTTCCACACATCGACGTGAATCAGCCACAGGTGTACATGTGTCCCCCTATCCTGAACCCCGCCTCCCTCCTTCCTTTCCACCCCACCCCTCTGGGTTATCCCAGAGGACCAGCTTTAAGTGCCCTGTTTCATGCTTCAAACTTGCACTGGTCATTTATCTTTACGTATGGTAATATACATGTTTCAACGCTATTCTTGCTTGGTCAATAAACTTTTTCCTCATTGAATTTTCATATCTTTGCAGCACTGCCCCAGACCAGCAAGCCTGCTACCCAGCAGTTCACCAGTCATCACTTTTCAGCTCTCAGAGAGGGTCCTTTGGGAGGAGAGGAGTCACAGAGTGCAAATCTTATGTTTCAGAATTAACCACAGTAGTGTCATTAGGAAACCCAGTCTAGCCCAAAGATACCTCATGACAATCTAAAATCAAATGCAAGTGAGTCTTCCCTGCCTCTGTGCATGCGCGTTCAGTCGTGTCCATCTCTTGGTGACCTCATGGACTGTAGCCTGCCAGGCTCTTCTGTCCATGGAATTTTCCAGGCAAGATTACTGGAGTGGGTTGCCATTTTCTCCTCCAGGGGATCTTCCCAGGGATTGAATCCACATCTCTTGCATCATTTTACATTGAATGGCTGTATATTAAACAGCTTCAGTCATCTGACTCTTTGCAACCCCATGGACTGTAACCTGCCAAGCTCCTCTGTGCATGGGTTTCTCCAGGCAACAATACTGAGTGGGTTGCCATGCCCTCCTCATTGGCAGGCAGATTTTTTACCGCTGATAAAAGACTATGCAGTTTCTTCCTGGTCTGCTGAGAACACTTACTATTGGAGCCATAACGTAAGAAGCCTGACTGCACAGAGCCCCTATTAAGGAAGTCTACATCCTATTGAGAAGCCCCAGGGAGATGCACTGATTGACAGTTCCTGATGAACCCAGTCTTCCAGTCAGCCCAGGCACCAGGCATGTGAGGGAGGAACTTCCAGACCACTTCAGTCCCCAGCCATTTGAGTCAATCACAGTCTTCATGACTTTCCGCTAATGCCCCAGACTTCATGGAGCAGAAGCAAGCCATCCCCCCGTGCTCCGGCTGAATTCCTGACTCACACAATGAGTGTAATAAAATGGCACTTTTATTCATTGTATTAAGGGCAATTGGTTATACAGCAATAAGTCATACCTTATTCCAGTAATAAGATAATTGAGGCTTCTTGCATAGCTCAGTCAGTAAAGTATCTGCCTGCAATGCAGAAGACCTGGGTTCAAGTCCTGGGTCAGGAAGTTCCCTTGGAGAAGGAAATGGCAACCCGCTCCAGTATTCTTGCCTGGAGAAACCCAGGGACAGAGAAGCCTGGTGGGCTATAGTTCATGGGATGCAAGAGTTGGACATGACTCAGTGCTATCTTTTTGCTATCTTTTTTTTTTTTTTTAATTCCATTAATAAGCTGGAATACCTCTCCTCCACTCCCCTATCCCTCATCCTCCCCACCCACCTGTTCCACTGAATTATTGCTATGGTCTAATCTTTGTGTCCCACCACCACCTCCAAATTACATGTTAAAATTCTAATGCCCAGTATTATGGTTTTAGGATGTGAGGCCTTTGGGGTGATTAGGTCATCAGAGTGAAGCTTCATGAATGGCAGTAATGCCCTCATAAAAGAGGCCCCAGAGAGGTCCCCTTCCATCTGTGGGGACACAGCAAGAAGTCAGCCGTCTACAACCTGCAAGAGGGCTTTCCCCAGAACCTGACTATGCTGGCAGCCTGATCTCCAAATTCCAGGCTCCAGAACTCTGAGAAATAAATTTCTGCTGCTTATAAGCCACCCAGATTATGGTATTTTGTTTAACAGCCTGAATGAACTAAGACAATTATTCTCCATCTTTTCCTTTTCCATCTTCAGCCCATGAGCTACCAGGTCTCCTACTTTTCTTTCAAAAATCTCTGAAAATTGGATTGGGGCATTCATAACAATATTGAATATTAATATTTTTGATGACTGCATTGACAAAGAGACTTGGAAGTCACTGTGGAGCACATGAGAATATTTAGAAATGGACTTTTCAGTTGACATTTAAATGTCTGTGACTTTTTTTCTCTGCTCTTTTCTATTTGTTGTCCATTCCCTATCCCAGATCCTGCTGCTGAGCCACATATTTTTTTAATTAATTTTTGTTAGAGTATAGTTGCTTAGAGGAGCAACCCCACGTCCAAGGAGCGGCAGCTGCGTGGGCACAGGAGGGCTGAGAGGAGCTACTCCAAGGTCAGGAGGGGTGGCCATGAGGAGATACCCCTCGCCAAGGTAAGGAGCAGCGGCTGCGCTTTGCTGGAGCAGCCATGAAGAGATATCCCACTTACAAGGTAAGAGAAACCCAAGTTAAACAGTAGGTGTTGCAAGAGGGCAATAGAGGGCAGACACACTGAAACCATAATCACAAAAAACTAGCCAATCTGATCACACGGACCACAGCCTTGTCTAACTCAATGAAACTAAGCCATGCCATGTGGAGCCATCCAAAATGGACGGGTCATGATGGAGAGGTCTGACAGAATGTTGTCCACTGGAGAAGGGAATGGCAAAGCACTTCAGTATTCTTGCCTTGAGAACCCCATGAACAGTATGAAAAGGCAAAATGATAGGATACTGAAAGAGGAATTCCCCAGGTCAGTAGGTGCCCAATATGCTACTGGAGATCAGTGGAGAAATAACTCCAGAAAGAATGAAGGGATGGAGCCAAAGCAAAAACAATACCCAGTTGTGGATGTGACTGGTGATAGAAGCAAGGTCCAATGCTGTAAAGAGCAATATTGCATAGAAACCTGGAATGTCAGGTCCATGAATCTAGGCAAATTAGAGGTGCTCAAACAGGAGATGGACTGGAATGGGTAAATTTAACTCAGATGACCATTTTATCTATTACTGTGGGCAGGAATCCCTTAAGAGAAATGGAATAGCCATTGTGGTCAACAAAAGAGCCCAAAATGCAGTACTTGGATGCAATCTCAAAAATGACAGAATGATCTCTGTTCATTTCCAAGGCAAACCATTCAATATCACAGTAATCCAAGCCTATGCCCAACCAGTAACACTGAAGAAGCTGAAGTTGAACAGTTCTATGAAGATCTATGAGACCTTTTAGAACTAACACCCAAGATACACATCCTTTTCATTATGGGGGACTGGAATGCAAAGTAGGAAGTCAAAAAACACCTGGAGTAACAGGCAAATTTGGCCTTGGAATACGGAATGAAGCAGGGCAAAGGCTAATAGAGTTTTGCCAAGAGAACGCACTGGTCATAGCAAACACCCTCTTCTAACAACACAACAGAAGACTCTACACATGGACATCACCAGATAGTCAATACCGAAATCAGATTGATTATATTCTTTGAAGCCAAAGATGGAGAAGCTCTATACAGTCAGCAAAAACAAGACCAGGAGCTGACTGCAGCTCAGATCATGAACTCCTTATTGCCAAATTCAGACTTAAATTGAAGAAAGTAGGGAAAACCACAAGACCATTCAGGTATGACCTAAATCAAATCCCTTATGATTATACAGTGGAAGTGAGAAATAGATTTAAGGGACTAGATCTGATAGACAGAGTGCCTGATGAACTATTGACAGAGGTCTGTGACATTGTACAGGAGACAGGGATCAAGACCATCACCAAGAAAAAGAAATGCAAAAAACAAAATGGCTGTCTGGGGAGGCCTTACAAATAGCTGTGAAAAGAAGAGAAGCGAAAAGCAAAGGAGAAAAGGAAAGATATAAGCATCTGAATGCAGAGTTCCAAAGAATAGCAAGGAGAGATAGGAAAGCCTTCCTCAGCAATCAATGCAAAGAAATAGAGGAAAACAACAGAATGGGAAAGACTAGAGATCTCTTCAAGAAAATTAGAGATACCAAGGGAACATTTCATGCAAGATGGGCTTGATAAAGGGCAGAAATGGTATAGACCTAACAGAAGCAGAAGATATTAAGAAGAGGTGGCAAGAATACACAGAAGAACTGTACAAAAAAGATTTTCACAACCCAGATAATCATAATGGTGTGATCACTCACCTAGAGCCAGACATCCTGGAATGTGAAGTCAAGTGGGCCTTAGAAAGCATCACTACGAACAAAGCTAGAGGAGGTGATGCAATCCCAGTTGAGCAACTTCAAATCCTAAAAGATGATGCTGTGAAAATGCTGCACTCAATAAGTCAGCAAATTTGGAAAACTCAGCAGTGGCCACAGGACTGGAAAAGTTTAGTTTTCATTCCAATCCCAAAGAAAGGCAATGCCAAAGAATGCTCAAACTACCACCCAATGACACTCATCTCATACGCTAGTAAAATAATGCTCAAAATTCTCCAAGCCAGGCTTCAGCAATACATGAACCGTGAACTTCCAGATGTTCAAGCTGGTTTTAGGAAAGGCAGAGGAACCAGAGATCAAATTGAAAACATCTGCTGGATCATCAAAAAAGCAAGAGAGTTCCAGAAAAACATCTATTTCTGCTTTAGTGACTATGCCAAAGCCTTTGACTGTGTGGATCACAAGAAACTGTGGAAAATTCTGAAAGAGATGGGAATACCAGGCCACCTGATCTGCCTCTTGAGAAATTTGTATGCAGGTCAGGAAGCAACAGTTAGAACTGGACATGGAACAACAGACTGGTTCCAAATAGGAAAAGGAGTACATCAAGGCTGTATATTGTCACCCTGTTTATTTAACTTATATGCAGAGTACACCATGAGAAACGCTGGACTGGAAGAAGCACAGCTGGAATCAAGATTTCTGGGAGAAATATCAATAATCTCAGATATGCAGATGACACCACCCTTTTGGCAGAAAGCAAAGAGGAACTAAAAAGCCTCTTGATGAAAGTGAAAGAAGAGAGTGAAAAAGTTGGCTTAAAGCTCAGTATTCAGAAAACAAAGATCATGGCATCCGGTCCCATCACTTCATGGGAAATAGATGGGGAAACAGTGGAAACAGTGTCAGACTTTATTTTGGGGGGCTCCAAAACACTGCAGATGGTGACTGCAGCCATGAAATTAAAAGATGCTTACTCCTTGGAAGGAAAGTTATAACCAACCTAGATAGCATATTCAAAAGCAGAGACATTACTTTGCCAACAAAGGTCCGTCTAGTCAAGGCTATGGTGTTTCCAGTGGTCATGTATGGATGTGAGACTTGGACTGTGAAGAAAGCTGAGCGCAGAAGAATTGATGCTTTTGAACTGTGGTGTTGGAGAGGACTCTTGAGAGTCCCTTGGACTGCAAGGAGATCCAACCAGTCCATTCTGAAGGAGATCAGCTCTGGGATTTCTTTGGAAGGAATGATGCTAAAGCTGAAACTCCAGTACTTTGGCCACCTCATGGGAAGAGTTGACTCATTGGCAAAGACTCTGATGCTGGGAGGGATTGGAGGCAGGAGGAGTAGGGGATGACAGAGTATGAGATGGCTGGATGGCATCACTGACTCCATGGACATGAGTTTGAGTAAACTCCGGGAGTTGGTGATGGACAGGGAGGCCTGGCATGCTGCGATTCATGGGTTTGCAAAGAGTCAGACACGAGTGAGCAACTGAACTGAACTGAACTGATAGTTACTTAACAATCTTGCTTTACTTTCTGCTGTATAGCAAAGTGAATCCATGTATTGAATGTAAAGAATTCCCAGAAGATTCTATTACTCAATCAAATAAACAGTTCAGCTCAGTCGATCAGTCGTGTCCGACTCTTTGAGACCCCATGAATCCCAGCACGCCAGGCCTCCCTATCTATCACCAACTCCCGGAGTTCACCCAGACTCACGTCCATCGAGTCAGTGATGCCATTCAGCCATCTCATCCTCTGCCATCCCCTTCTCTTCCTGCCCCCAATCCCTCCCAGCATCAGAGTCTTTGCCAATGAGTCAACTCTTCCCATGAGGTGGCCAAAGTACTGGAGTTTCAGCTTTAGCATCATTCCTTCCAAAGAAACCCCAGGGCTGATCTCCTTCAGAATGGACTGGTTGGATCTCCTTGCAGTCCAAGGGACTCTCAAGAGTCTTCTCCAACACCACAGTTCAAAAGCATCAATTCTTTGGTGCTCAGTCTTCTTCACAGTCCAAGTCTCACATCCATACATGACCACAAGAAAAACCATAATCTTGACTAGACGAACCTTTGTTGGCAAAGTAATGTCTCTGCTTTTGAATATGCTATCTAGGTTGGTCATAACTTTCCTTCCAAGGAGTAAGCATCTTTTAATTTCATGGCTGCAGTCACCATCTGCAGTTATTTTGGAGCCCCCAAAAATAAAGTCTGACACTGTTTCCACTGTTTCCCCATCTATTTCCCATGAAGTGATGGGACCAGATGCCATGATCTTTGTTTTCTGAATACTGAGCTTTAAGCCAACTTTTTCACTCTCTTCTTTCACTTTCATCAAGAGGCTGTTTAGATCTTCTTCACTTTCTGCCAAAAAGGTGGTGTCATCTGCATATCTGAGATTATTGATATTTCTCCCAGAAATCTTGATTCCAGCTGTGCTTCTTCCAGTCCAGCGTTTCTCATGATGTACTCTGCATATAAGTTAAATAAGTAGGGTGACAATATACAGCCTTGATGTACTCCTTTTCCTATTTGGAACCAGTCTGTTGTTCCATGTCCAGTTCTAACTGTTGCTTCCTGACCTGCATACAAATTTCTCAAGAGGCAGATCAGGTGGCCTGGTATTCCCATCTCTTTCAGAATTTTCCACAGTTTCTTGTGATCCACACAGTCAAAGGCTTTGGCATAGTCACTAAAGCAGAAATAGATGTTTTTCTGGAACTCTCTTGCTATTTCCATGATCCAGCAGATGTTTTCAATTTGATCTCTGGTTCCTCTGCCTTTTCTAAAATCAGTTTGAACATTAGGACAGAGGTCAATTTCAGTTAAAATAGTAAAATAAGCTACCATTTGCTGAGTGTAATTTTAAGCACTTTAACCACATTTTTTAGCATCATAACCATGTGAGGTTAGTCTTATTAATCCCATTTTACTGAAGGGGAAACTGTGACTTAAAGAGTAACACGGCTCCTGCATGGTAAATCTAGAATTTGAATCCAGGGTTATATGACCTCAAATCCAATTCTCAACTACTGCTTGAGTAGCTTACAAGCCTTTTGGCCATGCCCCATGGTGGGGAAAAAAAAAAAAAAAAAGCATCTTACATCATAGCCAATGAACTAGAAGTGTCAAGAAGCAATAAATACCTTACCAGGTATACAACATATTGATCTTCTCTATTCTTTTTGGTCTAGTTCTCATTTTTAAAATGCAGTTGTGTGTCTTATTTGCTCAGTTCAGCTCAGTTGCTCAGTCGTGTCCCACTCTTTGCAACCCCATGGACAGCAGCACACCAGGCCTCCCTGTCTATCACCAACTCCTGGAGTTTACTCAAACTCATGTCCATTCAGTCAGTGATGTCATCCAACCATCTCATCCTCTGTCATCCCCTTCTCCTCCCACCTTCAAGTTGCTCAGTCGTGTCCAACTCTTTGCAACCCCATGAACTGTAGCCTACCAGGCTCCTCTGTCCATGAGGATTCTCCAGGCAATAATACTGGAGTGGGTTGCCATTCCCTTCTCCAGGGAATCTTCTTGACCTAGGGACTGAATCTATGTCTCCTGCATTGCAGGCAAATTCTTTACCATCTGAGCTACCAGGGAAGCCCAAGGTGTGTGTGTGTGTGTGTGTGTGTGTGTTAGTCGCTCAGTCATGTCCAACTCTTTGTGACAAAATGTACTTAGTAGTCCATCAAATTGATTGCATAACTTCTTGCTAATTGATCATAATACAGAGACTTAAAAAATCACTACATTCCTTATCCAACTTGACTTAACTGGGAGGTCATTACTCCAAAACCCTTTTCTACTTTAAAGATTACTCACCAAAGAGCTAAACACAAAATGTTTTAATACAACCTTTTTTAAAATTAGAAAGAAACTTTATCATTTCTATCAACCTCTTCTCTTTTTTAACAGGAGACTATTTAATGAAAAGCTCTACTTGATAAATTTAACAAACAAACTGATATCTCAGTTCCATACTAGATCTGGTTGCTTGACAGCAATAGAAGATACAGGAAAGATATTCACCCTGCATTTGCCTTATTGCTCAAAGTCCTTCCCAAGCAAGCTGCTGGCCACAGCCCCGACCAGACACCACAGCACAGCACCTCTGCTTCAGCTATTTGGACCATTAGCTGGGTAGAGAATGATGTGCCTGGCATGAGAAAAGGAGCTGGACCATGTGAGGAATGAAAGTGAGGGCATGATAAGTCCCTTCAGTCATGTCCAACTGTTTATGACCCTATGGACCATAGCCCTTCAAGCTCCTCTGTCAACGGGATTCTCCAGACAAGAATACTGCAGTGGGTTGCCATGCCCTCCCTGCCATGCAGGGATCCAGGGATCAAACTAGGGATCGACCCAGGGATTGAACTCACGTCTCTTACATCTCCTCCATTGGCATGTGGGTTCTTTACCACTAGTGCCACCTAGGAAGCCCATGAAAGTGAGAATGATGGGTAAATAATCCAAAGAATCAAGAGAGTAGACACTGAATGGTCATGTGGCAGGATGGGGCTGGAGAGGCCATGGTAACAACGAACATACCACAGTGATGATGATACCAAAAAGGCCACACAAAGCAGGAGGAAGATGAGTGCGTGTGAAGAGGAGCACACAGATGCCTTGTGCCCCCAGACAAAGAGGAGCTGGACGCTCTAGGCAGGACAAGTCCCATGGGATTTCTGGTTTCAAATCCAGTGCTGTGTACTCGCAACAAAAACATACATTTTTCTTTCTGGAGATTTGTAAAGAGTTTAGTTTTTTACCACACAAATTTCCTTAATTAAATGGGCTCTTGAAATATTCTCACAGCAAGAATCTGAGAGAAGGGCAGAGTAGGACAAACACAGAGTCACAGACAAGAGATTCATGGACACAAGATTTATAGAGGACTATTCCTATGCTTTTGTCTTCTGAAATATTAAAAATCTTCATTACAATGCCTTTTATTTGAGTCATACAATACTTTATAGCCCACAAAATGATCTGTAAAGTGGGATAATAATTTTACCTGTTTCATATTTTTTGTGGAAGGTGAAATCAGCAAACACAAGAAGAGTCCTTAAATTAAGACTTTCCATATAGTTGATGCTCAGTAAATAGGACTTGATCTTATGACAATACTATGACATGGGAGGGTATTACATATGACAGGTGAAGACATGGGCACACAGAGAAACCCCAGGCCATGCTAAAGGTTACACAGCTAAAAAGTGATAACAGAGGTCTTTGGGCTCTGCATCATCCATAAATATTCCACAGATATTTATGGAGTCCAGGATCAGTGCCAGGTTCACAACATCACAGTGAATGAGACAGATGCATTTCTTGCCTCCAGAAAAATTACAGCAACGTATTCCTTCCCCACATCTTATGTTTCTATAATATAGGCATCAAACTAGAGAGTTGTTCTTTTTTTCACACTCTACAAAAAGGATTAAATTAAGCTCTAATAAGAAAAATCCACAAGACTAGAAAGGCATGCATCTTCAGCTGTCTTGAGAAATTATAGAGTTTCCTCCCCTGTACCTATCTATAGCCTCCTAGGGTTACCACACCATGGCGCGAGGCACACTGTATTGTAATTCCTTGAATAATTTTCAGTCCCCATTCTTCACCCAAGACCGTCAGCTCCCTAAGAACAGAAACTCTCCTCAGGGCAGCACAGTGTGCTAGTTGCTCAGTCATGTCCAATGCTCTGTGACCCCATGGACAATAGCCCATCAGACTTCTCTGTCCATTGAATTCTCCAGGCAAGAATACTGGAGTGGGTTGCCATTTCTTTCTCCAGAGGATCTTCCCAACCCAGGGATCAAATCCAGGTCTCCTGCATTGCTGGCAGATTCTTTACCGTCTGAGCCACCAGAAAAGAACAGAGTGGGTGCCAAATGAATAACTGGTTGATTTTAATTCATTTAAAGGCTAGAGTGCTAAGTCACTTCAGCTGTGTCCGACTCTGCGACCCCATGGACTGCTCTGTCCATGGGATTCTCCTGGCAAGAATATTGAAGTGAGTTGCCATGCTCTCCTCCAGGGAATCTTCCCAACCAGGGATCAAACTCGCATCTCTTCTGTCTCCTGCATTGGCATGCAGGTCCTTGACCACTAGCACCACCAGGCTCTTATATCAATGCAAATGCCTTGATTTTTCTTAACATTCAGGTTGGTCTTAGTTTTTATCTCTTTTATCTCTTTATATCTTTTATCTCTTCACTGAGAGATTTTTATTCCTTGTATTTGTGGGGTTCCCCCTCCATGATGATTTTTTTCAGTTTAAGAAATGCATAAGGCACAATGAGACCCAGGAACTAAAATGGTTCCTGCCACAACTACCAATAACACTTCAATACATTTTCTAATTAATTATACACATATTTATTAATATAATATTATTCACTATATATATTAGAGAGAGAAGCAAAGAGAGAGATCAAGAAAGATTAGTGAAAAAATTGGTGTAGAATCCTTTTATTAAAATTAAATGTAATTCTAAAGAAAAAATTCAAAACAATCTATCCACTAAAGACGGTTCTCACTTTGAGATAAAGCCATCACTTTGGGTCGATTAAACCTTGCCCAATGTGGGGTTTTGTTTTTTCTTTTTTTCCATTATTAACATATTTCATTCCTACCAATTCAGAGTAGAGCGATTTTGAGATCAAAATGTCTTTCCACCAAAGCTGGAGTTTACAAAGTCAACAGTGCTAAATGTTAATGGATTCTGCCCTCATGAACCAGGGGTATGGGGAGGTAGCTGGACCATTTAAAAACTTTATAAAGATCAAAGATTGGGAGTTAGCTATGAAGAAGTGAAGGTTTATAGAGACCCTCAAGATAAACTTTCCAAAGTTGGGCTTCTCTCCTGGTTAACCTAAATCAATGGCATCTCTGGGGAATACAGTAAATGTGAACTTTTGTGTGGCCCTTTTATTTGTGTGTGTGTGTTTTTGCAAGCACCACGGAATGGCAGAGGCTTCCTCATCAGTGGAACCATGTAGATTCAGAAAAAGCCATCTTCCATTGAGAAGACAATTGTTTTCTATAGAGACAAGAAACAAATGCCTGTGACCCAGGTCACCTCGTCCCAGCAGGCTTTTGCTGCGGCTTCCTCTGAGCAAACACAACAAAGTCCGGAGCAGTCAATCCTGCCGCCCCACACTGGGCCCCTGCAGTTGTGCTCTGCTATTTACCCTTCCTATTAATCTGTCAGTGTTCTAGTCAAACACGCAAAACAATATGGTGGGCGCATAGTTCGATTGGCCATTGCTAAGTAACTTGGGCCAAAGATGAAGAAATGGAACTTCCAACCCACAAAATGTGAGGCCCAATTTGGCTGTTCGAAAATGTTCAACAATACTGGGGCATGACAATTTTTCAGGGTGGCTGTGATTTAACATCTCTCTCACCAGAAAAGTGGTCTCATTAATGACATTCCACTCTGGAATCTAAATTCAGGTCATGTCTCTGTTCCTATCACTGCGGGATAGGACCGTCTGGGCATTTTGGAGAGGAAGGTGCTCCGAGTAAGATGCCATCATCCTGTTAGTGATGGGACTACTGGATTTGGTTTGGCACACAGGTAAGCCTCTGGCTAACAACGGAAACATTCTTTGAAATGAAAAATTTCATTGTTGATACAATACTCTTGGAACACTAAAATGTCATAGCTCCACAGTTCCAAAATGTAATCCAAATTATCAAACAGTTGGAGTGAATTTAGTAGCTCATTTCCTCACTCCACTTTTCTCCTTTTCTGTTAGCCAAGAGGAAGCCTCAGAATCCTTCTCAACACAAAGCTCTAGGTGGCCATTTTTAATCTGTTAGAATTGGGACAAAAGATGAAGCAAATAAGTCATTCCAGTCCTGGAGTATCAAGTAAACAAACTCATCAGAATATAAGATGAATAGATGATGAACAACTGTCCAAGACATTCTCTGCTAGTAATATAGGGCATGCATTTCCCTGTTGTGAGTTTTCAGAAATCACACAGGATGGGAAGAATATGTAGAGGTATTCATTCATCTGAGAGGCCAGGATGCCGTACAACAACGTGAAAGAAAATATGGCTGTTGAAGTCAGGCTGACTTGGGGCTCAAATTCCCCCCATTTACTATTTACTAGCTACTCAACCTCTGGCAAGTATATAAGTCTGCTCTGAGATATGTTTGTTCATCCATCAAATGCAGAAAACCAGGTTGTATAATACGTAAGTCAGGACTTTTCAACTCTGGTCCCTGCTCCATTTTTTCCAGCTATTTACTTCACAGACCAGAGGCATCTTTAGGTTCATATCTTTGCAGTTTTTGACCCAAGAGGAAAAAGAACCCTCTCTTCCCAGCTGGAGTTTAAAAATTGAGAAAAAGAATTCTGATTGGCTTGACTGAGTTGTGTCACTCACTAGACTCCCACTATGGGGACTCTGATTGGTCCAGACTGGGTCAACTGCCCACCCGTTGCCAAGGTCCTGTGCTCAGGCTGTCCTGAGAACCACCCGGTGACAGTGGTAGGAGCAGCTTCTCAAAAGCAGTATTGAGTGGTGAAAATACTTTCCTGGGATAGACAAAACAGTAAATGTGTGCTCTAAAACCACATTGAGTGAAAAAAGTAAATAAAATAATACATGCAAAGAGCTTAGTAACTGGCACATAGTAGTATTCCATAGATGGTAGCAAAAGTGATGGTATTATTATTATAAATCTCCCGTCTCAAAAGGTACAATCAGTAGGAGGGTGATTCACAGAAAGATATTTAATGCTTCATATCAAGTTCATCACTTCTTGATGTCAGTTTTAAGTCTGGCTACTCAGATTGTGTGCTCAAATAGCATTCTCAGTGAAAAAGCCAAGTGCAATGGTCATACTTATCATACTTAAATTTAAATTTAGCTAATTCTAGTTGCAGAGATTTCACTTTGTTCCAGCTCACTGAAGAAAAGGTTGTGTTAAAGGATGCAATGAAGAATGTGATTTATTTATGCATTTACTTGTGCTCCTATGTGTCAGTCACTGGGCCAGATGCTGGGTGACCCAGAGAAGCAAAACTGACCAAGTCTCTGCCCTCAGGGAGCTGACTTTCCAGCAGGGGAGCCAGAGAGACCAGCTATGGGGGAAAATGAAGCACCATAAAAGGGGGGGAAAGCACAGAATGGATTTTAGATAGAACCAGGCCCTCTGAGGAATGGCATCTGGACAGAGACATGAACCAAGCAAAGGAGCTACGAGAATGCTTTCCCCAAGGCCAAAGAGAGAGAATGGTGAGTACTGAGTCTGGATGTGGGGCAACGTAGCCAGAGCAGAGCAAGCAAGGTGATAGGGATGGGAAGTGATGGTAGACAGCTTGGCCACCCTCTAAGAGGCCTACAACCATGTTACCTTACATGGCAAAAGGGACTTTGCAGATGAGATTAATTTAAGGACCTTGAGGTGAGGGCTTTGGCCTATATTATCCAGGTGAGCCCAGCGTCATTACCAGGATCCCTAAAAGTTGAAGAGGAAGGCAGAAGAGAAGGTCAGAAACGCACTATGAGAAAGAGTCAACCCAGTGTTGCTGGAGTGAAGGTGGCAGGAATCAAGGGATGTAGGAGGTTTCCAGAAGCTGGAAAAGGCAAGGAAACAGAACCTCCCTAAAATCTCCAGAAAGGAACGCAACCTTGATTTCCCAGTGAGAGCCACGTCAGACATAAGACCTGCAGAACCACAAATAACAGATATGTTTTGCTTTAAACCAGTAAGTTGGAGAAGGCAATGGCAATGCACTCCTTGTACAGGCAATGTACTCTTGCCTGGGAAATCCCATGGACGGAGGAGCCTGGTAGGCTGTAGTCCATGGGGTCAAGAAGAGTAGGACACGACTGAGTGACTTCACTTTCACTTTTCACTTTCATGCATTGGAGAGGGAAGTGGCAACCCACTCCAGTGTTCTTGCCTGGAGAATCCCAGGGACGGGGGAGCCTGGTGGGCTGCCGTCTATGGGGTCGCAGAGAGTCGGACATGACTGAAGCGACTTAGCAGCAGCAGCAGGAGCAAACCAGTAAGCGTGTGATAATTTGTTACAGCAGCAAAAGGCAATGAATATAGTATCATTCTTAACATTACCAGATGGTTATGTGTCAGTGAAAAGTCTGTGTTTTCTTGAAAGCCTTGACTTATGCAACTTATCAGGAGTAAACCAGTTGCTTTAAAGTGAGGAGATAAGCCCCACCCTAATGATCTGGAGCCATCTTTTAAGTACACAAAAGAAAGAATGGCAGAGAAAATAGGGGCTGTCTCTCCAGGTTTTCCTAGCAGAGATGTAATGTATCCTTAGGGTGGCAAAATTTTTCATGAGGGGATTAAAATAGGATGCTACAATTTACAATGATGTGGATAAATATGGAAATTAAGGGAAAGTTGAGCACAGAAGAACTGATGCTTTTGAACTGTGGTGTTGGAGAAGACTCTTGAGAGCCCCTTGGACGGCAAGGAGATCCAACCAATCCATCCTAAATGAGATCAGTCCTGGGTGTTCTTTGGAAGGACTGATGTTGAAGCTGAAATTCCAATACTTCGGCCACCTGATGTGAAGAGCTGACTTATTTGAAAAGACCCTAACGCTGGGAAAGATTGAGGGCGGGAGGAGAAGGGGACAACGGAGGATGAGATGGTTGGATGGCATCACCGACTCAACGGACATGAGTTTGGGTAAACTCAGGGAGTTGGTGATGGACAGGGAGGCCTGGTGTGCTATGGTTCATGGGGTCACAAAGAGTCAGACACAACTGAGCGACTGAACTGAACTGAACTGAAGGGGATGTTCCAAACTATAAGACCAACAGCACTGAATCAAGAATCAAAACTGTTGGCTAAAATGGAGCAAATCTACTGACATAAAAATATGTAAGAAGATGCATTACCTCTCATACACTACCTGCATCCTGACTGCAAAGGGTCTGATTTAGAATCAATGAAAATGCTTCTTCTCCCATTGCTCCCTGCTATATCTCTTTAGACATCCGTTCCATGAGTTCAACTCCCTATAAACAGCAGATGGAGAAAGAAAAGCTTAACAGTGATGAGACAATGAGGAAAATGACATTTTTAAGATACTGAATCATCCTAACTATGAACATACTTCTTTTCAGTGACTGTCAACAAAATTATATACTTTTCTACATAAAGTTCTTGATTGTCTTTCTAAGATGTAATCTTAGGTACTACTGGGATTTTTTGTTTGTTTGTTTGGTCAGTTTTACTTATTTTGCATTATAAATGGTATCTTTTAAATTACATGTTTTTCTAATTATGTTAAGGGTTCAAAAAATGTGATTTAATTTTATATACAGTTTTACAGCAGCAAATTAGCTAAACTCTCATATTAAGTCTCAAATATATGTCTATAAATTATTTGGGGTTTTGGTGTGAACAACTGTATCACCTGCTAATAGTGACACTACGTTTCTTCCTTTCCATTTTTTTATTGTCTTACTGCACTAGCTTACATCTCTAAAATAGCACTGAGCTTAGTGGTAGTAGGCACCCATGTTTTTCCCCAAAACAGATTTATTGTAGATATACTGAAATAAATAAAGCTTGCATGCACAGGCCCCTGTGAGTTCTAGGAATTACTAGGATTTGCACCATATTCAGTGGTGACTCACTCCAGTACTCTTGCCTGGAAAATCCTATGGGTGGAGGAGCCTGGTGGGCTGCCATCCATTGGGTCGCAAAGAGTCAGACATGACTGAGCGACTTCACTTTCACTTTTCACTTTCATGCATTGGAGAAGGAAATGGCAACCCACTCCAGTGTTCTTGCCTGGAGAATCTCAGAGACGGAAGAGCTGCCATCTATGGGGTCGCACAGAGTTGGACATGACTAAAGCGACTTAGCAGCAGCAACAGTACCATATTCTAGGTAGAAAGGGCAAGCCTAGAGAAAGTGGGAGGCACTTCTGATAAATTGCTTTAAAAGATCTCAAAGTGACAAAACTAAACCACACTCTTCCCATATGATCCAGCAACCATGCTCTTGAGCATTCACCCAAAGGATGTGAAAACTTCAGTTCAGTTCAGTTCAGTTGCTCAGTCCTGTCTGACTCTTTGCGACCCCATGAATCACAGCACGCCAGGCCTCCCTGTCCATCACCAACTCCCGGAGTTCACTCAGACTCACGTCCATCGAGTCAGTGATGCCATCCAGCCATCTCATCCTCTGTTGTCCCCTTCTCCTCCTGCCCTCAATCCCTCCCAGCATCAGACTCTTTTCCAGTGAGTCAACTCTTTGCATGAGGTGGCCAAAGTACTGGAGTTTCAGCTTTAGCATCATTCCTTCCAAAGAAATCCCAGGGCTAATCTTCAGAATGGACTGGTTGGATCTCCTTGCAGTCCAAGGGACTCTCAAGAGTCTTCTCCAACACCACAGTTCAAAAGCATCAATTCTTCGGTGCTCAGCTTTCTTCACAGTCCAACTCTCATATTCATACATGAGCACTGGAAAAACCATAGCCTTGACTAGACAGACCTTTGTTGACAAAGTAATGTCTCTGCTTTTGAATATGCTATCTAGGTTGGTCATAACTTTCCTTCCAAGGAGTAAGCATCTTTTAATTTCATGGCTGAAATCACCATCTGCAGTGATTTGGGAGCCCCAAAAATAAAGTCTGACACTGTTTCCACTGTTTCCCCATCTATTTCCCATGAAGTGATGGGACCAAACGCCATGATCTTCGTTTTCCAAATGTTGAGCTTTAAGCCAACTTTTTCACTCTGCTCTTTCACTTTCAAGAGGCTTTTTAGTTCCTCTTCATTTTCTGCCAAAAGGGTGGTGTCATCTGCATATCTGAGGTGATTGATATTTCTCCCAGAAATCTTGATTCCAGCTTGTGCTTCTTCCAGCCCAGCATTTCTCATGATGTACTCTGCATAGAAGTTAAATAAACAGGGTGACAGTATACAGCCTTGACGTACTCCTTTTCCTATTTGGAACCAGTCTGTTGTTCCATGTCCAGTTCTAACTGTTGCTTCCTGACCTGCATATAGGTTTCTCAAGAGGCAGGTCAGGTGGTCTGGTATTCCCATCTCTTGAAGAATTTTCCACAGTTTATTGTGATCCACACAGTCAAAGGCTTTGGCATAGTCAATAAAGCAGAAATAGATGTTTTTCTGGAACTCTCTTGCTTTTTCCATGATCCAGAGGATGTTGGCAATTTGATCTCTGGTTCCTCTGCCTTTTCTAAAACCACCTTGAACATCTGGAAGTTCATGGTTCACGTATTGCTGAAGCCTGGCTTGGAGAATTTTGAGCATTACTTTACTAGCGTGTGAGATGAGTGTCATTGTGCAGTGGTTTGAGCATTCTTTGGCATTGCCTTTCTTTGGGATTGGAATGAAAACTGACCTTTTCCAGTCCTGTGGCCACTGCTGAGTTTTCCAAATTTGTTGACATATTGAGTGCAGCACTTTCACAGCATCATCTTTCAAGATTTGAAATAGCTCAACTGGAATTCCATCACCTCCACTAGCTTTATTTGTAGGGATGCTTTCTAAGGCCCACTTGACTTCACATTCCAGGATGTCTGGCTGGTAACCATGATCACACCATCATGGTTACCTGGGTCATGAAGATCTTTTTTATATATTTCTTCTGTGTAGTGTTCCCATAGTCAACACTTGTTCATGGGTATTTTAGGATATTGGCATCTATATTCACAAGTAAAACATTTTATTGACTTTGTTTTTTTACACTACTTTTGTCCAGTTGGCTATCAAATGCATTTTAAAATTTTCACCAGTTTTTATGTACTATAACAGTTTCTATAATGTGGAGCTTCTGTTTCTTTAAAACATTGAAAGATCTTGCTTGTAAAACTGTCTGGGCTTAGAGCCTTTTTTAGAGTTAATTATTTGAAAGCATTTTTCATCTTTGTCATGACTACTGTTTAAGTTAAGCCCTCCATCTCTCTTGAGTGAATTTTAATTGTTTTTGCATGTCAATATGATAATTTTGTTGAGGCTTTTAAATGTATCCCCCCAAAATTTTTCTACATAGGGGTTTCTTATATTTTAAATCTCTATATGTACTAAATTAAGAGGAAACTCTGGTTCATGGATTTTATTTCCTTGAAATTATAGGTATAATAGCTTCTGTTTTGGGAGAAGGCAATGGCAACCCACTCCAGTACTCTTGCCTGCAGAATCCCATGGATGGAGGAGCCTGGTAGGCTGCAGTCCATGGGGTCATTAAGAGTCGGGCACAACTCAGTGACTTCACTTTCACTTTTCACTTTCATGCGTTGGAGAAGGAAATGGCACCCCACTCCAGTGTTCTTGCCTGGAGAATCCCAGGGACAGGGGAGCCTGGAGGGCTGCCGTCTATGGGGTCGCACAGAGTCAGACACGACTGAAGCGACTTAGCAGCAGCAGCAGCAGCTTCTGTTTTATGCCTCAAGGGAAAATATAGAAATGGTCCCCCCCTCAAGAGATAATTGGTGAGACTGGAGAAAAGCTTATATATACAGGGCTAAATTTATCAAGTTACACCTTTAAAAAGGTAATATAGGTATAGCTCTCACTGTGTGTTTTTACCTTGCTTCCTCTTCTACCTTGCTGTGCCTGGACATAGTAGGTCTGGTTTCTACAAGGTAAGTTCCTGCGGTCAATATGGTAAGCATACCTCATAGACCTTGGCAATAGGCCTGCCAATCACTATTTTCCTTGTGAATTATAATCAGTCATTTCAGACTGGAGAGAGTGGGAATTCCATTCTGGTTTGAACTCAAGCCTCAATTCCCCAATTCATCTCTATCAGGAGCCCTTTACTCAGAGAGTAATTTGGCCTGTGTTAATATTGGTGATTAGCTTGATGCAAAACATCAGCCTTTACCCTATGAAACAGGACTGAAGAGAATGAAGGAATGAAGGGAATGATTTTCCAAACATAACCCCTAATTTTTTAGATACATCTCTTTTCATTCTCAATTTTATGTGTTTGTGATTTTGGTTTGTTTTTTTTTTTCTTAAATAGGCTTTCCAGCAATTTGCATGTTATTACTGTTATTTCACAGTCTAAACTAAGAGATTCAGTCTGGGTCAAAAGTGATTAAAGACCTCAACTTCATGAGTTTATACATCTTCATTCTAATGTTACTCTAGTCACATGGCACAGTTTCTTTACATAAACTTACTTCTCTCTGCCACTTTCTCCTCTAACAAATAATTTCCTCCCCTTCAAGTATGTTTCATAGCTTCTGCTTATTCAAGTCACCCATTTGATTATGATCTTTAATGGATCTTTCCCCAGCTCTACTTTTCACCTCATCCTCGGATGCTCAGTATTCCCAGTTCAGATTCAGGAGGTAGGGAATCTTCCCAGTTCAGCTCATGCCTTCCTGCCAAGAAACATTAAAGATCCCAAGGAAGCTAAGGAATGACAGGGGGTCCATGCTCAGTCACTTCAGTTGTGTCCAACTTTTTGCCACGCTATGCACTGTAGCCCGCCAAGCTCCTCTGTCCATGGGATTCTCCAGGCAAGAATACTGGAGTGGGTTGCCATGCCCTCCTCCAGGGGATCTTCCCAACCCAGAGACCAAACCCATGTCTCTTAAGTCTCCTACATTGAAAGGCGGGTTCTTTACCACTATTGCCATTTGGGAAGCCCAACAGGGGGCCTAGGGCCTCTTAAGTGTCTGTCCCTAAGCCTATCATCTTGATTTGGCCTCCTCAATAACAGCTCAGAAAAAACATGTTGAAACAGATTTCTTGACTCACACCGTTATTCAAGCCCATCTCCCATCTTTGTTCTCTCCCCTATTCCCACACTATGATCACAGTCTCCAAGTTCTCCAGCCCTGCATCCTCTCTTCTTGGTTCCTCCCTTTCTCTCATCACCTCCCTTGCATGGAGAATCCATGCATGCGCCCATCCATCAAGTCCCATCGTTGTTTCTCTAAAGTAGATCCCAAATCCACCCATTCTCTTCATTTCCATTAATGCCATCTTCATCCAGACACCATTATTTCTTATCTGGATTATTACAACAGCCTCCTAACAGTTTCCTAACCAGTCACCTCACTCCCTATTCCTTCCATTCTTCTCGCTGTACTTCACAGAGCAACAGTAATGACCTTCTAAACACATAAATTCAATCAAAGAGCTCCCTCACTTAAACTCCTTCAATAGCTCCCTATTTTTTCTAGGACAAAATACAGTCTTCTCCTATGCCTGACACAGCTCTCCATGATCTGGCTAAACTTTCTATGTCATCTCACATATGCTTCTCCCACTTAGAGTACTCCAACCACAACACTTTCTTTCAGAGACTCAGGACCCTTCAAGCTCTTCTCTGCCTTAGGATCTCTGCACACATGCTTCTTTTTGCTTGACCTTCCATCTGCTCCTTCACTTGCTTTACAGGTTAGATCTTCTCCAAGTATCTTTACTTGGCCACCCTATCCAAAGAAAATTTCTCCCATTATAATTATTTATTTTATTGCCTTATGTTTTCATTTTTTTAAACCTATCTCCCTAAATTATTGGAAAAGAAACTACAAAGAGAAGAGCAGAAGAAAAGAAAAGCCAAAAAGAGAAGCAAAAACAACAATTTAAAAAACCTTCAAAAAGAAAAATGAAGGAAAAGCAAGAAATTGGAAGGAAATAAGCATAAAATTATTAACCTTCCTGGAGAAAAAAAAAAGCTCATAAAATTTTTAAATAAACGCAAAGGTTGTATGTGCCGCAAGTGAACATTGTAACCACTTTTTCCCCTAAGTCTTACGTAATGGTTTCTAACTTTTCTGCCTTCAAAATCCTATAAGTCGATTTTCCTTGAATTCTGGTGACTACAAAATTCTCTAATTTGGAAACTTATCAAAATGAAGCCTAAGCATTTGAAAAAGTCATTATGAGCCACTAGAAGAGTCTAACGCTTCTTTTGTCATTGTAAGTTTGCACAGCGAGCATCCAAGACAAGTTTTAAAATAAAACGACCCTCTCTTAGGACCACGGGTACATGAGGCATCATTTCCTCACAATAGCCTTGCCCTCTCG
This sequence comes from Bubalus kerabau, assembly GCF_029407905.1. Classification (NCBI taxonomy): domain Eukaryota; kingdom Metazoa; phylum Chordata; class Mammalia; order Artiodactyla; family Bovidae; genus Bubalus; species Bubalus kerabau. The sequence continues at coordinate 54,951,573 of NC_073624.1, read as the reverse complement.
CCTCCTTTTCTCCTCTGCAATGCCTCTTTGTAAATCCCAGGTGTTTGTGGGCATAAAGCCCATCTGAAGGGAGTTTATTGTGAAGAGTTCTTTCTTTGCCACTTGTTCTAAACCTGTTAAGAGAGTGCTACATGCCTTAGACCAAATCTCCATAAAAATCAAGAAACAAGAAGTTTTCTGTACTCCTGCCCGACAGCCACACTATGACATTGGTTCGACAGCTCTGTGACCCTGTATTGTCCCAACTTTATTCACTAGTCTCTTTTTCTTTTTCTCCCTCCCTCCCTTTTCTTAAGCCTTTATTGGCATTTTTTTATCTACTGTAAAATGAAAAGGAGGAGGTTGGTTTTTTGTTGTTGTTTTCTTTCAGCACCCTATGTGGCAGCTAGAAAAAGCTATCTGCAGTTACTGTAGTAATGGTTTCAAGAAACACCTGCAAATCAAAGAAAGACACCAGAACAGGGTCTTCAGATTTTTTTTTTCTTCTTCCCTCAGAGTTCCTTCTTGGCCATTATAGAGTAGGCTCGGGAATGAATTTATGTGACAGCTATGAAGTTAGTATTAAAATTGTGAATAGTGCCTAGCAGTTTTCATGCACTTACTATGAGATCGCCTCAATTTGCCACACAGCGGTGAATAGGGTGAGGAGGGCGGGGTGTCAAATGAATGGGAGGAGGAGGGACTGTGAATGGGGAAGGTTTCCCTGGAGGGAGCAGCACGGTAGTTACAAGAGAAGAGTGATTTATTTTTGAAATTTCAGATAGAAAAGCCAAGAGAATCTGCCTAAACGTCCTGAAGCACGAGGGTGAAGGATGTGAGATAAATGATAGGTTTGTACATATTTAGAAAGTGTCGACGCCAACTCTAGAATCAGGGACCGGGCGCGGGGTGGGGATAGAGGGTGCGATGCTAAATCCATTCCTCTGGTCTTCCAACATTGAATATTAAATGCCAGCAGGGAGCAGATGTGGGTAGGGGCTGCAGAATGGGGGTAAGGGCCACGGAAGGAGGGGGTTAAGCGTTTAGTTCAATGGAAATTAACCACTTGGGGAGAATTAGACGAGAGCTGGAGCGGGCTGGGCGGGGGAGCGTGTCTATTCTGGCTAAGGGATTTGGGGAGGGCATTCAGAAAAATGAGGTGAGCCAGCCTGCAAAAGCAGGGTGGGGCGTGCCCTCCGCCGGCCTCATGGCTCCGCCCCCGCAGCACCCGCAGCACCCCCACCCCCCGTATTAGCATGCGGGCCGCAGCGGGCCGGCCGGGCGGGGGAGGGCAGCAGTGGGATCGCCGCGCGGGGCTCATTGTGGGCCGCGCTCGCCTCCGCGGGGGACCATCTGCTCGCTGTCAATGCATCACCTGCTCGTCTGGGCCGTCGCCGGGGCAACGGGGGGCGGGGGATTAAGGAGCGTGTGCTTCTCGTCCCCGCCGCTGCGGCGGCGGCGGCGGCGGGGGCGAGAGCTGGGCGCTCTTCTGCTTCCCGAAGCCCTGGGACAGGTCTCAAGGCGGAGGCGCCCGGCGATCACCGTGGCGAGCGCGGGCGCTCGCCGCTGCCCCTCGGGCTTTGCAAAGGCACCCGAGCCACCTCCACTCGAGGAGGTGGCGGGAATCTCGAGGTGGGGCAGAGAGCAGACTCACCCAGAGGGCGAGAACTGCGACTCTCGCGTCTACCTGGAGCTGCGTGGGCCAGGTCCGGGGGCGGGAAATGGGGGGCGGTGGGTGCCGCCCTCCGCCTCTTCCAGGGAGCTGGCCCGCTCAACCCGTCCCTGCAGGCGCAGCGCAGTTCAGAGAGCCCTGCAATCTCTGGGCAGCCACAATGGGGTCAGTGTCACGGGTAGAACTTCCTGGGCTCCAGCCTACCATCCAAGTCACAGATAACTTCCCCACCTCTCCTCTGACATTCTGGTCTGCGGATCATCGCCAATACTGGGGGAGCCTTGGAGATCAGAATATGAGTGACACCTGCTCTTTGGGCTTACCTGAATGGGCTGCTTTTCCATGGAGGGGATAATTCTGGAGATAAAAACCCCAAGAAGTCCTGAAATCCCTCTTCCACCCACTCCTATTCCTTGCGCTCAGCATAATTTTTGAAGACAAGAGAAGCTTAGTGAGTGATGCAGCCGACAGCAGGGGGCAGAGCTAGGCTGCAGATGAGAACAGGAACACTGGGATTATATTTGATCCAAGTCATGCTCTCTGGTTTAGAAACTTCCAGGAAAATCTATGCTGTGTCCTTGCCCATCTCCACACCACCCTGCAACTGGTCAAGAACACCAGCTGCACCAACAGAGGTCAGTGACCAACAAGGAACAGTTAACTGCCCCACCTAAACCTAACATGGCCCACAAAGAGCCAAGGAGTTGTTCAGCTTTAATCACAACTCATATCTGTTCTTCGTTTTTCTTTCTGTGCTGGCCAACTGCTTTCATTCCTTTGCAGAATAACAGAAGCAGTAGAAAGTTGAGATTCACTGAGCTGCAAGCTGGATGCCCCCATTCCCTCCCAGACCACCATCTAAAACACTTTCAGCCAGGTAAAATCCCAGCATGTTTCTAAAGCTTTCTGAGTCAAGAATACCCCAAATCTTTCTAGAATAGATCTCATTCCAGAAGCTGGCAACCCTTGAGGGACCAACAGTCTTTGTTGGACTAACTTAGTAACTCAAACCCACTTTCTGCCGTTTTGCTTTCTGAAGAAACAGAATTTGTCTTCTTTTCAAGTCAACCCTTTGTATTGAAGAAATTGTTACATTGTCTACTAATCTTCTCAAATTTTCCCCAGTCTTTTGCTACATTTTTATTTTCTTTAATAAAATCAATATTTTAAGTTATGCTAAATCAGGTTTGTGATATTGACCTTCTATAACTTCTCCAACTAAAATCTCATATTCATCAAATAAATTTCTCCCACACTTTTATGATTTCTAGATATAAACACCATGAATTAGGTTGATTTTGTGATTAAAATTTCAAAATTTACTGTTACATTTATTTGTTGTTCCTATCATTTAATGTAAGAGAAAAAAAGTCAACCATAAAAATACCTATGTGCTTTTCATGAGATGAAGGAAAAAGAAAAACAAGTGTGTAATGTAGAAACTTGCTTAAAAGATTAAAAAAAAATCTACCCATCCAAAATTGCTTTTTTAATTTTCCAGAATTAAAGTTAAGAGTTCTTAGAAGGCATGCTCTTTGATTCAAAAGGTACTTCTGAATAGACAAAATCATGGCATCATTCCCACTATGGAAAAAATAATTGAAACCAAAAGACAAGTACCCCAAGATTGTTACAGACTGTGGCTGGGGATGTTCAGGGCACCTTCAACCCCACCAACCACCCAGCAGAGCAGCTTTCCCCCTCCAAAAGCACCTCAAAATGCTCTTAATCTGCTCTATTCCCACTTCAACAGCTGCTGGCTTCAAGACAGAGATGAACACACTTCACCAGTTCAACAAATAATCATTGAACACCTGCCATGTGTAAGGCAAACCAGACAAAGACCCCTTGCTCATGGTACTCACTATTCAACAGGGGTACATAGATATTTTTTAATATTTATTCATTTTTGGCTGCATCAGGTCTTAGTTGCAGTATGTGGGACCTTTCACTGTGCTGCTCAGGCTTTTTTCTAGTTGCGGCTCGTGGGCTCTAGAGTCCAGGCTCAGTAGCTGTGGCACATGGGGTCAGTTGCCCCACAACACGTGGAAGCTTCCTGTAGCAGGGATCAAACCTGTGTCGCCCACTGGACCACCAGGGAAGTCCTAAATTGATTTTTTTAACTCTTTATTCTCTTACCCAACAAATATTTCTTGAGCACCTAATTGATAATTTAGATAGGGGAAAATATACCCACAGGTAAGATATCTCTCTCAAAAAGAAAAACACACACAAAAACCAGAGCATAATGTAATTAATCAGAAAATATTATCAGTAGAACAAAGTTTCATGGAAGTATAGAGACAGCATCAGATGATTTTTGTCTAGATACAGCCACACAGATGTCATAAACTGGACCGTGAAGAGTTAGTAGGCATCCCCAGCACCCAGGTCAGGACCTGGCACATAGCAGATGCTCTAAAATAGTTGTTAAATGAACGATATATTCTCTAAGTAAGGAAGAAATTCCAGAGGAAGAAATCACAGCCTGAGCAAAGGCTTCAAGACATATTGTTTAAGGAATGAATGAACAATTCACTGCAAAACAAGGGAGAAGAAAGAGAAAGATGGACCAGTGGTGTGGAGGCATGTGGAGAAGAGACATGAATATCATGCCAAGAATGTGGACTTTGTCTCAAAGACCAATAGTTTTTCGAGAGCAGAACACTTGTTTTAAGCAGAATCTTGCAAGAAACTCAAATACAATGAAATTGACCAAAATACAGCTGCCCTAGCTCAAAGAGGAATAGGATCTATCATCCTGCTTCCTGTCCACAACCTTGCCCACTAGGCACTGCTGGGGAACCCTACTATTTCCCCTGGAAATACTTTAAAAAAAAAAAGTGCCCTGGGGAGTGGGCTATCACTGAACAGCATTAAGCATGAGAGTGTGAGTCTGGATGAAAAGGAGTCTAGGAAAGCACTTAGGTTGCTATTGAAATTGTCAAAGCACAAAATAATGAGGACATGTTAGATAGGTGCCACTGGTAGTGAAATGGATGACAAAGAGATTTCGAAGATGAAATCCTTAATATGAATGGTCTTTCTGCTTCAGGGAAAATAATTTCGCCTCTGGTACATTCTGAATTTGGATATTTTTCAATAGTAATATGTAACAAACTGTGCACATAACTATTACTATGCCCAACACATTCCCACACTTGCAGAAGTTTTGGAAAAAATATAAATTCCTTAGTACTAGCTGCTTCAGATGTGGCCCATATGTCAGAATATAGATTTTTGAGTCTTAAGATAAGCAAATGGAAGATTTATAAATATAACCAAAAGGGTAGAGATGAGAGATATCTAATGCTCCTTTAACTTGTTAATCAGGAGAAGCAATTACTGAGCCACAATCAAAGTTATGGTGCATAGTGACACTTCCCTGCACCCCCACAAATGTAAGCATTCAAGTGGTTTTCTTAAAAGTCACATGAAATTCGTCACTGATTACTTAAATTTAGCTACAACTGTACATTAAAAATTCCTCATGGGTAGAAAGCTTGCAATTTAAAGAATCCACAGCACTCTTGAACTGGGTAGGAACAAAGATATATACTCACACAAATAAGCTAAAGGAAAAGACGCAGCAAAGGCGAGCTGAGAAGCTGAGGAAATTCACATGATGAAGATAGCTGGCATTTAGCCAAAACTGAAAACTATAAATATTAATCAGATGAGAATCAGTGTCACTTTACTGCAAGAATGTTCTGTAATTAAAAGGGTGGGTATTGTGTTGTGCATGTTAGCACAGTTGCCACCCATAACATTGGATGCCAGCAGCTCCTGAGTGCTAGAACACAGATCTCTAAGGATGTCACCTAGCAGAGGATTTACTACATAAGCATCAGACATTTACGTCAAATTCAAATAACACTCTAAAATAAAGGGAGAAGAAATACCAGAGTTTCAAAATTATGCTTCTGTCTTGAAAAGGCAAGAAAAGTAATATTCATTGGATGCCTGTTAAATGCCAGGCATCTTCGAGATGCTTTCCATACATTATGTCACTAAATCCTTTTAATTCAAGCTTGCAGAAAAGGTGCCATCATAACCACATTTCAAAGATACAACAGTTCCTAAGTTGGCTTTGCAATCCAGGATATGGCTGCAGGTGAGTGTCTGAAGTGGAGCTAAAGCGAAGTATCCCTGACACTGACAAGTTTACAATCATAAGATTAGAATGCTGGATCATCCACATGAGCACTGAGTCTCCCAGGAAACTGATGACCTTAGAGTCGATGAGAAGGGTGGGAAGGAGGCACCAAAGCTCTCATTTGGGAAAATGAACAGTAACTCTACTAAGTTTCAGTGGTCAAGCAAAGGATGTTTGGGCAACCTACCAGGTATGTCAAAGGAGAGGGGATTGTTAATGGTTGAAAGAGCCAGTAGGGGCACAAAAGAATATTGTTCCCTTCTTTCTTCTGTGTCTGATCAAAGATAAGTGAGGATGAACAGCTTCTGCCCCAGCGGGGTGCAAAGGAAGTCATCCTGTCAAAGGAAAACAAGTTTTAGTTAGGTCAGAAGTGGAGGGACCTTTGAATGAAGAGGCCAGGAATGCAGAGGAGTTCCGATTAGATCACTGTGTTGTCTCTTCCTTGCCTACAGTCTAAATCCACATCCTTCAGGGTTATCTCAGCCCTCCATGATATGATCTTGTCCCGTTGTGCCCTCACTAGTGTTTAACAACCAGCTCTCTGGGAGGATAAAGTCCTGATTTTTTGCCAATTTCCTTGATGTAAATACTCCAACCAAACATGACTGACTTCCAGCTTCCAATGTGACATTAGTGAGAGCAGAGTTGGGGGAAGATACGCACAAGCAGCTTTTGAGGAATCAGTGCAAGTTGACTCACAAACACCACTGCCCTTACTCTTTCATGTTTTCCTGTCTCTTCTTCCCACCCTGTATTCTTGTTCAAAGATGAGGCTGCTCACTTGGGCAAGCTCTACATTGCACACCGTGGTAGTGCCATGTTCATCACAGTCCTCACTGGTATGTTTGTGTATTATGACAGTTACCCTTCAGATGGTGAGAAATATAGAGAAAGATGCCTTCCTTAATTTGCACAAAGGGCATCATTTGGTTTTCGTGCTGCTCAAAGACCACGTACTGCAAGTCATAAGCCAAATCCAGCCCACAGACATGCTGGGTTTAAAAATGCTTGCTTCTTTTATTTTTTAACTACCTTGCTAACATTTAAAAATAAACAAATCCCCAAATGTCTAAGTTCTCTTGAAAAAATCAGAGCAGGCTGTATTATTAACATATGGAAAGTTCTGACATCTAAAGCAAGATTGTCATTCAAAAGATATCAATATCCTTCAGTCATCCTGAATACTTACCATTTTTGCCTCAATAGTCCATTGGAATCTATGTCATCTGGACTCTCTCCCCTGCAGCTCCTCTTTTACCTTCACTCAGTTTCTAGAATAGTCTTTCCACCTTGGCACCTTGCACCTGCCATTCTTTCTGAAACTCTCCACTCTCCACCCTCTTCACTTGCCCAATTCCTACTCATCCTTCCATTCCAATTTAGACATAATTCCTACCATCAGCTCTCACCAAGACTTCCTAACAGCTTCCCACCTCCTTGTACCCAGGCCATGGGCCACAGAGCACTTGGAGTGACCTTTTTAAAATGTAAATCATAGCACAGTGCAATTTCAATGAAACACAGACTCCTTAAAATGACCTTTAAATAACTGTGAGGTTTGGACCTCTCTCCATTCTTTGTCACACTGTCTCCCTTTCTCCTTCACAAGCACACTGCACTTGTGCTCTGGCTGCCCCCTCTGCCTGGAATTCTCTTTCCCAAGTCTTCATAGAGCCCATATCTTCATATCATTCAGGTCTCAGAGCCAATCACCTGCATGCTCTCAGAGAGGCTTCTCAGTCATCTATATAAATGAGCAGCCCTCTTCCCTTCCAGCCTCCCTGCAATGACTCTTCATCACATCCCTTTGTTGCATTTTTCAGATATCCCCCAGCACATCCGGATCACAACTCCTGGTGGCGGATCTGTTGATCTGCACTTCTATTAAGCTGCTGTGAATGGTTCTGATTCACCAACTTGGGATGCCCGGGCTATAGTGGAGGTGATGGAATTCCAGTTGAGCTATTTCAAATCCTGAAAGATGATGCTGTGAAAGTACTGCACTCAATATGCCAGCAAATTGGGAAAACTCAGCAGTGGTCACCAGACTGGAAAAGGTCAGTTTTCATTCCAATCCCAAAGAAAGGCAGTGCCAAAGAATGCTCAAACTACTGCACAATTGCACTCATCTCACATGCTAGTAAAGTAATGCTCAAAATTCTCCAAGCCAGGCTTCAGCAATACGTGAACCATGAACTTCCAGATGTTCAAGCTGGTTTTAGAAAAGGCAGCGGAACCAGAGAGCAAATTGAAAACATCTGCTGGATCATCAAAAAAGCAAGAGAGTTCCAGAAAAACGTCTATTTCTGCTTTATTGACTATGCCAAAGCCTTTGACTGTGTGGATCACAAGAAACTGTGGAAAATTCTGAAAGAGATGGGAATACCAGACCACCTGACCTGCCTCTTGAGAAACCTATATGCAGGTCAGGAAACAACAGTTAGAACTGGACATGGCACAACACACTGGTTCCAAATAGGAAAAGGAGTACATCAAGGCTGTATATTGTCACCCTGCTTATTTAACTTATATGCAGAGTACATCATGAGAAACTCTGGGCTGGAAGAAGCACAAGCTGGAATCAAGATTGCCAGGAGAAATATCAATAACCTCAGATATGCAGATGACACCACCCTTATGGCAGAAAGTGAAGAGGAACTAAAAAGCTTCTTAATGAAAGTGAAAGAGGAGAGTGAAAAAGTTGGCTTAAAGCTCAACATTCAGAAAACGAAGATCATGGCATCTGGTCCCATCACTTCATGGGAAATAGATAGGGAAACAGTAGAAACAGGGTCAGACTTTATTTTTTTGGGCTCCCAAATCACTGCAGATGGTGATTTCAGCCATGAAATTCAAAGAGGCTTACTCCTTGGAAGGAAAGTTATAACCAACCTAGATAGCATATTCAAAAGCAGAGATATTACTTTGCCAACAAAGGTCTGTCTAGTCAAGGCTATGGTTTTTCCAGTAGTCATGTATGGATGTGAGAGTTGGATCGTGAAGAAAGCTGAGGACCAAAGAATTGATGCTTTTGAACTGTGGTGTTGGAGAAGACTCTTGAGAGTCCCTTGGACTGCAAGGAGATCCAACCAGTCCATTCTAAAGGAGATCAGTCCTGGGTGTTCTTTGGAAGGAATGATGCTAAAGCTGAAACTCCAGTACTTTGGCCACCTCATGTGAAGAGTTGACTCATTGGAAAAGACTCTAATGCTGGGAGGGATTGAAGGCAGGAGGAGAAGGGGACGACAGAGGATGAGATGGCTGGACGGCATCCCTGATTCGATGGACGTGAATTTGAGTGAACTCCGGGAGTTGGTGATGGACAGGGAGGCCTGGCGTGCTGCAATTCATGGGGTTGCAAAGAGATGGACACGACTGAGCAACTGAACTGAACTAGCCAAAAAGTTATGGAAAAACCTGAACTAACTTTTTGACCAACCCAATATAATAGGTGAGAAAAAAAATGTAGCAAGCATGTTGAGGATTGCTGTGGCTCATTGTTAGTGATTTGTTCCTTCTGAGTTTTTGTAGTTCAGTACCGCAGTGATGGTATGATACCACAAACCCAGCATGCTTTTATTACCATCAGTTCCCTGTCTGTTTATTAGTGATTTCTAATGCTTCCATCATCAAAATTCTACAGAACTGCTAGAAACAAAACCACAAATTCCTCCAGTCCCCATGAAGAACAGTTATGATCATACTAGTGAATGGATGGAGCGTAGGATGGACACCCAGAGGTGAACTCAGCAAGTTAATAGGATGAAACAAGCACAGACACATGTTAAGAAGAAAGCCACAGAATCTACGGGTGCTCAAGAATTGATGGGAAAGTGTCTAATGTCACGAAGAATTGTTAGATTAAAATCTTACTTAATGGCGATGAAAATACAAAGCCTAAAGGAAAAGAAAGAAATGGAAAGTGCCCATGTGATTAGCAAATGTGAATAAATCTTGTGAGTAGAGGGACTGTTTTGCTGCCAGGGTGAACATGAGAGTCACAGAAAAATTATTTCCCAGCAGCTTTGCAAGCTTTTGAGTTTCTCTTAGCAAAATTGATGCCGTTTGGTATGTCATTTCCATGACAAGCTTCCATATTAAATACTTAAATAGGAAAAAAAAGTCCCAAGTCAAATCTGAAAGCCCACAGCCAATAACCGGAAATGCAATTCAGTCAGTATAAGACTGACAGTATTGAAGTTGTCCACCCCCCTGCTAAGAAGAAATATCACTCTTCTCTGAAATTTCCCTCATTTCCCAATTTGATAGAATCTCTCCTAGGACTATATATATATATATATATATACACATATATATATATATTTATATGCAATATTTTAGTTAATCCTCACAAGAACCCTTTGAGGTAGCTACAATATTTTCCCCATTTTATAGATGAAGTCAACTGAGACTTAAGGATGTTAAGTAATTTACTCAAGTCCATACAGCCAAAAGGTGATTAGGATGCTATTTACATTCAGCCCATCTGATGCCAGAATGAAATAATTTGTAAAGCACTCAGTTCAGCAATCGAATGCTTAGAGTGATCTTTTCACACTAGGGTTTCCTCATGCCCCTCCCCATCTGCACCATTTGGTAGGTATTAATCCTACACTACCTTATGCTCCAAATTATGCAATGTTTATTGCTGAAGAATTGGGAAGGATACAAGAGTAAGTCTATAAAGTATCTCACTCTTTCTGAAGTTAATCACCACCCAACTAAGAAGCTCAAGGAAGAACCATTTTGCTGGAACATTTCAAAATCTGCCATTTTCAAAGGAAAAAATAAATAAATCTCAGCCCCTGAGCCAAGACTGAACACCTGTAGACAGACTTGAACATGCAGTTTAAACAATAACCAAAAAAGCATCCTTGTACAAAATACAGATGAGACTGTCAAAGGAAAGAAAATGGTAAATCACAGTGAGTTTCCAAGCCTGAACCAATTCAGCATCACTTCTGAGCAGAGCAGGTACTGGATATTATACCTGGGGACCCTGACTCTAACCAACGTTCATTTTTATTCTGAATTCTTGTTTTGAGCAGTACAACCCGGCAAGCTTTCAGAGGTCACACCCACAGGTGGTATATAATAAATCCTAACAGACACTTTCTCTTTTCTTCCCTAAACACATAATAACAATTTCCACATCCTGTTTCAGCTTAGACCTTTAGACTTTCTGAACCCAGGGAGTCCTGACATGGAGATATAATTTTCTTTAAATCCCTCTGAAGCAATCCTTTCATCTGTGATAAAATTACAGTATCACACTCCCTCCCTCCTTTGTGCGATAGACTCAAAAGAAGCTGGGTCATAAGTATTCGAGGACAGAAAACTTTGATGTGAAATCAATAATCATATATTTGCCTCTTTTCCAATGACTGCAATTTGGGTTTTGGCCCATCTTTAATCCTTGTTGCACTTCTGCACACTGCACTTCTCCTCTGTATCCTGGACCTGCACATCAGGGCCAGCCCCCTCTTCTCCCAACACTTCCCAAGCGGCTAGGAAGTGACAGACATCACCTGGCCATTTTGGAGAGATGTCAAGGTACTCTTCCATGAGGCTGGGTGACAAAATTTTCCATCCTGACTCTCAAGAGGCTCCCAGGTGAGAGTTCCAATTTTTAAAGTCCCCAAAGAAGAAATGGCAGAGAGGCAGAGAGGCCTTTGAAAAGAGAATTTCATTCACCAAAGATGTGAGTCTCATTATGACCTTCAGTTGGAGCGCAGTGATGTTTAGAAAGCTGAAGAAGTAAAAGAGAACCAAAACAAATATTTTATATGTTTAATATATATTTAGTAGAATTATATTTTATATAATTTATATCAATAATAGTATGCATGTATGCTAAGTCACTTCAGTCATGTCTGACTCTGTGACTCTATGGACCATAGCCCGCCAGGCTCCTCTGTTCTTGGGATTCTTCAGGCAAGAATACTAGAGTGAGTTGCTATGACCTCCTCCAGTGGATTTTCCCCACCCAGGGATCACACCCATGTATCTTATGTCACCTGCATTGGCAGGCAGGTTCTTTACCACTAGCACCACCTGGGAAACCCTAATAGTATACATTTATATAACCACATTATATAATGTGTATAATAAAATTATATAATACATGTATGTATATATAGCATATGTATATATACATGCATATATATATATATATATATTTTTTTTTTTTTAAGTCGCTCAGTCACGTCTGACTCTTTGTGACCCTATAGACTATACAATCCATGGAATTCTCCAGGCCAGAATACTGAAGTGGGTAGCCTTTCCCTTCTCCAGGGGATCTTCCCAACCCAGGGATCAAACCCAGGTCTCCTGCACTGCACACAGGTTCTTTACCAGTTGAGCCACCAAGGAAGCCCAAGAATACTGGAGTGGGTAGCCTATCCCTTCTCCAGCAGATCTTCCCAACCTAAGAATCGAACCGGAGTCTCCTGTATTGCCTGCAGACTTTTTACCAGCTGAGCCACCAGGGAAGCACACATGCATTATAGACATGCATGTATATACACACATATACATACATCTCATATATGAGATATAACAAAGATTATCACTATAAAAACACCCTTTAATCCTCACTTGGGGGTGTAAAGCATTTCAAGCTGGTTCACTCCATCACTCAACTCTCCTTTCTCTTATTCCTCCTAACTTTGCTCTCACACTTTCTAGAGACATACATATATTCACTTACTCAAAAGAGCCACTGACGTGTTCGTGCATCTTCAAAAAGTTTGTACAGCTAGAACCAAGGCAAGTAGACATGTGTCCCTTGGCCATTAAGCTGGCCAATAATGTAACATCCCTGATGAAGTCAGTAATGGATTGATGCCTTTCTAACTGCTATTCCTTAAATATTTAAATTTTTACATTTCTTTACAGTAGTATAAGTCTTGAAATATAAAAGTATACTTTTAAAATGTACATATTTAAAGCCCTAGCTTCACTGTTAGGAAATGGAAGCTACCTATATACTCTTGCTTCAGATGTGCTTTAATCTACTCTGCAAACCAGAAGTCCAGGAGGCAAACTGACCAGTCTCCTGAGAGCAGTTTGAGAAGTGAGTGCTCAGATTTGCACCTGCTCCTTGGGAATCTTGGTCCTTTCCCAAGAAGATGAGCCATATTTTCTTTCCCATCACCATGGTTCTGAACTGGAAGTACATATTTTCTCCCTCACATTACATTTTCAGTAATATTTTGGTTCCTTTCATGGAATTTATAGCAAAGAGCCCAAGTGGCCTGCCCTCCAGTGAGACTTTGGGAAACTTTCGGGACTGTTGCTGGGGATGGGAAGGACTCTGGCCTTGACTGTGGACACACACCTAAAACACCTACTGCTTTCTGCACAGCATCCGTTCCAGTTTCTTCAGGCAAGAGTCTGCTAACAGTCCTTTAGGAAAATGCTCACCCCCAACTTTCAATTCATCTGTCCAATGGGGCATGTGTCCCAAAAATGGCACAGTAACCGATTCGGAGGTCAGGATGTTTGCATGAACCCTCAGGAAAGGGGAACTTTTTCTAGGAGGTTTGGCAAACTGGTAGAAGGGAAACCTGGAGTGCCATTTGGCCATTTCCTGCCACCATGTGAAAAGAAAGATGAGGCCACAGGGAGGGAGCAGAGATTCCAGAAAGAAAAGGATTTCTGAGGCCATGACTTCATAACTGATCTAGCCATGCGTAAGGCCAGTTATGACCCAGAATATCAATTACACAAACAAATACCTTCCCTTCTTTGCTTAAACCCATCTGAGTTAGGTGTTTTTGGTCCCTTGCAACTAAAGACGTCCTGAATAAAAGCAGGCTGTATAATCAGACTTTCCCTCCATAACCAAAAAAAAAAATTATTTTAAGATTTTACCCTCAGATTAGGAGGTGAGGTCTTTCTCTGAGGATGGATAACAGTCCATCTCTGGATCTGGATCTCTAATTTGCAAGAAAATTAAAACAGAACCAAAACCCACTTGAACTAAATGCATTAACAGAAAGAGCATTCAGTCCTTTAACAAGCATTTATTGAGCACTAAATACTTGCTGGATAAGTCACTGTGCCCAACATTGGGACAGCCTCTGAAAGAGAGGTAGCATTGCTCTCCTGTTGCTCACAGTCCCCGGAGGAAGCCAGAATATGAGTAAGTACTATGCCACGTGACGACAGGTGTTTTGGAGAAAAATAAAGCTGGATGGGGATTGTGGGGGGGATAGGGAATGGTAGGGAATGGGGGATGGGTTGATAGGAGAGGCCTCTCATCTGAGCAGAAACCTGGAGACATTGTGGGAGGGACACACACAGCTCTCCGTGCGGGGGGTCAGAGGGGGGTGGGGGGCAGGAGGCGGGGGGAGGGAAAATGGTTCAGGTCAGAGGGTGGAGCACCAGGGAAAACTCAAAGGTGGGAATGTGCTGGGCTGTACCCATGATCAGCCAGGAGACTGATGTGGTTGAGACAGGTAAGGAGGGATCCAAAGGAAGTCAAGTCAGAGTTAGGAGAGAGGCCAGATCCTGGGATCCCCCAAGGCATTGGAAAGACTATACTTTGACTCTGACTCAGATGGGAACCACTAGAGGGTTTTGAGACGAGACGAGATATGACCTGACATCACAAAAAGAATCAAATAGTTTCGCTTTAGAAAGTGAGTAAGGGGATGGGCAGGGCGGAGTAAGACAGGGGCTGAGAGAGAAGTCTCTAGGTAATCCCACTAAAGCTTTTAGACAGAAATTTGTATAAAAACATCCAAATCCAAGTAGTTTGTTGGTATGATACTGTAAAGGGAAGAAATGAAGACTACTGAAAATGATTCACAATTATACCGGCCAGTGAAAGAGTTCAAAACCATAGTGCAGAAATAATTATTTCAGTCTCTCACAGTTCCAGACCAGTGGCTCTCAATCAGGGGAATGTTTGACAATATCTGACGACCTCTGGGGTTGTCATGATTTGCAGCAGGCAAGGCGGGGAGAGAGTGCTCCTGGAAGCTTGCGGATAGAAGCCAGGGAGGCTGCTGAACATCTATAAGGCCCAGCACAGGCCCCCACTGACAAAGAACTATCCAGCCCCAGATGTCAATAGAGCTGAGGATGAAAAACCCGAGTCTGGAGGATGTAAAGACTCATTGTTCTTAGTTTTTGTGTTAGTGATTCTTAAACTGGCAATAAATATGAAATCAGAGAAGCACAAAATGGATTTGATTATTTTCCTCCTTGGATAAATCATTTGAAAGGCAAAGATTATAGCTGCTATTTTACATTTAAGAACAACTTATTAAAAAAAAAATGAACAGTGGCCTATGTTCTCAAATAGACCATTGGGGGTAAAAGTGACATAAGAGTATTCCTAGATTTGCAATGGAAGAAAACTTAATTTTTTTAATATGAAAATGTCATTCCAGAGAAACAAAAGTACCTGGCACAGATTTTGCTTTGGGGAGGAAAATGCCTTTGAAAACCCAACTAGTTGCATAATTAAGTGATAATGAATGCAGAGCTGTACTTTGTATTCCATTCCAGCACATTGGAGTTGAATCTGAGCTTGAAAAGCTAAATCCCTCAGTGTTCTGGCCCCTCATCAGTGAAGTGCAAATCAAGGCCTTTAACTGCTACAGAAGGGGTAGCTCCAAAAAAAAGTGTGAACTACAAATATGATGTTTTCAAACTGCCTGCTTTCTAATGATATGCTAACTGTATGTAATAAAAAGAGATGCTTCATTGGAACAAGAAAGCGAACTATCATATGTGATGTTTTATGTACAATGGAGCAATAATCTATTTAAAATAAAAGAAAGGCTCTTAAATCCCATTTTATATGGTGAGCAGAAACACTTTCTGGATTTTTAACTCACTGATGGTTGTACCTAGAGAAAGACTAAATAATATTTTATATTTGTGCTCTAGCCAGCATTATGTATCAGAAAGATGTGTGAGAGTACATATGCGTGTTGGAACGAGCTTTCTCCTAGGTTATAGAAATGCAACATTGTACAGTTAGTCCTTGGAAACTAGTTTTAAACTAAACTGGAGAAACATTAACCTTAATAGAGGTTCTGCAAACAAGAAATTCATGACTTGATGAACTACTTAATATGTTCTCATCATAATTAAAGAACATAATATAGCAACCTGTGGCTAGGCAATCATTCAAAGGAGCCCATATCATTCGATTTTTTTTTTTTAAAGAACTAACCATTTAAATTTCCTTATTTTTGGCTGTGCTTCAAGGTATGCGGGATCTTCCCCAAACAGAGACAGAACCCGTGCTCCCTTCAGTGGAAGCGGAGTCTTAACCACCGGACTGCCAGGGAAGTCCTGATACTGAGGTTTAAAAATGAACAAGCATAAAGTTAGGATTTCCCTGGCGGTCCAGCGATTAAGAATTTGCCTACCAATACAGGGGACATCGGTTCAGTCCCTGGTTGGGGACTATCCCACATACCTTGGAGCAATTAAGCCTGTGCACCACAGCTATTGAGCCTATGAGCCGCAACTAGTGAGCCAGCAGGCTGCAAATCCTGAAACCCTCACACCTGGAGCCCATGCTCCACAAGAGAAAGCCTGCACAGCAATGAAGACCCAGTACAGCCAAAAATAAATATATATATATATATTTTTAAATAGGATAAAGGTGGAAGAGATAGAAATTTGTTTTTGCTTCTATTCAAATTACTATTTTCTCAAATAAGGGATAAAACAAAAATTCCACATACAAAGAATTTAGGAGGTAAGCCTGCTGCTGCTGCTGCTAAGTCACTTCAGTCGAGTCCAACTCTGTGTGACCCCATAGACGGCAGCCAACCAGGCTCCCCCGTCCCTGGGATTCTCCAGGCAGGAACACTGGAGCAGGTTGCCATTTCCTTCTCCAGTGCATGAAAGTGAAAAGTGAAAGGGAAGTCGCTCAGTCGTGTCCGACTCTTTATGACCCCATGGCAGCCCAGGCTCCTCTGTCCATGGGATTTTCCAGGCAAGAGTACTGGAGTAGGGTGCCATCGCCTTCTCCGGGAGGTAAGCCTGATAGGGAGCAAAACACATAATCTAATGTATGTTCAAGTTCGAGTACCATTTTTATAAATAGGTAGAGTTAAACATCTGACAAAAAAACAAGGCTCTACAATAAAGGAGTAAACAAATGACAGAAGCTGTGAGAAAACACACATCCATTTAATACAACTAGTATCTACTAGATTTAACAGAGAGCACAGATTCTTGCTTAGCTTTGACCCCAGGCACATACCATGGTGCAACAGCCCCTGGAAGGAACCGACCTGTTACAGATCTGCTAAAGGGACTGCCAGGAAAGACCAGGACAGTGATCATACCAGGCTGTCCGATCAGCCTGTTCCCTATACAGTGGTAACACAATAATGGAAGGAAGAAGTTTGGGCAAACCAGATTGGTGACACAGTAAGACAGACCCTATATATATATATATATATGTGTGTGTGTGTGTGTCCCTTTCATAAATACACATCCATCCAACTCTTTTTGCTTAAGAACTCTCTGGGTGAGACAAGCAAGTAGCTGCTTCTGCTGGATCCGGTCAAACCAGTATAATTAATTAATCATGCATATCCATATTGCCCTGCCTTTACTGCAAGCTGGCATTCCTGTACCAACACAACTGTGGACTGGGAAGCTTGCAATCTGCAGCAAGAGATTTGGATAGAAGCAGTCAAGGTCATGGGCTTCCCTGGTAGCTCAGATAGTAAAGAATACACCTGCAATGCTGGAGACCTGGGTTCGGTCACTGGGTTGGTAAAATCCCCTGGAGGAGGGCATGTCAACCCATTCCACTATTCATGCCTGGAGAATCCCCATAGACAGAGGTGCCTGGCAGGCTATAGCCCATGGGGTCATAATGAGTCAGACAGGACTGAACAATCTAAGCACAGCACAGTCAAGGTCATAGCACAGAGATTGGGATGTGAAGGAGGCCTTTGGGATGTCTTTGCTGATGCCAAACAGGAAATGGCATCAGCCTGCTTGAAGTTCAAGAGTGATGTGATCTACTTGATGGATGACCCACAAATTAAACAGACCATTTCAGGTAAGTGGTTAGAGGGTTCAATGAGCTAAAACTTCTTTTCTGGTATTTTCAGATTTGAAGATACCCCTAAGATAGGCCAGTGTCACAAGAGAGGCTGGACTCTGGGAACTGTATTACTTGAGCTGTGCTTTGAACTATCAAATTTTTAATGGTAATGTCTTTTCTCGCAAAGTGGATCTCTGTTACCCCTAGAATTTAGCTTTTAAAGACAGTCTTTAGCAAGATCCTGCTCAGGAGGAAGAACTAAGAGCCACAGAGGACATAGTTGGGATTTGAAAGAAAATTCATTGAAGCATCATTTTAAATAGTTTCTTCTGAAAGAAGGTGTAAAATAATGGTATGGCTATGGATTTTACCTCCATATTTTTTTTCCTTCTTTGTCACCATAAATCAGAAAAAAAAAATCAAGCAATTTTATTGCAAAGGCAATAGAAATATTTTAATGCCTCTGAAGGCCCAGCAGAAATGAAAACACTTCTGTCTAGATAGGAAGGTTAAAGAAATTTTGACTTTTGAGAGAGATGCACAGATGTTTTTTTGAACTCTAAGCAATAAATTGGCTCACAGGTTTGCTTCAGTGTGACATATTTGTCAGAGTCCCTGATGACAAATAACAGAATCTACCTTGGCTGTTTTAAGCAGAGAGGGATTTATTAAAAGTTATGTAAAGTAGCCACCCCACAGGATTCTCTAGAGAAATATTACTGCCAACTCTGCTCAGCATCCTCTCTTGGGACCCAGTACCACAAGCTCCCACTGTTGCCCCAGATGAAAAGTGTATCATTGCTCCACCACACCCAAAAGTCTGACTCACCCCCATGTGTGGCCAGCTCCTCTCACTCCTGTCTTCTAAATCAGATCTCATGTGGGTGGTCCCATCTGACAGAACCTGTCCACACACAGGCATCCCAGGTGTCAGAGAGTCCAGAGACCTGGGCTTGCAAGGTGAGAAATCATCAAAAAGTAGAGAGAATATTCAAAGTCATTCATTTAACAAATGACAGCCACAAATGAAAAAAGTCCAATATGAATCCCAATTTCATTCATATTTCTTCTCCCTAAACCCCACATTCTGGGCAGCCTGATCTCGTTATTATTTCCCATACGTCCTACTTCCCAGTTCTGGAATATGAGGCTTATTTAAGAAAACACAACGACAAGGCAAAAAAATCTGGATTTGAACCCAAGTCTATTCTCACAACCCAGGTTTTCCTCTCAGTCATGTGCCAAGAGTAAATTTAAAGTATACTCTTCACATTGTTCCCAAATACCAAGTTCTCTGTATTAGCTACTTAGTACCAGATACAAAGCTGACAGCAATTTCATTCTTTTCAACTGTTACATTTTTAATGCTTGCAATTGAGTCTTAGATCAGCCACCTAGAAATTATGTAATGTTTGGGCAAATTACTTAACCCTCTGAATCTGTCATCTCATCCACAAAGTGGAAATGATGAGAGTTTCTCACATAGTTGATGCAATGACATCTTTGGAAACAGGGCACAAGCTTAGACTAGAATAGAGACAATGAATATCAGGGCCACACATCAAGGAAACAAAAACCAGCCTTATGCTTTAAGGGTGTAAGTAGGTGCATATCTGTATGATTACAATGGTCCCAGGAAGCCCTTCCAGCCCTCATCGAGGCCCCCTACACACACACACACACACACACACACACACACGCGCGCGCGCGCACGCTACCTGCTCATTGATGACTATAAAGTCAGGGAGCTGCCAGGGTACAACTATAAGAAATGGGGTTGACAAGATCATGGATTTGAATAACCTACTTTGAGACAGAAGTGAGGGTTATGAGGTCCCATTCTGAGAGCAGTGGTACAGGAAGAGAAGGGCAGAAGGCACAGGACACTGCACAGGTTTCTGGTGGCAGGAGATGGGCACCACAGAGGGCCACCTGGCAGTGGAAAGGAGTGATTTGGCCACTGAAGTGGCCCAGACAGCCTTCAAAGGGGCAAATGACAAGCTCTGCTTGACTAACCTGGGGAGTGAGTGGTGCGTATAAACAACCCACAAGACCCAGGGTAGGGATCACAAAAGACCGGAAAACCATGATGTCCAGTTCACCTGACGATGGAAACAAACTACCCACAACTCCTGGGCAAGGCAGCTTGGAAACAAGCCTCATTGTCAAGAGGATGAAGGCAGGAACTGGCATCTAGCAGGCTCTTGTGGCTGGATAAGCACACCCCTCTCACTCTCAGAGAGGAAAATAACCCCAGCTCTGAAATATGTTAGTCTGAAGAACTATCTTTGTATAGCAAGATTATTTCCTACATCTAACTTGGCTCAGTATCAATGTTGCTATTGTTGTTCAGTCACTGAGTCACGTCCAACTCTTTTGTGACCCCATGGACTGCAGCATGCTAGGCTTCCCTGTCCTTTACTATCTCCCAGAGTTTGCTCAAACTCATGTCCATTGAGTCACCGAGGCTATCTAACCATCTCATTCTCTGCCACCCCATTCTCCTTTTGCTTTCAATCCTTCCCAGCATCAGGGTCTTTTCCAGTGAGTCGGCTCTTTGCATCAAGTGGCCAAAGTATTGGAGCTTCACCTTCAGCATCAATCCTTCCAATGAATATTCAAGGTTGATTTCTTTTAGGATTGACTGGTTTGAGCACCTTGCTGCCCAAGGCATTCTCAAGAGTCTTCTCTAGCACCACAGTTTAAAGGCATCAATTCTTTGGTGCTCAGCCTTCTTTATGGTCCAGCTCTCATGTCTGTACATGACTACTGGAAAAACCATAGCTTTGACTATATGGACCTTTGTCAGCAAAGTGATGTCTCAGTTTTTTAATATGCTGTCTAGATTTGTCAGAATGTGTATAGGACTTGCCTAAGGCCACAGAGATAATAACTGCTGAATCTAAGATAAAAATCCAGGTCTATAAAACCTTACTGTTACCATCACTCACTCATTCATCCACTCAAGGGACAGGCATGTTTGGGTACATGGCATGTGCTATAAACTTTGGGTAAACATAGTTGTTATTCAACTCCTGTGTGCATGTGTGCTAAGTTGCTTCAGTTATGTCCAATTCTTTGTGACCCTCTGGACTATAACCTGCCAGGCTCCTCTGTCCATGGGATTCTCCAGGCCAAGAATATTGGAGTGGCTTACCATGCCCTCCAGGGGATCTTCCTGACCCAGGGATCGAACCTGAGTCTCTTAAACAGCTCCTGCATTGGCAGGCTGGTTCTTTATCACAAGCTCCACCTGGGAAGCCTATTCAACCCCTGCTCCTCCAAAAATGTTCCTTCTGCCAATTTAATTCAATTATTCTTTTTACTCAGCTTAAGCAGATTGAAAGGATAACAGAATCTGATCTTCCCTTTAGCCTTATTTTCACAAACCCTAAGACCCACTCTGCCTCTCCTTTTTCAAGGATTTCTTGTTCTTGTATTATCTGTTTGTTTTCTGGCCTTTAGCTCACTTACAAAGGAAGATGAAAGAGGAAATAAGCCCAGTGATTTGAGTCTCTCCCATCACCCCCACTCCTTCCTTCTGTCTGGGAGGAGAGCTTGGGACTATAGGGAGGAACCAAAAAGTGGTCAAGAACACTCTCCCTCGGGTCCAGCCATGCTTCCTTGGGGCACAGAGTGGGGGCAAGAGAGATATGCCCAGTCACATTTCCCAATGTGCCCAAATGAGGGAGACACGCTTCCCTTGCCCATCCCCCAGGCATGCTCCCCCATTCACACCAAGAGACAGCTAACCCTGGACACATGCTCCCTTTAAAACGCTACCCATGAACAAACCTAGCAAACCCAGACGGTCATTAACTTTGCCACTTATCAGAATGACTGTCAGCCCAGTTACACAGTGAGGCCAGACCAAATCAACTTTGATTTATTTGAACCATATAACTCACTAAGTACATTTATTTGTCACAGTGGCTCTGATCACTCCCTGACAGGGTGTCTCATGGCTGCTCAGGGGCAAAACGAACAGAACTGTTCCCAGATCCATCAATAGACAGGACATGGGTGAGCTAAGTGCCAAGAGACCCACAAGACACCTCCAGGAAATGTTCTCAGAGACACCTATGTTGTCACCGTGACTGGAGAAGCTCAGCATTGCAGTACCTGCATCTGGTTTTGATCAGCGTTGCCTCCTCCGGTGTCCAAGAAAGGCTAAAGACAAAGCACACCTAGCCCAGCTGCCAAATTTACTACTGGACCTATTAGATGGGGCTATTGTCACCCTGTTTATTTAATTTATATGCAGAGTACATCATAAGAAACGCTGGGCTGGAGGAAGCACAAGCTGGAATCAAGATTGCTGGGAGAAACATCAATAACTTCAGATATGCAGATGACACCACCCTTATGGCAGAAAGTGAAGAACTAAAGAGCCTCTTGATGAAAATGAAAGAGAACAGTGGAAAAGTTGGCTTAAAGCTCAACATTCAGAAAATGAAGATCATGGCATCTGGTCCCATCACTTCATGGCAAATAGATGGGGAAACAGTGGAAACAGTGTCAGACTTTATTTTTCTGGGCTCCAAAATCACTGCAGATGGTGATTGCAGCCATGAAATTAAAAGACACTTACTCCTTGGATGGAAAGTTATGACCAACCTAGATAGCATATTCAAAAGCAGAGACATTACTTTGTCAACAAAGGTCTGTCTAGTCAAGGCTATGGTTTTTCCAGTGGTCATGTATGAATGTGAGAGTTGGACTGTGAAGAAAGCTGAGCACCGAAGAATTGATGCTTTTTAACTGTGTTGTTGGAGAAGACTCTTGAGAGTCTCTTGGATTGCAAGGAGATCCAACCAGTCCATCCTAAAGGAGATCAGTCCTGGGTGTTCATTGGAAGGACTGATGTTGAAGCTGAAACTCCAATATTTTGGCCACCTGATGAGAAGAGCTGACTCATTTGAAAAGACCCTGATGCTGGGAAAGATTGAGGGCAGGAGGAGAAGGGGACGACAGAGGATGAGATGGTTGGAGGGCATCACCGAGTCAATGGACATGGGTTTGGGTAGACTCCAGGAGTTGGTGATGGACAGGGAGGCTTGGCATGCTGCGGTTCATGGGGTTGCAAAGAGTTGGACATGACTGAGCGACTGAACTGAACTGAACTTGAGTCTTAAAGGAGCCATGTGGGAAATGTTCTTTGACTCAGCAATTCAGCTCCTCTAGGAATTTACCCTAGGGCTTTCCTAGTGGCTCAGACAATAAAGAATCCGCAGGAATTTGTCTTAATGCATGCAAACATTTCACTACAAAATGTGACCATGATGATGATGATGATGATGGAGAAAACAGGAGATCAATCTTGGCACTGGTCTATGCATTTCTTGTATATTAACTCAGTTTATCTTCATAACAGCCCCACCAGGTAAGTGCTGTTATTGTTACCACTTTACAAATGAGGAAACTGAAACATCAGTTAATTAATTTCTCAATATTAAACAGCCAGTAACAAGCAGAGCTGGACATGGGGCCCTGGCAGTCTAACTTCAGAGACTACTCTCTTAACTAGCTATGCTATTTGCAAGAAGCCTAGTGTGTTTTATTTTTCAATCATGCAGAACTTTCCAATTTACATCTTTTAGTCCTCAACAAAGAATGATAAAGAATCCATAATAGTATTCTTAGCTAAAGCTTCAATACTCTGGCCATCTGATGCAAAGAGCCAATTCATTGGAAAAGACCCCAATGCTGGGAAAGACTGAAGGCAAAAGGAGAAAAGGGTGGCAGAGGTTGAGATGGTCAGACAGCATCATTGACTCAATAGACACGAATTTGAGCAAACTCTGGGAGATATGAAGGACAGGAGAGTCCGGTGTGCTGCAGTCCATGGGGTTGCAAAGAGTCAGGCACAACTTAGTGACTGAACGACAACAGAACAACAGTAAAATAGAATTACCAAGATACCTTTGCATATCTGAGGTTATTGATATTTCTCCCGGCAATCTTGATTCCAGCAGATGACACCACCCTCGTGGCAGAAAGTGAAGAGGAACTAAAAAGCCTCTTGATGAAAGTGAAAGAGGAGAGTGAAAAAGTTGGCTTAAAGCTCAACATTCAGAAAACGAAGATCATGGCATCTAGTCCCATCACTTCATGGCAAATAAATGGGGAAACAGTGGAAACAGTGTCAGACTTTATTTTTCTGGGCTCCAAAATCACTGCAGATGGTGATTGCAGCCATGAAATCAAAAGACGCTTACTCCTTGGAAGGAAAGTTATGACCAACCTAGATAGCATATTCAAAAGCAGAGACATTACTTTGCCAACAAAGGTCCGTCTAGTCAAGGCTATGGTTTTCCCAGTGGTCATGTATGGATATGAGAGTTGGACTGAGCGCTGAAGAATTGATGCTTTTGAACTGTGGTGTTGGAGAAGACTCTTGAGAGTCCCTTGGACTGCAAGGAGATCCAACCAGTCCATTGTAAAGGAGATCAGCCCTGGGATTTCTTTGGAAGGACTGATACTAAAGCTGAAACTCCAGTACTTTGGCCACCTCAAGTGAAGTGTTGACTCATTGGAAAAGACTCTGATGCTGGGAGGGATTGAGGGCAGGAGGAGAAGGGGACGACAGAGGATGAGATGGCTGGATGGCATCATCGACTCGATGGACATGAGTTTGAGTGAACTCCGGGAGTTGGTGATGGACAGGGAGGCCTGGCGTGCTGCAATTCATGGGGTCGCAAATAATAGGACATGACTGAGCGACTGAACTGAACTGAAGATACCTTTGAAAAGAAGTAATAAAACCCTCAGGCAAAATAAGACACAGTTTACTTTTTTAGGTATATTTAAGCTACCTGGCTTCCTGGCTTGGAACAGTCACCTTGCTGTATTCTCACATGGTGGAGGGTAAGGTCATCTCTGTCATGTCTCTTCTTCTAAGGGCACTAATTCCATTCTTAAGGCCTCTGCCTTCATGACATTACCTCCTAAAGGTCCCATCTCCAATTTCTATTGCATAGGGGTTAGGTCTTCAATTAAATGAATGTTAGAGGGACACAATATTTAGTCCATAGCAGCACCAAGATTCACTGAAGTTAACAAATGTGTTCAAAATCACACAACCAATGACTAGCAGAGACAAAATTCAAATGTTGTGAACCCAAAACTAAATGTTCTTTCAACCATTTATGTTTCTAAGGGATTATGAGAGCTTGCACCTTAAAAAAAAAAAAAAAAACACCACTGCAAGCTAAATTTAATATTTCATCCTATGGTTTTATGAAAATCAAAAAATGCCCAACCTCCAAGTACCTGAGAGTTTCCATGAAGGATAGGACTTAAAAAATAGAGATGATTGATGTCCTTAACCTTTATTTCACCTCAAACATTCCCAATAAAAAGTAGCTCAAGGTCCCAACCTTTGCATCCTCTTATTTCCCTCTTCTCTTTACCACGACAGGTGGCCACAAATATTATGTTTTAGTGAATCCTCTATGATTTCTTTTGATAAACAAAGGTTTATCAAAACCTTTGTTTCTGAGGTGGATTTCCTCAGAATGTGATATCTGCAATGCTAGATTTTGTTGACCTATTTGTGGAAATGTTGTGATGGCTTTCCTGGTTAATGAACTATTTCAACTGTGCCTGAGCAAACCCTCCGTTCTCAGGAAAGTCATTGCCAGGTGAACACCCAATTCTGAACAATGCCACCTCATAAACGAGCTACACTGAGTTAGCACAAAACCCCACAGGTCTGGGCTGGCAGCAGGAGATAGTCAGGGATGGGGGGTTTGAGGACATGAGCTCTACAGACTGTTCTCTGGAGTGTACTGGAGGGTAGGAGTCCCGCTCTTCAGAACCCTGGCAGCTGGAATAAATGCATTTTCACTGATTAGTTCAACCTGCAATTTGCAGAAATCTGATTCCTTTTACTACGTTTGGCTATTTCAGTGTTGCGGCATTACCAGCCCTCCACCTGGGCATGGAACTCCCATTGATTTTAAACTTCTGCTTCCCCCCACTTTCCCCTGCCCTGAAAAGCTACTTCCAAAAATTTCCTTCACAAAAGGATCACCTTCTGTCTTCATTCTTCCTTAGCTAGCATTACAGCTCTGACATCATCAAAATTCTCCCCAGAGACCCAGAGAACGGGTCTTAGAAACACATTTGTACAATCACCCTGTCTTGGTTTTGCTTCAGTCAATTAGCTCCGGGCACAAGTTATTAAAAAGTGTATTAGCAGAGGAGATCCAGAGTGTTCAGGGTAGTATGAGTACAGAGATAATGTAGAAGCTAAAAAGAAATAATGAGCATGAAATTACAAAACAGAAATAGACTCACAGACAGAGAACCGAACTTACAGTTGAGGGGTGAGGATGGTGGAAGGAAGGGATAGTTAGGGAGTTTGGGGTGGGCATGTACACACTACTATACTTAAAACAGATAACCAAGCATAGTTTGGTAGCCATAGTTTGGCTTTGGTATTCTGCGGAGACAGCGGCGCGTGCCTGGGCATGTACACACTACTATACTTAAAACAGATAACCAACAGCGTCCTACAGTATAGCACAGGGACTTGGACCGGAAGGGGAGTTTAGAGGAGAATGGATACATATATATGTATGGCCGAGTCCCTTTGCTATTCACCTGAAACTATCATAATATTGTTAACTGTCTGTATTCCAATACAAGATAAAAAGGTTTTAAAAAATACAAATATACAGCGAAAAGAAAAAGTGTATTAACGACCTGACTCTAGGCTTGCAAAGTACAAAGGAGGTTGCCTCTGACACAGCTAGTGGAGGAGACACTGAACATTATAAAGCCCGGGGTGGGAACCTTTCCATGTCCTCCTTTTCAGGGCTTCGGAAGGTAAACCGTGCCAGGCAATCCGAGTCACCAGGAACTGTGTGTGGAGTTTTCCTGGAGGCCCTTCTCTTCCGGAATCCAAGCTGTCAGCAGCACATGGGGCCGGCTGACTTATGGAGAGCGGGGGCCGGGGCTTTGGTGTTGGAGACGGCGGCGCGTGCTGGGGGCCCCCGGGCGGGCTCGCTGGCGACGCCGGGCTCTGCCAGGCTTTGCGCTCCCTGCAGCCTGGCCCTGCCTCCCAGCAGGGGCGACCCGGGCTCCGAAAAAGGTTAACTAGCACAAACAGCCATCATTTGTGCCGAGTGGGAAAGCCCCATGTGTTGCCCCGGCTTCTCTTTATGCGGCGTGAGGGGTGGCTTTTCTCTGTCGTTCAGTCGGTTGGCACGAGGTGGGTGCCCAGCAGGCTTCCGCTTGGGGACGGGAAGGGCCGGGCTCCAGGCGAGTGCGCGGGAGGCAGAGAAAGGCGGCCATCGGCGGCCCTCCCGGCTTCAAACCAGGGGAGGCGAGGGCTGGGGGGAGAAGGGGGGTCGGCAGGGAAGTCGGGGTTGGGGGTGGGGGGGCGGTGGGCGGTGGGGTCCGGCGCCGAATAGCGCTCCAGTGTGCGCTGAATAAAGGCGGTCACCTCGACCTAATCGGTTCAAACGCTCTGTTTTCAGAGCCCATCTGCTTATCTCCAGCGAAGTTTGGGGGACAGCGCCGTCCTATTGTGGGCCCATCATCTTGCAAATCTATTCCCGTCAGGGTTCTCATTATCGCAGATGTCAACGGAGGAATCCGAGCTGTCGGGGGACCGCCGACCATGAAAAGGAGGGGCCCCGCGGCCGGCAAGGCAAACAAAACAGCCGCCCCCCACCCCCCCGCAAACGTAAACAGGCCTGAGTGTCACAATATTTTCCCACATCGCCCGACCATTCCAGGGAACTTATTTCGAAAAGGAAAAGAAAAGGGGGGAGAAAACAGTATCAATAAACAGGCGCAATCCGCCGAGTTCATTTCCTCCAAATGGAAGGATGTGTATAACCTCTTCCTAAAACCATCCCTCTCTCGGCAACACAAGTTGATCAGATGTTTATTCCCCATCAGAGGGTTTCTCCTTAACATGAAAAACGGTGCAGTGGCTAACGTTTAGTCTGGGCAGCAATTAATGAAGTTGAATTCTTTTAGTTTTCCTTTTTTAAAAAAATAAACTCTGCCTCACCCCACCTCATGCGGTGATCAACATGAGACCTAACATTTTGCACACAGTAGGAGTGAGTGAGTGAGCAAGCGATAGTTGCTCAGTCTCCTTGCCACCCCGTGGACTGTAGCCCTCCAGGCTCCTCTGTTCGTGGAATTCTCCAGGCAAGGCTACTGGAGTGAGTTGCCATTTCCTTCTCTGCACATTGTAGGAAGGAGAGCGTAACTGCTTGCTAGCCCTACCCTCTTGTCAGGAGGTTAGGATAACCCAGGAGGGCCCTCTGTAGCAGCAGGACATGAACAGTCAAGGGCTACTCATCTTGGGAGGAGTTGGTCTAAACAGGGTTTTCTGTTGTCAAAGGGAAGCAGAATTGGGTTTTGGAATCAGAAATATGGAAGGATCTGGATTTCAGTGGGCTTCCCAGGTGGCACTAGTGACAAAGAACCCACCTTCCCATGCAGGAGACGTAAAAGATGCGAGTTCCATCTCTGGGTCGGGAAGATTCCCTGGAGGAGGGCATTCTCTCTGGAGAATCCCATGGACACAGGAGCCTGGTGGGCTACAGCACATAGGGTCACAAAGAGTCCAACACAACTGAAGCAACTGAGCACGCACACACGCATGATTTCAGTGGTTTGAGTGGCAAGTTCTTATCACTATATTTTAAGTAAAAGAGTATTAACCAGGGAACTACTAAAAATTAGCATTCATCAAAACATATTAATTCCTGGACCCTGAGAGGCTCCCCTGAATTCCCACCCAGTATCAAAGTCCATGGCTTCCCTGGTAGCTCAGTTGGTAAAGAATCTGCCTGCAATGCAGGAGACCCCAAACGATTCCTGAGTTGGGCAGATCTCCTGGAGAAGGGATAGGCTACCCAGTCCAGTATCTTGGGCTTCCCTGGTGGCTCAGATGGTAAAGAATCCGCCTGCAATGTGGGAGACCTGGGTTTGATCCCTGGGTTGGGAAGATCCCCTGGAGAAGGGAAAGGCTACCCACTCCAGTATTCTGGCCTGGAGAATTCCATGGACTGCATAGTCCATGGGGTTGCAAAGAGCCAGACAGGACTGAGCAACTTTCACTTCACATTAAAGCCCATCAGTGATTCTATTTGAAGGCTAAAGCCCTCGCAGGACCTTCAAAGGAAAGTCAGTCACACCAGTTCTTTGTTGAAAAGAAGACAACTTCATAAAAGTGTGTGGTGGTTCCTTAAAAGTTTTATTTTACCCAAAACTTTAAAATCTGCATTAGGAAGAATTGAGGGATTATAGTTTTGACATAACTTGGGTTCTGATGTTTGGTGGGTTAAGACCAAATGATGAAGACAGACTCCAGTGTTATGGTCTATCTCTGAAATGCTACCCAAATGTTCCATAAACATATCTATAAACAAGAATTCTTTATGAGCTTAGCATGTTCTAGGCTTCACAGAAACTAATATAAACTGTCATGACAACTCTCCAAGGCTGCCAGGCAAATATTCGTACTCCCATTTTACAGCTGAGGAAACTGAGACCCTCACAGAGCTATGGTTTAAACCTGTGCCTGTCCTCCACACCCTGTGTATGAAAAGCCCATCTACATCACGGAATATCAAACAGCCACAAAAAGAGAAACAAATAAGTAAGAGATGATTATTTACCAAAAATAATAAGGACCTACTGTGCAGCACAGGGAACTCTACTCAGTACTGTGTAATGGCCTGTATGGAAAAAGAATCTAAAAGAGAGTGAATATATGTACGGGTAGAACAGATTCACTTTTTCTGTACTCCTGAAACTAATACAACATGGTAAATCTATACTCCAATGAATCCTTTTTTTAAAAGCCAATAAAATATTTACAGCATACAAAATGGAAAAAAAACCCGATACCAAAAGTGTGTCTAGTATGAGCCCAACTTGTTTTATAAAATGGACTTATACTTAAATTAGAAATGGGAAGCACTGGTGACTCAGTGGTAAAAAATCTGCCTGCAGTGCAGGAGACACAGGTTCCACCCCTGGGTCAGGAAGATTCCTTGGAGAAGGAAATGGCAACCAACTCCAGTATTCTTGCCTGGAAAATCCCATGGATGGAGGAGCCTAGCAGGCTACAGTCCATGGGGTTGCAAAACAGTCAGACACAACTTAGCAACTAAACAATTCTCTGGTGACCTAGATAGATGGGATTACATGCGGAAAAACAGGGGCCCGAGAGGGAGTATATATACATATATATACGTGTGTGTGTGTGTATATATAAATGTGGCTGAGTCACTTTGTTATGCAGTGGAAGCTAACACAACATTGTGGAGTGTCTATACCCCAATAAAAAAGAATAGAAAAAAGTAAAAATAATAAAAATCAGTTATTAGAGGATCTCTCTTTAAAAAAAAAAAAAAGAAAGAAAGATGTACTAAAAATACTCATTGTGGTTGTCACTGATTTTTTTTTTCTATCGCTACTTGAATTTAAAACAGTTTATGCCATAAAGTTCATAAAACAGTCATTTTGTCTATGGGGGGGAAAAGTATGTATTTGTTCTCAATGAGGGAAAATTTCATAAGAAAGGAAAGAAGCTGTATCTAATTTTGTTTAATTCTCCACAAACTCCTGACACAATGACACAGAAACTTCTTGGCTTTCAGATCTCCGACCTCCATGGCAAAATCAAACGTTGTCATCTGCCGTCGGACTGCTATGCTTATTAAATTATCATTAGTACATGTGACCTACTAACTATGTGACCGCGTGCAGGAGAATGAGGATGACTGCTGTCCCCGTTCCAGTGGTCTCCGGGCTTGCCAGCCTCCTCTGAACAACAGGGTGAGGCACAGCATTGAGTCTTCAAAGAGGTCACATCAAACCACGCTTGCCCCACAGGCAAGGTGAAGCGTGGATCACAGGGACAACGGGGAATTGTGTGTCTGCTGGCAGGACTGGAACTGATGCCAATCACACAAAGACCCAGCCTTCAGTTCAGCCCTTGACAGGATGCGATTCCTTTCAGGCTGACTCGGCCAACAGAGCAGGCTCCTGAATATTTTCTGGCTGCGTTTCCTAACACTAACGATGTAAATGAAAACTTAGCCTCAGATATTAACTTGGAGTAAAAATGCTGGTTATGTCCTCTAACTCAGTAATCACTGAGCTTGTTGAATACTGTGGTGATTTGTCATGGCTGAAAGCAGCAAATTCGTTTTGGGGAACTTGAATTTTCTCAAATTGTTCCTTCAGATTTCCAGCCAGGAGTTCACTCTGACAGTGTAAAGTTTTAATATTTGGCAGAGCCCGGCTAATCTCAAGTTCGCTAGCTCAATGATTTCAGTGGCAGCTGTCTTTATTGTTCCACTGTGCTTTTTGGTCCTCACAGGTCTTAGGTGAGAAATATCCTCTCCCTGGTCCCCATTTTCTATGAAAACATCCTCTGGATGACCTCAGGGTCTAGGTAAAACTATGATGCCAGGCATGTCTGGGGAACCAAAGCATGTCCTGTACTCAGAATATTAATGTTTCTGAAGCTACTTTTTGAAAACCACATTTTCTGAGATGTTTACAGCACACAGTTGAGATGAAAATATGTGAAAGTATTAAATAATATTTTTATAGGGCAAAAAGTTTCACAGATAAGCAATTTGATCTTATTCAAGTACACAATACTTGTCAAGCTACAATTTTCAAGTCATAGGATCAGAAAATGATCCAGTGAAAAATATGGTATGTGTTAACATTCTACCACCCTCCTCCATAAATGACAACTCTCCCACCTTGGCACTTTGTGGGCAAAGATGTTTTGTGTGGATTCATGCCAAGGTCTGAACACTAGCCTAGCACTTGCAAATAACGTGGTCAGGGTGAGTCTTAATTTCTCTAAGCCTCAGTTTCCTTGTCAGCTAAATGGGGCTAATATAGGACCTACTTCATAGTGTCACTGTGCCAATGAAATATATTAAATGCTTAGCTCCATGCCTGGTCTCATGTTTGGGCATATAGTGAGCACTCAATAAATTTACTTCTTTAATGCAATCAACAAAATATATTAAGGATCTATTATCTCCAAAAATACCCCCATGGAGCTTACATTTCAGTAGATGTTACTGTTTTATAAAATTCCTTGAGGATTGTTTAAAGATTCTTCTTGTACCAGAAATACCTGCTAGTTACCAGCCTAGAGGGTTTTTCCTTGTGGCAAGGCTGGTAAAGAATCTGCCTGCAATGTGGAAGACCTGGGTTCAATCCTTGGGTTGGGAAGATCCCCTGGAGAAAGGAAAGGCTACCCACTCCAGTATTCTGGCCTGGAGAATTTCATGGAATTCCATAGTCCATGAGGTCGCACAGAGTCGGACATGACTGAGCGACTTTCACTTCACTCACCAGCCTAGAAATAGCATTAGATTTCAAATAAATATCACAGCAATTTTCCTGAGGCTCTCTACACTCAACTTACATGCTCTGGAAGAGGGGAAAGGAGAAGAATGTTGGGGTACCTCATAATCATATCCGCCTGTTCCTGCAATTACATTCCCAAATAGTTGACCAAGCATGATCCAGAGAAGCTATGACCCTTTCAGAGAATCCCAGCACTGCTTCCCAGATACTGCTCTAGCCTCAGATAAGAAGAGCTAGACATAGAGCACCATTCCCAACCCTGTGTTACACATAGAACTGAGGGCATTCATTCATTCCACAAATATTTACTTTATTTACCATGCACTAGTCACTGTCCTGGGCTTCCCAGGTGGCTTATTGATAAAGAACCTACCTGCCAATGCAGGAGACACAAGAGACTCCTGTTAGATCCCTAGGTCAGGAAGATCCCCTGAAGTGGGAAATGGCAACCTGCCCCAGTATTTATGCCTGAAATATTCCATGGACAGAGGAGCTTGGTGGACTATAGTCCATGGGATTGTCAAGAGTTGGACACGACAGAGCAACTACACACATACACTCAGTCACTATCCTAGGGATAAAGCAATGAAAAGAGATTGTACCCTGCCCTCAAGCAACTTACAGTACAGTTAGAGAAAATATCAAATGAACAAGCACTTACAATAAACTGTAATAAGTGGTATGAGACAAATTTTCCATGGTCTCTCAAATTTCTGCCTGACTTGTGAGCAGAAACATTTACTGCAATTTTGGTGAGATGAAATTTTCATGGATATTTGCAGAGCAAACAGTATTGGAAAACAGAAATAGTATTTCCCTTCAGAGAAAGAGCAAGTATTTTTACTGTCCAGTAAAATAAAGATAAAGGCTCTCCCTGGGATGAATTTTGGGCAGGCTTTCTTGCAACCCATTAGAAAAGTTTCAGGCTCTCTAAATCCAGGATCCCGCCCCTGTAACACAACCCACCGAGGGCAAGTGTCACCCAGCCCCCATTACCTCACCCTGTAGAAACCCAACTCAGAGAGCCAGTACAAGAAAATGATGCTACTTTGGCAACTGCTACTGCTGTGAGTAATAAGCCTTCCTTTGTCTTTGACTCAGGAGTCTGTGTCCTCTGCCAAAAGCTAGGAGACTGGGGGAAGCTAACATTTATTAACATTTTCAAGTCACCTTCCCAAAGGAAGGGATTGAGGAGCCAAGTCCTGAAGGCTGGATAGAGTTCACTTATCGAAGGGAAGGAAAGTTGCATCAGGTGGAAAGAATGGTGTGCATATTCCATTTTCCTGAAAGCTAGAAATGACCTTCCTGATCTTTGCTCACCCCACACTCAGCTCTTCCAACAGCTTTGAGAGTCTCCAACTCCTTATAATATACCCTTCACTGTTTGAGATACCTAGAGTGGTTTCTGTTTTCCTGGTCCAAACCTTACTGATACAAAGAGCTTGGAGAAGCAAGAAAGGACAGGATCATTTGTGGGAAGAGGACAGGGAGGCAGGGGAGATAAGGATAGCATTCAGAGTGTGAGTAAAGGAGTGGGCCTTAAAGAGATCGGAATTATCTTAATTATCTCAGAAGAGAAAGAAACAAGGATGAGTATGAATAAACCCGAGAAAAAAGAAGGGTGGGACATCCAAAAAGTCATTTCTCTCTCAGGAGCAATAGTATTAACTGCTACCATGTATTGCTCCCCTAATCTACGTGAAATAATGATCTAAGGACTTTAAATCTATTTGCTCATTTAGCGTTCACCATGATGCAATAAATATAATTATTATACTTCCATATTACACAGAAGGGAACTAAGATACAGAGAGATTGACTGCAGAGCCAGAATTTTAACTTGGGAAGTCCATCTCCAGATATACATATATAGATACAGATATAGATACAGACCTAGATATTCAGCTGCACTGAATTTGGTTTAATATTTACTTATTTATTTGACTGTGCTGGGTCTTAGCTGCAGCATGGGGGAACTTCCATCTTAATTGTGGCATGTAAGATCTGGTTTCCTGACCAAGGATCAAACCTGGGCCCCTTGCATCAGGAACGCAGAGTCTTAGCCACTGGACCATCAGGGAAATTCCCTAAATTCTACTTAAATGATCTTTCCTTTTTGTTTATTACTTTAATAAGGAAAAATCACCTATCTACCCAGAATCCAACACATGAACTTGAATACTAGCAAGTTACATCTCCCTGTGTGCATCCTCAGTGCTGTTCCCATACCTCTCCCCATCTGAAATGGTTGTATTGAATCTTGTCTTCACAAAAATCTTTACTTTTTAAAATACAGTCTTAAGACATATGTGTGTATTCCTAAAATTGTAGGATTAAATTTTCTTAATTTTAATTTAAAGTTGACACGCTAAACATGTCTGAAACAGTATTTCACCTTATATTTTATTGAACATGAGATCATATACATTCTTTTCACTTTTCAACTCTTTCATAGTTTTGTCCCCTTGATCTATCCATCACTGAAAAAGATGTACTAAAATCTCCCTAGGGATTTGTCAGTTTTTCCTTGTAGCTAGTTTTGGTTTCATGTATTTTAAGGGTGTGGTTGCTAGGCAAATTAGAATTTTTGTATTCTTCTCATAAATTGAAACTTTTCTCATTGCATAGCAACTTTCATTATTTCTCATGTTGTTCTTTACTGTAAAGTCTAAAGTCATTAATATTGCTACACCAGCTTTATTGTGACTAACATTTGCCAGCTATATCATTTTCTATACCTTTCAAATTTTTGTATGTAATGTTTTAAATTTCTCACTTTTTAAATGGCACATGGCTATATATATTTTTTTAAACCCAGTCTGACAATCTTTGTCTTTTAATTGGAATAGTTACGATTTAATTTTTTGCAATAACAAATACATCTAGAATTACTTCTACCTATTTCTTATTATATATTATATAATAATAAAAAATTATGCATATTATATACATATGAAAAAAGTGAAAGTCCCTCAGTCATATCTGACTCTTTGCGACCCCAGGCTCTTCTGTCCATGGGATTTACCAGGCAAGAATACTGGAATGGGTTGCCATTTCCTTCTCCAGGGGAACTTCCTGAGCCAGGGAATGACCCCTGGTCTCCTACATTGCAGGCAGATTCTGAATTAGGGAAGCCCATTATGTACATATACATATACATATGTATCTGTGTGTGTGTGTGTGTGTGTGTGTTTGTGGCTGCACTGGGTCTTAGTTGCATCTCTCAGGATCTTAGATCTTTGTTGCAGCATTCAGCATCTTTAGTTGCAGCATGTGAAGTCTTTAGCTGTGATATGCAAATTCTTAGTTGTGGCATGTGGGATCTAGTTCCCTGACCAGGGATCAAACCCAGAACCCCTGCAATGGGGGCAGAGAGTCTTAGCCACTGGACCACCAGGGAAGTCCCTCTACCAATTTATTTTGTACTTTATACTTGTCTCATGTGTTTTTCTTTTTTGTAATCTTCTTTTAGGGGCTTACCAGGTGGCTCAGCAGTAAAGAATCCACCTGCAAAGCAGGAGCCACAGGAGATGCAGGTTTGATCACTGGGTCAGGAAAATCCCCTGGAAAAAGGAATGGCAACCCACTCCAGTACTCTTGCCTGGAAAATTCCAAAGATAGGAGCCTAGGGGGCTACAGTCCATGGGGTTGGGAAGAGTCAGACATGACTGAAGTGACTTAGCATGCACACACCTTCTTTTGGATTGATTTTTCCCCCATTCCACTGTCTCTTCTAATAATTTAGAACTTATAATCACTAATTCTATTGTTCTAGATTTCCACATAAATCATAAAGTCCAAAATTAATTATATCTTTATCATCTTCCCATGAAATACAAAGCCTTAAAACACTTCAATCCAATCAGTCACTTCCAATTTGCACACTATTGTTATTCTGTGTATTTAATTGTCTTGGCTTATCACCATCAATATTTTATAAAATTGATCTTTGTTTTAGACTTATATATAGATTTACAGCTTTTTAAGTAGTCATTCCTCCTTGCATCTAAGAACCTTCTATATGGAGACACCTTTGTTATTCTTCAAGTGCATCTTTTCAGAATTCTCAGTAGTTACAAAGAATCTGTTAATATCAAACATTCTCAGTTTTTATTCTTTCTGAAAATGTCTTTATTTCACTTTCACTGTTAGATATTTTGCTAGGTAATACTAGGTTG
The DNA here is from genome assembly GCF_029407905.1 of Bubalus kerabau. Taxonomy (NCBI): domain Eukaryota; kingdom Metazoa; phylum Chordata; class Mammalia; order Artiodactyla; family Bovidae; genus Bubalus; species Bubalus kerabau. Next base: position 54,915,178 of record NC_073624.1, on the reverse strand, counting down.
ACAGTATTTTCTCTGTACATTCACAAAAGTCTAATTTTTTTCTGGCTTTCATAGTTGCTGTTCAGAAGTCAGTTCTATCCAATTGCCATTCTTTTGTAGATAGTCTATTTTTCTCATAGACAATAGCTTTGAAATTATTATCTTTCTTTGGAGATTTTAAAGTTTGATTGTAAAGTTTCCAAGTGTGTATTTCTTATTATTTGTCCTGATTGGGATGGATTCGTTTCTTAAATATGAAGATTGATGCTTTTCATTGGTTCTGAAAAATCCTTTGCTATTATCTCTTCAAATACCCTCTCTCCTTCATGTACCTCTTCTCTTCTTCTGAGACCCCAAATATTAGACCATCTCACACTATTCTTATGTCTCCTCTTTTAAGTATCTTTCATCTTTTTATTTCTTTGTGCTTTGTACTGGATACTTCCTTCAGGTCTAGCTTCCAGTTCATCAATCCTTTTTCTCACTCTGTCTAATCTACTACTAAAATCCATCCACTGATTGTTTTTCTTCTAGTACCAGGTTTCAAGGCCGACCATTTTCCTTGCAGTTCTCTACTTGGGGGCTGGCAGCTTTATTTTTAGCTTACCCTTCATACTCAGCCTGTATGGACTTGTGGGGTTCCACCTATATTGGGGACCTCCCTTATGCTTCCCATTACTTTCTCCCATCTGTAAGAGACCATTACAATCAAAACCCAGCTTCGCTGGGGTTTCTTCAAACGTCCTCAGAATGAAAGTATCTTTAGTTCTTTGTTTACCTCTTGAGATTCATTCCTCCTAACAGCTCACTGATGCATTTCAGGTTTTTTAAAATTTTATTCAGCATTTGAGGATTTCACTGGGAGGATAAGTAGAGTATCTTTTCTACTATTCTTCCAGAAATAGAAGATTGGTTTGTTTTCAAATGGGAATCAGAACAGACACCAAATCTAACACACATTCCATTTTTATTACGAACAATTCAAACAGATGTTGGATACACACGCTATATGAAAAACAAGTTGTAAGCAAGTGTATACAGCATAACACATTTTTGTAAAGATAAATATTTTTAAAATATTTAAATATATATGTATTTGTATATGTGTATGAGCATAGAGAAAGATTTAAAGAGCTACATACAAACTGTTTTGATTACTTCAGAATGGCTAACACTTGGTGTGAGAAAATAAGGGCAAAATATTGTAAAAAGAGGGAAAATATACAAGTTGTTAAAATGTACATATTCTTCCAAATATGTCTAAATCTATAGACAAGGACTGAAAGGTAACATGGACAAAAGCATCGATGGTTAAGTGCTATCTTGCCCAACTATAAAGGGGTTGACCAGATGGTCTTGCACATATCCTTTAAATTGCCACTGAGGTAAGGGGTAGTCTTGAATTACAATGGACCCACAGCAATCAGGGGCTTCCCTGGTAGTTCAGTTGGTAAAGGATCCACCTGCAATGCAGGAGACCCCAGTTCGATTCCTGGGTCAGGAAGATCCACTGGAGAAGGGATAGGCTACCCACTCCAGTATTCTTGGACTTCTCTGGTGGCTCAGCTGGTAAAGAATCTGCCTGGAGTGCAGGGGACGTGGGTTGGGAAGATCCCTTGGAGAAAGGAAAGGTTACCCACTCCAGTATTCTGGTCTGGAGAATTCCATGGACTGTATAGTCCATGGGGTCACAAAGAGTTGGACATGACTGAGCAACTTTCACTTTGACAGCAATCAAACCAGTCAGTCCTAAGAGAAATCAACCCTGAATATTCATTGGAAGGACTGATGCTGAAGCGGAAGCTACAATACCTTGGCCACCTGATGCGAAAGGGGCCAACTCACTGGAAAAGACCCTGATGCTGGGAAAGATCAAGGGCAGGAGAAGGGGGTAACAGAGGATGAGATCGTTGGATGGCATCACCGACTCAATGGACATGAGTGTGAGCAAACTTCAGGAGATAGTGAAGGACAGGGAAGCCTGGCATGCTGCAGTCCATGGGGTTGTAAAGGGTTAGACATTACTTAGCAACTGAACAACAACACAGTAATCTTTTCTCTTTCCCAGTTCCATTTCTGAAACACTTCCTCTGCCTTATCTATACTTGCATTTCAAACCATCACCTTAACCTGCATGTGACCTCAGAATTATTTTGTCTGTTTACAATTTTCCCTTCATTCTTGAACCCAAAGCTCAATATTGTTGAATTTCATTAAGACTTCTCCATCTGGATAGAGTGACTCTATAACAGTAGGAACAACTAGTATTTCTTGAGCACTTACTGTCTATCAGGCACTAAATAGGTGCTTGCTCTGCATTACTTTATTTGTCTTTAAAACAACCCTGTGAGGAGAGGTGCAAAGGCTGATAAAAAGCATCTGAGGGAAATCTGATTAGAAAGTCAGATCAGAAAGTCATTCTGATGGAACTTCCTTGGTGATCCAGTGGTTAAGAATCTGCCTGCCAATGCAGGGAACACGTGTTGGATCCCTGGTCCAGGAAGATCCCACATACCGCCTGGAAACTAAGCCCATGCACCACAATTACTTAGCCTGTGGTCTAGAGCCCATGCTCCACAACAAGAGCATGGCCCCTGCTCACAACTAGAGAAAGCAACACGCAGCAATGAAGACCCAGCACAGCCAAAAGTAAAAAGAAGGAAGGAAGAAAGAAAGTCACCCTGAGGAGAAGATGATGAAGCCAAGCCCTAAAGAATGGGTAGGGGCTAAACTGGTGATTCAATCCAAGAAATTGGATCTAGGAAACTCAGCATATAATGACTCAATATTAACCTTCTAATTGACTGGCAAAGGAAACTATCTAGATTTTTTTAAGACCCAATTACAATTTTGCCCCTAAAGAGGAACCAGTGTTTGGAGTCCCAATGAACTTGAGGCTTTAACAGAAAGGTCCTGTCATGACTCCCTAAGAGAATGATAAGATGAATTCTATTTTTTAATTATCAGTATTTTCCTCATTACTTTTAGGGTTTTTTGTGATTTTGTTGTTTAGATGATGAGTTAAACAAAATAAACACTTAGGAGAAACAGTATTTCCTGGGGATCTTAAGGGATGTGAGAGAATAGGAGAAAAAAGAAACTGATGGTGAGGTGGTACAAATGTGAGGTGTTTTGAAGGATGTCATTATAAGATAAATGAAGAATGTTGAAGTATGAAGCCACTGTGCTTAATAACTTATCATCTTTCTGTGCTGTCCAATATGAGGTCAAAGATACATACACCTATTTAAACTAAATAAAATGAAAAATTAAATTCCTGTCTCACTAGCCATGTTTCAAGTGCTCAGTAGATATTTGTGGCTAGCAGGTAATGCATTGGAGAGTTCAGATGTAGAATATTTCCATTGTTGTAGAAAGTTCTGTTTGAACTGAGAGCAACATCTTGGAAGGGAATAGCCCTCCCTAGCGTCCTACTGCACATTTACAGATACAATTTTTAGTAAAGTTTGCGATGGTCTGAAGTTAAATGTCTTACATGAAAATTCTATCAACTTCAGTCAACAGTTATTTATTCTACCAACCCCAGTCTTCTAGATGCAAGACACTGAACCATCCATAGGATGGGGAAGAGCGAGATGGATAAAAAAAAAAACAAATTAGACATGACCACTGCCTTCAAGAAGTTTATTACCTAGAAAGGAAGAAAGATATGAGACCTGCTTCAGGGGCTAGAAGAACCCAGGAAACTTTTCCTTAGGCACGATTTCTTCCAAGACTGAAGCTGTCCAAAGTACCCCAATCCAAATTCTCCCTTGTTAGTTTCAGGAATGTTTTTGGGACTCTGGGGACAATGGAATGAGATGTGCACACTGTGACAACAGAGGTCTCCAACAGAGAGTCCTAGACAGGGCTCCTTTTAAAGCTGTCTCCCTCACCCATTTTCAAGATAAAAGGGAGCATGTTCAGACAGCATCATATGGCCCAGTGTGGTTCACTGTTGTGTGATATTAAATGTTCAGATTCCTCCAAAGAGAGAATGTAAATCAGTTCAGTTCAGTCACTCAGTCGTGTCTGACTCTTTGCAACCCCACGGAGTGCAGCACGCCAGGCCTCCCTGTCCATCACCAACTCCTGGAGCCTACTCAAACTCATGTCCATCGAGTCAGTGATGCCATCTACCATCTCATCCTCTGTTGTCCCCTTCTCCTCCTGTCATCAATCTTTCCCAGCATCAGAGTCTTTTCCAATGAGTTGGTTCTTCGAAATCGGCTTGTCTTATTTCCTCATTTGTAAAATGAACAAGTTGAGACTATAAGACCATCCCCTGCAGCTTCCCAAAGATCATGTTCAAATAACTTATATTTACTTTTATCTGAAAACATGAGGAAGCCAGTTTCACTTACCTGGATTGACCAAGGCGCCTACCTGCGGGCTGCATCAGAGAGTCTGTGGTCACATAAGGTATGTGAGGAATCGTTAGGGAGCAGCAAGATCTCCACAGCGTGGAGACTCTGCCACTCTGCCTTGAACTTATGGTGACACATGACAGCTGGAGACCCAGTGAGTAGATGGATATGTTATACTAATTAAATCATCAGTTTTTCCAAGATAACAGTTAAAAAAATTCTACAAAAGAATAAATGCAGACTGAAGATAATGCAAATAGCACAGCTATAGATGGGTTAGACTGCATGAAATTGCCAATGTTTGCTCAGCTTTTATTTAAGAAAAATAACAATTTGATGTGGTTCAAGCTAATGCTTGCAAACAACAAGGAAATGACACTGTCCCTGGGGCAGCCGATCAGCCATGTTACCAGGCAAGACAATGACCATCTCATGAGACTTCACAGAAAGTGAGTTCAAAGAAGGTGAAATTATCAAGATCATTAGAAATATGGACAGTATACCCACTAGCCTTAACTATCAACTTCCCTATAAATATATACTCTGCCTTACAATATTAGCTAACAATAGAATGAAGATATTAAAGTGGCTTATTGACTTCATCTTTGCGTTATTTTTAAGTCCTCTTCAGTGGTTTATTTTCTAAAGTACATAATATGTTACTACCGCAATGCTGATTGGACTATACAATCAAAACCTGTGTAGCTGACTCCTTGATGGTCAACCATGGGGCCTCAGCAGGACCTCTGAGGACGATGGTTTATGTTCTGCTGCCATCTCGTGGTGAGTAAACTGGGAGCACACTATTGGGAAGAGTGGGAAGGACTGGTTTGGACCAGTGAACTCCAAACTTCTAGGGATCCTAGTGCCCAAAGGAAAGAATCTGAGTTCTCCTGCGTGTCACTGTCCCAACACCTGGAAAATTTCACAGCTCAAACCAGTCTCTTTTTGGGGTCTACAACCTTAGCAGGTAACCTTACCTCTTTAGACCCCTCTTTCCTTACCTGTAAAATGTTGACTATTTTCTAACTCTAGATGAACCGCACAGACACCTCCAGTTCTAAAATGGCTATGATATTAATAGTGTCATTTTTTATTTTACTAGCTTCCAAATTCTTTACTATTTTCTTATTCCTTATTCCATAAAGAGCTATAACATCTCAGAGGTGGTGCCCCCTTCTCTGCTTCTATCATACTGTGCACACATCTGTATCTTACAGCACTTATTGGGGGTTTGGAGGCTTTTGGTGGTAGTGGTTGAGTTTGATTCAATTTTACTTCTTATTTTGGTGTAACTTTTAGATTCACAGGAAGTGGGGGAGTGTACAAGGAGTTCCTGTGCATCCTTCTCAACCTGCATCAGTGGTAACATCTTACACACCTATAATACACAACTACTGTACAGAAGCAAAACCAGGAAATGGACTTCAGTGCAATCCAGAGGTTATGCAGATTTCACCAGTTTTATGTGCACTGAAGTTTGTGTCTGTGTGTGAGCTGTTCGTGTGTGTGTGTGTGTGTGTGTGTGTGCTCAATTGTGTCCAACTCTTTGCAACCCCATGGACTGTAGCCTGCCAGGCTCCTCTGTCCATGGGATTTCCCAGGCAAGAATACTGGAGTGGGTTGCGATTTCCTCCTCCTAGGGATCTTCCCAACCCAGGGAATGAACTCAAGTCTCCAGCATTGCAGGCGGATTCTTTACCACTGAGCCACCAGGGACGTTCAGAGCCTCAGGTAGCAGCTGTTGAAGTATGCAGATTTATTCAGTCCTGTAGGGTCATGATTACAATCCCTGATGGCCTCTGGACCAGGAGATCTGGGGAGTTCTCTTGGAGGACATTTGCAAAAATCAAAGCTCCTGATGAGGGTATCAGCTGCTTTCTGAGGAGTCTTTTTGAGCTGTAGCAAGGCAAAGGGGGGTACACAAAGATGGCACTTCCCTATTTATATTCTCTAGGAGCACCTCCTTAGCCCCAGTTCAGTTCAGTTCAGTCACTCAGTCGTGTCCAACTCTTTGCAACCCCATGAACCGCAGCACACCAGGCCTCCCTGTCCATCACCAGCTCCTGGAGTTTACCCAAACTCATGTCCATTGAGTCGGTTATGCCATCCAACCATTTCATCCTCCGTCGTCCCCTTCTCTTCCTGCCTTCAATCTTTCCCAACATCAGGGTCTTTTCAAATGAGTCAGCTCTTCTCATCAGGTGGCCAAAATATTAGAGTTTCAGCTTCAACATCAGTCCTTCCAATGAACACCCAGGACTTATTTCCTCTAGGATGGACTGGTTGGATCTCCTTGAAGTCCAAGGGACTCTCAAGAGTCTTCTCCAACACCACAGTTCAAAAGCATCAATTCTTCAGTGCACAGCTTTCTTTATAGTCCAACTCTCACATCCATACATGACTACTGGAAAAACCATAGCCTTGACTAGCCGGACCTTTGTTGGCAAAGTAATGTGTCTGCTTTTGAATATGCTGTATAGGTTGGTCATAACTTTCCTTCCAAGGAGGAAGTGTCTTCCAATTTCATTTCTGCAATCACCATCCGGAGTGATTTTGGAGCCCAGAAAAATAAAGTCAGCCACTGTTTCCACTGTTTCCCCATCTATTTGGCATGAAGTGATGGGACCAGATGTCATGATCTTAGTTTTCTGAATGTTGAGCTTTAAGCCAACTTTTTCACTCTCCTCTTTCACTTTCATCAAAAGGCTCTTTAGTTCTTCTTCACTTTCTGCCATAAGGGTGGTGTCATCTGCATATCTGAGGTTATTGATATTTCTCCTGGTGATCTTGATTCCAGCTTGTGCTTCATCCAGCCCAGCGTTTCTCATGATGTACTCTGCATATAAGTGTGTGGAAAACATGAAGCCTGTCCCTCAAGGTGACCTTCCATGCTAAGTAAACAGGCCTTTTTCATAAAAAGACTGTGAAGCTCTCTTGCTTCACAAAGGCATCAGGAAATACCTGCATGCACCCAGGAGTTTCAGCAATGCAGCAGGAGAGTGCCTTGTATGTACATGCATTGGTTTTAACACCAGCCCCAGCCAGGGAGTGGGGGAATGCTACAACCGACAGAACTTTCTGCTTTAGCAAGGCAGCGATAATTCTGTGACTGCTCATTTCTGTTGGAGCTTTCCCACCTGAGCTAGCACATTAGATGGGACTCACAGCGATGTCCACCAGTGCCTCTATCTCCAGGTACCAGTTCTTGTATACCCTGCCCATCCAGCCAATGCTTTTAGCTTTGGAAATAACTCTCCTTTGCATACAGTCTCTGCACTTTTCAAACTTCTGCTGTCTATGGCATCTCAGGGTGACTGAGACTGCAGGCAACCCTTGTAAGAGGGCATTTTGGGGTGTTTGGATATCAGCCCCATTGGTTTCCTATGCCAGATGCTTTGGGGGCTCATCCTTCTGGTATAGATTCTAGGGGACATGGGTGCCTGATGTGGGGTGCCAACTCTTCAGTCATCCAGGAGAAGCACCATCTGGTGAGATGCCTCCCTACTGTGTGAATCACATCAGGGGTGGGGTTTTGGCAAGAGTGTCTTTATGCCTCTCCTACCCCTCTCAGGGTGGTCCTTTTAGCCTTCGTTGTGAAGGAGATGTTCACTAGTTCTCAGGTTCTTTTCAGAGGGAAATGATTGACAGGTAGCTGTATATTTGTTGTGCTCATAGGAGTAGGTTAAGTTCGGACTCTTCCTATGCCACCATCTGCATTCAACTGCCCTCCCTCTAACTTTTGGTCTTTATCTGTAAATGGGGTATTTAAACCTTCCCTTTATTCTTTGCTGTCATGAACATTACAAGCCAAAACCTGTGAATGTAACCATGAATATGACCTTGTTTGGACCAAGAGTCTTTGCAGATATTAAAGGTCTCAGGACAAAATCATCCTTGACTATCCAAATGGGCCCTCAATCCAATGCCAAGTGTTGTTCTAAGAGGAACATGGAGGAGAGATGGAGGGATAAGAGGAGATAGCCAGCTGAAGATGGGGCAGAGAGTGGAGTTATGCAGCCACAAGCAGAGGAATGCCTGGAAATAAGGAAGAAGTCTGCCCTCTAGCCTTCTTAGGGAACATGGCCTCCAGAGCTACAAGGAGATAAATCTGTTCAGTGTTAAGTCACCCAGCTGGTGATCACCTCTTATGACAGTCCTAGGAAACAAATACAGCAGCCAAGAGCAAAATAAACAATATTCAGTTCCAAGAAAACATTTGAGTTCATCCAGAGTCATGCAAGGAGGAATAGAAAATGAAAGGAAGAAAGACTGAGCATAGTGAAAGACACAAAGTTTAGAAATCAAAGAAAACATGTCAAAATTTTTTAACTCAAAAAAATTCATTTAAGTTTTTTAACTGAAAACAAAACAAAACCAAAAGTGTCTATGCTGGCACATTCCATTGTTTATAAAATATTTCAGTTGTTGTTGTTGTTGTTCAGTCACTCTGACGTGTCCACCTCTTTGTGACCCCGTGGACTGCAGCATGCCAGGCTTCCCTGTCCTTCACCATCTCCTGGAGCTTGCTCAAACTCATGTCCATTGAATTGGTGATGCCATCCAATCATCTCATCTTCTGTTGCCCCCTTCTCCTCCTGTCTTCAATCTTTCCCAGCATCAGGGTCTTTTCCAGTGATTTGGCTCTACATATCAGGTGGCCAAAGTATTGGAGCTTCAGCTTCAGTATCAGTCCTACCAATGAATATTCAGGGTTGATTTCCTTTAGGATAGACTGGTTTGATCTCCCTGCAGTCCAAGGGATTCTCAAGAGTCTTCTCCAGCACCACAGTTTGAAAGCATCAGCCTTTCGTTCAGCCTTTCATTCAGCCTTCTTTATTTTCACTGTGTGTTAAAAGTTGTAGGCCCCACCACATGGGCCTTCCATTACAATTTGGCCCAACTGCCAACATCTGCACCATTTTGCCTAAGAGTTTCTTCTGGTCACCAGAGCCTGCTCTGCCTGGGACACATGGCAAGGTGGAGTCCTGAAGGTCCCAGGAAAAACCTTCAAGCAGTGTATAACTAGAGTTGAGGTATACACACCCCTGTGCCCCACGTCTCTGCTGGGACTCTGACCACTGAGTTGCCAGCAGGACTAAGCCCCAAATGCCTAGAGGACTACCCTGCTCCCCTTCCTGTCTTATTTCCCTACTCCCCTACCAGTGTCTCCTGGGATCCCCTCCCAAATTAACCACTTCCCCTTGGATCCTTTTCTGTGGGTCTGTTCTTAAGGAGCCCAAACTAAGGCAGATTGCAAACACACTGAGCTGGAAGCAGTTCAGAACCAAACGCATAACATGAAAACTTGGTCTTCTTCAAGAATTTATTTGAACTGCCTACCTGTTTTATTTTAGTGTTAGAAAAGTATCTAAATGTTAAGCTGGCCTTGCTTGACATCAACATCTACCAAGGAGATACACAGAGCTGTAGAACTCCTCTTTTTCTCAACCTTATATCCACCTTCCATCGAGAGGTGAGTTCTAAACCCCAAATACATCTCATGTCAGTCCATGACATGAGATGTCATGAGATGATCATGACTCTGTTCCCACTGGACATCTAAATTCTTGTGTAACAGAAGTCATTACCTTCAAGGAAAAAGAGGTTGGAGGAGATGAAAGGAGACAAGGCCTTGGTAAGGTGAGGTTCTGATGCCCACGAGCTGAGTGACATTGGACACATGCAAAGCAGACTTCATGTTTAAGCCTGTGCACATAATTACTGGTGCAAGGATATATACTTAGCTTTCATTAGATTCTTAGAGCAATGTGTGACCCCAAAATGGTGAAGAACAGCCAGCATCTGTGTGCATGGTCAGTTACAGCACAAGGAATGGTTATGTACAGGTTCTGGAGTGTGACTGGTTTGGAATCCAGTTCAGCTGTTCCTAGTTCTTTCCTGAAGTCTATGGCTCAGTCTTTTCATCTTTAAAATGAGGGTGAAAGAATACAGGCCTCATGGAGTCACTGTGAGGACACAACAAGATAATGCCTATAAAGCAGAGAGTATATGGTGCTTCTCAATGAATGTCAGCCACTGTAACTGTTCCACAAGTCATCCAACAGGGAGATCCATGGGGTCAGTCAGAGGTTCCCAACCTTTTTAGTGCCAGGAACTGGTTTTGTGGAAGATTATTTTTCCATAGACGGGATGGTTTCAGGATGATTCAAGAGCATTACATTTATATAATGAAATAATGACACAACTCACCATAATGGAGAATCAGTGGGAGCCCTGAGCTTGTTTTCCTGCAACTAGATGGTCCTATCTGGGGGGTGATAGGAGACAGTGACCCTCAAAGTGTGTTTCACTCCTGCGAGAATTTAATGCTGCTGCTGACCTGACGGGAGGCAGAGCTCAGGCGGTAAAGCGAGCAATGGAGAACAGCTATAAATACAGATCAAGCTTCGCTGGCTTGCCCACTGCTCACCTCCTGCTGTGTGGCCCAGTTCCTAACAGGCGTTGGAGACCCCTGATGTGAGTCATCCTTCTCCCTCACCCACAGCATTCAATTAATAACTATGACGATTTTCAACCCGAAGCTTTTCAACTCATTCAGCTCATTTTCACTCAAATTTCATTTCTCTAATCAAGGTGCTAGCTTGTCTTCCAGAAGATCCCCATGTTTAATCATCCTTGAATCCTCCCTCCACTGGAGTGATCAGTAGGCACTAAAATCCTAACATGACTTAAAATTCTAAGACCTTGGCCTCGACAGGGCTCTTCACACCACGCTCCAAGGGGCTTCTGGAGTGCCTGGGAGGAGATGAGGCCCCTGCCGCTCTTGTTTGAGCCAAAGCCAGCCAAGTGTGTAGATTCTGTGCACTGGGCTTCCTCCTAGTGTGAAGAAGGGGCTGTGCTTCTTCAAACAAAACACACAAGCACACACACACACAAACTAGACAAGTAACCACACCCACTCTCTTTTGAAAAATGAATACAAATGGTAAACAATCTGCCAGCCAACACAGGAGACACAAGAAACGCAAGTTTGATTCCTGGGTCAGGAAGATCCCCTGGAAGAGGAAACGGCATTCCACTCAGGTATTCTTGCCAGAAAATTCCATAGGCAGAGGAGCCTGGCAGACTACAGTCCATGAAGTCACAAAGAACCGGACACAACCGAGCACACACACACAAGGTCCTGGATGCTATTGTAACACGGCCTCTGGCTGCATCTTTGCCTTCTTCTCTGTTTCCATGTCACTCACCTCTGCCTATATCATTGAGCTACATGATCCAGGAGAGTATTTTTCAAATTTTCTGGTCCACCCTCATACTTTTTTAAAGTATTGAGCCTCAGTACTTGTTTTCTTATTACTACTGAAACAAACAACCACAAATTTAGTGCCTTAAAAACAACACAAATGCCTTTTTTCTCCAGTAAGAGGCCTGAAGTGACCTCTAAAAATAGTTCACTGTTCACTTGACTCAGAAAACCCCACAAAATCATGTAAATCAAGAGGTTCAAATCTTTGTGTACACTTAAAGAACACTCGTGAAACTGCCCAGGCCATTGAGGGTATGCACATCTGAAATGCCACCAAGTATCTGAAGGATGTCAGTTTTAAGAAGCAATGCATGTCTTTCTGTCATTACAATGCTGGAGCTGGTAGCTATGCACAGGCCAAACAGTGGGGCTGGATGCAGGGCCAGTGGCCCCAAGGGTGCTGAATTTTTACTGTTCCTGCTCAAAAATACAGAGAGTAATGCTGAACTTAAGGGCTTAGATGTAGATTCTCTGGTCATTGAGCCCATCTTGGTGAACGGGGCCCCAAACATGTGACACTGGATTACAGAGCTCATGATCAGATCAACCTGTTCATGAGCTCTCTCTGCCCCACTGAGCAGATCCCTACTGAAAAAGAACAGATTGTGCCTAAACCACAAGAGGAGGTTGCACAGAACAAAAAGATATCCAAAAAAAAAAAAAAAAGGATATTCCAGAAGAAAGTGAAGAAACAAAAGCTTATGGCCAGGGAGTAAATGCCACAAAAAATAAATGCAAATAAAAGTTAAAAAAAAAACAAAAAACACAAATGTATTATCGTACAATTCTGGCAGCCAGAAGTCCAAATGGATCAGCAGGGCTGCATTCCTCCTGGAGACTCTAAAGCAAGTAATTTTGATATGTTCTAATGCACAACATCCTCAAGTCAGGCTCTGCAGAAACAATTTATTATGCTTTTGTAAAAGCCCCGTTTCGTGGAGCTAGAAGTACTTAATTTCCATCTTCACCTTTTCAACTTATCCAGGTGTCTCTTGGCCATTAATACCCAACTGCTGGTGCCAGAGTGTCTGTTTTAAGCAGGGCTGCTGTCTTTTCTCCCCTTTTTCACTCTAGCTGTCAGATTCACCAAAACCTCAGAACTGTCGCTAATGTCACTTGGTTTTCAGGCAGTTGGAATCTGGAAATGGCCCCTATTTGTCAAGCATTTCCTGTGTCAAACCTGGCATTTGTCAGCTTGTCCCATGCCTTATCAGCTTCAGTCTTCACAATAACACTTTGCCAGAGGAACAGCCATTATCCTCATTGGACTCGTGAAAGGGGACATTCAGAGAAGCCACGTGACTTCCCAGCTCACATGGTGAGAACACAGGGTTCACTGATCTAGAGATCACCCCCCACCACCCAGCTGACTGTCTCCACCAGCGTGATAGTCTCTCCCTATGGGGCTCCAACATGACTTCACGATTTCAGAAAGTTCTTGTCCAGAAAGATGAAGATCTTAATAACTCTGATCCAGGAACTTTCTGTGGCCAAACTACAGACTACTCAGCTAGCCCACTTTGTGGTAAAAGGGAGCTTTCTCAGTACTCTCAGCCAGGGTCATCAAGCCACTGCTTACTCTCCAAGGCTCACTTCTAAACCCCACTCTCCATGTGCAGCAATTCCACACTTTTGTATCTCTGAGTGTACCTTTAGAGATACCCTAAGGTATCTGACCCCTTTGCCACCAGTCCCTTACTTTGAAAGATCCATGTTAACCAGAACCCTAAAACACTGTCAATCTCCTGCCTGAGACACACCACTCCCCCTTCTATGATGGTCCTAAGACTGGCAATGCAGCCGTCCCCCTACTGCAGCACGCAACACATTTGGATCTGCTTGATCAATGGGTTACTCTGACTGACTCTTCTAAGACTCAGCCGTCAGTCCCTGGTTTCTCATATAGCTTGTGTGTGTTCCCAGTATGTATCCACATTCTCTTCAGGTCCCTCAAGCAAGTAAACCTTCACAGGTACCTTTGCCCAACAAAGCAGTGAATCACTGAGAGCATATCTCTGGGAATACTGCTTCATGGTCAGCCTGGTTCTCCTCCAGTCTCCAGAATGTATATATATCCTGGACTCCTCCCAGATATTCTCTGGTCCCCTCATCAGTTTCTGTTGTGTGCTACAGCCAATCAGAGTCCATGCAACAAAAAATCTAGAATTGTCCTGCAGGTCACAGTTGCACTAAGAATACATCTAGCATTTAAAGGCTAGAACAGAAATGAAATTCCCTGGGTCCACATATCAGTATGTTTTCAAGACATAACTAATAACCACCTCATTGTTATAAGTGTGTGTGCTCAGCCACTCAGTCATGTCCAACTCTTTGCAACCCCATGGACTGTAGCCTTCCAGGCTCCTCTGGCCATGGGATTTCCCAGGCAAGAATACTGGAATGAGTTGCCATTTCCTTCTGCAGGGGATCTTCCCAACCCAAGGACTGAACTCAAGTCTCTTGCCTCTCTGGCATTGGCAGGCTGATTCTTTACCACTGTGACATTTGGGAAGCCCCCATTGTCATATGACAGTAGGCATTTACTTTTCACCCTTTTGAGCTCAGCTGGGGTTTGGCCTGGGAGCCCTGCTATCTTGTTTCAGTTCAATTACACATCCAGGGGTTGTCTGACTGTCAGATGATCTAGATTCGTTTCTGCTAAGGTTACCAGGGTGACTGAGCTCTGTGCCCCCTGACTCTCACCTTCCAGCAGGCTAGCCCTTGAATGTCCTTGTGGCGATGCCAGAGGATCAGGAGATCACGTCCTAGTGCTCAAGGCAGTTTCAGGCCTCTGCTTACATCGCATCTGCTAACATCCCATTGGCCAAAGCCTGTGCTCAGGTCAGGCAGCAGGTGCACTACAGAGCTCCATGGCAACAGGTACTGAGGTAAGGAAAGGCAAAGAGCAGGGACCAGATGAAGGGTTCTCCTTCAGACCATGGCCCCACAACACATGCTGTGTACAGCTCCCCATAAAATAAGTCTGTCTCCTATACAGTGATTTGATATTTGCATCTGGGCTTCCCAGATGGTGCTACTGGTAAAGAACCTGCCTGCTAATGCAGGAGACATGAGACGTGGGTTCAGTCCCTGGGTTGGGAAGATCCCCTGCAGAAGGGCATGGCAACCTACTCCAGTATTCTTGCCTGGAGAGTCTCATGGACTGAGGAGCCTGGCATGCTACAATCCACAGGGTCACAAATAGTCAAGACATGACTGAAGCAACTTAGCATGCATGCATACACTGTGAAGTGATCACCATGGTAAGTCTAGTAACCATCTGTTCACATGCAAAGTTATAACAATAGCGCTGACCATGTTCCTTATGCTGTATGTTAGGTCCCTGTGGTTTATTTCTTTTACAACTGGAGGTTTGTGCCTCTTAATCCTCTTCACCTATTTTACCCAACTGCCTACCCACCTCCCCCTGGCAACCACCCACTGGTTCTCTGTATCTGAGTCTATTTTTGTTTTGTTTTTTTAGATCCCATGTATAAGTAAGATCATATGGTATCTGTCTTTCTCTGTCTGACATATTTCACTTAGCATGATGTGAAAGGATGAAACTTTCCCAAACCATATACAAAAATAAACTCAAAATGGATTAAAAACATAAATGTACAACCTAAAACCATAAAACTCTTAGAAGAAAATAGGCAGTATGCTCTTTGATATCAGTTTAAGTAATATTTTTAATCTGTCTCCTCAGGCAAAGCAAACAAAAGCGAAAAGAAACATATAGGACCACATCAAACTAAAAGCCTTTTGCACAGTGAAGGAAAGTGGCCACAAATTGAAAAGTCCACCTACTGAATGGGAGACGATATTTGCAAACAGCATATCTTATAGGGAGTTAATATCCAAAATATAAAAATAATTCATATAACTCAACATCAAATAAAAAATCCAACTGAAAAAATGGGCAGGGGACCTGAATAGACATTTTTCCAAAGAAGACATATTGATAGCCAGCAAACACAGGAAAAGATGCTCAACATCACTAATCACTGTTGCTGTTCAGTTGCTAAATTATGTCCGATTCTTTGCAACCCCATGGACTGTAGCCCATTAGTTTCCTCTGCTCATGGGCATTTTTCAGACAGGAATATTGGAGTAAGTGGCCATTTCCTTCTCCAGGGAACCTTCCCAGATCAGAGATCGAATCTATGTCTACCTGCATTGCATCCTCTTAGTAAGGATGTGGAGAAAGGGGAACCTTTGTGCAATGGTGGTGGGAACGTAAATCGAAGCAGCCACTAAAGGAAACAGAATGGAAGTTCCTCAAAAAGCTAAAGCTAGAAGTACCATAAGATCCAGCAGTCCTGCTCTTTTGGCTATTTACCAGAAGGAAAAGAATACTAATTTGAAAAGATATTTGTACCCTAATGTTTATTGCAGCACTGTTTACAATAGCCAAAATATGGAGGCAACCTAAGTATTCACCCACACATGACTGGATAAACAAGTTGTGGTACACATACAATGGAATATTATTCAGCTATTGAAAAGAATGAAATCTTGCCATTTGCAACAATATGTATGAACCTAGAGGGTATTACACTTAATGAAATGTCAGACAGAGAAACACAAATACCACGTGATCTCACTTACATGTACAAATTTAAATTTAGGTGTCCTGTATTTTTTAATTTAATTTTTATTTTATACTATAATCAATTTACAGTATTGTACTAGTTCAGTTCAGTAGCTCAGTCATGTCTGACTCTTTGCAACCCCATGGACTATAGCACGCCAGGCTTCCCTGTCCATCACCAACTCCCGGAGCTTGTTCAAACTCACATCCATCGAGTTGGTGATGCATGCAACCATCTCATCCTCTGTCATCCCCTTCTCCTTCTGCCTTCAATCTTTCCCAGCATCAGGGTCTTTTCCAATGAGTCAGTTCTTTGCATCAGGTAGCCAAAGTATTGGAGCTTCAGCTTCAGCATCAGTCCTTCCAGTGAATACTCAGAACTGATTTCCTTTTGGATTGACTTGTTTAGGCAGCCTGTATTTTTATTTGCTAAATCTGACTACTGTATCCAGAGGAAAAATGAAAATACTCTTAATAAGAGGAGAATGCACACTGGTCATATGTGAGGTCACACATGGACAACGCCTAGACTGTCACCTGGTATTTTGTAAGATCTCAACAAATATTTAATTACATAAACATATGTATATAATTTGGGGCTTCCCAGGTGGTGCTAGTGGTAAAGAATCCACCTGCCTATGCGAGAGATGTAAGAGACGTTGAGTTCAATCCCTGGGTCAGGAAGATCCCCTGGAGGACAGCATGACAACCCACTCCAGTATTCTTGCCTGGAAAATCCCATGGACGGAGGAGCCTGGTAGGCTGCAGACCATGGGGTCGCTAAGAGTCGGACACGACTCAGCAACTTCACTTTCACTTTTCACTTTCATGCACTGGAGAAGGAAATGGCAACCTACTCCCGTGTTCTTGCCTGGAGAATCCCAGAGACGGGGGAGCCTGGTGGGCTGCCGTCTCTGGGGTCGCACAGAGTCAGACACAACTGAAGTGACTTAGCAGCAGCAGCAGCACACTGGGCCAGCCCCACACACACACACAAGAAACAGATCCATTTCCAAGAAAAACTGGTTTTAGTTCTGCCTCACATTCTTACTTCAGTCCTGAGACTTATGGCCATTATCAATCCACAGATCTTGCTAGGGATAGGAAGATACACTTTCTTTCCCTCTCTCATTATGATTGCTCTATAACAATACCTAAAACAACAAAGAATTTTTCCCAGATTATCTCCACACAGCCATACTATTTTCAAACCAGAAGGGAACTTCAAGTCATTCCTGTCAACCCCATCATTTAACAGATAAATATATCAGGACCCAAACAGGTGAAGAGACTAATCAAAGGTTATTTACATAGTTCTTTGGAACAGAACTGAATCTAAAGTTCAGATTTTCTCAACCTGGTCATTGTAATTCCCACTATTTCTGTGGTCACCTTTGCCACTGCATCCAGCAAGGTCTTCTGGGGCCGACACTGTAGCACTTTAACCTGAGTTGAGAGAGAAATTCTTCTCATCCCACATAACACTAACTGTGTGCTCTGCCAGAAAGAGGCCAGATATTCCCAAAGCTATGTGCCCCTTAGAGGCCAGGGAGTACCTCCAAACACACGCATGACCCAGTGCGGCCTTAACTTGCAAAACCCAGGAGAAAGTGAGCTCTCAAATTCTCACTCAGCATCCATTGCTTGCTTCGGCAGGCCTCCTGGGGCTGGCCTGCCCAGCTCCTGTTCAAATACAGCTTCCTTTTGTTGACAGCAATTGCACCAGCTGAGCGACTCTTTTGAGTCACAAAACAAAAAGACACCCAAAGAGGCAGCTTTCAAGATCTAATCTATGGCTAAGACCACCCCTCCCTGGGCTAACGGAGTGGCTGTCAGCTGTCGGCACAGGCCCGCATTCCAGGGTGGAGCGGCAGCCTGTGCCCTCTGCCCAGAGCCACCCCGCTCAGCCTGATAAAGGCCTGGCTCCGTCCCCCAGGCGACATTCCACCACAGAGCAGCTGCACTTAGGTTTTAATGCATCCCATTGTCCCGTTGATTTAATGAGGCCTCTTGGGCGCTGGGTTTGTAAATGACAGTCATCGTAATGCCAAGGCCACGGAGACACAAACCATCTTGTGTTTGCCATCTCGGAAGCTCGCACCGCAAAAGGAAAATGTTTTTCATTTACAAACAAAATGCAATCATAAAAAAAATCCACCAGTCTGGAATTTATTACTCCTCTGGAATTTATTATTATTAATTCTCCTCTGGTCCAGCAAGTCATTATAGTAAAGTGGTGAAGAGCATAAGCTTTGGAGACACAAGTCCCACCCACTCCACGCCTGCTAGATGGCACACGTTGTTCTACTACTTGAAATTCTAATTTTCTTGGTTATGCATATGTGCGTGCTCAGTCATGTCCAGCTCTTTTGCAACTCCATGGACTGTAGCCCGCCAGGCTCCTCTGTCCATGAGATTTCTCAGGCAAGAATACTGGAATGGGCTGCCATTTCCTTCTCTAGAGAATCTTCCCAACCCAGGGATCAAACCTAGGTCTCCTGCATCTCCTGCATTCAGGCAGATTCTTTACCACTGAGCCATCGAGGAATCTCACCTCCACAACTGGTTGCTGGGCGACTGAGTGAGGTCACACATGGACAACGCTTAGACTGCCACCTGGTGTTTTGTAAGATCTCAACCAATATTTAAATAAATTACATAAACATATGTATATAATTTGGGGCTTCCCAGGTGGTGCTAGTGGTAAAGAATCCACCTGCCGATGAGAGAGATGTAAGAGACGTTGAGTTCAATCCCTGGGTCAGGAAGATCCCCTGGAGGAGAGCATGGCAACCCACTCCAGTATTCTTGCCTGGAGAATCCCATGGACAGAGGAGCCTGGCGGGCTACAGTCCATGGGGTCTTCAAGAGTTGGACATGACTGAAGAAACTTAGCAAGCATGGCATATATATATAATTTATCTTACTAAAATACATGTGATACTACAAAATAATAGCCAAAAATAAGTGTGTGTGTGTGTGTGTGTGTGTGTGTGTGTGTGAATATATCATTATTAAGTAAACCTCTTTACCAGGTCTTAATCCCTTTCTCTTAGGGCTTCCCAGGTAGTGCAGTGGTAAAGAATTTGCCTACCAATGCAGAAGACACAGGTTCGATCCTGGGTCAGAAAGATCCCCTGGAGAAGGAAATGGCAACCCACTCCAACATTCTTCCTGGAAAATTCCATGGACAGAGGAGCCTGGCAGGCTACAGTCCATAGGGTCGCAAAAAGTCAGGCATGACTGAGCAAGTATGCAGGGGTCAAAAAAACTAGGACCACGAGGCAAACTCTGGCCACTGCCTGTTTTGGTAAAGTTTTACTGAAACACAACCCTACTCATTAGTTTATATATTGTCTATGGCTACTTTTGCAGAACAATGACAGAGATGACTAGCTGCCAAAGAGAGCTTATGACCAACAAAGCCTGAAATACTCTTTGGTCCCTTACAGAGAAAATTTGCTGACCCATGGGCTAGAAATAAACAGGCCTAGAACAGCCTTCAGCACATAGTAGGCCATAAGTAAATACTTGTTGAAAAAAAATGAATGAACAGAATAAATGAAAAGCAGGAAGTGGCTGATTTACTGCTGGTCCTGACCTATTGAGGGCTTCATGAAGTCACGACCACTTCATACTGATGTGTCAGCTCTCTTATTGTCCTGGGGAATTGTTGGAGCCATTGTTGGACATGAATAGGGCATAAATATCACTTGTAAATCAGACACAACGGTACTGGGTCCCTGCCAGTAGGCTCCAAGTTTTCCATCCTCTATTCAAGCAGAAGGAGAGAGGGAGCTGGAAATAGCAGAAAATACACTGAACTTTAGATAATATAGATAAGAGAGAGCAAAGGGGGCAGACTCTAAAATGTGCATTTTGTCTCTAGTTGTAGCAAAGGAAAAGGATGTAGCCCAATCCTAATTCTGCAAAATTCTGCAGAGAGCAATAAGAAAAGGAGACCTCCACATTAGAGGTCGATGAACACTGCAATTCTGAAAACAAAAACAGGATAAACACTTGTGTTTAGAATTGGCTAAGGCTTGGGTTGGACTAAATTATTTGAATACAATTGTCTGCTAAAACTTGTATCAAAATGCCTAGCTGAGGGACCTAATCAAACTTACAAGCTTTTGTACAGCAAACTATAAACAAAATAAAAAGACAACCTACAGACTGGGAGAAAATATTTGCAGGCGATTTGCCTGTTCAGTTCAGTTCAGTCGCTCAGTCGTGTCTGACTCTTTTCGACCCTATGGACTGCAGCACACCAGGCTTTCTTGTCCATCTCTAACTCCCAGAGCTTGCTCAAACTCATGTCCATTGAGTCAGTGATTACATCCAACCATCTCATCCTCTGCCATCCCCTTCTCCTCCTGCCTTCAATCTTTCCCAGCACCAGGGGCTTTTCAAATGAGTCAGTTCTTCCCATCAGGTGGCCAAACTATTGGGAGTTTCAGCTTCAGCATCAGTCCTTCCAATGAATATTCAGGACTGATTTCCTTTAGGATGGACTGGTTGGATCTCCTTGCAGTCCAAGGGACTCTCAAGAGTCTTCTCCAACACCACAGTTCAAAAGCATCAATTCTTCGGCACTCAACTTTCTTTATGGTCCAACTCTGTACATGACTAGTGGAAAAACCATAGCTTTTGACTAGATGGTGCTTTGTTGGTAAAGTAATGTCTCTGTATTTTAATATGCTGTCTAGGTTGGTCATGGCTTTTCTTCCAAGGAGCAAGTGTCTTTTAATTTCATGGCTGCAGTCACCATCTGCAGTGATTTTGGAGCCCAAGAAAATAAAGTCTGTCATTGTTTCCATTATTTCCCCATCTATTTGCCATGAAGTGATGGAACTGGATGCCATGACCTTTGTTTTTTTGAATGCTGAGTTTTATGCCAGCTTTTTCACTCTCCTCTTTCACTTTCATCAAGAGGCTCTTTAGTTCCTCTTCACTTTCTGCCGTAAGGGTGGGGTCATCTGCATATCTGAGGTTACTGATATTCCTCCCAGCAATCTTGATTCCAGCTTGCTCACCCTATCTTTTTTAAAATATTTATTTCTTTATTTTCTTTTGGCTGCACTGGGTCCTTGTTGCTACTCCAGGGCTTTCTCTAGTTGCGGCTATTCTCTGGTTGCAGTGTGTGGGCTTCTCACTGCGGTAGCTTCTCTTGCTGGGCACAGGCTCTAGGCATGCAAGCCCAATATAGTTGTGACACATGGGCTTAGTTTCTCTGTGGCATGTGAAATCTTCCAGGACCAAGGATCAAACACATGTCCCCTGCATTAGCAGGTGGATTCTTAACCACTGGACCACCAGGGAAGTCCCCTCTCCTACTATCTCAATTGGCATGGATTGTGGGGAAAAATTCTTTTACTACCCCAACAGGTCCACTAGCTCACCCTGTATGCAATGGATTTCTTGAACCCTCCAGGTGTCATATATTAGCAACTAGTGATGAGCACAAGCCAAAATTATCAAAGACGCAAAGCTATATTTTCCTTCTATTGTGACTGAAAACCCTCCTTTGGAAGGTGGCAGGAGGGGACCCAAGTACAAAATCTAAGATGTCACTTTCACTCTATTAAAGAGAGTTGCTCAGTAAACCAGAGGCAACTGTTTACTCAAATAACCCGTCAAGGCCCCATGAACCTTATCTGACATGAAATCTAGCATCTCTTTATGGAAGATTCCACCCTACTCGGTACCCCCCAATCCATACACCCCAGGGAACTGAACAGTCAGAAAGCAGGGTTCACACGCCTCCCACACCCAGGCTGGGAGAAAATTGGAATCTCAGGGCCTGTCATTGCTCCTTTTCACCACACGGGGTCACTGTTAAAGATAAATGCTGAAGGTCCTTGTGGCCTTGGCGTGCAGGTCCTGGTCCCTGTGCCAGTTGTCCTGAACTGACTCTGGAGGGACAGCCATCCTGACTCCTGTATCAAGTGCAACAAGGGAGCCTGTGGAGCCCCCAAGGTGACTACTTTTAGGGATCAGCTCTTTTAGTTCACAGGCCATGCTGCCTTCCAGAACATTAGCCAACCCCAGGCTCCCAGAATCAGGATTCCTTCTAGCACCATCCTCGAGGACACAGCCTTCTGCCACCTTTCCTTCTACAACTACACCATTTTTTTCAAATGGGTCACTCATGCCTCCATTCTGAGGAGACCATCCTTAGTGGCTCCCAGACATCTTGTGTTTAGAAGGGAAACTGCCCGCAGTGATTCCAGGGGCACTTCTCTCACGACAGAAAAGAGCACATAACACATTTGAAACCAGGCAGCGCATCCCATGCTAGGACCAAGTCGGTCTCATGCTAGTTCCTCTTGGGAGGAAGGGAAGCAAGAAGCAAAGGAACTTGAGACCAGTGCTGTTCACCTCTGCCCGGCACCCTACCGGGATTATGTGGTCTCTCACTTCAAGAGAAGGAGAAGGCAGTGGCACCCCACTCCAGTACTCGTGCCTGGAAAATCCTATGGACGGAGGAGCCTGGTAGGCTGCAGTCCATGGGGTCGCAAAGAGTCGGACACGACTCAGCGACTTCACTTTCACTTTTCACTTTCATGCATTGGAGAAGGAAATGGCAACCCACTCCAGTGTTCTTGCCCGGAGAATCCCAGGGACGGGGGAGCCTGGCGGGCTGCTGTCTATGGGGTCGCACAGAGTCAGCCATGACTGACGCGACTTAGCAACAGCAGCAGCATTCAAGAGATTGCTCACCCTGCGTCTACTGATACAACTCCTTCCATTATTTTTATTAAATCCACAGGACACAGAAGAAAATATAACATGGTGTCATTTTTGCTAAAATCCCATTGACTGTCCTTTGGGGACTATTTTGGATCATTTATGAACTATCAAGGGGTGGCTCATATGCCTTTAGAGCAGAACCATAAAGGACCACAAAAGGGGCCATGGCTCAAGGACACAAGATTTTTTCTTTTTTTGGCCAAGCCTTAAGGCTTCCAGGATCTTACTTCCCCAAACAGGGATGAACCCACATCCCTTGCAGTGGAAGCCTGGAGTCCTAACCATTGGACCACCAGGGAATACCTGACGTGAGACTTTTTTTAAGGTTTTGTTTTTCACCTAATGTGCATCCCAGAGCAGGCAGTAATTTTTTATTATAATTTTTTTCAATAACTTCAGTGCATACAAAATTTAGGTAATCGACAAAATATACACTTTATTATAACAAATGCTGGCAGGAGGTATATTTTCAAATAGGAATAAAAAAACAGATCTTTGCTTCTTTAACTATCTGAGGTTTCTTTTCCATTTTCCCTTCTCCACCTTTTTTGCTGCTCTGTCTTCCTCCCTCACTGTCTCACACTTTTACCCTCTTTACCTTTCTCTTTTTTTGCTCCCTGGATTATTGGTCATATTTAAATGAAGTGTTTTAATCAATTATTTATTGAATAAAATACTATATTTCTGTTCTTTAAGAAACAGCCTTAGTGAAATTTTTTGCATCCAAGACACAAACATACCAAATTACGAAAATGTAAGAGCCAAAACTATAAAAAGCTTTCTAAAAAACATCATAGAGGAAAAGTTTCATGACACTGATTTAGCAATGATTTGTTGACCATGACACAAAAACAGAGCCAACAAAAGAAAAAAACGGACAAATGGGACTTCATAAAAATTAAAAATGGTTTGTGCATCAAGGGATCCTATCAACAAAGTGAAAAGGCAACTCATGGAATTGGGCGAAAATATTTATAAATTATATATATGATAAGGGATTAATATCCAGAATATATAAAAAGCTACAACTCAACAACAAGAAGCAAACAACCTGATTTAAGAGGACTTGGATAGACATTTCTCTAAAGAAGATACACAAATATCCCATAAACATACAAAGAGATGTTCAACATCATGCTTCATTAGGGATATGCAAGTCAAAACCTCAGTGGGATATTGCTTCATTAGGATGGTTTCTAAGGAAAAAAATTCAAAATAACAAGTGTTGGCAAGGATGTGGAGAAACTGAAACCCTTGCGCACTGCTCATGGGAATATAAAATGGTACAGCCTCTGCGGGAAGCAGTATACTAGCTCCTTGAAAAATTAAAGAGAACTACCACATGGTCAGCTGCTGGAAGGGGTCATGGAGAGAATATTGACCACTGATTGTCCCCGGAGCTGGATGCTGGCATCAGAAGCTCCTCACCCCTGCCCCTGTCCACTTGCTTTCCCCAACATTCCACCTGCTTTCCCCAACCTAGAAGCTGCCTAAGGACACAGCCTTGAGATAGCAATGGGCTGCTGAGACCTTCTGGATGTGCAAGTGAATGAACGTTAAGGCATCTGTATAAATTTTTAAGACTCCAGGCATGGAGATCTGCTTATCTTCCCTCCCCTGGGACAAGCAACGTAAGAAAACTCCTTTGGTTATTAAAACTGCCACTTATCAATCTGGTACCATCCGCCTCTTTCCTGGGTCTCTCCTTGCTTTCTGTGGAACCAGTTTCAGATTTTACCCCAAAAGGTCCTGAGGTTATGAACCGACACCAGCAATTCCACCCTTGGGAACATGGGAGGATTTCTGGACCTGGAGGACAGGAAATGGAGATTCTCAGGCATGCACCCTGGGAAGAATGAAACCTACCAACTGAAACCTACTGAGACTGATTTCCTATAAATGCCTGATTACAGAAGACAGAGACTTATCTCCTGACCAAAAAACACCTGCCAAACATCTTTCCCCATCCTCAAGTCAGTGAACTTGCTGCTTGGACTCTGGTTGGACACCCTGATCTTTGCATTCCTTGCCCATGGATACAACCCACCCCAAACCCTCAATGACTTACCTGTGACTTGTACAGCATGCATTTGGGGAGTTGCAATTACTCTGCTATTCCTGAAAAAAACAAAACAAAACAAAACTCAATTTCTGCTCTTTTGAGCTTGCCTCAGTAGACTTCTTTATCTAAGTTCACAGATACAGATCAAAAGGAATTGAAAGCAGGGACTCAATGGAGATTTGTACAACCGTGTTTGTAGTGACATTATTCACAGTAGCCAACAGGCAGAATCAACCCAAGCAAGGGCCCATCAAAAGATGAATGGGTAAACAGAACGTGGCTATATATACAATGTAATATCATTCAGCCTTGAAGGAAATTCTGACACATGCTTAGACATGGATGAACCTTGAAGACATTCTGCTAAGTGAAATAAGCCAGACACGAAAGGACAAATATTGTGATTCCACTTGTATTCAGCACCTAGAATAGTCAAATTCATAGACAGATAACAGAATGGTGGTTGCCTGGGGCTGGGGTGAGGGACGAAGTGGGGAGTTAGTATTTAATTGGTATAGAATTTTCGTTTGGGATGATGAAAAAGTTCTGGAGATAAATAATGGTTATGTCTATACAACAATGTGAACACAATGCCACTGAACTGTACACTGAAGAATGGCTAACATGGTAAATTATATGCTGTGTATTAATATATTAACTGCAATAAGGAAATGAACTTCCTTTTAACAAATTATGAACCCTTGAGTTGTATTTTTCTTAGGTTACTTAGGTCCTCAACTAGAGAAAGAGAGAGAAAGGGAAAATGAAAAAAGAAAAACTTTCTGATGCAGATCTCCAAAAAGACTCAGCAAAGCTAGAATAAAAAAAAAAAAAAAAGTCAAAACCAGAACAGACTCAACTTGAGGAGCCCAAGAATCCTAATAGTTATGTGGCTTGTCCAAGATTGAAAGAAAGAAAGTGAAAGTCACTCAGTCATGTCCGACTCTTTGTGACCCCAAGGATTATAGAGTCCATGGAATTCTCCAGGCCAGAATACTGGAGTGGGTAGCCTTTCCCTTCTCCAGGGGATCTTCCCAACCCAGGGATCAAACCCAGGTCTCCCACATTGCAGGCAGATTCTATATCAGCTAAACCACAGAGAAGCCCTTTATACAGCTTGTAAATGGAGAGCAAAAATGTAAAAGCTGGAGAATGTACAACCATTTGGTGATTTTTCACAGCCTGGAGTAAGAAGTTGGGAAAAAATTTATTTTCAATGGCTTGGGGGTCTTGTCTGAGAGTCTGTGATGGCACCACATCGCGTTTGATCTCCGACAAAGGTATTCACTGCAGCAAAGTGCCACGGGGCAAGACGTCCTGGAGAATTGCACAGGACCCCCAAGCCCTCTGTAGGCTCCTCCTCTCAAGGGCCAACCCTGGGCTGGGGCTCCTGTAGGGAATGTGCGGGGTGGGAATGTGAAAGATGGGTGGAGTTAGGGCATAAGCCATGGGTTTATAGGTGTCACATTGTTACTTAGGACAATGTGGAGTTGTTTTTATGTATGTATACTAGACTCTTTTCAGAGCCTAGTTAAAACTTATCTCCCTTCCATGTGGATTACAAACATTTAAAAAACAAACATTTAACATTTCAAAGCTTCCTGCAGAAGTCTCAAGGCCAGAAGTAATTGTCACTTCAGTATCTATACATCCCAGCAATACCAGGTAGTGAATTAATTAGGATGATATAAATAGCAATGGTTTTTCAAAATTGAAAGTAATTATGAACATCATCCAACTTTCCCTCTCTGTTGGAACATTCCCATGAGCATATAAAAATGCAGTTATTTCTCTCATCTTCCAAAAATCCTTCCTTGACTCATTTCCACACTTACCAGTTACTACATTATTTTTTGTTCTTCATTTGGTGGAGAATCCAATTTTTAAAAAATTAATCTTCTCCATTGCTAATTCCTCTCATCTCATTCTTTCTTAAACCTACTCCATTCAAGCATTCTTCCCTACCTCTCCACCGAAACTGTTTTGATCTAGTTCACCAAAAACCTCCATATTGCTAAGTCCAAAAGCATAGCCTCAGTCCTTTCCATCTCACATTGTCATGGACACAAGGTGAGCATTCCCTCCTGCCTCACCTGCTTCTCCTGCGCCTGTTAACATCCGTGTCCCTGGGGCTCAGTGATCTACTGTTTACCTGTTCTCACTCCTTTATTGATATACCCTAACCCAAGGCTTTAAATACAATCTACAGTGCTGGTGATTCTCAAATATCTATGTAACTCCACCCTCATTTACTCAACTATCCCTTTCTCCATTTGCATATCAAGTAGCCATCTCAAATGTATCATGTCCAAAACTAAATTTTTAAACGCCTGCATGCCTCCTAAGTCCCTTCAGTCATGTCCAACTCTTTGCAATGCTATGGACCATAGCCCGCCAGGCTTCTCTGTTCATGGGATTCTCCAGACAAGAATACAGGAGTGGGTTGCCATTCCCTCCTCCAGGGGATCTTCCCAACCCAGGGATCGAACCCACATCTCTCAAATATCCTGCTGGCAGGCAGGTTCTTTACCACTAGCACCAACTGGGAAGCCTGAATTTCTCAATATCCCCTACAAAATCCTGCTTTACTCATATCCTCCTATTCCAATGGATAGCAACCTTATTCTTTCAATTACTCAGGTCAAAAGCATCGAAGTCATCCTTGACTCTTCTCTTTCTTACCTTCCTCCCACGCAAACTATTAATAAATTCTGTTCATCCTCCTTGTGAAATAGATCAAGAGTCTGACTCCTTCTCACCACTTCCATGCTCCACTATGGTTAAAGCCACCATCATCTCTTGCCTGGTTTGTTGCAATACCTGTTGAAAGCCTTCCCACTTGCTTCTCCAAGATCTATTCTCAGCACAGCAGCTGGAACAATAGTTTCCTGACAAAGCCACATCTTTCCTCTACTCAGAACCCTCCAACATTTTCCAGAATCTTCACTGAGACTTTTACCTTCCATCTCCCATCACCACGTCCACCTATGGACCATTTCTCCTGATGTTCCCTGTATCTGCAATGCTACTCTTGACTATCCACTCAGCAATCCCCTCAGCAACCCTGAGCCTTTCTCACATTTCACCTTTTCAGTGAGGATTACCTTGTGAGCCCTGCTCAAGATGCCTTTTCCAGCTCTCTAAAAACTCCTTACTCTGCCCAGCTGTCTCTATCTTAAAAATTCTTAGTAATTTTTAAGGAAGGGTCCTACATTTCCATTTTGCACTAGACCCTACAAGTTATGTATCCAGCCTTCCTTAAAGAGCTCTATCTGCCTCTGTCCTTTTGATTTGTAAAACAAAGAAAATAATAGTACTTTTCTCAAAGAAATTTTGAGAGGACTAGGTTAAGAACCAGGCACATTAATACTTATAAATTCACTCAACAACAATTTAATTTGCTATTTGTCTACTATGTATCAGGCACTGTTCTAGGCACTGGGGAAATGCCTAGGGTAAACTACTTTCAGGGAGCTTTCATTCCAGTGAGGGAAAGAGAACCAGTAACAAATAAGATACTATCACATGGGATAAGTACTAGGGGAGAACCAAAGTGGACTGGTGTAACACAGTGTCTAGATGACCATCCCGCTTAGGTGATCAGGGGCAGCTTCCCTCTGAAGTGACATTCCAATGAGAACTGATGCACAGGGCGGGAAGGGGAGGGTGGGACAAATTGAGAGAATAGCACTAACATATACACACTCAGTTCATTTCAGTTCAGTTCAGATGCTTAGTCGTGTCCATGAACCCCATGAATCGCAGCACGCCAGGCCTCCCTGTCCATCACCAACTCCCAGAGTTCACTCAGACTCATGTCCATCGAGTCAGTGATGCCATCCAGCCATCTCATCCTCTGTCGTCCCCTTCTCCTCCTGCCCCCAATCACACTACCAGATGTAAAATAGAGATCTAGTGGGAACATGTCGTGTAGCCCAGGAGTTCAGCTTGGGGCTCTGTGATGACCTCGAGGAGTGATGACAAGAAAAAGTCAACTGTGCAAAAATCAGAGAGAAGCACAGTCCAGGCAGAGGAACAGCATTTGAAAAATGCCAAAGATGGGAACAAACTTGAGGTGTGGATGACACAGAATAAAGCAGGAGGGGTGCAGCAGAGTACATTAGAGAGTGCTTCAGGACAAGGCCAGAGAGAAGTGGAGGTGGTTGTTTACTTGCCAAGTCATGTCCAACACTTGCGACCCCATGGACTGCAGCCCGCCAGGCTCCTCCGCCCATAGGATTCTCCAGGCAGGAACACTGGAGTGGGGTGCCATTTCCTTCTCCAGGCGATCTTCCTGACCTAGGAATTGAACCCAGGTCTGCTGCATTGCAGGCATATTCTTTACCAACTGAGCTACAAGGGAAGCCACAGAGAAGACCAGAGACCAAATCAGCTAGGACCCAAAGCCACAGCAATAAGTTGGGGCTTGGTTGAAAATGTGATGGCAAGTCATTCAAGAGTTTTAAGCTGGGAAAACTTGGTCTTACATGCTTAAAAGGTCATTCTGACTGCTGTTTGAAAAATGAATTGGGGGCAAAGGGGGATGGAGAGAGGTCAAGCAGGGTGTTACAATGGTACTATGATAATGTAGGCAAAAGATGATGGCAGCATGAATCAAGGTGAGAGAGGTGAGGATGAAGAGAAGTGTTCAGATTTATGCTAGGAGTCTACTTATTGAAAAAGAATGAAAAGTGACAGTCACTTAGTCGTGTCTGACTCTTTGCAACCCCATGGACTGTAGCCTCCCAGGCTCTTCTGTCCATGGAATTCTCCAAGCAAGAATACTGGAGTGAGTTGACATTTCCTTCTCCAGGGGATCTTCCTGACCGAGGGATTGAATCCAGATCTTGTGTATTGCAGGCAGATTCTTTACCTTCTGAGCCACTAGGGAAGATAGGATCAAAAGGAATGGCGTTCTACCAGTAGAGAGGAAAAGAAGAGAAACAAAAATAACTGTTGAACAATTAGGAGGATAAATGCTCATGATGATCAGGTAAATATCAAAAATTATTATGTAAATATCAAACAATTAACACCAGCTACTAACTAATGAATGCAGAGTTCCAAAGAATAGCAAGGAGAGAAAACAAAACCTTCTTCAGTGATCAGTGTAAAGAAATAGAGGAAAACAATAGAATGGGAAAGACTAGAGATCTCTTCAAGAAAATTAGAGATGCCAAGGGAATATTTCATGCAAAGATGGGCTCAATAAAGGAAAGAAATGGCATGGACCTAACAGAAGCAGAAGATATTAAGAAGAGGTGGCAAGAATACACAGAAGAACTGTACAAAAAAGATCTTCATGACCCATATAACCATGATGGTATGATCACTCACCTAGAGCCAAACATTCTGGAATGCGATGTCAAGTGGGCCTTAGGAAGCATCACTACAAATGAAGCTAGTGGAGGTGATGGAATTCCAGTTGAGCTATTTCAAATCCTAAAAGATGATGCTATGAAAGTGCTGCACTCACTATGCCAGCAAATTTGGAAAACACAGCAGTAGCCACAAGACTGGAAAAGGTCAGTTTTCACTCCAATCCCAAAGAAAGGCAATGCCAAAGAATGCTCAAACTACTGCACTATTGCACTCATCTGGAAAATCCCATGGATGGAGGAGCCTGGTAGGCTGCCGTCCATGGGGTCGCTAAGGGTCGGACACGACTGAGCGACTTCACTTTCACTTTCACTTTCCTGCATTGGAGAAGGAAGTGGCAACCCACTCCAGTGTTCTTGCCTAGAGAATCCCAGGGATGGGGGAGCCTGGTGGGCTGCCGGTCTATGGGGTCACACAGAGTCGGACACGACTGAAGCGACTTAGCAGCAGCAGCAGCACACACTAGTAAAGTAATGCTCAAAATTCTCCAAGCCAGGCTTCAACAGTACGTGAACCGTGAACTTCCAGATGTTCAAGCTGGATTTAGAAAAGACAGAGGAACCAGAGGTCACATTGCCAACATCCACTGGATCACAGAAAAAACAGAGAGTTCCGGAAAAACATCTACTTCTGCTTTATTGACTATGCCAAAGCCTTTGACTGTGTGGATCACAATAACTGTGGAAAATTCTGAAAGAGATGGGAATACCAGACCACCTGACCTGCCTCCTGAGAAATCTGTATGCAGGTCAAGAAGCAACAGTGAGAACTGGACATGGAACAACAGACTGGTTCCAAATAGGAAAAGGAGTATGTCAAGGCTGTATATTGTCACCCTGCTTATTTAACTTATATGCAGAGTATGTCACGAGAAACGCTGGGCTGGATGAAGCACAAGCTGGAACCAGGATTGCCAAGGGAAATATCAATAACCTCAGATATGCAGATGACACCATCCTTATGGCAGAAAGCGAAGAACTAAAGAGCCTCTTGATGAAAGTGAAAGAGGAGAGTGAAAAAGTTGGCTTCAAGCTCAACATTCAGAAAACTAAGATCATGGCATCCAGTCCCATTACTTCATGGCAAATAGATGGGGAAACAATGGAAACAGTGAGAAACTTTATTTTTGGGGGGTCTAAAATCACCGCAGATGGTGACTGCAGCCATGAAATTAAAAGATGCTTGTTCTTTGGAAGAAAAGCTATGACCAACTTAGACAGCATATTAAAAAGCAGAGACATTACTTTGCCAACAAAGGTCCATCTAGTCAAAGCTATGGTTTTTCCACTGGTCATGTATGGATGTGAGAGTAGGACTGTAAAGAAAGCTGAGCGCTGAAGAAGTGATGCTTTTGAACTGTGGTGTTGGAGAAGACTCTTGAGAGTCCCTTGGGCTGCAAGGAGATCCAACCAGTCCATCCTAAAGGAGATCAGTCCTGGGTGTTCATTGGAAGGACTGATGTTGAAGCTGAAACTCCAATACTTTGGCTACCTGATGTGAAGAACTGACTCATTTGAAAAGACCCTGATGCTGGGAAAGATTGAAGGCGGGAGGAGAAAGGGACAACAGAGGATGAGATGGTTGGATGGCATCACTGACTCAATGGGCATGAGTTTGAGTAAACTCTGGGAGCTGGCGATGGACAGGGAGGCCTGGCGTGCTGCAGTTCATGGGGTCACAAAGAGTTGGACTTGACTGAGGGACTGCACTGACTGACTTACTAATTGATTAATAATGAATGCTAGGGATTGCCCTGGCAGTCCAGGGGTTAGCACTTCCCCTCCAATGCAGGGGGTGAAGGTTTGACCCCTGGTCAGGGAACTAAAATCCTCCATGCTTCAGGACCAAAAAAAACATAACATAAAACAGAAGCAATGTTGTAGCAAATTCAATAAAGATTTAAATGGTCCACATCAAAAAAAAAAAATCTTTTTAAAAAAATAATGAATTCTAACTAAGAATTAGGATATTATCTTGAAATAACATCCCAATCAGAAACATGCCCTGAGGATGGGGAACAACATCCAGTTAAGATTGGTTGATGGAATGAATGAAGTAGGGGGAGTGAGATGGTGACAGGGAGGGAAGGGGGAAGCCAAAGAGAAACTTTGCCTACTTTACAATTTTGCCTAAAGCAGGACCTGCTGACTGGCCTCCACAGAAAGGAAAAACAAAATCACAAAAAAAGAAAGTTTGCTGCCTGGAAAGATTTGCCCTAACAAAGGAAAAGGAAAGGGCCAAGAGGACAGGGAGACACGTGTTTGGACACATCCCCTGCTTGGGAAAGCTGACTCCTGCAAGGGCCAGGATCTGATGAGTGTGCAGGAAACCCTTTTGCCCTGTCAGTTCCTCATAACAACTGAATGCATTTATTTACTCTCTTAAAGCACCACGCAGAGGAACCGGGAGGGGTGTTCAGGGCCAGGTGAAGGCATGGACATTTATCCATCTGTACATTCATCACTTCCCTTCTGTTAGGAAGCATAAAGGAGAGGCGATGCCATGACCCCAGTGGACGTGCTACCTAGAGACACAGCACTTCAGCTCAAACTGACAGTCACTTGAGCCCTTGTATCTTATACTCCCAATAACCTTCCTGTAAATTCAGCCCCTGAGAAATGACAATGGACTCGGAGGGTGCCTCTCTGTGAAGATTAAGTTTTAAACTGTTTTTGCATCATGAATAGTGCTACACAGGTACATGTGGAGTGCACCCTGTGAAGTTTATTTTTGACCTAAAAGTATTTTGTATGGTTCAGCCTGATATTTTCCTTTGCAGGCTGATGAAATTGCTTAGGCAAAATACCACCATGACAATAAATCCTAGGTTAACTATATCCCCACCACCCTCTTCTCAAAATCCTGGAATGTTTGTTCCCTTTGAGACAGTCATTTTGAGGGATTTAAGCCAATTCAGACTACTTGGGAGGGAAAGTAATTTACCTATAGTCCTCTAGGATGCACCCAGAATTCAAGTCAATCACCAAACATGTTCAGGCTTAAAGAAATTTGGAGGGAGAGAAATCTTAGGGTGAGAAATGTGAAAAGAAATGTTTTACTTTATTATTACATTAAATTATTATCAAATTATTATATTACACAAAGAAATTATATTTATTTATTACAATATGCTATAAATGTGGAGAAGCAGATTATATATCACCTCATTCAACCCTCTTCTTTTATTATCGAAGTTGAAGGGCTTGCTCAAGGTCAGGGTCAGTAGTTTGGGGCATCACTGCAGCCAGACCCTTGTATGTATTGAACTAACTCTCTTTTCTGAACCTATATTCATCATAGATGGAAAGAGCCTAGGACTTATGGATGAAAACCACTTTGTAAGAAATAGAAAAAATGTTTAACAAAAGTTACAAGAATTTTATTTCCCAGGAATCAGAATAATAATCCAACAGAAAAACATGTGGAAAAAACTCAACAAGCAACAGGGAAATTTTAGAGTGATTAATTTAGAGACATATGCTATGGCAGAACTGAGTGGTGTCAAGTGCAGAAAGAACTGATTTGCGGCTCAGAGAATTAAAAGAAAAAAGAAAAGTATGTTTCAATAATGTTTTTGGGGTGATGGTGGTGTTTTTATTGAATTATCTAACCAGTTTTTGTAGCTGAGAAATGTTCACTTCTGAGAGTTCTGTCAGTCATGTATTGAGTGCTTACTGTCTATCAAGCACCCTTCCAGATATTTGAGATCTATCAGTTAAGTAAACAGACAAAAGTCTCTGCCCTAAATGAGCATATATTCTAATTGGGGGGAGAGAGGGAAAAAATCTCAGGATAAG
The DNA here is from genome assembly GCF_029407905.1 of Bubalus kerabau. Taxonomy (NCBI): domain Eukaryota; kingdom Metazoa; phylum Chordata; class Mammalia; order Artiodactyla; family Bovidae; genus Bubalus; species Bubalus kerabau. The sequence goes on along the minus strand of NC_073624.1, from coordinate 54,880,974 downwards.
AAGCAGCAGGAGTACTGGGGTGGGAGCTTTCAGTAGAATAGTCTGCACATGTCTCTTGGAGAAGGTGGATTTGAACAAAAGCTAGAAGGAAATGATTCAAATGACTCTTAGGAGAAGGTTGTTTCCAGGCTAGACAAGTCATGAAGGGAGAGGCATGCTTGGCAAGTGTCTGCTCCACCATATGCTGTGTAGAGCTGGTGTGGTACATGGTCCTGGAACATGGATAAGCCTTTTTATATAAAACAGGAAGCCTCAATCCATCCAATTTGCCATGCCATGTTATGCCATGGACAACAAGACCAGTAGATCATGCAGTGGACCACTGGGAATTGGTATACTTCAGTTCTGGGGCAAGTATGTCTATGGTTGTATGAATCTCAATCATATTCCTTATATTTGTTCTTCAGGACTTCTGGTGGTCATGACCTTGTCTCATGTGACAATAAATAGATGAGTTTAGCATTTGAATGAGTGAATTAGATGAACCATGATAATCCATTCATTAGCTGGTTTATCGTAACAGGTAAATGCCTCCGTTTCCACATCTACCAAATCAAGATATCACCTTTTTCCCAGTCTATTTCCCAATAAAATTTAAGCAAGATAATATGTGCAAAAATATGGTTAAAGTTATAATGCACAATGCAAGGTGACTTACCCACTTCTGTGTCCTGAGAGCCCAGAATGGTGTCTGGCATTCCACAAATGTCTGTGGTACAAAAGAAAGACTAAGTAAAATTTACAGTGTGGTGGCAACAGAAAAAGCATCCTGTTAGATTCAACATATGTCTATACAATCAAAGGTATTTGGAATTATTTGGAACAATGACATATATAAACCAAGCCAAATAAAATATTATTTAGGCTTTTACTTGAAGACCTTTTAAAGAGGTTATTCAAAACATGATATGATAAATTGGAAGGTAATCCAAAACAGAGGGTATATATGTATATGTGTAGCTGATTCACTTTGCTGTACTGTAGAATAGACTCCAAGCTAGCACTAAGTCACTTCAGTTGTGTCTGACTCTTCGAGACCCTACAGACTGTTGCCCTCCAGGCTCCTCTGTCCATGGGATTCTCCAGGCGAGAAAACTGGAGTGGGTTGCCATTTCCTTTTCCAAAGGATCGTCCCAACCCAGAGATTGAACTCTCATCTCTTGTTTCCTGCATTAGCTGGCAGGTTCTTTACCACTAGCGCCACCTGGGAAGCCCAGAATAGACTCCAATAAAAATTAATTTAAAAAACAAAATTAAAAAAAAGAAATTTCCGTTGCTTATATAAAAAATATGATATGAAATTCAGTTCAGTTCAGTCGCTCAGTTGTGTCTGACTCTTTGCAATTCCATGAATCACAGCACGCCAGGCCTCCCTGTCCATCACCAACTCCCGGAGTTCACTCAGACTCATGTCCATTGAGTCAGTGATGCCATCCAGCCATCTCATCCTCTGTTGTCCCCTTCTCCTCCTGCCCCCAATCCCTCCCAGCATCAGAGTCTTTTCCAATGAGTCAACTCTTCGCATGAGGTGGCCAAAGTACTGGATATGAAATTATAGGATACTTTAAGTTTAGCTTGTTAAGTCCTTTGATTTAGAAAAGTATAAGATATTTTTTAGCCAAAGCAGGGAAGGGAGAAGGGCAAAGAAAAAGAATTCAATATTGCTCTGCAGATGGATACAAGAAAAAACTTTTAAAAACAAACAGAAAGAAAGTGGGTTTCTTTTTAGTAATTTCTATATCTGGAATATAAATAGCTGTTGAATTGTTTCAATGTTACCATAAGATAAAGCTGAGACATTACTTTGACAACAAAGTTCCCTCTAGTCAAAGCTATGGTTTTTCCAGTAGTCATGTATGGATGTGAGAGTTGGACTATAAAGAAAGCTGAGCACTGAATTCAATGCTTTTGAACTGTGGTGTTGGAGAAGATTCTTGAGAGTCCTTGGACAGCAAGGAGATCCAACCAGTCCATCCTAAAGGAGATCAGTCCTGGATGTTCATTGGAAGGACTGATGCTGAAGCTGAAACTCCAATACTTTGGCCACTTGATGCAAAGAACTGACTCATTTGAAAAGACCCTGATGCTGGGAAATATTGAAGGTAGGAGGAGAAGGGGACAACAGAGGATAAGATGGTTGGATGGCATCACTGACTCAATGGACATGAATTTGAGTAAACTCCAGGACTTAGTGATGAACAGGGAGGCCTAGCGTGTAGCAGTCCATGGGGTCGCAGAGTTGGACACAACTGAGCGACTGAAATGAACTGAGTAAGATGTGAAGGAGAGAATAAAAGATTTTATGCTCCGACCAAGATATTTCAGATGCCAAGAATTCTACCCAATGAGTACACAGGAAGAATATCCAGGATAATCATCAGCAAGCTATTTCTATAAAAAAAAAAAAATGAATTCCACTGAAAATGCCTGCTCGGCATAAAATCCTCAAGCTACGGCACAAGCTAGTTCTCTCTTCTCCTGGGAGACTACATTTAATACTGCTTAAAATTACAAACTGCGATTTTGAAAGTCTTTTTGTTCGTTCTGTTTGTTCCACCTTGGCCAAAATTTAAATTCATCAGCGTTCATGTTAGGCTTGGAAGGGTCTGAGTAGGGATGAGCGGCGTTTCCAGAGAGTTCTCCCTGATTTTGAAATCGTGGGTTAAACCCATTTCACCTGTAATCTGCCTTCACTAATCAAGATCGTTTTCATTGTTGCTACAAAACTCACAAGTCCTCCAAGGAGCTTATGTCTAGAGAGTAAGATATCTGCCAGATTGTTTTCCAGCAACTTAAAGTCATGGGCAGCCGCTGCTGCTGCTAAGTCGCTTCAGTCGTGTCCGACTCTGTGCGACCCCATAGACGGCAGCCCACCAGGCTCCTCCATCCCTGGGATTCTCCAGGCAAGAACACTGGAGTGGGTTGCCATTTCCTTCTCCAATGCAGGAAAGTGAAAAGTGAAAGTGAAGACGCTCAATCTTATCAGACTCTTAGCCACCCCATGGACTGCAGCCTACCAGGCTCCCCTGTCCATGGGATCCTCCAGGCAAGATTACTGGAGCATCCAGTTCTAATTGAGCTGGTTAAGACCAGTTTGGAGAAGGCAATGGCACCCCACTCCAGTACTTTTGCCTGGAGAATCCCATGGACGGAGGAGCCTGGTAGGCTGCAGTCCATGGGGTCGCTAGAGTCGGACACTACTGAGCAACTTCACTTTCACTTTTCACTTTCATGCATTGGAGAAGGAAATGGCAACCCACTCCAGTGTTCTTGCCTGGAGAATCCCAGAGACGGGAAGCGTGGTGGGCTGACGTCTGTGGGTCGCACAGAGTCGGACACGACTGAAGCGACTTAGCAGCAGCAGCAGCAAGACCAATTTGGACCACCCATCCGCCAACTGGGCATGCGCGGGTCTGCCTATGCCCTTTTGAACCTGCAGATACCAGTAACCTAGGAGCCTAGTGGGCTGCAGTCCATGGGGTCGCTAGAGTCGGACACTACTGAGCAACTTCACTTTCACTTTTCACTTTCATGCATTGGAGAAGGAAATGGCAACCCACTCCAGTGTTCTTGCCTGGAGAATCCCAGGGACGGGGGAGCCTGATGGGCTGCCGTCTATGGGGTCGCACAGAGTCGGACACGACTGAAGCGACTTAGCAGCAGCAGCAGCAGTTACACCTGAGCTGAATGTCAATTACCACACCTTCCAATCACCTCTCCCCGTGCTCTCTATGCCTTGGACCGCCCTACTTCGTTATTCATTATCCCATAAATAACCCTGGCCTGTTTGTTGCCTTTGGGAATGCAGATTTGGGATTTCTTCTCCAGTTTCCTCCTTCGCCACCCTTTTGAATAAACCCTCCTGTTTGCTGAAAAACCTCAGCCCCAAGCGTTTTGGCTAACAAACGTGATTCAGTAACAGTTTCTCATGCTGAAAGGTTTCAGGGATGTAGTCTTGTTTTCCCGTTTCTACATTTTTATTTCCCAAAGCACCATTTTCATTTGGAAAAATTCTAGGAGTTCTTGGAGATATTGAAGCTACGTAAAGCAACTTTTTCCATTTTCTAGATAGCTGCTCAAGAGAAACCAACAGGTAGCCACCGTTCTGAGTTCTTTTTCTTCCTCAGTCTAGCAAAAAATGCAGAGAGAATGAAAAATAAATCTTGACCAGAAAACTCACCTTACAGCTCAATTTCTGGCCTTTTTTATTCCCCTGCAAAGCAAAAGATACAGTTGATTTCCCAATAAATGATTAGGTTTTTTCTACTTGGGAAGCATCAGCTCTAACTCTGTTGGCCGCTTCACGAAAGTCCAGAAGCACCTTGTTCAAGATTCAAGATCCAAAGCAGGACCTGTGGATGATGGCTCAGCATCTGCCTGGGGCTTCACACTGCCTTCATTCGTCTCCCACTCCATCAATCATAGTCTTGTGACCTTGGACAAGTGAGTTAACCTCTGTCTGCCTCAGTCTCATCTGCAAAAGGGGGATGTGCATGTGTGTTAAGTCGCTTCCATTGTGTCCGACTCTTTGTGACCCCATGAACTGTAGCCCACCAGGCTCCTCTGGCCAAGGGAGTCTCCAGGCAAGAATATTGAAGTGGGTTGCCATGCCCTTGTCCAGGGGGTTTTCCTGATGGAGGGATCAAACCTGCATCTCCTGCATTGACAGGGGGATTCTTTACCACTAGCACCATCTGGGAAGCCCAAGTGAGTTAAAAATTGAGTGTCTGGCATGTGTAAAAGTTTATGTGTGTGTTTGTGATGGTCATGGTGAGGATGATGATTCTCCCTTCTTGGAAGTCTGCTCAAAGCACATGTGAAACATTTTATTAGTTGAAGTGGTGGTGGTTTAGTCACTAGTATTAGTCACCAGGGAAGTTAGTTCTTCCCTGGTGGCTTAGACAGTAGGGAGTCTGCCTGCAATGTGGGAAACCCAGGTTCTATCCCTGGGTGGGGAAGATCCCCTGGAGAAGGAAATGGCAACCCACTCCAGTATTCTTGCCTGAAAGTCCCATGGACGGAGGAGCCTGGCAGGCTACAGTCCATGGGGTCGCAAAGAGTCAGACATGACTGAGCAACCACTCACTCATTCACAAGACTCCTACTGTCTTGACCCTTAGTCACTCGGTCATGTCCAACTCTTTCCGACCCCATGGACTGGAGCCCACCAGGCTCCTCTGTCCGTGGAATTCTCCAGACAAGAATACTGGAGTGGGCTGCCATGCCCTTCTCCAGGGGATCATCCCGACTCAGGAATCGAATCCAGGTCTCCCTCATTGCAGGCTGATTTTTACCATTTGAACTACCCAGGAAGTCATTAGTCACTAAGTCGCATCCAACTCTTTGTGACCCCATAGACTATAGTCTGCCAGGCTCCTCTGTCCATGGGAGTCTTCAGGCAAGAAAACTGGAGTGGGTTGCCATTCCCTTCTCCTGGGGATCTTTCCCACCCAGAGATCCAACCCAAGACTGTTGCATGGCAGGCAGATTCTTTACCTCTGAGCTACCAAAGAAACCTGGTCAAAGTGACCAGGGACTAAAATCTCAATAACTGGCATGATGTAGAGAAAGGAGCACTAACAATTCAGAATCCTACAGCCATAGGGGATGCTCCACAATGTAACCCAGGAAGTGTCCCCGCCCCTCTGTTGCCTTTTCCAATATGGAACAGTCTCCAGATTCCAATCTGGAAATTAACCCTCTCTCTCACAAGGAAATGATCACCCCTCATGTTGTCACCACTGAGGGCAGATCACAGGGAGCGGGGTGGGGGTGGTGGTAAGGAGGTGAGTGCCAGTCGAGGCGGACATGAGAAGGAAGCAGGAGAGAACAGAAGAAGAAAGCCATTCCCAGGCCTTAAATAACTGCCAACATCACAGTAGCGGATACTGGAGGGAACAAACTGCCTGTGAAGTACTGTTGATTAAAAATCCTTGTCTGAAAACAACTGTGATGGCTAGAGACAGTTTATAACAATCAGCAAAAAGGAACAGGGTCCACTATAATGAAAATAACATCCCACCCCATGAGGCACACAGAGGTCAGCAGAACTGGGTCAACTCAAGACAGAGGAAATTCAGAGCCACCTCGCAGCTCTGCTGGGCTAAGGGTAGAGATGTTTGTAGAAGTCATCTATGACATCAGCTGATTTTAATAATACAATAATATTTAAAATGGCTGAGCACCTCACCTAAGGGTAGAGATTTGTGTAGCAGTCATCTATGACATCAGCAGATTTTAATAATACAATAATACTAAGAATGGTTGAACACTGCACCATTTTAACCACTTGTTCATTGCATATGTATTGCTGAGGCAGTGGTAGAGATTTGAAATAACTTAAAGAACCTTTTTTCACAGCAATCAAATAAGCCTAACAGAAATAAAATTAATAAACCTATTCAACTGCTAAACAAAGCCAGGTACTTAGAAATGTTTCTGATGCAATTAATAAAGTGTGTGAACAGGTCCTGGACCGCGGAATCCCCATGGCCACTGGAAAGCTAATTTCTAAACCCTAATGTTGAAGTATTTAAAGATAGCATATTCAACCTGCTAAAGTCTAGGATGCTACTGCTACTGCTAAGTCACTTCAGTTGAGTCTGACTCTGTGCGACCCCATAGACGGCAGCCCACCAGGCTCCCGCGTCCCTGGGATTCTCCAAGCAAGAACACTGGAGTGGGTTGCCATTTCCTTCTCCAATGCATGAAAGTGAAAAGTGAAAGTGAAGTCGCTCAGTCGTGTCCGACCCTCAGCGACCCCATGGACTGCAGCCTTCCAGGCTCCTCCATCCATGGGATTTTCCAGACAAGAGTACTGGAGTGGGGTGCCAGTATCCCCCTAAAAAAAAAAATGTAATAGAATGTAGACCTGGAGGTGTGAAGGTTAGTTTGCAAAGAGAGAAAACTCTCTTGGTCTAAAACTTTTAGAAAATACTGCTTTCAGCAAAGTGAAACTGTTTGGTTTTATTACTTTATGTTTTACTGAAAATTTCTCAGAAACTTGAATGAGCTAATGAACATGGTCAATCCATAAGAAAGGTACAGCAGAGGCAGGGTGTTCCAAATTATCTAATAGAATTCTTCTCCATAACCCCCTGAAGCATCTTCCACAACCATTTGCTGCTGCTGCTGCTGCTAAGTCGCTTCAGTAGTGTCCGACTCTGTGTGACCGCATAGATGGCAGCCTACCAGGCTCCCCCGTCCCTGGGATTCTCCAGGCAAGAACACTGGAGTGGGCTGCCATTTCCTTCTCCAATGCATGAAAGTGAAAAGTGAAAGGGAAGTCGCTCAGTCGTGTCCAACTCTTCACGACGCCATGGGCTGCAGCCTTCCAGGCTCCTCCGTCCATGGGATTTTCCAGACAAGAGTACTGGAGTGGGGTGCCATTGCCTTCTTCATCCACAACCATTCAGGAAATGCAAATATGGGTTCATTCCCCCTCCCCCCACACATACACACAGGAATCCAACCCATTCCTAGGCACAGACACTAATCCATGTTCTTCAGAGAGAATAGAATCAGAAAAAAATGCTTTCAACTTCTTCCCCTCAAGTATTAGTTAAGGTAACATAGCTCTGTTAACAGGTTAATCTCAATTTCATTGACTTTACACAATATTAGTCCATTGTTAAGCAGCTGTCACCCATGCAAGTGGAATCATCTACAAAGCTTTGTAGATTCTAAATGAGGTTGAAATACACTGAACCAAAGGATTGTGAGGACTTCCTCATCTGGTGTCTTCTCATTCAGACCTCTGGGTTAGCCTCTGAAGGGCTTATCTGTACCAGAAGTTTCTTGGATTACTGATCAATATAATATAATGTTGTTTCAAACATCCAGAGGGAAAGATTTTGTAGAGTTAGGATTATTTAACCAAAACTACTCTTTAACTGTGAGTCTCCCAATTAACTCAGTGTCATGAGATATACCCTAAGCCTGTTTTGGTAATTGTTGTTTTTCAGTTACTCAGTCATGTCCAGCTCTCTACGACCCCGTGGACTGCAGCATTCCAGGCTTCCCTGTCCTTCATTATCTCCCAGAGTTTGCTCAAACTCATATCCACTGAGTCAGTGATACTATCCAGCCATCTCATTCACTGTCGCCCCTTTCTCCTCCTGCCCTCAATCCCTCCCAGGATTAAGGTCCTTCCCAATGAGTCAACTCTTCCCGTCAGGTGGCCAAAGTATTGGGGCTGCAGCTTCAGTCCTTCCAATGAATATTCAGGGTTGATTTCCTTTAGGACTGACTAGTTTGATCTCCTTGCTGTCCAAGGGACTCTCAAGAGTTGATTAGCCCAGACTTTATCCTTTGTGGTGCTAGGTCTGACATTTTTCCATCATATCAATGAGACTAGAGCACCACCTGCTATTTATGCGTTAAGTATATTTTTAGGAAATAGAGGATAGTGGTTAATAGTACTAGCTCTGAACTAACCCAGTTTGAAAACTAGATCCTCACCTACTTGCTGTGTGACCTTGGAAAAGTTGTTGCCTAACCTCTCTGCCTCAGTTACCTCATCTGTAAAATGGGGAGAACAATTCTATTTCACCAAGAATTGTGAGGATTAAATGGGTTAATCCATGGAGAAGTCTAGCAGAGTGAGTAGTACATAGTAAGTCTTCAACAAATGTTGGCTATAGTTGTTTTTCTTATTTTCAAATACAGATCTCTGCTCTATGCTGCTGGAGTTACAAAAGTTAAAGGCTAGGCCTGCTCCTCAAGAAATTAACAATTGGTCACGGGAGACAGACATACAGTGAATTGTGGATGGAGGTGACTGGGCTTTCATAGAATGATGTGCAAAATGCTGGGAGGGCCTCCAAGATGAATATTAGAGGAGCAGAACAGAAGCCTTCCTAGAAGAGGTGACATTAGACCTAGGCCTTGAAGCATAAGATGAGACCTGTAGACTCAGTTATTTGCTGCTAAAGTGACTTGGAAGAGGCCAAAGGATGAGTCAAAAACTCAACCAATGGCATCTTAAAAGAGACATTTCTTTGTGATAGAGTTTTCCACCACCATCACCTAAGTCAAGGACCAGCCTTCTGCAACATCCCCTCCACACCTGGAACTGTGCCCATTTATGGGTACCCCCATATATACTGCCTGATGACAAGCTCGGACCTTTGCATTCAGAGACAGAGGCTTGCAGTTTTCCATGGTGTGGTTGTGTTCATGTTGGCAGGGCCTGAGGTCAGCAGTAGGCAGGACCAGAGGAGGATGGGCAGAGCAGTGGCAGGCCGGAGCTTTTTCTTGGGAGTTTCACAAGGCACAAAAATTCCGGATCATGTCTCTGCCTCGGCCCCTTCAGGATATCCTGTCATTGAGCCAGGACATGTATACAGTTGAGAGTGGCCGATTTCACCACGACCCCTAGATTGGCCATTTTTCCTGTCTAGAGGCAGCTCTCGCATATCATCTGTTACAATCCAGGAAAAAAAGGAGAGGAAAAGATTTAAAAGCAAACACTGAAATGAGAAAGAATTCACTGGGCGTTCATCAAGCTAAATTTAAGTAGCTACACAGTCCTGACAGGTGCCTGACGCGGAGAAGCAGTGAATATTTCCTCACCATGCTACAAAGTGTGATACTTTTCTTTCTTGGATTGGTGGTACAAAATCTCTGCTCCCTGTCCGAAACTGCAGAACAGGTAAGATGAAACTTATGTTTTTTAAAAGTTTGTTTACCTTCACGGTTGTGTTTAAAACCTTTTCCTTTCCTATGTGGTCATGAGTAAAGCGTACTCTCTGGGCTTCACAAAATAAAAAGCTTATGGAGAATAGGATGCTAAAAAGGATCCATCTGTCTGAAGGGGTACTAAGCCAGTTGGTTCTATTCTGTGCTAAAATGCGATCGCTGGGATCTCTGATTTTAGCCCTAACATTCCTCTCTCCATTGTGGATTTTGCTGTCTTTTCTGTTTGTTTTAATGAATCCCTCACATTACATCATTCTGAATGTTGAAAATAACAATGACTGTAGAGAGATGAGTAGAGAGGAGCTCTGGGGAATTCCAGGTCAGGTCATAACTGATTGAGAAACACAAGGTCACCAAAATGCCGGGAATCCATCCATCTACCTACCATGAGTTGTAGTCAAAGGGCCCAGGGTAGTGGAATCAATGGCCTGATGAAGGACACCAGCACGCCTGCCTGTCCAGCAGATTCACATGAGTTGTCATCATACAGCAGGTTCAGAACCAGCTCTGCCGCCAAGTCTAGGCTAGGGTATGTGAGGGACCTCCCTGGCAGTCCAGAAGTTAGCACTCAGGGGCCATTGGTTTGATCCCTGGTCAGGAAACTTAAGATAACATAAGCTGTGCAGCAAAAAAAATATAGGAGTGTATGTGAGAGATGATCTAAGTGACTTATTTAAAATGCATTTCACAAGTTAGGATTTCTGCTTTATGACTAATAAAACATAAGCATGACTCTGCATCTGTGCCAGGCAATTTCTTTACATATATATATATACATACATACATATACATACACACATACATATATATATACAGTCTTTTTTCATATTCTTTTCCATGATGGTTTATCACAGGATATTGAGTATATCCTGTGCCATGAAAGAAGACATTGTAGTTTATCCATTCCCTGTATACCAGTTTACATCTGCTGATCCCAAACTCCCAATACACCCCTCCTATCTCCCCCCATCCCCTTAGCAACTACAATTCTGTTCTCTATGTCTGTGAGTCTGTTTTGTGACAGGCAATTTTTTATTTTATTTTATTGAAGTATAACTGATTTACCATGATGTGTTAATTTCTTCTGTACAGCAAAATGATTCAGCTATACATATCTATTGTTTTCGTATTTTGTCATTATGGTTGGTCATGGGAGGTTGTATAGTTCACTGTGTTATACAGTGGGACCTTGCTGTGTACCATCCCACAGATAATAGTTTGCCCCTGCTAATGCCAACATCCCCATTGTTCCTCCCCGTGCCAGGCAAACTTTATCAATACCAATTTTACTCCAGTTGACTATACTCTGATAACGTTTTTCACTAAAATGTTGGAAGATGGCATATGGGTTAAGTGCTCCAGCTCTGAGATTAGATAGGGGCAAGATTGAACTGGGGCTTTCTTGTTGAATCAAGATTGAACTAACAGCTATTTGAGGACCAGTGACTGGACTTCTGTAGTGGTTCAGATGGTAAAGAATCTCCTTGCAATGCAGGAGACCCGGGTTCAATCCCTGGGTCAGGAAGATCCCCTGGAGAAGGGCATGGCAACCAACTCCAGTTTTCTTTCCTGGAGAATTTCATGGACAGAGGAACCTGGTGGACTACAGTCCATGAGGTCACAAAGAGTGACTGAGTGACTCACACTTTCACTCCTTTTTCTCTCTCTATGCTCCATGGCTTACTAGCTGTTGAACCCTGAGTGTGTTACTTAGTCCCTCTAAGCTTCAGTTTCTCCCGTGACATTGCTCCACAAACAACAGTAGCTGAGGTTACTCTTCAGATGGGACCATATGAGAGAAATAATGAGCCTTTCCACTTGAAAAGAATCATTTGAAGGTCAAGGGATTTCTTGAAAATACAGTATTAATTCTGGCTTGCTAAGATAGAAAAGACAAAGTAATGTCACCCCATATACTTATCTAAATGGTAAACCCTAATGTAAAGAAAATCCTGTTTAAAAAATGTAGATGCGCCCTAACCATTAAAGGGAAAGAATTCAAGCCATATCTAAAAGTGGCTTTTATTTGTCCACAAAGAACATTCCAGTGCTATTTTGGTTCATAATTATCACCAAATGAAACCTTCCAGTAAAAACAGATGTTTGTTTTCCATATGACACTATAGTGTGCAGGGAAGAGCAATGGCTGATCAAGGAATCAAAATCACTGACAGTGTGACCTTGGCCGAGTCACTGAACCTCTCCTACCTCAGTTTTCTCCCTGCTAAAGTGAGGATAATGATACTTCCTCTACTTATCTCTACGGTGGTCAAGATCAAATAAGATGATGTCTTTGGAAGCTTGCATGACCATAAATTTCCCAGTAAATGTAAGCTTTCTTCTTATGCAGCCCTTACATATTTCAGTGAATTTAGAAATAGCTATGATGTTCCCACCACCCCTAACCTAGTGCCAGACCCAAGGGATGACAAAGAAATAGGAGAAAGTGGTCCTCTCCTGCAAGGGTCTTTCTAATGGAGAGACCACAAAACATTCTTCACTGACCAGCCATAGGGAGAGGAGGAGTTGAGAGAAGAAAGATGAGTGTGGTTTTGTGGACATGGTGACACAGGGTATTAAAGGAGACAAAGTTTGTGTCACCAAGGGAAGAGGAAAGAACACTCTGATCAGTACAGGCAACAGGCCAAACACAGAGGTAAGAACAGAGAGCAGCAGGACTTCCTTGGTGATCCAGTGGTTAAGACTGCGTTTGTGTGTGGGTGTGCCTGCTCAGTCATGCCTAACTTTTTGCGACCCCATGGACTGTAGCCTGCCAGGCTTCTCTGTCCATGGAATTTTCCAGGCAAGATCATTGGAGTGGGTTGCCATGCCCTCCTCCAGGGGATCTTCCTGATCTAGAGACTGAACCCATGTCTCCTGTATTGTCAGGTGTATTCTTTACCACTGAACTGTGCTACCTGGGAAGCCTCCAATGCAGGAGGCATGAGTTCAGACCCTGATCAGAGAACTAATATCATTGAATGCTGTATGATGTGGCCAAAAAAAAAAACAGAGAAGCATCACAGGAACTGACATTTATGGCCTGTGGCATTCCAGATACTGGGCCAGGTGATTTGCACGTGTTATACCACTCAGTCTCAATAACCTGTAGAGTGGTTATCAATATCCCCCCTTTACAGATGATGGCAAAGAATAAGGAATTCATTTGAGACTATATACTTAGCAAGATACAGAGCTTGATTCCAATCTTAGGTCTTTTGAGTCCCAAGTTCAGTCTTTTTTCATTGTACAAAACTGCTGCTTAAGTTTGATGGGGAGATGAAGGAAACTTGAGAAAGAGAGGGAAATCCATGGAAGATCAGTACCAGAATCAAGGATGAGGGACCCTGAAGACAAGGCCAAAGTGTGTCTGCATCGTTCACTTTAGCAGTGAATTCTCTGCCACCTGCTGTTGCCAAATTTTTCCACAGTCATTCGTTCAATCAACAAATCATTACTAAACTCTACTGTGTACTAGACAGTGGTCCACGTGTTCAGAGTACAGCAGAGGAAAGTATAGAAAATCATCGCCACCCTCGTGGAGCCCACATCCTAACTGGATCGTAATGAGATTGTAAACGTCTTTGGAGCAGGAACTGTATACTTCATTTAGCACCTGTACCACATTATGCCTATGGAATCGATGCTGAAAGAATATTCTTGAGACCTGTTGATCAATGAACGATTGACCTTGAAGAAGCCGCTTACAATTTCGCATTTGAAAAGTGTACCCTGTGGTATACTTTCAGTTTCCCATTTGAATATATGTAAATAGTGACATTGCCCTATTTTGCCAGACTCCAGACTTGAGATCCATGATGGCAAAGGCATGGTACCAGCAGCAGCTTCCCATGGCAGACACTGATCCCCGTTGATCCCAACACTCCTTTCAGATCTGATGGAAAGACTGGCCAGTCATCACCTATCAACCTCATTGCCATTCCTGTCACTTCGTTTACATGAAGCTAATGGAGGAGATTGGCCAATCCAGGCTCTGCTAGTGGGATTTGATTTTTTTTTTTCTTTTTTGTTTTCACAGGGAAAAAGATGTGATAAGAAGTCTCTCCTTACAATTAGAACTGAGTGCCAGTCCTGCTCAGTCAACTTTGGAATGAAGTGCCCAGATGGTTACACCAAGATTACCAACGGCACTCCGGGGATCCGAGATTGCAGGTACTCATCATGAGATACTGTATATGTGTGCTGGAGTCTTGGAAATTAAGGGATTGTGAATCCAAATGGAAACTTCCCGACTTAAAACTACAAAGCATTTCCATGATTTTTTCTTGTTCTAAGGTTACATTGAGCCCAAACTTCAGCAACTCACAACTATGACCGTGAGTCTGAAAATTATATTACAATTCACATTTTCATACAAAATTGACTACATTGCGTTGCACAGAAATATTCTCCTCTCATCTTGCCCTTCTTTATTTTGAACATCTGGGGTTTGTTTCCTCTGGAAAGAGTTCTAGTCAGAGCATGTTAAAAGCCTTGGGACTTCCTTTGAAACTAATACAACATTGTAAAGCAACTATACTCCAGTAAAAATTAATTTTAAAAAATACGATTTTAAAAGGCTTTGGGTCCGATAGTCATCTTACTAACCAGCTTTGCACCCTGATACTATAGAACCCCGAGAAGGGAGACAGATTTGTTGCATTTTAGGTGAGTGTTGCATTCTTGAAGACCTCTTTTTGACCTTAAAACTCTCATAATTCAAATTTAATCCTTACAAAGGATGACAAGCATTTCTGCCCACCAGCTCATGAATGCAGCCAGGCAGCTCAAATGCAAACACAAGTTTTAATTTACACAGTCTCCTAATTTAAAAATTAAACTATTCAATGAGTTTGCTTTTAATTCAGGGGTGAGGGACTAGAAAAATTTGTATAAAATGAAACAATTAAGTCTGTTATATTACACTATTTTAAATTCACGTTTGCTTAATGCAGCTGTGCATCATTACATGCTAAGTCACTTTAGTCATGTCCGACCCTTTGTGAGCCCATGGACTGTAGCCCACCAGGATCCTTTGTCCATGCGATTCTCCAGGCAAGAATACTGGAGTGGGTTGTTATGCCCTCCTTCGGGGATCTCCCCAACCCAGCAAACCCAAATCTCTAAAGTCTTTTGCATTGGCAGGCGGGCTCTTTACCACTAGTGCCACCTGGGAAGCCCTAATGCAGTTAAGGGTACTATATTCTAAAACCCCAAGTCATCATTTTTAATAGAAGTTTCCCAGCATTAACTGGCCTGGTATTAGCAAGGATGTGCAGCAGTTGACCACTCAGTTACTAAAGTGGGCGCACATTTGCAACCAGATTCTCTGAGAAAGTACATCAGAAAGATTTGGGGCTCAAAGTTAAAATTACAGGGGGACTTAGAATATTTTTATACTGTACTCTTCACAACCAAAGTGGGCACTGGGTTATGTGTCCCCACTCCCACTTCTTCCCCTTCCCACAAACACAAAGAATATGATTATTGCATTCACGCTGTCTATTTTAGAACTGGGGACTTTGACATGTCACTCATTTATGCTGAAACAAATCCAAGGCTGGTTTTTTTAATATAAAATTTTAATTGAAATATAGCTGATCTACAGTGTTAATTTCATGTAGACAGCAAAGTGATTCAGTTATATACATGTATTCTTTTTCTTTATAGTTTATGACAAGATACCGAATATAGTTCCCTGCGCTATATAGTAGGTCCTTATTGTTGATCTCTTTTATATATAATAGTGAATATCTGTTAATCCCTCCTAATTTACTCCCCGCCCCCCACTTGCCCCTTTGGTAACCATAAGTTTGTTTTCTATGCCATGCCTGGTTCTTGAGGGGACATTTCATTTTCTTATGTGCTCTCCATTTCCCCTTCTTTGTGAAGAAATGTCCATGCCAGTATGTTCAGCCTTTCAAAGAAATAATCAACTCTATCTCCAACTTGAGTGCCCACAAAGCCAGTAGCTCTGCAGTTAATCAGCAATGTTCCAGGAACTGGTTTAGGGATACAACCTTGAACTCAGCATCACACTATTCTTAATGGCCCAATGAAAAGAAATGACAGTCAGGAAGAATGCTCTAGATACACTGCAATCATGTCCTGGAATAAGCCATCCATGCAAAGATCTCTGTAAATAGACAAATGTTTAACCTCCGTAGTATATCTGTTCCTCAGCTGGTACAAAAACTGTTCTAAGGAACTCATGATTCTCTCTCAAGGAAACCATGGCAAATATTGCTCCCTACCGCAATGGCACCCCACTCCAGTACTCTTGCCTGGAAAATCCCATGGACGGAGGAGCCTGGTAGGCTGCAGTCCATGGGGTCACTGAGGGTCGGGCACGACTGAACAACTTCCCTTTCACTTTCACTTTTCACCTTAGAATACCTCTCACAGAAATTTTCCATCTATAGCATCTGCAAAAAATTTACAAGTCCTAAATGATCAGTTTATTTTGAAACCACAGATACTGTGCATCACATAACGCTTGAACTTTCCCTTCTTTTACTGGCTGCCAGCACAGTCAGAGACAAGTCTGACTAGTCTACATCTAACATATGCCTAGAACCTAATATTATTTCTTTCATCAATTAACTTTATTTCTAACATTTGAGATATTTCACCCTTATTTCATCCTTCCCTGATTTTTTTCATCCAGCTCTTACATTAAAGATGAATCACGATTAAGCTTTTTTTTACCTAGGAAGCAAAATGTGTTCAATCTACATATTTTAAAATATAGGCAAGTGTAAAGACCTGAATAAAAATCTATGGCAATCTCACTGCCCAGAGTTCACTGAGTTGCTGTAATCATGGGTGAACACTCACTGTTTCCCTTCAAGGTACACCTTTGAGGTCAGAGCATACTCCCTGTCTCTCCCCGGATGCCGCCATATCTGTAGGAAGGATTATCTCCAGCCTCAGTGCTGCCCAGGCCACTGGGGCCCAGACTGCATGGGTAAGTGGCCTGCCATGTTTCTTTGATATTTGCTTCTCAATGTCTCATTGTACAGGATATCAATAGGAAGGAAGCCTGATAAAAGAGAATGTTAGCATCTTTTTCTAGAAAGTTCCTTTTCCATCCATATGTGGAAAACCTTTTCAGCCCTGTCAGCTTTTATATTGATATCTGCTTTTCTCTCATTAGGGATCTCTCTTTAAGACAATTTCTTTACAAGCCAGAAAAGGGGGCAACTGAAAAGATATTCATTTTTATAAAAGACTTTACTAGCCATAGAAATGGAGAAGGAAATGGCAACCCACTCCAGTACTCTTGCCTGGAGAATCCCAGAAATGGAGGAGCCTGGTGGGCTGCCGTCTACAGGGTCGCACAGAGTCAGACACGACTGAAGCGACTTAGCAGCAGCAGCCATAGAAAGGGAGTAAGAATGCTGGACTAGTATGATCTCGATACAATTTTCTTTAAGAAGACATTTGATTACAGTATCTCAAAGACTGTAGTTATTGTTTAGCAACCAAAATAATAATTAACTCTTCTGAAAAACTTGTCTTAAGATGCAATAGCAAACTCTGTAATGCCCAGGTTCCATTGTAAGAAAAACCACTGGCCAAACCTGAGTCAGTGGTATAGTTTGAACTCCTGTGGTCCAACATAACATTTCTCAGCTGAAACTGAACTTCTATCTTGATTAAAGATGTTGACCGTCAAGCAGTGACTAAGTCCCTGATAACAACATGCTAATTACATGAGATCCCTTTTGGAGAGGGAAGGATAGTAAAAATCAGGCATTTTTATTCATGAATTTACCATTCATTTTCCATCTTCTAAAATGTAATGAAGACATCACAAGGATCTACTTAAAGGGAGAGATTAGTTCTCTTTTGCTTTGTGTTTTCTCATTAAAATAACATGAGCAAATTGTACATAGCTTGTAAAATTTAGAAAAGTATAAAGAAAGAGGAAAAAGTAGTGACTTGTATTCTATCACATATAGAAAACTATAAATACTTTGGCTTATTTCCTTGTTCCTTTTTTCCCCCATATTGCTTGTAAATAGTTGAGCCCATATTATATGCATAACATTGCCTGGTTTTTTTAACTAGTGAATAAATGAACAATAATTTCAATTTACTCAATACTGCTGACATTAGGTACTAGAGAAGTAGTTGGCCTATATAATCTGATTAAACTGTTAAAACAAATATTTAAGTTATACTTTCTTATCCCCATCCAGCCTATGAGAAATACAATTTAAAGATTGTCTCTTGCCTCTCTCTTTGGAGTCAGTAAAGGAAGCACATTCAAGTTCAGGGCTGCCTGTCATCAAAGTCTGCTCTCTTTCTACTCTGTCCCACTGCCTGGAGCAGAATTTGTCTTAAAAAAACAAAAAAGGACTTCCCAGTATATTTCTAATTTCTCTTTTTTTCTACAAGTATTTTTTATTTGTTGCCATGGTTTTATTCATTGTAATTGTTGTACAATATTATATAAGTTACAGGTATACAATACAGTGATTCACAATTTTTAAAGCTTACACTCCACTTATAAAATACTGTCTATATTCCCTCTGTTGTACAGCATATCCTTGTAGCTTATTTCGCACCAAATGGTTTGTACCTCTTCATCTCCTACTCAATATTTGCCCTTCTTCCTTCCTTGTCTCCCACAGGTAACCACTACTTCATTCTCTATATCTGTGAGGTTGCTTATACTGACTAGTTTGTTATAATTTTAGACCCCAAATATAAGAAACATCATACAGTATTTGTCTTTCTCTGACTTATTTCACTTAGCATAATACCCTCCAAGTTCATCCGTGTTGTTGCTAATGGCAAAATTTAATTCTTTTTTTATGACTGAGTCATATTCCATTGTATATACCATACCTTCTTTATCCATTCATCGGTTGATGGAATTTTGGGTTGCTTTAATATGTTATCTTGGCAATTGTAAATAATGCTGATATGAATATTGGGGTGCATATCTCTTTCAAATATATACCCAGGAATGGAATTGTTGGATCGTATGGTAGTTCCCCAGTGGCTCAGACAGTAAAGAATCTACCTTCATTGTGGGAGACCCGAGTTTGATCCCTGGGTCAGGAAGATCCCCTGGAGAAGGAAATGACAACCCACTCCAGTATTCTTGCCTGGAGAATCCCACGGACGGAGGAGCCTGGCAGGTTACAGTCCATGGGGTCACAAAGAGTCAGACACTACTGAGCTACTTCACTATGGTAGTTTTAATTTTAGTTTTTTGAGGAACCTCCAAAATGTTTTCCACAGTGGCTATACCAATTTACATTCCCACCAATAGTGTACAAAGGTTGCCTTTTCTCCACATCCTTCCAACATTTGTTGGCTGTGTTCTTTTTGATGATAACCATAGTGCCAGGTGTGAGGTGACATGTCATTGTGGTTTTGATGTGCATTTTCCTGATAATTAGTGGTGTTGAGCATTCTAATTTTTCTTCTGTTTGGTAGGTCCCTTCAGCCCTCCCAGTCAATTTCTGGATCACGCTCCTTACCCCGGGAAGCTCGGGGTTTAGGGTACCCTGGCCCTTCTCTGTTAACCATTCTGCTCTGTTTCACCTTAACATGTTGGCACTTTGTGTTCTAAGAGTTGGTCACATCAGAATGAAGCAATTAACCCAGACATCCAGATGTTGTGAACTTTCTTTTAAGCACCAGATAGGGTCATAGTCACATCTGGTTCACAGATTCATCCTGATAAAATTGAATTTTTTATTTGCTTTTCTGTTTCTAATCCACAGAAACTAATGTGATCTTAAGTTAATTAGACACACAGTAAACAAGAAAAGGCTTTGTCTCAGATGCAGTGGTGAAAGTGAGCATATCCAGTCTAGTGAATAACAGACCACAGCCCAGAGAGCAAAAGAACCCAGGGCCCGCTACCAGAAGTTTGAGGTTTGAACCTATTCCCCTCATCACTAATTTGGGCAAATGATTTGCTGCTTCTCCAACAGTCTCCTTAGCTATCAAATGAGGGTAGAGAGTCCTACCTTACAAAACTCTAGGAGGGATTTTAAAACATCAATATAGACAAAACTACTTAATAGAGTTCCCCGGTGGCTTAGACGATAAAGCGTCTGCCTACAATGCGGGAGACCTGGGTTCAATCCCTGGGTTGGGAAGATCTCCTGGAGAAGAAAATGGCAACCCACTCCAGTACTCTTGCCTGGAAAATCCTATGGACAGAGGAGCCTGGTAGGCTACAGTCCATGGGGTCACAAAGAGTCGGACACGACTGAGTGACTTCACTTTTCTTTCATGACACAAAGAAAGCTTTGTGTAAACATTTTATATATGAATAAATGAGAGAATCAGAGTCAAACAGACCTCTGATCATGAAAAGCAGATAAAATGACTCCCTTTCTCTGAGCTCCTTTGAAACAGTGAGGCATTCATAAAACAGTCAACAGGATTCAAAATCTCTGGTGGGTTTCATGCATCACACTGGCTATACCAAAACTGTGGCAATACTTGCACCTACAATAGAAGGAGTCACAGATTTCCTTGAATGTTCAGGCCTTTCCTTGTGATAGGTCTCAAGGCCGGAGAAGCAAAATGTGGAAACCAAGGTCAGGACATTTTTCTGCTGTTGTCTTGTTGGGGCAGAAGGGCACTCCCGTTTATCTTCATCTTCCAAACATACCAAACATCTCAAAAGGCTTCCTTCCTTTGGTTCAGGAAAGAGATAAATGCTCTACTTGGCCGTGTATTTCACCTCTCCCATTTTGCAGTGATGACAAGTGAGATCTTGATTATTGCTTTACATTGCTGAAAGGATAAGGCCATTTCAGAGCCACTGACATATGTCCATCCTTCTTTTTGAGGAAGTGCAAGCCCTGGAACACGCTTCTTTCCAAGGCAAGGGAGGAATCCACTTCCTTCTCAATGCCTCAGACAAAGACATTCACAGTCAACACCTCTGGGTTACTTTTAAAATTATTTTCATAGTGCCTTATTCAAAATTAGATAATTCGATGATAAACTGAAAACTTAGAAAATACAGAAAAGCACAAAGAAAAAACTGACTCATTTTCTAAAATTAGGAATAAGGCAGGAATTGTCCCCTGGGGGAAGAAAATATGTCATCCTGATGTCAGGAAGATGTTTCTACTCAGGTTTACCTTCCTTTTCCCTCATTAAAACTTGTACAGCCTTATCTAAACTGTGTATGGGAGTCTCTTCTCATAAGCACAAAAACATTTTTAACCTTGAAACTTAATCACATTTGAACAACCAATATTCTATTTCAGAGGAAATGGATGTTTCAATTTGAACATCCCAGTTCTTTTTTATCCTACTATGAACTTTAGCAGATTTGTTCAAAATCTCAAGAGCGTCAGAAAAACAATGTGGGTGCAGGGTTATACAGAAACTCAATTGTTTCAATCTGATTATTTCATATAAAAATGGCCTTGATGCTTTGTGAAGTCAATGTCATCAAATTAGGCACATTTATTTTTTTGCTTCGTGTCACTGCATCTTCAGACTTCTTATCCTTTCCTCTTGTATGTTTCCTGCCATTCACTGCCTGGGTTGCAAATAATGGACTACGTGGATTTGAAAACACTCTGTGAGGCATGTCCTTCTTGGCTGTGAGTGACAAATTCACAGTGAGGTCACACAAGGAAGCTAGTTTCATATCAGTTTCCCAGGCAGACAAATCCAGCTAGAGCTGCCAGTGGGATAGTCACCATTTTTACAAAGCAGGACGTAGTCTCTGTCTAGCACTGTGCAGCAGGCTTTGAAACAAAGACAGTGACACAAGTGGCCACCTCTGGAGTTCCTTGAGAGATAAAGTTACAGGGAGGTCCCTGGCCTCTTGCTGGCCAGGAAGTTCATTATCTGCCTTTGAAAGAACAGAACGTCTGATGATTTGCTGACACCTTGTCAGGGTAAGCCTCCTGCATGAGCAAAGTCACGATGTGAGACCCTCAGAGCAGTGCTGACCAAAGGGAAATGTGATAATGACCGAAAATAGCTTTATCAGCTGCCTGAGCCCTCCCCCAGGTTTCAGAAACATGCCTTGAGAACAAATTCTAGAAGAGCTTTTTCAAGGGTGGTTGCTGAGAATGTCAAGTCTCACCAACTTTTTTTTCCTAATGAGGGCCTGTTGTTGTTGGTTCAGTTGATCAGTCGTGTCCCTCTTTGCAACCCCATGAATTGCAGCATGCCAGGCTGCCCTGTCCTTCACCATCTCCGGAGCTTGCTCAAACTCATGTCCATTAAGTCAGTGATGCCATCCAACCATCTCGTCCTTTGTCATCCCCTTCTCCTTCTGCCCTCAATCCCTCCCAGCATCAGAGTCTTTTCCAATGAGTCAACTCTTCACATGAAGTGGCCAAAGTATTGGAGTTTCAGCTTTAGCATCAGTCCTTCCAAGGAACACCCAGGACTGATCTCTTTTAGAATGGACTGGTTGGATCTCCTTGCAGTCCAAGGGACTCTTAAGAGTCTTCTCCAACACCACAGAAGGGGCCTGAGGTGATAGAAAATGACTTGATAAGCAGGAAAGAAATGTACACTTTCAAAATTTTGTTTTTAAAACCAAACAAATTGTTTTCACAAATTGTTAAAACGTTCGACATAGGACAACAGATGAGGATTCTCCATACTCTCACACTCCTGCTAGCTTTTTTCCAGAGTTCCTTCCAGGGTTGGCCAACTTATAAAATTCAAGCATTTCTTGAGCCCCTGCTGTAAGCTGCTCATAGTCTCCTACATGATAAATCCAGTCTCTACCCACAAGGACTCACAGATTGAGAGACAGGGATGCAACACTAGATGAGGGAAAACAGACACACCTGAGAGTCCAGGTGAGAACCCTGGGCCTTTGGGGCTTTTGAGGCCTTTTGCAGCTTGCCCAAGGACAGCCAGCTAGTAAATGCAGAACAGAACAGGAAACAAGGGCCATCTTCTGCAGAGCCCCAGCTACAACCCATTCCTGTCTCCTTACCCAAATACCTGGTTGTGTTGCCAAGTCAACTGCTGGGAAAGCAGCCTGTCCCCCATGAGCCTCCTCTTTGAAAACTGTTAGCTGGGAGCCTGTCACCTGCCTGGAGCTGATTCCTTGACACCAGGGTCCCCCCTAGTTCCAACCTGGCACTAAGAGGCAGTGTGGCTTTACAAAGGTTGTAATCACTGAAGTTAAATTGCCTTTACCACATTCTCCTTCTGGGACCTTGCTAGTTACTTACCCTCCCTGCCCAGTTGCCAGATTTATCAAATAACACTGGAGGATACCCAGTTAAGTCAATTGCAGATAAACAGCAAATAGGCATACAGTATTTGGGACATGCTTATTCTAAAAAATTATTCATTGTTTATCTGCAATTGAAATTTAACTGGCATCCTATATTTTATCTGGTAAATGAATCCTTTGGCCTCAGTTTTCTCATCTGTAAAACGGAGATGGTAGTGGTAATACGAGTGGGTGCCAAGCTGCTTCAGCCGTGTCCGACTCTTTGCGACCCTATGGACTATAGCCCACCAGGCTTCTCTGTCCATGAGATTATCCAGGCAAGATTACTGGAATGGGTTGCCATTCCCTTCTCCAGGGGATCTTTCCGACTCAGGGATTGAACTTTCATGTCTCCTGCATTGGTAGGCTGGTTCTTTACCACTAGTGCCACCTGGGAAGTCCTGGTGGTATTATGCCTACCTCCAAAGGCGGTGCTGAGGACTAAGGGACCTGGTACACATAAAGTACCTAGGATGTGCCTGGCGGATAGTAGGCATTCAGAATATGCTACTTACCAATTCTGTTTCTGTGGTTCTCAGATCACTGGCTGGCCTTTTTAGTTCAGGAGGTGTGTCTTGGTTTAGTTTTATATTCTAAGCTACTGATCTTGTATACTCCAGCTTGGTGTTAAGGACTCAAAATCTTGAGTTGGGCCTGATTGCAATGGCAACTCCAACACTTACCAGACCTGTGATCTTGGGCAAGTTACTTATCTCTCTGAGCCTCAGTTTTGTTATCTGTAACCTGGAAAGGAACACAAGGATGAGAGCTTCCTGTACAGTTGTTGTGCGAATGAGACCACACATGCAAACTGCTTAGCAATAATATGTATTCAACAAGTTCTCTCTATCTATTGTTGAGCTGATAACTACCTCCCCACTTAGGACAGTTCTATGCATCTCATTTTTTATATGGCTTGTGATCCCTTGGGTTTATTATTTTTCTTCCCACCAGTGTCTGCCTTTCTGTGGACCCCCTGGGTCACCCTGATGCCTCAGGTCAAAGCAAAGGCCTGCCCTTCAGAAATGTGGGGACAGTAGTGGGTTGGCCTGCTGAAGTTGCTTTAACAGAATACCATAACAACAGACATTTATTTCTCATAGTTCTAGGGGCTGGGAAGTCCAAGTTCACCATGCCAGCAGTTTTTGGTTCCCAGGGAGGGTCTTCTTGCTGGCTTGCAGATGGCTGCCTTCTCTCTGTGGCCTCACATGGCAGAGAGAAAGCTCTGGTCCCTCTTTCTCTTATAAGGGCTCTAGACTCATCATGGGGTCCCCACCCTCATGATCTCATTTAAACTTGATATCCCAAAGCCTCCCCTCCTAGTGTCATCAGGTTGGAGGTCAGGGCATTAGCATATGAACTGGGGAGCACAGATATCCAGTCCATAACAGTAAGCAATCACTTTGCCCTTTAGCCTGGTGGGTCACAAGCCCCCAGCTGAGATGGCTGGCCAGAATGAGGAACTTGCTGCAGAGAAAGCCTCATGTCTCCTGAAGAACATGTGATGCTTAGGCTCAGGAAGACTCCTGGAGACAGCCAATTCCAGCCAGCAGGCCACCCACCCTTAGCCCTGCCATAGGCAGACACTCAGTGGACACCGCATGGATCAGGCTGCTCATTTCAGAGAAGGAGGCATCAGGGCACCTCTTGAGAAATCAGCCTGAAGCACCGAGGTTGCCTTATCAGCTCCTCCCTGCACACAGGCCCTTTTCTGTCCTCATTAAATCTTCACTTTCTGGTGAGGACATGGAGAAAACATTTCCAGCTTTGAAGATAATTGAGGGCACTTAGTGAAGGTTTAACTGATTCATTAAATGAATGACTTATAAAATATTTAAGCCATTTTAAATAATTATAAGCAATTCATTCAGAGAAGCACAATCACAAGGCTTTAAAGTCAGACCAGGCCCATGTGAATCGTTATCTCTGAGCCCAGTGGCCTGGTGACCTATCTATGAATTCCTCAGTATCCTCATAGATAAAATGGTGAATATAACCACTCCATAGGCTTATTCCCTGGTGGCTCAGAGGTTAAAGCATCTGTCTGCAATGCAGGAGACGTGGGTTTGATCCCTGGATCGGGAAGATCCCCTGGAGAAGGAAATGGCAACCCACTCCAGTATTCTTGCCTGGAGAATCCCATGGACAGAGGAGCCTGGCGGGCTACAGTCCACGGGGTTGCAAAGAGTCGGACACGACTAAGCGACTTCATTTCACTTCATAGGATGAAGAGTAATAGTTCACAGTTGTGGAGATTAAATACACTGATGCAATATGTATACAGTGCTTAGCATTCCACCCGAGTCTCGATTGCTAACAACAACAACAACAGTAATAATAAAACAGGACAGCACAGAAAGGATAAACAAGTCATTTTGGTCTTTCTAAGACCAACATCTGGCCCAGTGTTTTGCTAAATGGTGTTTTGGACCTGAAGAAACACCTCCTGAACATGGATAGTTTTACAACTACACTGAAGTATTCAAATGAAAAAATTTAGAGGTTGAAGGTAGGAAATTGTTTACCATGTGTTTAAAAACAGCCCTTTCTGACTCTAGTGTCTTAATTTGTTTTCCCTTTCCAGTGAGTATAAACTATGGAAGTAGACACCCCTGAGGTCTACATGGAAGTAAAGTGTGTTTATGGGGACACTGACTACTTTTTCCAAACCTGTCATTGAAGAACATGATCTGCTAATGGATTTTTCATTTATGCTTAAGTCATAATTTACATACAGTAAAATTCTCCTTTTTTGGTGTAAAGTTATACAGACTTTGATGAACCTAAACAGTTACGTAACAAGGACCACAATCAAGATAGAGAACAGCTAGGTCATTCCCCAAAATACTCTTTGTAGTCAAGTTCTCCCTCAACCCCCAAACCCTGGCAAATACTGATGTGTTTTCTGTGCCCATCACCGTGCCTTTGCGATTCCTATGATTGGAATGCTACAGTATGTACCTTTGTGAGTCTGGTTTCTCTCGCTTAGCATATGCGTTTGAGATTCATCCATGTTACAAGATCAGCAGTTCATTCTTTCCTAATGTTTCATAGTCCACCATCGTCTACCCAGTTCATCTATTCACCAGCTGAAAGACATTTGGGTTTCCAATTTGGTGCAACTAAGGATAAAGCTGCTATGAACATTCACGTACAGGTTTTAATGTAAACATTAGTTTTCATTTCACTTGAGAGTAAATACTTAGAAGTGGGAGTCCTGGATTGTATATTGAATGTATTTTAACTTTATAAGAACTGCCAAACTCTTCCAAAGTGCCTGCATCATTTTTTCATTCCCACCGACCACATGTGAAAGTTCAAATGGTTTGGTATCCTTGATAGCACTTGGTATAATCAGATTTTTTTTCATAATATCAGCCAGTCTGATCAGAGGCATTTTATTGCAGCTTGTTTTAATTTCTGTGGTTCATGTGCTTATTTGCTATTAATGTATCATTCAGGTTGTTTTCTTACTACTGAGTTTTTAGAGTCCTTTAACTATTTGAGATATGTCTTTTATTTGGTATATGACTTATAAATGTTTTCTCAAAGTCTGTGGCTTGTCTTTTCACTCTCCAAACAGTACCTTTTGAGGAGCAAAAGTTCTTAATTTTGGTGATGTCAAATATTTCAATTTTTCTTTCATAAAAATTGCTTTTTGTATCACATCTAGAAGTCTTTGCCTAACCTAATATCACAAAGATTTTCTTCTATATTTCCTCCTAGAAGCTTTGTAGTTTTAGGCATTACTTTTAGGTCTATCATCCATTACAAGTTAACTCTAGCATGTGACTCATGGTCTGAATCAAAGTTCATTTATTTTTATACAAATATCTGATAATTCCAGCATCATTGCCTTTGGGCCCTTGTATAAAATAAATTAATCATCAATATGTGGATCTATTTCTGGACTCTATTCTGCTCCATTGATCTATGTGTTTATGCCTTCACCTTAGCACACTATCATGATTACTGTAGCCTTATAGTAAGTCTTGAAATTAAGTAGTGTAAATCTTCAAATTTGGTCATTTTCAAAATTAACCTGGTTACTCTAGTTCTTTTACTTTTCCATATAAAGAATCAGTTTATCAATTTCTACCCAAAAAATCCTGCTAGGATTTTAACTAAAATTGCAGTGACTCTATAAAGCAGTTTCAGTTCAGTTCAGTTCAGTCGCTCAGTTGTGTCTGACTCTTTGCGACCCCATGAGTCACAGCACGCCAGGCCTCCTTGTCCATCACTAAATCCCAGAGTTCACCCAGACTCACGTCCAACGAGTCAGTGATGCCATCCAGCCATCTCATCCTCTGTTGTCCCCTTCTCCTCCTGCCCCCAATCCCTCCCAGCATCAGAGTCTTTTCCAATGAGTCAACTCTTCGCATGAGGTGGCCAAAGTACTGGAGTTTCAGCTTTAGCATCATTCCTTCCAAAGAAATCCCTGGGCTGATCTCCTTCAGAATGGACTGGTTGGATCTCCTGGCAGTCCAAGGGACTCTCAAGAGTCTTCTCCAACACCACAGTTCAAAAGCATCAATTCTTTGGTGCTCAGTCTTCTTCACAGTCCAACTCTCACATCCATACATGACCACAAGAAAAACCATAGCCTTGACTAGACGGACCTTTGTTGGCAAAGTAATGTCTCTGCTTTTGAATATGCTGTCTAGGTTGGTCATAACTTTCCTTCCAAGGAGTAAGCATCTTTTAATTTCATGGCTGCAGTCACCATCTGCAGTGATTTTGAAGCCCAGAAAAATAAAGTCTGACACTGTTTCCACTGTTTCCCCATCTATTTCCCATGAAGTGATGGGACCGGATGCCATGATCTTCGTTTTCTGAATGTTGAGCTTTAAGCCAACTTTTTCACTCTCCACTTTCACCTTCATCAAGAGGCTTTTTAGTTCCTCTTCACTTTCTGCCATAAGGGTGGTGTCATCTGCATATCTGAGGTTATTGATATTTCTCCCAGCAATCTTGATTCCAGCTTGAGTTTCTTCCAGTCCAGCGTTTCTCATGATGTACTCTGCATATAAGTTAAATAAGCAGGGTGACAGTATACAGCCTTGACGTACTCCTTCTCCTATTTGGAACCAGTCTGTTGTTCCATATCCAGTTCTAACTGTTGCTTCTTGACCTGCATACAAATTTCTCAAGAGGCAGGTCATGTGGTCAGGTATTCCCATCTCTTGAAGAATTTTCCACAGTTTATTATGATCCACACAATCAAAGGCTTTGGCATAGTCAGTAAAGCAGAAATAGATGTTTTTAGGGACAACCTAAAATATTGACTCTTTTAATCCATAACCACAGTGTATCTGGGATTTTTTAAATTATTTTTGTCAGTGTTTTATAGATTTCATCTTACAGATTTTGCACAATTCTTGTTGTATTCACACCTGAGTTTTGACTTTGGTGTTAAGTTTACTTATATACTTTTATTTCAGTTATCAGCAGTTTCATGTTAGTTTATAGAAATGTAATTGATTTTTGTTTATGTGTCCTGTGTCCTGAGAACTTATAAATTCATGTATTAGTTCTAATGAATTTTTGGAGATTGTTTTGAATTTTCTATGTGGAAAATCATATTGTCTGAGAATCAAGAAAATTTTCATTTCTTTTCCAATCTGTATCCATTTTGAGTCTTTTTTTCTTACCTTACTGCACTGACCATGTTATGTTTTTTATACCATTGGATTCAGTGGGCATAATATTGTTTAGAATTTTTTAATGTTCAATATTTGTTCTAGATTTTAAAGAATTTACATCTATGTGGGGCTTCCCTGGTGGCTCAGATGGTAAAAGCATCTGCCTACAATGCAGGAGACCTGGGTTCGACCCCTGGGTTGGGAAGATCCCTCGGAGAAGGAAATGGCAACCCACTCCAGTATTCTTGCCTGGAAAATCCCACGGATGGAGGAGTCTGGCAGGCTACAATCCATGGGGTCGCAAAGAGTTGGACACGACTGAGTGACTTCACTTCACTTCATTAGGGACATTGGTCTGTAGTTTTCTTGTGATGTATTTGTCAGGTTTGGGAATCAGAGTAATGATGCTCTTTGTATAGAATGAACTGGGAAGTGTTCTCTCTTCTTCAACTTTTTAGAAGAGTTTTTTTATAATTGATAAGATTTCTTCCTTAAGTGTGAGGTAATATTCACCTAGAATCCATCGGCGTGGAGTTTTACTTGTGGGGAGGATTTTAACTTCAAATTAAACTTTTTAAATAGATACAAGGATATTCAGGTGATCTATTTTCACTTGAATGATCTCTGGTGTGTGTGTGTGTGTGTTAGTCACTCAGTCGTGTCCAACTCTTTGCGACCCCATGGACTGTAGCCCGCCAGGCTCCTCTGTGCACAGGACTTATCAAGCAAGAATACTGGAGTGGGTTGCCATTTCCTTCTCCAGGGATTGAACTCAGGTCTCCCAAATTGTGGGCAGATTCTTTACCACCTGAGCCCCCAGGGAAGATCTTTGGTAGTTTGGAACAATGAATTTATTCACCTCATCTACATTGTCAAGTTTTTTGGCATAAGTCTTTCCTAGTATCTGCTTATTATCCTTTTAATGTCTCTAAGATTTGTAGCAATGTCTCCTCTCTCATTCCTGCTATAATCTGATGAAAAATAATTTCTAAATGAAGGCAGTAGACTGAGATCATCCTGAAGTTACAGAGTATGCCTTTTGATCTTGTGTCTCCAGTGTTAATTGAAATCTAGAATATAAGCTCCATGTGGGCAGGACGGCTGGCCTTCCACCAGCTGCCCAGGGCTGCGCTTTCCTCTGAAGCAAGTCTTGGTCCACTTAAATGTCCAGACACTCACTCCTTGCTAAGCTTGTTCACAGCAGACCCTGAGTGAAGCACTATGGACCTGCCTGGTGCCCTGCCCATATACAACATAACCATCCCCATGCAAAGACCCACTGACTCATCACCTCCCAGCAGCCTAAGAAGCATAAAACCCCTGGGGTTGTAACGGGGATGCGTTAATTAGTTGATTGTAAAGTCAACAGCAAATGCTCAAGAAAGGGCAGAAGGTCTGACAGGTCCTAGTACAGTCCCTGACTACATGGTGATTCCCTCCTCTCCCCTACGTAACCCTAGATGATGCCTGCACGGTCTTCAATTATTTCTTAGCCCTGGCACCTAGCAGATGCTTCATGCATCTTTGCAGAATGCTTGTGTGCAGTTTCAAATGAATATATCTGCCCTTTGATTCCCCAGAGTGCCCGGGAGGAGCAAGGTCCCCCTGCAGTGGCCAGGGCCGTTGTGCTGAAGGCATGGAAGGAAATGGAAGCTGCTTATGCCAAGTAAGTTCAAAACAGTGTTCTCCTCCTTCCTGACTCTGCTCTCTCCTTACCTGTTGTCCCTCTGTAAACACGCACTGGGTGAAGACTCTAAGAAGCAGCGATGTTAGTGGGGGTGGGTGGGGGAAGTGTATGCACGTTACGGGCTGGGGGGCCTTAGAGCAAGTCAGTTAACTGCTCAGCCTTAAGTGAATCCATCTGTAAAATGAATTTAATAATAATACTGAAGCAATTATACTTGTTGAAAAACTGAGATGAGAACAATGCAGGGCTCTAGAAATTGTGTCGTTGTTACCCTTCAAAGTCACCACTATTGACAGACTAGTCTTTAGAGCTGTACTCAGACCCATAGGTGAGCGCTTGGTCTGCCAATTGAGGAATTTCTTTGCTATCCCATGAAAGGGACTTTTTGCAAGCTTCAAGCCTTACACTATGGGAATACAAAGAAATCCTCTGAAAAGAATTGAGCTCAACTGTCTTTAGAAATGCAAAACTGAGAATGTATTCATTTCACCCTTGGGTGGATTTAGGATGTGGCCATCAGTGCTGATTCTCTAGTTATACCTTTGAAGCAACTTTCTTCAGAAGAGCTCCAGACTCTTAGCTCCAGACTGATTCAAGGAATGAATGTACAAATTAAAACACAAAAAAGAGCAAAGAAGAAAGAGAGTTTCAGGACAGGCACAGAGGGAAGATCCATTTGAGAAACGAATGCTGACCGGATAGTCAGAAATCTATGGTCTTCGTGGGTAACACAGATTGCTTGGGTCTAACACCCGCCCCCCTGGTGTCCTGCAGGAAGGATTCAGTGGAACAGCCTGTGAAATCTGCGCTGCTGACAACGTATTTGGGCCCAACTGTTCAGCAGGTATGTCTCACTTTGCTGTCATCAAATGCATTTGTGAAGGTCCAAAGTCGGACATGGCTTATACACCTCAACACCCCGGAAATAAAGTTCCTTGTCGGGGAATGCAGAACAGTTCTCCAAACCAAGGCTGCACAGACAAAACAACGAGTTGACACCAAATCTTTTAAAAGGCAGTCTGAAAGGACAGACACTATGTCTGTGGTCGGCACTTGCAGGCAGCCACTCACCAGGAATGCTTCCTGACAAACTTGGGGGTATAGGATTACCTCGCTCTAGGCTCCAGGATCCAACATCCACCAGTTGTTTTCCTGCCCAGCTACTCCCGAGGTCTTTCTAGACTGTGGTCTCAGCACTGACCTTCTCCCCAGGGGCCTCTATATCTACCACAGGTCCCAACACATTCTAACCTATCCCTTCCTTTCGGGAGTTCACAAAAACCTGAGGTCATCAGAGATTGTTGGTCCCATTTTGCAGATTATGGATTTGTCCCCAACATGGGTTTGTCCACTCTCTCATTGTTGGTTCTCCCCAAAGCTGACCCATTCTGCCAACGTTCTCATATAAGTAGCATATTTGAGAGGGGACCCAGGGAAACACTAAGAAAGTGACATAGAGGAAATAAAGGGTGTGCTGTCAAGCCAGAGACCAGCGTGGATGACTAGAACTTAATCCCCTGGGGAACTCTGGAGTCTGCAAAGAACACTCACCTTGGAGTTACCTCACCTGAGAGGAGAGGGAGCCTCGGGGTAGTGGGCAGAATAATGGAACCCCACTCCCTCGCCGCCAAAACGTCCACATTCTAATACCATGGACCTAGGAATATGTTGCCTTCCATGGCAAGGGGAAATTATGGTAGCAGATGACAGAGGATGAGATGGTTGTATGGCATCACCAACTCGATGAACATGAGTATAAGCAAACTCCAAGAGTTGGTGATGGATAGGGAAGCCTGGCATGCTGCAGTCCATGGGGTCGCAAAGAGTCAGACACGACTGAGCAACTGAACTGAACTGGAATTACAGTTGCTAATTATCTGACTTTACCATGAAGAGATTATCCAGGATTATCCTGGTAGACTCAATGTTATCACAAAGGTCCTTAAATGTGGAGGAGGGAGACAGAGACAGAAGATATAGATATGTACCTTCTGATGTGTGAAAGATTCCAGATGTGATGAGATGTAAGAGTGGCAAGATGGGAGAAAGACTCCATCTTGCTGGCTTTGAAGGTGGAGGGGGCCACAAGCCAGGCAGTGTGGGCAACATCTCAAAGCTGAAAAAGGCAGGGGAAGAATACTCCCCTCCAGAAAGGAGTGGAACCAGCAACATCTTGATCGATCTTAGTACAACTGCTTTGGATTTCTGACCTCCCAAACTGTAAGACAGTAAATGTGTGTGGTTTAAGACACTAGGTTTGTGGCAATTTGTTACAACAGCAACAGGAAGCTAACACATGTGGTCATTAGGGCAGAGTCATTCATTTCCCGGCACTTCCAGCCCCCAGTGAAGCAGCCGGTGGAGCAGCCATCCCAGGAAGTGTCCACGGGCTACTGCTGCTGGAGGGGAGCTGAACACGTGGACTTGGTGAGGTCTGAGAATGTGGGCATGGTAGGGACAGTGTCTGCCAGAGCCTTAGTCTCCCAAAAAAGGATAGGTCAGGGGACCTTTCTCCAATACCACTTTGGTTTGGCTTTTATGGAAAAATCATATTTGGTAGGTACTGCATTGATTTAAATATTTTTGGCAAAAAAAAATACAGACATCCCACCCCTGTAAGTTTGTGCACTCTATAGCAAGTTTCCTTTGTAATAATGAAGCTATTATCTCCCTCAAATCCATGGGGTCCTTGGAGGCCGATGCTGTCTTTATCTGCTTCTGTCCTGACCCAGAAGCATGGGTGTTGGGAGGCATGGTGTCAAGGTGATTAGCTTTAGACTCAGACTGGGTTTCAGTCCCAGGGCTGCTGCAAATTGTGGAAACCTTAAGTTTACTGAGCATGCTTTCTGCATCTTCTTCTGTAAAAATAGAAACAACATTGCCTCCTTTAGAATTATCATGAGGATCTAATGAGATAATCGGTGCACAACAAGTGTTAGCAATTATTATGACTATTATTAATACCTACTATTTCCTAGTGTTCCCTCCCAATCTTATGTTTTTCTTAATCCATCACTTTATAAAAGAGTGTTTCATAAGAGTGTTAGCAAAACCAAATTTAAACCAGATGTTAGCATTCTGAGTGTTTCTTTAACATTATATTGGATTGGCCAAAAAGGTCATTCAGGAAAACCTGAATGACCTTTTTGGCCAAACTAATACATTAAAAGACAGTAAAATGTAATCAACCAATTGTTTACCAAGAACATGATAAACAAATTGTCTCTTCCTTGCCACAATACAGTTTAAATCACATATTTTAAATAAATACTGAAATGGGAAGAAAGAAGCCCACACTGCTTACTTAGCCAGAAAGCCAAGTAATTGTTTGTGGATAAAAATTTAGAAAGATGAGCTCATGTCACTTCCAGGAAACTGGTGTTGGTTGCCAATGAGCATAGACATACATGGAAATTCCAAACATTTTTAATTTAAAAAGTGGCCTCTCTATACACTCTTTGTGCCATGGGGAAAGGGCAAGTGAAAGGGAACAAGGTGGTTTGTTGAAAATCCAAATTTTTGAGCCAGAAAATTGGAAACCTAAACTGAGACTCGGGAGATAAGACTCCCAGTTCTTAGTTCCAACAGAACTTTGTGAGATGATGGAATGTCCTGATCTTCATTATCCAACATGGTAGCCGCAAGGCATGTGTGCATGCTAAGTTGCTTCAGTTGTGTCCAACTCTTTGCGACCCCTTGGACTGTAGCCCACCAGGCTTCTCTGTCCATGGGATTCTCCAGGCAAGAATACTTGAATGGGTTGCTGTGCCCTCCTCCAAGGGATCTTCCTGACCCAGGGATTGAATCTGACTCTCTTATATCTCCTGCACTGGCAGGCAGATTCTTTACCTCTAGCCCCACTTGGGAAGCCCCTTAGCTCATGTTACTCAATTTAAACTTAAATAGCCTCAAGTAGAGGAGAAGGCAATGGCACCCCACTCCAGGACTCTTGCCTGGAAAATCCCATGGACGGAGGAGCCTGGTAGGCTGCAGTCCATGGGGTCGCTAAGAGTCGGACACGAGTGAGTGACCTCACTTTCAGTTTTCACTTTCATGCATTAGAGAAGGAAATGGCAACCCACTCCAGTGTTCTTGCCTAGAGAATCTCAGGGACAGGGGAGCCGGGTGGGATGCCGTCTATGGGGTCTCACAGAGTCGGACACGACTGAAGCAACTTAGCAGCAGCAGCAGCAGCAGCCTCAAGGGGCTAGTGGCTCCCATATTGGATAGTGTAGCTCTAGACCATAACGGCCAAGGGAGCAGGCGTCAAGTCACGCTGGCCTGAGTTTGAAACTAAGTCTGGTTGCTATGGGATTTGAGGCAAGCTATTGAACCTCTCTATGCCCTCCTCATCTATAAAACAGGAATAATAATACCTGCCTCATGGGATTAACTTGTAGAAAAGCTCTTAGCAGCATGTCATGAGCACTTGGTGAAAGCAAGTATTGGTGTTAAGTGAGGACAAGAGCAGTTGTACAGTAAGGAGAGCATTCATTCACCTGTGACTGCAGGATGGCTCAGTGATGCTGACCATTTCCCATTGGCAAGAACTGGGGGAACCTGCGAACCTTTTTAGCCAAGCATCCACTGGGTGCCAGTGTTGTTTCACCCACTGAGGCGCTGGCCGTTGGCAGTGGCAATGCTGCCTGTAAGTAGGACAGCTATGAGTTGCAGTTTTATTTTTAACACTGACTTTAATCTGCTGCCGGAGCACTCTCCTACCTGATTCTTGGTGTGCTCAGAGGTAATTTCAAGCTTCATTTATCAAGGGTGTTCATCTCAACCACCAAGGCCCTCGCCTGCTCAGTGCCTCACCCCAGGTTAGGGCAGAAGACAAAGCCCCCTCTCTCTCACATGACCCCAGACCAGTCCCACAGTCCTGCCATGTTAATAATAGCCGAACGCCTGCTGGGCACCAGGCAGTGCACAAAGCTTGACACACAGAATCTCTTTGGAACAGCTCTGCAAGCTGGGTTCCTTGTGTTATGAATGAAGAAGCAGCGAGGTTGCTCAAGGTCCTTCAGCTACTTCAGGAATAGAGGCAGGATTTGACCCCAGGTGTCTTACTCCAGAACATGGGCGCCCAACCACTGCACCATTCAGCCCCTGGCACACATCCACCTTGCGTTAGACCCCTGACAGGCGATGGGCATCCAAAGAGGGGGAAGAATAGCTCCCCACCCCCAAGGATCTGGAAATGTGGGTGATGCTTCTGAGCCAGTGTGCACCACACATGCAGGATGCTACAGGAACATGAGAGGGCAGCCTACTCTGCCGAGGGGCGTGGCACAAGGGGCTTTGTGCCCTGTCCCTCTGACCCCAATGGTCATGGCTTTGGCTGCTTTAGGGTCCCATACCCCAAGGTTCACATGTCTCTACAGATTTGCTGTAGCTGGTTTCACAAATGCCCAGGGCTCTTTCAGTGACATTTGGGAATCCCTCTGCCACTCACATCTCCTTCCCAAGGACACTTTCTGGGCAGTGACTGGCAGCAATGGGTGTCAGAAGCTCCTGAAAGCTACTGTGCCAGGTCAGTTAATCCAGTATAGAGATCGTGCCAGAAGGCAGGACACGGGGTGTCTGAAAGGGAAGCTTAGGGAGGAGGACAGCCCTTTGTAGTTAGCATTGAGGTTGAGAGCAGGGGCTGAGTCACATTCGACTCCCCTCTTCTGCCCTTGCACCCCCTCCACCGGGTACATGACAACGTTTAGGACATGCGGCATGGCTGTATCTTTTAGAGTCTGGCCGTCCCACTGCACTGTGAGCAGCTTGAATCCAGATGTTGTGAATGACTTATTTGCATACCCAGTGCCTAACCCAGTGCCTGCCACTCAGTTGGAACTGGGTAGATATTTTTTTAATTGAATTAATTTACATCTTTGCTACCAAGTCCATAGTACACTCCCACGTCAACCCAGTTATCTCCACGACCAATTCGACTTCCCTCTGGAACTCTGTTCAGAAGGCTACAGCCAGAGGTTGACATCAAAGTGCTTTGCTAATATGGAAACCATGCTAAATTGATTTTTGAAGGGAAGATGATAATTGCAAATCCATTTAATTCTTCAATAATTTGAAGAAGTTCTGGAGCTAATTGTCTCCCAGTTTTTATATGTAGCATGGGGTTAATTGTCGTATCTCCCCGGGTGCTGTGAGCGTCAGATGAGATCATGCCTGTAAAGCATGCGACAAAACGCCTGGAGGAGAGTAAGGGCTTGATAAAGGGTCAAGCAGGACCAGTGCTAGGCCAAGGTGAAGAGGAACATGTCTTAGGTGCAAAATTTAAGGAGGCATCAAAAACTCAGTAATTGAGAGAAATCGTTTTTTAAGGTTAGGGTGGCTGTGACGATCTGTGGCACACCGGGTGATTTAAAGACATGAATGTATTGTCTCAGTTCTGGAAGCGAGAAGCCCACAGTCTGCATGTAAGCAGGGCCAGGCTCCTTTGGAAGCCTCTAGGAGAGAGTCCTTCCTGTCTCTTCCAGCTTCTGGAAGCCCCGGGCATTGCCGGGTGTGTGGGCACATCACTGCAGTCAGCACCGCGGTCTTCACTCGATCATCTTCATGCTGTCTGTGTCCTTGCCTCCTCTTGTAAGTCATATTGGACTGAAGCCGCTCCACTCCAGCAGGACCTCATCTTAGCTACTTATATCTACAGTAATAACTCTACTTCCAAATAAGGTCTCGTTCTGAGGTCCTCGGAGTTAGGACTTTGGAGGAGACGCAATTCAACCCATGACAATGATATTTTTAAATTATCAAGCAAAACATCAAAATGTTAAAAAAAAAAAAAAAAAAGAGAGAGAGAGAGAAGCAGGATTCCACTCTGCATTTGAAATCCCCTGCTTCGCTGTCCTCACCCTAATCCAGCAGGATGCTGTCTTTATTCAAACTGAGCTATGCAGTTGTCAGTATTGTTATAAGATGCTCTAAAAGATGTTGTAGGGAAGCAGAAGGAGAGGGAAAGCCTTCCGTGGGATTCTAATGGAATAGAAGAGAAAAGTAGAGAAAGAGAAACAGAGCCCCCGACAGCTGTCAGCCAGTTGCTAGCCTGGCTGTTCCCAGCCGGGCCGTGGTGTGGCTCTGCTGAGCATATGCCGTGTCACAGAGTGTCGCCATCCATGATTCCTCTGTCTGTGCTGGAACAAGACAAAAACTAGGCCACCGACTTGTCATGCCTGAATAGAGAAATAAACAGCGACAGAGGGCAACCCAACCGCCACCTGTCCCGGTTAACACGAGTGGCTACTGCTACTTCTCCAGGACCGCCGCACCCCACCCCCACCCCAGCACTGCCCATTTGAACCACTGCTGTGTTCCTGGTGATATTTGGCTGGCACCACAAAATGAATAGTTGCAGCAGAATGTGATAGTGAACAAGGTACAAAGAAAGTATTGCTGGAGCCCAGAGAGACACAGGTTCTGTTCTGGCACCTCTGAGATGGCACCACAGAGGAGAGGGGCTCTAGCTGGCCTGGAAGGATGAGGATTTCAACTGCATGCAGAAGGGAGCACAGTGGAGGCCAAAGCATGGAGTTGTGAAGTACAGCATGCGTGTCCTGCCACCTCCGCTGGGCACGGTCTTTCCCAGGACAGCTCCACCCCCATCTCTCCCTGGACAGCCTTCCCATTTCTTCGTGGCCAGCCCTCATAGCCACTGACTCATTACTTGTTATGTTCAGTCAGTAAGTCTTATCTGACTCTTTCAAACCCCATAGACTATAACACGCCAGGCTCCTTTGTCCTCCACCGTCTCCAGGAATTTACTCAAATTCGTGTCCATTGAGTCAGTGATGCTATCTAACCATCTCATCCCCCTTCTCCTCCTCCCCTCAATCTTTCCCAGCAACAGGGCCTTTTCCAATGAGTCGGCTCTTCACATCAGGTGGCCAAAGTACTGGAGCCTGAACATCAGTCCTTCCAATGAATATTCAGTGTTGAATATTAGGATTGACTAATATTAGGATTGACTGGTTTGATCTCCTTGCAGTCCAAGGGACTCTCAAGAGTCTTCTTGAGTACCACAGTTCAAAAGGATCAATTCTTTGACACTCAGTCTTCTTTATGGTCCAATTTTCACACCAGTACTTGATTACTGTTATGTCATATGACTTGTATGTCATATCGTATGCATAGCATTGATCACACCATGTTGTGATGGGCTGCTTTCTCCTGCCTTCCAATTGTGAGCTCTTTGTGGGCAGGGACTTCGGGTCCTCAGTCCCGAGCACAGCAGCCTATGCATCGATGTTCAATACCTGTTTTGAAGAAAGTGAGCTAGTGAGTCTTCCCATGCACTTAGATACTAGGATATATAAAATGAAATGGTGAAAGATGAACATGAAAATTGTTAAAGATTGGAGTCGGCTTGGAGAGGACCGTGTTTTCCAAACAGGAATTTAGATTTCATTAGGTTAGCAACTGGGACTCATTGAGATATGTGGGGGAAGATCACCTTGATGCCGTTACTGATCAAATGAAATGGAAAACATGCAGAGGTGAGAAGTCAGACAAGAAGTCCAGGTAAAATGCTACTGCAATAGTCTGGGCAAAATAGGATAGAACCTGCAAGAGGATGGTTCCCGTGGAGATTGAAGCTCAGAGAATTAAGGGGGATGTGTAACAAAGAATGCAAAGAATGTGAAGGTTTATTAGATATTTGGAATACTTAAAACTTAATTCATCTGGCTTTTCTGGCATGATTAGGATTTAAGCTGGTGTCTTCTTAATAATGTTTCACTTGAGCTAATGTTAAATTGACTTATGTGTACTAAACACATGCATTGTAGGCAGGATAGTGGTCCCCTCAGAGATATCCATGTTCTCATTCCTGAAACTTGAGAATATGTTAGGCTACAGGCAGAGGGAAATTGAGATTGCTAAATAGGTGATTTACAATGAGAGAAGTTGCCTGGATTATCCAGGGGGGCCCAATGTGGTCACAAAGGTCCTCGTAAGTGGAAAAGGAAGGCAGAAGAGAGAGGACCAGTAGAGATGGCAATTTGAGAAGGATCTGGCCTCATGTCACTAACTTTGAAGATGGAGAAAGGGATCAGGAGCCCGGGAATGCTGGCAACCTCTAGAGGCTGGAAAGGCAAGGGAGCGGATTGTCCTCTAGAGTCTCTAGAAGAAATATAGCCCAATGAATAACTTGATTTTAGTCCAGGGAGACATAGTTCAGACTTCTGACCTTCGTTGTTGTTCAGTCACTAAGTCACGTCCAGCTCTTTGCAACCCCATGGACAATAGCATGCCAGGCTCCTCTGTCCTCCACTATCTCCTGGAGTTTGCTCAAATTCATGTCCATTGAGTCAGAGGTGCTGTCTAACCATCTCTTCCTCTGCCTCCCCTGTCTCCTTTTGCCTTCAATCTTTCCCACTGTCAGGGTCTTTTCCAATGAGTTACCTCTTTGCACCAGGTGACCAAAGTATTGGAGCTTCAGCATCAGTCCTTCCAGTAAATATTCAGGGTTGATTTTATTTAAGATTAACTGGCTTGATCTTGAAGTCCAAGGGACTCTACAGAGTCTTCTCTGGCACCGCAATTTGAAAGCATTAGCCCAAGGAGACATACTTCAGACTTATAACATACAAAACTATAAAATAACAAATGTGTGTTGTTTTAAGCCACTGACTTTGTGGAAATTTGTTACAGCAGCAAAAGGAAACCCATACAATACACTTCACAGGGGGCTGGACAGAGGATGCTGGTGACTCAGTCAGACAGTAAATCTTTCTACAAATGAACCACAAGCTGAGTGCTAAAGAGATGAATATTTATTTCAAATGTGCTTCATTTCTCATTCCTTTAAAAAAAACTTTATTTGGCTCTGTCAGGTCTTTGTTGCAGCATGCAGCTTCTTCATTGCTGAGCACGGGCTTCTCTCTAGTTGTGCCGGGGCTCAGTAGTTGCAGCACGTGGA
Organism: Bubalus kerabau; assembly: GCF_029407905.1. Taxonomy (NCBI): domain Eukaryota; kingdom Metazoa; phylum Chordata; class Mammalia; order Artiodactyla; family Bovidae; genus Bubalus; species Bubalus kerabau. Next base: position 54,840,784 of record NC_073624.1, on the reverse strand, counting down.
CTTAGATACCCAGCAGCATGTGGGATCTTAGTTCCCTGACCAGGGATTGAACCTACGTCCCCTGCATTGGAAGGCAGATTCTTAACCACTGGACAACTGGAAAGTCCCTCATTTCTCATTCCTGAAGGGATCTGTCACGGGGCTGAAAAGTCATCTGTTTCAAGCTAGTCAATGTGGCTTAGTTATTCTCTAGCCTTTTGAATTTCTTCTTTACATTTGCATTGCCCTCATCATTTGGGGAGTAGATTTCCTGTAGATTCCTCCTGCCAACAGCAATTGAGTCAGCAGTAGCAATTCATGAAGTCGCCCAGTTGTGTCCGACTCTTTGGACTATAGCGACCCCATGGACTATAGCCTACTAGGCTTCTCCATCCATGGGATTCTCCAGGCAACAATACTGGAGTGGGTTACCATTTCCTTCTCCAGGGGATCTTCCCGACCCAGAGATCGAACCCAGGTCTCCCGCATTGTAGGCAGACGCTTTAACCTCTGAGCCACCAGGGAAGCCCCCTTAAATGTGACAGGTGTGTATATAAGACATTATATTCAGGTATCGGAAGATGAAGTAACTAACTTGAGAGCAGGGAAGAGTACTCCAATGCCTGTGATATGCCACCTGTGCTTTATATACATGTCCTCATTAAACTCTATAGAAATCCCATGAAGTGGGCATCATTTTCTACATGTTATAGAGGCTCGGCAGTAAAGAATCCTCCTGTCAATGCAGAAGACTTGCAGGAGATGCGGGTTCAATCCCTGGGTTGGAAAGATCCCCTGGAGCAGGAAATGGCAACCCACTCCAATATTCTTGCTTGGGAAATCCCATGGACAGAGGAGCCAGGCAGGCTGCAGTCTCCACGGGCTTACAAAAAGAGTCAGACACGACTGAGCAGTCACGCACACATGGACAAATATAGTAAGTCCCCTTCAGGCAAGCTGTGAACTTTCAAAGATGTGAACATGCATCTGGTTCCAGTAAGAAACCAGAAACCATGCCATGAAATTGCAGCTTGCCCTCCATCTCCTATTGCTGACGATCCTTCAGCTCTACTATTTCCCACCTCCTCTCCCTCCTCCAGTCGGTAATTCTTCTTGCCTCTTCACTCAAAGCCAGCCCTTGTATGCCAGCTGCTGTACTATACTATTGTACTTTTCAAGGTAGTGTACTGTAAGATTTTAAAAGCTTTCTTTATTTTTGTTTTGTATTTATTATTAGTGTGAAAATTATGATAAACCTATTACAGTACAGTATCATATAGCCTATTGTGTTAGTTGGGTACCTAGACTAACTTGGTTGGACTTACGAACAAATTGGACTAACGAACGTGTGCTCAGAAAGGAACTCATTTGTATGTAGGGGACTTACTGTAAACTGAGGCTAATAAAAAGAAGCCAAGATTCAAACCCAGGTCTCTAGGGCTTCAAACCCATGGTTTTCCCCACTTCATCAAGCAGAATCTCAGTCTACACTATCTGAAAACAGTACCCTTCCAGAATCTCTGGAGGAAGTCTATATTAGGTAATGAGAAGTCCCCATTTTCTGTCCACAGTGTGCAGCTGTGTGCATGGAGTATGCAACGGTGGAATACACGGTGATGGGACCTGTGAGTGCTACTCTGGGTACACTGGCCGCAACTGTGATGAGCGTAAGTCTTGCTAGTTTCCTTAATTCCACTGGGCTTCCCTGGTGGCTCAGATGATAAAGAATCTACCCTCAGTGCAGGAGACCTGGGTTTGATCCTTGGGTCAGGAAGATCCCCTGGAGAAAGGAATGGCTACCAACTCCAGTATTCTTGCCTAGAGAATCCCATGGACAGAGGAGCCTGGTGCACTATAATCCATGGGATTGCAGAGTAGGACATCACTGAGCAACTAACAGTTAATATATCACACAAATCAAATACAGAGATGTATGCATTTCACATGTGTGTTCATGTACTGGGGCCCTAGGTGGGTGATGTGCATCAAATGTTTTGCTGGAATATCATCAAAAATTTAAAAATAAAGAGGACACAAAGAGAGGAAGCGGAGGGGGAGGGGAGAAGAGGGGAGAGATAGTATGGAAGATGGGAAGTCCCAGAAGATTTGGGAACAACACAGTGACATGTTTTAGGAAGGCCCAAGCTGGTGGCAGTGTGAAGATGGGATGGAGAGGAAGACGCTGGGGCCATTGAAGCCAGTTAGGTCCCTTGTAAGGGAGATGAGGCATGTTCTCACTTATAGATCTCAAAGACAGAGGGCATCAGCAGAAAATGGAGGCTCACCAAGGTTAAATGATTCACCAAAGTTCACAAAATAATGAAGAGCTGGGTGGTACTGAAGTCACTGAAATTCTCTACACAATTGATCCCGTTGGGCTCAAGCAAGAGATAGAGGTCACAGGGTGATTGCAACAAGGGAAGTTTAATGTAAAGAATTAGTAATGGGAGAGTGGCTATAAACACACAGAGTAAACCATAGGGCTGATGGGCATAACAGAGAAGGCGACAGCCATCCCCAAGACTGGGTTCAAATCATGTTGGAGAAGGTGTGGTGGCAGCCCGCTTGGTAGGGGAGAAGTTTGCTGGTTTGCCAAACCAGCATGGGAGTGCAGTCACCCGGCAGGCAGGCGACAGCTGCCAGGGCACCGACGGGCTAAGGCTGAAGGGCACAGAAACACCAAGGACACTGTGACCTGAGAATTTGGGGATGCTCTGGCTTAACACGGCAGAGGTTTATTTCTTACTCAGGTAGCAGTCCAATGTGTGTGTTCCTGGCTGATACCAGCTCCCACCACATGGTGTTTAGGGATCCAGAACTTTTCACTGTGTGTGTCTGTCAGTCTATAGAACCTCAGAATGCTCTGCTTTGAGCCACAGAAGGAGGGATAGAGTGTAGAGAAAGAGCTGCTTATAAAGTCTAGAATGGTACGTAGGATGGCCAATATTCCATCAATGTAAGCAAGTCATATAATCCCACATGGATGCAAAGGAGGGGGGGATTGAAAATGTGACTCTGAAAAGGCAGCCCCTTCCCAGCAACAATTTGACTTTATGGAAGAGGTGAGGGGATATTCTCTATGAATTTTTTAAATTTTAATCTTAATTGAAGGATAACTGCTTTACAATATTGTGGTTTCTGCTGCACATCAGCATGCATCAGCCATAGGTAGACATATGTCCGCTCCCTCCTGAGCCTCCCTCCCACCTCCCACCCCATCCCACCCCTCTAGGTTGTCACAGAGCACAGGTTTGAGCTCCCTGCATCATACAGCAAATTCCCAATGGCTATCTATCTATTTTACATATGGTAATATGTCTGTTTCCATGCTGCTTTCTCCATGAGTTCCACCATCTCCTTCCCCACATGTCCACAGGTCAATTCTCTATGACTGCGTCTCCATTGCTCCCCTGCAAATAGGTTCATCAGTACCATCTTTCTAGATTCCATATATATGCATTAATATACCATATTTGTTTTCCTCTTTCGCATTTCACTCTGTATAATAGGCTCTAGATTCATCCATCTCATTAGAACTGACTCAGATGCATTCCTTTTGATGGCTGAGTAATATCCCATTGTACATATGTACCACAGCTTCTTTATCCATTCATCTGTTGATGGATATCTAGGTTGCTTCCATGTCTTAGCTATTATAAATTAGAATACTTCCTAACACCATACACAAAGATAAACTCAAAATGGAAAGACCTAAATGTAAGATACTCTCTCTGAATTTTTGATTCAGCCAGCCAGTATTGGGAGACAAATGTGTACCTCACATTTGTGCACATCTTGAGAGTCATTACTTTGCCAACAAAGGTCCAGGATGTGAGAGTTGGACTATAAAGTTGAACGCCAAAGAATTGATGCTTTTGAACCGTGGTGTTGGAGAAGATTCTCTTGAGAGTCTCTTGGACTGCAAGGAGATCCAACCAGTCCATCCTAAAGGAGATCAGTCCTGAATATTCATTGGAAAGACTGATGCTGCAGCTGAAGTGCCAATACTTCAGCCACCTGATGCATAGAAGTGACTCATTGGAAAAGACCCTGATGCTGCGAAAGATTGAAGGCGGGAGGAGAAGGAGACAACAGAGGATGAGATGGTTGGATGGCATCACTGGCTCAATGGACATGAGCTTGAGTAAACTCTGGGAGCTGGTGATGGACAGGGAGGCCTGGCATGCTGCAGTCCATGGGGCTGCAAAGAGTCAGACATGACTGAGCAACTGAACTGAGAGTCATACACTGACTACCCTTTGTTCCAACATCTTTCTGAGGGTGTCTGCATAGCGAACAGCCTTGGAAGATATAAGACTTCCCTTGGGAGCAAATACATGCACATTTACTGCCTGTTAATGGATTGCCTCTCAGCTCCAAATTCACCCTTCTTGCCTGCTCTGCGAATATAAAGTAGGCTTTGAAATATTTCTCATTTGCCTGCCAGCAAGATGTGAAACCTCACCAATAGAGGGCGCTAAAGGGACGCCAAAGGAGGAAGGGTTTTCTTGTCTTGTTTCTGGCTTAGCACACTCACCAGGCTCCTGAAGAACACAATTTTGCTCCACTGCTCAGCCCTGCACAGTTTCTCCAGCACTAGCTTCCTGCGGGGATTAGGATGCTCCAGTATTTGATATCTGCATGCCTTGTCTGGTGATTGACTCAGGCAGCAACAGCATCAACCAGGAGTCCCGGACAGCGAGGTTGGTGCCCAGTTCAGGAGCAGGCGTGCTGTTCTGCACACCCTCCCCTCAGCCCCATCCACACCAGGGGCCCCGCAGGACTGGCCACCTGGAGAACTGACCACCCACCTTCATGCCACACAGCTGGCTCCTGAAGCCACCCCGCCCCACTCACAAACAGGAGTGCACCATGCTTCTGAGAGCATGGGCTTCTCAGCTCCTACTTCCAGTAATGTCCTGAGGTGAGCCGCCTGCCCAGGCGCCAAGGGAGCCCTAAGGCTTAGCACCTCCCAGTGGATGACCTTCCCTGGAGCCCCAGAGGGATGGAGTCCAATAAGTCTCACCATCAGACACCTCAGCAGCCTCTCCACTATAGAAGTGACCAAGATCCTTTCCTTTCCAGTGTCATCTGTGTCTCAGCTCTGGAGGGAGGAGGACTTGCTCTGATCTTAACCCAAGAGGAGTGATGGCTCTTTATTTTTCTCCCTTTATTCTTTCCAATTCTTCTTAACTCTCAGGGGCCATTTTAATCTGTTCATGAATCTTTACACTAAAACTTTCCCTGTTTAAATAATTATGTGATTTCTATCTCTTATCCAGGCCCTAACTAAAACATTGCCTATTATTTAAGATAAACAAACAAAACAGCATTTCACTTCCCTAAGTCAAGGCACGTCTTCTGTAATGACACCTGTTCAGGTCTCACTCTGGCCCTCTTCGCATTGCCTGGTGGGAACTGGGGCTTGGAAGAACTGGTCCAAAAATGCTGACCCTCTGGCTACTGCTCCTGATGTGAGTGATAAACTGTCCTTTATCTCTGACCCCGGCATGTCGTATCTTCTAGCAGCATCCGTGTTACTGTGTCAGTCCCAATTGTTTGCTTTGCAAGCTGGCTCCTTATGTCAGATTCTTTATCATTTTTAAAAGCCATCTAAGCATCATCTGTTGATATATTATAAAATACTATGCAGTCATTAGAGATCAAAGTACATCCTTAAATACATCCATGCTGCTGCTGCTGCTAAGTCGCTTCAGTCGTGTCTGACTCTGTGCGACCCCATAGAGGGCAGCCCACCAGGCTCCCCCATCCCTGGGATTCTCCAGGCAAGAACACTAGACTCGGTTGCCATTTCCTTCTCCAATGCATGAAAGTGAAAACTGAAAGTGAAGTCGCTCAGTTGTGTCCGACTCCTAGCGACCCCATGGACTGCAGCCCACCAGGCTCCTCTGTCCATGGGATTTTCCAGGCAAGAGTACTGAAGTGGGGTACCATTGCCTTCTCCAAAATACCTCCATAATGTTAAATTAAAAATTAAGTTCTTAAATATTTTAACAGGATTCCATTTTGTTTAAAAAATGTCTTATATGTAAATGTATTATATTGGTTTTTGCCATTGATTATTTTGAGAGTGGGATAGGAGAATGAAACTAAGAAGACAGCTAATTTTTGCCTTACAAATTCTGTATTTTTTAAATTATTACAAGGAATCTGTGGTCACTTTTGTAATAATAGGAAATATTGTATTTGTTGAGTTGTTTTTTTTTTAAGAACTGGTTGTACTACTAATGCAATTACCTCAACAATCTTCCTTTCCAGCCATCCCGGAATGTGCAGCCTTGCTCTGCCCGGAAAATTCCAGATGCTCACCTTCCAGCAAAGATGAAATGAAGCTAGAATGCAAATGCCTTCCCAATTACAAAGGCAATGGCAAACACTGCGAGCGTGAGTAGAGCCTCCATCCTGCAGGTTTATTCATTAAGATGGTTAGATTCCTCATCAGAAAAAGCCCCACAGCCTTCTTAATATTAACACAATGAACACTTCTATTTCTCTCGGTGCAGTTGAATGATATATATTAAAAATTCTAGGCAAAATGCTCATCATGTGGTAGCTCTTCAATAAATGGTCATTTCTCCTGTTATCAAAGTGTATCTATAGATTTTTAGGGCTTCCCTAGTGGCTCAGACAGTAAATAATCTGCCTGCAATGCAGGATACCCAGGTTTGATCCCTTAAATATATATGTTTTTGCTTTATATCACCCGAATCAGTGTTAGGATAGAATGTACTTTGTTTTCTTTCTCCCTTCTTTCCATGCTCTTTCACTTCGTGAGGGGTTGTAATTGGTTCTGAACATGCTATTGGAACTAGGCCATCTGTGTATACATCCCAGATCTGCCTGTTAACTGACAACATGACCTTGGACAAATTCTTGAATCTACCTATGCCTCCATTTTCCTGTCTATGAAATGGGCATAACAGTGGTAACTACCCTAGAGGATTGTAAGGCTTAATTGAGTTCATATATGTCAAATGCTTAGAAAAGGGCCAGTATATATTATAAATTCTATAAATGTTAGTGCTTTCTTTCATGCCACTTTATTTTTAAATCCACACATAGCATGGCATAATAATACATCATCACAGTACTGGTAGTTATCTGAAGTCACTCAGTTGTGTCCGACTCTTTGCGACCCCATGGACTGTAGCCTACTAGGCTCTGAGGAGCCTCTCAGTCCATGGAATTTTCCAGGCAAGAGTACTGGAGTGGGTTGCCATTTCCTTCTCCATCATTCCTGCAAGGCATATATATATCTATTTGGTAGGTGGAGGTGATCCCCAGAAGGTAAGATGAAATGTTTTTTACTCTCTCTTGAAACTGTTAGGTTGCCTGTACAGCTTCCCTGGTGGCTCAGATGGTAGAGAGTCCACCTACAATGCAGGAGACCTGGATTAGATCCCTGGGTTGGGAAGAAACCCTGGAGAAGGGAACGGCTACCCGCACCTGTATTCTTGCCTGGAGAATTTAATGGACAGAGGAGCCTGGCAGGCTACACAGTCCATGTGGTCGCAAAGAATCAGACACAACTGAGCGCCTTTCAGTTTTCACCTGGTTGATTTCCCCTCTCCCTCCCTCACAGTTGATTTCCCCTCTCCCTCCCTCACAGTTGATTTCCCCTCTCCCTCCCTGCATGTGGTAACCACCTTGTTTGGTCATTCTTCTCCAGCCATCAATCCGTGTTCACAAAATATCTGCCACCCTCATGCTCGGTGCACCTACCTGGGACCAAATCAGCACAGGTGCACGTGTCAACAAGGCTACCGCGGGGACGGCCAGGTGTGCCTCCCGGTGGACCCCTGCCAGGTTAACTTCGGAAACTGCCCAACAGAGTCCACGGTGTGCAGATACAGCGGGCCTGGACAGGTGAGCTAAGGGTGTCTGGAGCTGATGCGAACAGGAGGAGGACCACCCGCCGAAGGCCAAACTGTGCCGGGGTGTAATTTGTCATCCGTGCCCTCCCACTTCTCCCTTTCCATGCTCAGATTGGGCTTCCTCCCCAGCCAGACCCCCACGTGCTTGGGGTCAACCTCAGTGAGCCCTAATCTACCCTCTGAACTTGCCTTTGCACAGCTTTCTAGTCAAAACTTCTCTGTCTCTTCTATCCCTGTCCTGTTTAATGACTGACAAAACACAGACATATGACTCAAATTCGACTAAGAAATTCATCATTAACTGTTAAGTGAATATGTAATTGACTTTCGCCCACAATCCTCCATTCTCTCTAATGTCTTTTCAAAGTGACAGAGGACTCTGAGGACCATAAAACTGTCCCCAAAAAAGATAAATGCTGATAAAATGTTAGGCAGCATGGACAGATTTGTAGGGAGAAATGAAGATGCCCTGCAGTAAGCCATATGTGTTTCTCTAAATCACATCATGACCTTGCCACGTAAAATTCAGCCTGGTCAGGAGACCTTTGCTGCAGAATCCTGATAAGAGAGACCTTTCCCCAATATCTCATTTACCCGCCAAATAGTGGGTGCCTACTGCAGCCATGTGATCTTCCCTGGTGGCTCAGAGGGTAAAGCGTCTGCCTGCAATGAGGGAGACCTGGGTTCGATCCCTGAGTCAGAAAGATCCTCTGGAGAAGGAAATGGCAACCCACTCCAGTACTCTTGCCTGGAAAATCCCATGGACAGAGGAGCCTGGCAGGCTACAGTCCATGGGGTCGCAAAGAGTCGGACATGATTGAGCAACTTCACTTCACTTACTGCAGCCATAATTGCACGTGAAGTGTCCAGTGGAGGAAATCCATCCATACAGGAGACTACAGCTGCCTGAGGGAAAGGAAAGGCTTCAGTGCCTGACCAAAACCAGCCACAGGTCCCCAGCAGTCTCATCTGCACGCCCTGGGGATGCTCCTAGAGTGCCCTGCAAAGAATCCACCGGATCTCATCTCTAAGAAGAAGAATACATCTCACAACATTTCTGCTATTGATTTCTGAGGCGGGTTGGCAAGAAATTCAAAGGGCTGAATTCCCATCTTCTAAATGAGATCCCTCGTGGGAAAAGTTATGTTACACTGTGAATCAAGGCCCCGTACCTTGGGAGTGAGATTAAAAATATGTCTTGTTCCTTAAAAAAAAAAGCCCCCAGGCATATTTTCAAGTCTTAGAAACATCATTCACACAGAAACATTGTTCACATGCATTTTTCCAGAACAAGTCATTCCTCAACCTGGGCATGATTAACACTTTGAACTTGAGACCTCTTTGTTGTAAGGAGTGTCCTGTACATTGCAGGATGGTTAGCGGCATCCCTGGCCTCTCATGACACTGGCCCCTTCTCCTATTGTTACAATCGAAAATGTCTCCAAGCATTACCAAGGTCCCTTGGGTTGAGACTCCCAGTTGAAAACCACTATTCTAGAGAAATAATACATCTGAATGTCGATCTCCACCATCTAAATCTAAAAGCAGGAAATATGGCACCAGGGAGGCCCAGGGTTAGCAAACCAGGAAACTGAAAGGTGAATTACAAAGTGTATGAATTCCCAAATGGATGAGAAAACATGATTTCCAATTTTAGATACACTGATGAATTTTAATTTCAGCCCATGCTTTAGACCTACCCCAAGTCAGCTTGCATGCCAGGATAGACAGGAATTTAAGAATGTCAGCCTAAGTGACTAATGAAAACCATTCTGTTCTCTTCCCATCTGCTGAAGGCTTACTGCGAGTGTAAGCAACATTACCGCAACTTTGTCCCTGGAGTGGGATGCAGTATGACCGATGTGTGTGAATCTAACAACCCCTGCCACACGCATGCAGACTGCACCACCATTGCACCAGGCCAAACCAGGTAAGTCTTTTCAGTTCCACCACGGTGTTTCCAAGAGGGGGAGGTGGTGGCCAGTCAACGCCAAAATGTCCTTGAAGGGCAGGAAGTGTGCCTTATTCAGCCTTGCATAAACCCCCACCCCCACATAGCACAATGCAAGGAGCATAGTAGAGGCTCAGTACGTCTTTGTATAATCAATGAATTGTTCAATAATGATTTCCTTGATAGTGATCTTGAGACCCTGAAATATTGACCTGATCTGAAAACATGGTGTAAAGTGGTCAGAGCATGGGAGAATGAAGCCATTGCCACTGGGAAAATGAATGTCCATTGCAGTGACAGGAGTTTGACCTCTAATGCACATGGCATCTATGAAACAGTGCTTGGCAGTGGTGCAAAACAAAGGGGAAAGTGAAAACTGGGGAATGTGAACATATGAAAGTGGTGTTTTCTGGACTCCAGGTCTCAAAAGAAGGGGTTTACCTTGAGTAAAAAATATTTGCATGAAAATTCCTGAGACAGGGGCAGTTTACCTGGTGGGAAGATGGTACTTGGAGTTTAAAGACCTGGGTTGAAGCCTTCACATTGGTATCTGTCAGATTCATGACCTTGGGAACATGATGTGGTCTATCTGGCTTCAGTTCCTCCATCTATAAAATGAGCGGTGATGTCTACTTCATACAGTTGTTGTGAAGATTCATGAGAGAATGTTCTGGAAACTCCTCTTCAGCTGTGTTATGTTTTATCAGTGGGTGAACTAAGGCTAGAACCCAAGTCTTTTTGTCTCCGAGGCAGAGGCTTGCATCTCGAGGCTACTCTTGGTTCTCATTGTCACCACCATCTGCAAAGAGCCCATTCTGCTGTAGTGAGCTCAGAGCCACGGTAGACATACAACAGCTTCTGTGCTTCCTCTAACATACCTTTTATAGATGGGCCTTGAATGGGGGGATTTTTCCCAGGTTTGATGGTCACTGTGTTCTTTCTGGGCAAGTAAATGGATCTGTACACTCTGTGGAAAGAGAAAGAGTGTGGGTATCAGAACCCCTGGGTTCAAACCCAGCTCTGCCAACTCCCTTAACCTTTCTGACTTGTTTCTTCTGTCACAAAAGGGGAAAACTTTAGCCTCCAAGCAGGGCTGTGATGAGGATTAAATAAGGTTGCATTCATCCATCTCTGAGAGGAACCTGGCACACAGAAAGCACTCCATACACACCACACACACACAAACCCCTCCCAGACGTACACACAGGCACACACACATTCGCAGAGCACGTCCTGTGCTGAAACCCAGGTTCTGACAGTGACCACAGCACTGGCCAGCTTACACATTTTGTACTATCTTCTGAGAAAACTTGAGCAGAACGCTTTAAACATTTTCTTTCTTCTGCATTTGAGAAGATAAAATAGAAAAATGAAACTGGAACATCAGAATAATAGAAGTTGCATTAAAACTTGTGTCTAGAATGTCAGTGGAACTAATCATCAATGTTAGGGATCTGTGTGTCCCTAAAAAATCTCCTTGACTACCCCCCTCAAAAGAAGACTATCCTCAGCTGAGAAGTTGTTTTTGTCATTGAGTCATGTCTGACCCTTTTGCAACCCCATGGACAGTAACTTACCAGGCTCCTCTGTCTGTGGGATTTCCCAGGCAAGAATACTGGAGTGGGTTGCCATTTTCTTCTCCAGGGGATCTTCCCAACCCAGGGATTGAGCCCACATCTCCTGCATGGCAGGTGGATTCTTTAGCCACCAGGGAGCCTCAACAGGGACGAAGCCTAGGTTAAAGGCTGGCTGAGTGACATTGATAAAATATGGGGCCATCAGTAATTTAGTTCACCCAGAAGAGGGATTTATTTGGTCTATGCCTTCTTGATGTGGCAATCAGTCTATGCAGAATATTCCAAATCATGCTGCATTAGTCATAGAAGATGACCCATGCATTGTCTCTTCTGTCAATAGCCCTAATGTTGTTAGTAAACCCATTTCACAGATGAGCAAACTGGGGCTCAAAGATGTTAAGTAATCTTTATCATGTCATCATCAATTATTTTTTTTCAGGCTCATTTACAACAATATGATGCTAAAAGAGCAGGATATCTGTTGTTATTGTCTTTATAGCCTTCTCGCCTTAGCACAGTTTCTAGATTTCAGTAGGTACTTCGAAAATAATTGGTTCAACAATGAGGCACTGTCCCAGGTGCTGGAATACAGGGAGAAGAAATAAGGTGGGATCCAGATTCTAGGAGAGCTTCCAGCTAACAGAGGGGGAAACAACCTGACTAGTCCATTCTGGTAGGAATGGTTATGGTAGGGGTACCAACAGGATGCTTCTGAGGGGAAAGTGCTGGGAGGTCAGGTAAGGCTGCCCTGAGCAGGTCACACCTGAGCTATGAGAATGGTCTTGGCAGGACACCCACCTGAGAAGAACAGAACAGTCTAGAAAAAAAGGCAAATTGTTGCTAGAATTTTGCATGAACAGCAGGAAGGAGACATAAGCAAGATTCCCCTCTTTGAAGTCTTGCATGCCTGCTAAGCACTTATCCCATAACTATATCCCATAGATCAGAAGTCTCCAACCTGTCTGGCACCAGGGACCAGTTTCATGGAAGACAACTTTTCCATGCACTGGGATGGTTTCAGGATGCTTCAAGCACACTGCATTTATTGTGCACTTTATTTCTATTATTATGACATCAACTCCACCTCAGATCATCAGGCATTTAGATTCTGGAGGTTGGGGACCCCTGCTGTAGACAAAAGGAGCCCCTGAGAGAATTAAGCACAGAGATGCCGGATTGCCATTTAGGACAGACCACCCAGGGCTTGTGTGGAAGACTGACTTAATGGGAGGAAAACTCAGGTCAGAAAGACCAATTAGGGAGTCATTGCAGCAATCCAAGCAAGGGATTTGTTCAGAAACATTTTTTCAGCAAACATTGAAGATATATATCTTTGTGCCATGGGACTGATTTAGAAACATAACTGGATTAGCAAGGGTCTAATTGTTCTTTGAAATTGTTCTACACATGAGTCATACCTGTGGTATGCTTGCTCACAGCACCCTTGCATCTCTCCTCTCTGAATTGTTCTTCCCCATCTCCTGTTTCTCACTTATCGCCAAGATCCTGGTGAATGTCACCTTTCTAAGCACCTTGCCAATTTCAGCCAGCTGCCAGCCAGTCCTTGCTAGGGAGCAGTGGTTTGCTAAAGCTAGGGCTTATTGAGTCCTGAGAGCCGATGATTAAATTCTCAGGAACTTGCTGGCTGGTTAGTGTCACGGTAGTTTGAGATTGGTGAAGGTGGGAGTGTGAACCATGGAAATTGTCAAAGGCTGCAAATCAGAGCTATTTTTTCCCATGGAGATTTGGGTGTTTAACATCTACCAGGACACCACTGCTAGTACATCTTTAATTCCATTTCTCTTTTGCAAACCTAAACTATTATATAAAATTCTGTGACTTTCCTTTTTTATGTATTTCTGTTTATTTTACAACTATTCATTAAATACCTACTATGGACCAAGGCTTGCACTGGATCTTGGGTTTATGAGAATGAATGAATATACACATTGCCCTTGTCCTCACTTTTTTCTCAAATCAGAAGGGGAAGTAGATCTTAATCAAATAACCACTCAGCTGAGGATAAAATTACAACTGGAACTGGTGCTGCAGAAAAGAGCCTCCTGGTGCCATGAGCTACATGGCACAGTGAGGGGGATATGATGTACCAAGTGGGGGCGGGGGATGGAAAATCAAGGAAGGCTCCCCTAGGAAGGGATGGTTGAGCAGAGATCTCAGAAAGGAAGAGGAGGGGAAGAAGCTTTCAAGCAGCTCCGCAGCTCTGACTCTTTACTTGAGGCCAGCTTCAGCTTATTCTGATTCTGTGCTTATGCAGTAGGGACCGAGACCCTACATTTATAGCAAGTCCTAATGGTTCTGATATACTTGGGCTTTTGGTCATGTTGTTATTCAGTTGCTAAGTCATGTCCGACTCTTTGCAACCCCCTGGGACTGCAGCATGCCAGGCCTCTCTGGTCCCCACTATCTCCCTGAGTTTGCTCTTGCTCATGCTTGGAAAAAATATTGAAAACAAAGAGTATACAAAGAAATCTAGTGTAGCCGGCCAGGCTCCTCTGTCCATGGAATTCTCCAGGCAAGACTATTAGAGGGGGTTGTCATTCCCTTCTCCAGGGGATCTCCCCAACCCAGAGATCAAACCCAAGTCTCCTGCATTGCAGGCAGATTCTTTACCATCTGAGCCACCAGGGAAGCAATGTTTACATATACACACATAATTTATTAAATATCCATTTCTTGTGGGCTGCTCTATGTTAACCAGAACATTAGGAAGGCTCACCTGTGTTCATCCCACTCTTCTGGCCTTGTCTCTATCCCGCTCTGAGCATCATCTTCCCCTTCTGCACAGTGAGAGGTTTGAACTGTATGATCTCAACATCCAATGACTTTGGGACCCTGAAAATATGTTTTCACGCTCTCTGTAGATGCACTTGTCGGAAAGGTTACATAGGCGATGGCTCAACCTGTTACGGAAACATCATGGAGCGACTCAGAGAATTAAACACCGAACCCAGAGGAAAATGGCAAGGAAGGCTGACCTCTTTCATCTCGCTCCTGGGTATGCAGGCATGGGTGCACATTTCCACAGAAAAGGCAGCCTTCTGGTGGGCAAGGACATCTGAGGCACACAATCACTCAGAAAGGGGTGTGCAGGATAGGCAAGCCTCTTATCTAGCAGGATCAGCCCTTTCTAGGAAGGGCAAGTGGAAGGAAATGGACGGACAGATGTCCCAAGGAGACTGGAGTTAGTGCCAAGAGATCCAGTAGTGCAGCAGCTGAGGCAAAGGTCCTGGGTCACCACTGAGTAATAGGTCCACAACAGCAGTGAGATAGGCAGCTACAAACGTCAGGATGGATACCATCCTCTTTCCCTTGACCTTATGGGTCCTCCAGATGGGAAACAATGTTGACAGGTAATACTGGCAGGCGGTATTCATGCTCTTTAGTGGAGGTGCTGTTTGAATGTGGGGCATAGTCTTGATGGCACGTGACCGACCGTCTCACTCATCGCTGGGTGTTTAGCATCCTTTCCCACCCCTAACCACTAACAATCTAGAGTGACGCATTTTCCACCAGCCCCTGGACAAGGTGACAGCCAAAAACACCCTCCTGCATGTCCAAAGGCCCCCAAGAGGTCATTACCCCTCCCTCTCATAAGAATGAAATAGAGCCGATTACAGCATTAGACAAGATTTTCAACAAGACACAAATTTTGCTGATCAACAGAAAATGGGCTTGAGCAATCAAAAAAATCTTTAACATATCAATCTCTAGAACTGACCAGTCAGCATGCACGATTTCCCAGAAAGAGCACAGACAGGGAAGAAAGTGTTCTGCATGGATCGGTGCTGTGTTCTCAAGGCAGATAACATGTATCCTACACAAACAGCTTGCTGTTTGCAAGACACCCCATGGGCAGTCTGGCATCACTGGTGGGCCTCTGGGATCTCTCTCCTTCCTCTCTGTGCTTTTAGAGTATCAGTGAGAGCAGACAAAGGGGGCAGTGTCCTTTGCAGGCTGTATAGACCCTCAGGCATTTCTCTGGACAAAGCCCAGTCACCCTTCACCTGGTCTACAAGGTGCTAGGACACGTGGCCTCCTGTGTGAGAGCACAGAGCCCAGCCTGCTGTCCCAGCTCCCCAGGAGCATGGAAACAGGACCAGCTATGAAACTGGTAGAGCCCAGTGCAAATGAAAAGACAAGGGTTCTTTGTTCAAAAAGTATTGAGCATGTCACAATGGCAGCCGCAAAGCGTTAAACCAAGCATGAGGCTCTTCTGAGCTCTTCCATCTCCTGGATGAAACAAGAGCTACATCTTTACTCACTAAGATGGTGACAGCTTGAAAAGTCAGGCATAGGGGCAGAAGGTGGCCAATGATTTTTGTCACATGACCCTCACAGAGCTTCTCATCCCAGGGTATCTTTGAGCCAAGACTGTGGTTGCAGGGAAAATCACACAGTTGTAAGGAACATTTCACATTCTTAGTATCTCACTTCCTCTAGGGCCTGCATAATACCAGTTAGAACAGAGAAACTCAGGAGTCAGAAGGTCTAAGTGGACCACAAGGGCCATTGCCTGATTTTACTCCTCAAGTGCCACTGACCCATTTGCTGTTTTCTTTCTTTGTGTATTTCAACTCCTAAGACAAAGCCTATGCCTGGCCACTGAGTAACCTGGGACCATTTACTGTGCTGTTGCCGACAGACAAGGGATTAAAAGGATTCAATGTAAGTATTTAAAATAACTTTATTTTATAAATAGGAGCTAAGGCAAAAAAAAAAAACCTTAGTAGACAGTATCCTCTTTATCTAAAGTGGGAAACCTCCATTAAAATTAAATCTACTGATGACAAGGATGGCAATTTCTTTTGTAAACTTTTTGTAAAATATGACACCTTTAGGGATTGTATACCGATTAGGAGTGCACAGCTCAATGAATCGTCACAATGTGTATGTCCATGTATCTAGCAAGACCATTTGCAGCTCCCTACAAGACCCCCCAGTGCCCTCTTCCAATCATTACCCCTCAAGGGTAATCCCTAAGGGTTCTCAGCTGCTGTCACATGCTAAATAAGATTTGCCTTATGCAAAACTGCTCACTCACCACAGGAAGAATTAAACTCACGTACCAGCTAGGTATTTGTTTCTTTAAAATCACCATAAATGGCAACAAGGATAGAGGAAACTAGAAGAGAAGCGTAGTCTTCAATGGGAGCAGCCGCTATCTCAGATAATGCCCACCAGTGGGAATGAAACCCATAGTACCCGGTGGAGGTGTCCCATTGTGATAGTATCAGTGCCATAGTTAGATACGGTTTGATGTAGATAGTGAACATACTGATTTATATGGAATTGGTTTACCTGAATCCAAGATATTTTGTGATTGTAATGTGTGCTGAATTAAATCAACACCCCAGAGAGTTTCAGACTCTCTCCTCCTAATATGCCACCGCCATTCATCTGCCCAAGATGAATATGTCATTAATCTCTGAAGATGCACTCACATCTCCCCTGTGGGGTAGGAGAGCTAGTGGATGTTGAAGGTGCCTGGGCTAGACATTTTGCATGTGATCGCCTGTTTAATATAGAGATTGAATTTACACAGGATTAAGAAAGGTCTCTGTTGAGCGATTGTTGATTATATAATATTGACAAAATGTCCATTTGGTCCAGTGGATTTAAAAATTCTTAATTTTTCTATTCAAAATCTCTATTTGTCCACTCTACCTGTTTTTTTACACAACTTCATATTTCATTCCCAACTGATTCCTGGGCTCAAGATGACTGATTCCTTGACTCTTGCCACCCACCTTGGTCCTTCTGGCCCCAGTGCTCCCCACTGGTTCCCTGCTAGAGCATGCCCCAGAGTTTGAGAGCGTACCATGTATCACCTCCCACTCTCCAAATTTCTGCCCCCTTTATGACCTGGCCCAGGGGAGTTTAACTCTGGGAAAGTCGTCTGTACCTGAAAGAGCCCAGACTCAAGTTGTACACTCACTTTGATGTTCTTGATGCTGAACAAGTCATAACCTGAGTCCCAAACCTCATTTTTCTCCTCCAAACCACCATAGAGATGGAAGGAATCGGCTTTCTTTTCTCAGGTAAATGAATTTTTGCTGGATAACAAAGCTGCTCAGTACTTTGTGAAACTCCATATAATTGCTGGGCAGATGAGCACTGAGCAAATGAACAACACAGACACCTTCTATACTTTGACAGGGAAGTCGGGAGAGATCTTCAGTGAAGATAAGGTAAGGGGCTCTCTGATCTTCACTCTCCGAACCAAAACGTCCACTGAGTCGATGGCCACAGCGGGCACTCTCTTGGTGTCCAGGGGTCATGAAAGGTTATGAAGAACTTCTTGCCTTGTTCCTCATTTGTCACAGTATTTCCCTACCAAGGACAAAAACGAAGAGCCCACACTGGAAAGGGTTAGGTGCGGGGGATGCACTGTTAACAGAAATGGGATTGTAAAATGATTTTGCCCTGGTCTGAATTAGTTTTCAAGGCAACCATCATTCAACTGCCAGCAGGAAGGAGAAAATTGACAGTAAACCCATTTCCTAGAAGCATCAGCACAAAGCCAGATCAGCACTCATCTTAGAAAAGGAAATGGATTGTTTGTTTTAGGTAGCCAAGTATCCACCCTCTCCAACTCAACATTCCATCTCTCCTAATGCCATTAATTCTGTTTTGTTTGTTTTTAAAATAATTTTTTGTGACTTTACTGAGCTGAAGGGCACATGGTCAATCAACAGAGAGTTGGTGGCGGGGAATGGGGTTGCGGGGTGGTTATGACCTATCTGGTTGCATTTCACCAAATATCAATAGTTGATAGATCAGTGAGCACTTAGTACATGCAAGATACTGGGGTAAATCTCTATTTGTGATATTTAAGGCTCACAACAATCCCGTGAATGTTTTTCCAGTGGGAAAACTGAAAGGTCACACAGTAAGGGCCAAAGGCAGGATTCAAACTCAGGTCTGCCTGATCCCAAAACGTGAATCATTGTAACTTTTTTTTTTTTTGGCTGCCCTGGGTTTTTGTTGCAGTGTGTGGTATCTTTGTCACGACACACAGAGTTTCCGTCATTGTGATGTGCAGGTTTAGTTGCCCTGCAACGTATGGGATCTTAGTTCCCCAACCAGAGATCGAACTTGCACCCTTTGCATTAGACGGCTGATTCTTAACCACTGGATCCCCAGGGAAGCCCCCCAAAGCCTGAATCCTTAACCAGTATGTTGTATCGTGTGTATAAGGATGGGTGGATGGGTGGGTGGATGGATGGATGGATAGATGAGTGGATGTATGGATGCAGATGTGGTTTCCTTTCTCACAAGGACATGTATTCATTCATTTACCTATTCATTCAGCACACATTTTTTATTGTGTGCTTCTTCTGTCCAAACCACTAAAGTAGGTAAGTAATGAGTTTACAATAAATTGAAGAGTTTGGGGTCCCTTTGTAGCTTGCTGTCTTTTGGGGGGAGACTATACAGTAATCCCTTATTCCCATTTAGCAATCATTGATAGTCAGAAGTGATTTCATATGTTATCTCATTTGAGCTCAAGGAAAGACCTGTGAAGTCAATGGGGCAGAAACCATCATCCACGTTTTAGGTTAGGGAACTTATCCAAGATCATACAGCCAATAAATGACAGAACCCAAGGATTTAAGACTTCTAATCCAGTGCTCGATTTTCAAGGACACACATTAATTTAGTTTTATTTTTCCTTGGTGTTTTAGGACAATCAGCTAAAGCTTAAACTCTATGGAGGCAAAAAGACGGTAAAAATTATACAAGGGAACATACTTGCTTCCAACGGGCTCTTGCACATCCTCGACAGAGCTATGGACAAGGTGGTGCCCACATTTGAGAGCAATACTGAGGTGAGAACTTCAGGTAAAAGTAATGTCAAGTCAAATCCATCTTCCCTTGTTCCTCAGAGAGTCATGTTCATGAAGAAATGCAAGCCAGCACTATGCGCTTGTATTTCTGTTTTTAGTAGAATTCTGACACCTCTGTGGAGAAAGAGAAAGGCATCGCCTGAAGTGACTTAGCAGCAGCAGGTGTAGGAAAGAGGTTGATTTTGTGATCTTTTTCATAGACACACCTGATAACTCAGACCAATTGTCACATAAATTTATCCCTTGTGCATTATGGAGGAAGGCATATCTTCCCTGTGATAAAATTCATTCCCTCTAATCTATTTGATGATGGCCAAAGACTATCTTGGGGCTTCCCAGGTGACTCTAGTGGCAAAGAACCCGCCTGCCAAATGCAGGAGACATAAGAGATGCAGGTTTGATCCCTGAGTTGGGAAGGTCCCCTGGAGGAGGGCATGGCAACCCACTCCAGTATTCTTGCCTGGAGAATCCCATGGACAGAGGAGCCTGGCGGGCTACAGTCCACAGCGCTGCAAAGAGTCAGACATGACTGAAGTGACTTAGCATGCAAAGACTTTCAGAACATGCAGATCTGAACTACTGTTGAAATAAACACAGGAAGCACATGTATAATGTGTTGTGGTTAGCCAGATCCTTTTATAGATGTCCACTTTCCTCTTTATTTACCCTTAGCTTTCCATCAGAAAAATGAAAGTGTTAGTCACTCAGTCGTGTCCAACTCTTTTACCTCATGGACTGTGGTCCACCAAGCTCCTCTGTCCATGCAATTCTCCAGGCAAGAATACTAGACTGGATTGCCATTACCTTCTCTAGGGGATCTTCCTGACCCAGGGATCAAACCCAGGTCTCCTGCATTGCAGGCAGATTCAGATGATTCTGAGCCACTGGGGAAGCCCATAGATGTCCACACTTCCATGAAATCCTGTCATCAGTCTTTTCATGTTAAAGCAGCTGTTTCCTAAACCACCTCCCTTTTTTGTACTGAACTTTAAGCAAAATGTCTCTTTTTAGCAAACCATAATGACCATGCTACAACCAAGATACAGCAAGTTCAGATCTTTGTTAGAGGTATGTACTTTTCATGAACTCATAGAAAGTTTTTTATGTCTAGTCCTTGGTACAATAAAATTAGCAGGGGGTATCAATTATAAATACTTTCTGGGGAATTCATGTATCTATCTGAGATAGGTTACAGATACAAATTTTCATTTCTTAAATGCAGAAAACCAGTGTGGGACATGCCTTAAATGAAGATGGGGTTGGTGGACCATACACTGTCTTTGTTCCAAGTGATGAAGCATTGAATAACATGAAGGATGGCACTCTTGATTATCTCCTTTCTTCAGAGGTATTGTATTCTGTGTACTCTAATGGTGTCATGACAGCATCACTGCTTCCGTCTGTACCTATTCAGGCTTTTTCTAAATTAAGGACAACAAATAAGTAGCACATGTACCACTTATATTTCTGCAACCAAGGCAGACATCATTAATCAATCACAGTGCTCTGGAACTAAGCCTAGATGTGGCTACAATCTCCCCAGTAGAGTTCCATGTCACTATAAGACCAGTCTATGTCCTTTCTCTTCTAAGATTTCTCAATAGCAAAATCATAAATTTTAAGTTCCCTACAACTCTAAAACCATCTAAAAATGAAGCCTGGCAGGGCATTCTGGGTTAAGTCTAGGTTAAATGTAAAAAGACTGTTATTTTTACAAGCTCCCAACTCTCCTTTCTATGGCTTTCAGTTCTCTCCCCAATAACCCTTTCCTTATACATCATAAACCTTCAACTCTTGCATGTCCTCCTCAAGAAAGGAGATTTGTTTTACTCTTTCAGTCTAGGGTAAAAATAATGGGCACCATTTAAAGTGTTTCCTCTTTCAGGAATAACAGCCTTAAACTGAAAAGAAAAGTGAAAATTGCTCAGTCGTGTCTGACTCTTTGCAACCCCATGGACTATACAGTCCATGGAATTCTCCAGGCCAGAATACTGGAGTGGGTAGCCTTCTCCAGGGGATCTTCCCAACCCAGGGATCAAATCCAGGTGTCCCGCATTGCAGGCAGATTCTTTACCAGCTGAGCCACAGGGGAAGCCCAAGAATCCTGGAGTGGGTAGCCTATCCCTTCTCCAGTGGATCTTCCCGACCCAGGAATCGAACCAGGATCTGCTGCATTGCAAGCAGATTCTTTACCAACTGAGCTATCAGGGAAGCCCAACTGAAAAGAAGGTTAGCTAATTATGGAATGTTTTATTAGAATGACAAATAGTGAAATTATAAAAAAAGCCACAAGCTTTTCCCCAGTGCCCTGAGGTCCTGCCACCATCTTGGAAATGGGGCAAAACTACTTCTGACCTCACATAGATCGGTGTTGATTACACAGAGGGTCTGAGTCTCTTAGAGTAGTGATCCTCAAACTTCAGCGTGCTTAAGAATTACCCAGGGAGGGCTTCTCTGGTGGCTCAGTGATAAATAATCCTGCCAGTGAGAGAGACAAAGTTCAACCCTGATCCAGGAAGATCCCACATGCCACAGAGCAACTAAGCCCCTGTGTCACAACTGTTAAGCCTGTGCTCTAGAGCCAGGGAGCCACAACAAGAGAAACTACTACAGTGAGAAGCCTGCACACCACAACCAGGGAGTAGCCCCCACTTGCCCCAAGAAATGCCTGTGCAGCGACAAAGATCCAGCACAGCTAAAACTAAGTAAATAATTTTTTTTAAATAAGAGAATTACCCAGGGAACTTGTTAAATAGGCAGATTACAGAAGTTCACCCCAAGAATTCTGATTTCATGGCATTGGAAATAGACATTTTGGTAAGCACCAGCTTTCTAGCTCAGATATCAAGTCACACTGCTTTTGGCACTTGAAGCTTGTTGCCTGAATGATGCAGAGGGTCACATGGACACATCCCTTTCTGGAATACTGTCAGGTATCTACGAGGATATCCCGCATCCAGAAGGCCTGCATGCTTAGTCACTTCAGTCATATCTGACTCTTTGCAACCCTATGGACTGTAGTCTCCCAGACCCCTCTGTCCATTGGATTCTCCAGGCAAGAATACTGGAATGGGTTACCATTTCTTCCTCCAGGGATCTTTCCAACCCAGGGATAGAACCCGTATCTCTGCCTCCTGCATTGGCAGGCCGGTTCTTGACCACTAGTGCCACCTGAGAAGCCCTGCATCCAGAATACTTTGCATTAAAAAAAAATAGGTATCAAGGAAATAAGTCAGAAGGTAATCTCTTATGTTACAAGCAGATGTTAAACATATTTAGAGATTTGTTACAGGTTTTCATTGAAAAAGTCATATTTCCCAGTGCCTTTAAAATAGGATGCTATTTTAAAAATATGAGTCACACTCAGGTTTCCTGAAACCTAGCTATTATAGGAAAGCTCTTAGTCTTCTCTTTAGAACTCATACTCATATTTAATTTTAAAAGCCAAAGAAGTAATAATTTCTCCCCTGGGAATCTATTAAAATTCTGAGATTATATGGTTTTTCTTTGATACAGATACTTTTTAATAAGAATAAAGGAGTTCTCAGAAACCTAATCAGGTGAACTTAAAATTAAAACCTTTTAGCTAGAATAGAAAAAGTCACCCTTGCTGCTTTTCTGTCAAGCACTTTTGTTCGAGAAGCTTCTCTCTTTTTGTAACTCCTTCCAGCAGTGACCGGGGCTGCCTCACTCAGGCTCTCGAGAATAGAATGTAACTCTTCCCATCTCCTAGACAAACCTAGACAACATATTAAAAAGCAAAGACATCACTTTGCCGACAAAGGTCTGTGTAGTCAAAGCTTTGGTTTTCCAGTAGTCGTGTACCAGTGTGAGAGTTGGACCATAAAGAAGGTTGAGCATCAAAGAATTGATGCTCTCGAACTGTGGTACTCGAACTGTGGAGAAGACTCTTCAGAGTCCCTTGGACAGCATGGAGATCAAACCAGTCCATCCTAAAGGAAATCAGTCCTGAATATTCATTGGAAGGACTGATGCTGAAGCTGAAGCTCCACTACTTTGGCCACCTGAGTCAGAGGGCTGACTCATTGGAAAAGACCCTGATGCTGGGCAAGATTGAGGGCAGTAGGAGAAGGGGGTGACAGGGTGAGATGACTGGATGGTATCACTGACTCAATGGACATGAGTTTGAGCAAGCTCCGGGAGATGGTGAAGGACAGAGTGGCCTGGTGTGCTGCAGTCAGACACGACTTAGCAACTGAGCAACAACAACAAGCTCCATTCAGTGAAATCACATCAGTAGCTTGAACTCAGTCCCTGGTAGGAATATTGACACCATGGAAACTGACCAGTACTATAAATCAGGGCTTATTTTTTCCTTATAGAATGGATTTAACAGCACAGCACTGCTCCTGGCTCTCAATCTCATTTCTCTCAAAGGCAATATCTTACTTCTCACAAAGAACATATAACTTCAAGTCTCTCAATCCTGAGTCTCAAATTGTTTTTCCACTTCCAATTTCTAGGTGAGGAATAGAATCATCTTTTCTACCGCTTTCTCTGGTCCAGAGCCAATGTGGGTCAAGATTCCTCAACCTATAGGAAGCTCCCTCTTTCGCCATGAATCTTAATGACATCCTTCAGTTTTAACTTCAGAGAGCAGCCTCAGCTAGAGACAATAAGCTCCCCGTCAGTTAGGCCAATGAAATGAAAGGTAGACTGGTTTCATTAGAAGGATGTTTTCCAGCTCTGCTTTGGGAATGCCTTGTTTCCTTCCCAGTTATCTTTCTGCTTCTCCTTGAAGCAAAATTTCAGTCCTGAACTATCTGATCCCTGCAGAGACCATAGCTACTGATCACAAGCCCCAGTGTATGACTTCTTCACTGAACTAGATAGAAATAAAAGCAAAGGGAGCAAGAGACCAGCCCCTGCCAATTCACAAAGACCTTGTGAGCAAAATGGGACAAAAAGAGGTGAATTTACAGAGTTCAAGGTCGTAGTCACTATTTGGTAGAAAAACTCTCCCTTTCTGTCTGTGGCACCAAACAACTCAGTTTTGTGGTTTGTTTGTTTTTACCTAACACAGCAAGTAGGAAGTGAATGTCCACATAAAGGAAAGAATACAATGCACCAACAAGCTCACCGAAGCATCACCTGTAAGAGAATCCTGTGGATCCAAGCTATCTGGACTAAACTCTGGCTGGATAATGGCCCCCAGCCAGATAAGTGGCAGGTTCAGACAATAGTGGAGTGATGCTGATCAACTCTTTGTCCCTTTCATTCTCCAGTTGCCTATAGAACAGGTCCGATGCTAATTAAGTCTTGAGGCTTTAGAAGTGGATAATCCAACTGATTAAGTCTTTCCTATAAAATAGAGGGCTGGAAGGGGTCCAAACCAACCCTGTTATTTTGCAGTCTAGAAGTGTGAGATGCTTGCTCAGGGTCACACAGAAGAAGAAGAACTAAACTCAGATTCCCAAGGTCCAGTTCAGTGACCTTCTCAGGACCTCTTCCCTCCTCCCTTTAATAACTTGCTGGCACAAATGTTTATGCAGGTCCTGCTGTGCTGACTGGGGACACAGTGATTAATAAGCCAGACAGACCCAGTTCCTGCCCTCTGGGTGTTTGAAGTCTACTTTGGTCTGGTATTTTCAAGGATCCCCACTTTTCCCCACCCTTTCTGCCACTGAGCATTCAAGCTTGTATTGGCATTGCTTCTGCCTGCAAGTCCTCACTGCTAGGTTCCATAAAGTAGTTGTCAGGGAAAGTTAAGATGCAGAAGCTAAGTGATTTGCTCAAGGTCTTATGGTAACAGAACCAGGGTTACAGAAACCATCACTTCCAGGGCTGGCCAGCTGGTGGTCAATTTCAACATTCTTACCAGTCACCTGCCCTGTGCTTAATGCTGTTGATCTATAGATATGGTGGCCTTCCAAGTGTTCACACCAGGACAATTTTGAGAGTGAATGGAGCTGCCAGGATGATTGCTGTAATCCAGGGTTGTTCTAGACAAATGAGGATATGTGGTCCCTCTGCTTATAGGTAATTCTGCTGGCATAGGGGCCAAGGGGAAGTACAGAGAAGAATCTGGGTGAATGGAACTCGGGTTCAGCAGGGCTTTCTTTCTGCCTGGGGCCTCACACTGTTGAAACATGTCCCTAGCAGGTCAGCCTCTTGGAGGTTATTATGATCTCGATTTGTGATCCTTTACCTTTCCAAGACACAGTAGCTATGGCTGTGCCACTGAAGTAGCAGAATTCAGGGCTTTGAAGCTTGTAACCCCTGGCTCTGACTCAGCTGGGAGATTACAGTCATGCTGTAGTCAACTGCCACTGCCTTCTTCCCCCAGAGAGTGGCCCCTGTGCATCTTAATTCTGTCCACTGTCTCCAGGGCACCCCTCTAGGGACTGCTCATCCTGCTTAGAGTCCCAAGACTCTTTTTCTATTTCCTGAAGCATGAGAAACCTTGGAAAGGACCTTGAAGGTGAGATGAATATGTACCATAAGAACACAGAAGAAAGAGTCCTGGTCACATATTCCTAACAGGACTGTATGTTCCTAAATAACCAGTACATGGCCTGATGAGCCCACAGTTATTTATGGAGTGAGTGAAACAGAATCACAAACTGAGGCTGTCTTAGAAAATCTAGAAGGTAGCCTTAGACATTGAGAGAGGTGATGGAGCAGAGTAACTGGGACCTTGAGTTACTTCTCAATTTATAAGCCTGAGTTACTTCTCAGGCTTATAGTCTAAGTTATAAATAGCTTTGCAACCTTGGACATGGTTTAAAACTCAGTCTTATCACACATAAAATGAGTCAGTAGTATCCCCACCTCACAAGGCTGTGGGAGGACTAAATGAGAGGTGCACATAATATTATGGGAACAGCCCCTGCCTGTCACAAAAAATGTTAGTTATTTGGGGGATGGGGTTTTTCTCACCCTGGATTTCCCAAGAGAGATTATGCATCATTTATTTTTATTGACCAAGTGACCTTGAGAAATTTTACACAAGAGAGGGAAATCTGTGTTTTCCTCAATGACTTAAAGAAGTATTTTGATTCCTTTGCAGGGATCTCGGAAGCTTCTGGAACTCATCAGATACCACATTGTCCCATTTACTCAGGTTGGCCCTCCTTTCCTGCCCTATTTTTTTTCCCTGTTTTCAAGATATCTGGTCTTAAATTTCAATATTTTAGTGCTAGAGAATGTGTGACAATTATTTATTATCTTAGCTCTGAGCGCATGCTTATGTGAATAATGAACCTGTCATCTAAGAACTCTTCCAAACCCATTGCAGAAAGCTCCCATTACTTATTTCATAAACTTTCAAGTTATTTTTTCCAGTGAAGACTCTGGGTACTGCTCTCAGTATCTCTATTGTTCCCTTGTTCTTGCAGCTGGAAGTGGCCACACTCATTTCGACCCCTCACATCAGGAGCATGGCCAACCAGATCATAAGATTTAACACAACCAACAATGTAAGTGAAAACTCTGTCTCTGGTGTCATTGCTCACATGTGTTTTTTCCTCTGCTTATGGCTGTCCATCGGGTTATCCTACCTCAACACTAATTCACAGGCTTCAGCTCTTTGTGATTGCTTCATTCATTCATTATGGCTTTCCGCAAATATCTGCTGAGCAACTCCAAGTGTGTGAGTCTAAACTAGAAGCCAAGGATAAAGATGCGGAAAAGACAGGCCTACATTCCAGCAAGGAAAACAACCTTTAAGCAACTAATTAGTGACCAGTTAGTTATTTAGTTACAGTTATAACAGGGCTCCCATGAGGAAGTTAAGAGGGCTCTGGAGCAGCAGAAGCAGCAACAGGAGTAGACAGCAGATCTGGGGCTCTAGAAGTCCTCAGTCAGAAGATGATGCTTCAAAGGATGAGTAGGAGCAAGTTCCAGGCAGAAGGCAAAGCAGGTGCAAAGGTCCTGAGGCGGGAGGGAACATGACTTATGTAAGAACCTCAAAGAAGGCAGTGTTATTCAGCTAACTTCTCAGGGTTGTAATATTAGCAGAAATCTGGCAGCAGAGAGATTATGTCTCCCGTTGGTTCACTATGGATGGTGATGGTGATGCCCCTTCAACCTTTCAACAAGTTTGTGTTGGGTGCCAAAAATGTGCCAGGCATCATTCTATGCCCTCAAGTTTGGAACAAACAGATAAAAGTCCCTGGTTGCATGGGACTTTCATTCTAGTAAATAAGATGATAGATCATAAGCAAATTAAATATATCCTATATCAGAGTAGTAAGTGTTAAGGTAAATAAAAAAAAAAAACAGCAAAGCAAAGATAGGAAATAGAAAGTGGGAATGGGGCTGACATTTTAGATACAGTGTCTAAGAATTCCTCATGGAGAAGAAAATATGTGAGCAAAGACCTGATGGAAATGAAGGAATAGGCACTGTGAGTACCTGGGGGAAGAGTATTCCAGAGAGAGGAAACAGAGTGCAAAAGTGCAAAGCAAGGAGCGTGCCGGCCTGATTGAGGAACAGCAAGGTCCTTGGGGCCAGAACAGAGGGACAAGAGGAGTGAGGTCAGAGGAGGTCCAGGCAATAAGAGGGAGAAGGAGAGGTGTGGTCAGGTCACATGTGGCCTAAAAACTCAGGGAAAGGATGAAGGCTCTTAGTTTAAAAGAGATAAAAAGCCATTAGAGGATTTTGAGCAGTGGAATGATGTGATCAGACATACATCTGGGGAGACTATTTAGGAGGGAATGTAATAACTCAGAGAACAGGGGCAGTGACTAGCGGGGAGACAGGGAAAGGGGCAAAATAGAGGTACACATTACTGGGCATAAGATAGGCTTAAGGATGTATTATACAACCTGGGCGGAGGAGCCTGGTAGGCTGCAGTCCATGGGGTCGCTAAGAGTCGGACATGACTGAGCGACTTCACTTTCACTTTTTACTTTCATGCATTGGAGAAGGAAATGGCAACCCACTCCAGTGTTCTTGCCTGGAGAATCCCAGGGACGGGGGAGCCTGGTGGGCTGCCACCTATGGGGTTGCACAGAGTCGGACACGACTGAAGCGACTTAGCAGCAGCAGCAGCAACAGCATACGACCTGGGGAGTGGAGGCATTATTTTCTAATAACTGTAAGTGGAAAATAACCTTTAGAATTTGTGTCAAAGTTTTTTAGTTAAGTAGAAGGAATGATGGTAACTGAGAGCAGAGTGGTAGCTGAGACCTGGTAAGGAGTGGTTGAATTCCGAAGGTGTTTTGAAGGAGACTAGCAGAATTTGCTGAGGGATCCAATGGGGGATGAGGAAAGAGGAAGCCAGAGATGTTTCCTGAGCTTCTGACTGGAGCCACCAGAAGGATGGTGTTGCCATTAGTATCACCCAGCGAGATTTGGAAGGAAAGTAGAGATCAGAATTCTTTGCCAATTTGTTCATTTTCTGCTCCCTCGCCTACAACATAAGCAGGAACTTGTCTGAGTTTGTTCACTGATATCTCCTGAGACCCCAAAGTAGAGTCGCTCCAATGTATCTGAACAAATGAATCTCCATTTCACCATGGGAGTAAAACAGTTTGCCTAAGGTCTCATAGCAAATATATCACAGAACTCAAATAGTTATACCTCCTCCCCAGTCCAGCACCGGCAAGGACCATTTCTGCAAGGGCATCCTTGCTTAGAATCAGTTGAGAATTCATTCAACAGATTTGTCTTTCCCTGTCAGCCAAGCCCTTCTAACCACAATCCTCCCCTCAGGAGAAAGTTAAGTGAAGTTGAAGGCTCTTTCAGGAAGCTGCCACCATTCAGATCTGCCTGGGGGCCACCAGCGCTCCTCAGGCAGAAAGATGAAAGATGGTGTTGTTTCTCTCCAGGGACAGATTCTGGCAAATGGCGTGGCACTGGAAGAAATGGAGGTCGCTGCCAAAAACGGCCGGATTTACACGCTGACTGGAGTCCTCATACCTCCCTCCATCATCCCAATCCTGCCCCATCGATGTGATGAAACAAAGAGGGAGATGAGACTGGTAAGGAAACTAGGGAACTCAATAAGGGGACCCTAAAGAGCCCTCACAGAGCAGACCATTCCGTCCTCCTGATTCTGAGGGAACTGACAGGGAGAGTCTCACACGGGAGCCTTGTTCTAAAGGATTTTCTGTCTTCGTGAAGAGGCAGCGGGACCTGAGGTCCTATTTCATTGAACACAAACCAAAATTCCTGGGGGAATTTCCACACTGACCGTTGCTACCCTGGTATATTCATTTTCTAAAGCTGCCACAACAAGTTACCACAAAACAAGTGACTCAAAGTAACAAAAATTTATTCTCTCAACAGTTCTGGAAGCCCAAAGTCCAAAATCAGGGTTTCCTATTTCCATTGCAACTTTTTGGCTTAGCTGGTTTTAATCAGAACAACTAAATTTCAACAAGCTTTTGAACAACCTGGACCAGAGCCACCCCACAACAAGGCGGGGAGTCACAGCTTCCCTTGTCTTCCACAGACTTCCTTCCCTGAACTTGAACAACAGCTGCTCAGGGTGGGAGAGCTCTAAACAAGTCTAACTGTTGACTCCTATCAAGTCTTTCCTGCAGATTGTTCAAGAGCTTATTCTCCATTTCCTCCCAAAAAAGAATCAAGATGTGGGCTTGAGCCACAACCCAAAGAATTTTAGTTAAATAAGAAGAGCTTCCCCATAGCTGCCTTAGAATGAAGTCTTCTTTTACTGTTTTGTCTGGATTTAAATCAAACCAATGTGCTCTGGTTTAGGGTTGTTCTGATTAGATCTGTTAAAAGTAGCAGTGAATTCTCTAGAAAGTATTGAAGGCTAGTAAACAGTAGGAATAGCTAGTCCCTTCTAGAAATCTGTTTTCAGAACCCATAGCTGCCTTTGAGCATGTATACTTAGATTTAGAGGTTTAATTAATAATTCTCTATACCAGTTAGGATCCCTGCCGGATACAGAATTTATCCCAGTGGTTCAAATGAAGAGACTTTAATTAAGAATCTGTGACAGAGGGGTGGGCAGGGCTGAGGAAACAAGCAAGTGATGCTGGGCCATCCAAGGAGAAGTAGTGGCAGGAAACCAATACAACAGAGAATCAAGGGTGGGTAGGAGAGAGAATCACCTGCGGCCACTGGGAGCAGGGCAAAGGGAAGAAGAGGAGTCCACCAGGAGCTGGAGGGATGGCACTTGAGCAGAGAGGGAGCAAGAAAGAGATACCTTGACCCTGTCTTCCTCCTACCCACCGATATCCTGCTGGCCCCTCACCCAGACCAACTGGAAACTGGTGAGGAAGCCCAAGGTTGACCTGCTGAAGCAAAGAACCCAGTAGCGAAAGTCAGAGGGACTTGAGTGTGTAGTCAATGCTAATGCTTTGTCCTTGGAACAGGTGGGCAACTGCAGTGTCCCCTCAGGGGCAGGGGCCTCCCTACATGGCTGAGGGTTGACCAGAAGCCTGAGGCCTGCAGACGGTCTGAACCTGAAAGAGGATGAGGAAGGGGCTCCTCTGAGCAGACCTAGTTACTTCTCCCAAACCTCTCTGGAGTTGACATCACTCCTTCTCTCTAGGGAGGAGGCAGTAGGGGCAGGGAGAGGGGCCAAGAGTGGGATGCTAGTGGGACTACCTTTCTAAGGGGCATAAGGAGACATAAGGCCAGATGCAGTGGCCTGCTGCTGCTTCTTATAGAGACCCCTGCACTGACCCCTGTCCTTCCTTCCAGGGCACATGTGTGAGCTGTTCCCTGGTGTACCGGAGCAAATGTCCCACTGACTCCGAGCCCACAGTGAGTGTGACAGCTTCAGAGAAGCACACATCACCCCAGCAACCCCACGGGTGTGATTTCTCATCCTTCCCACCTTCCCTCTTAAAAGATAATCATTCCAACTAGGATTGGCTCTTAGCCTGCTCTATCTGGGGGGACAGTAGAAAGATAGCTCACAGATCTGTGTTTGAGTTCTTGCTCACTTATCCAAGGTAAGTTGGTTCACATTTTCACTCTAATTTTCTTATCTGTAAGTAGTAGTAATAATAATAATAATAGCAACATCCACAGCAGAAGCAGGATTAGCATAGATAAAAACCCAAGTGCAATGCCTGGATCAAATAGCCACTCAGTAAACATTCCCTCTCTAATCTTCCTCTTAAATAAAATCCATTGTTTGTTTAAGAGAGAAAAAACTTTACCTCCACCCTCTTGGGGTCTGCAAGACCCTGGCCGGGCCTGCAAATTAAGTTGATATAAGATAAATTAACAGGAGAAAAGCACAATTTTTTTTTTTTTACATATACATCAGTTCAGTGACTCAGTTGTGTCCAACTCTTTGTGACCCCATGGACTGCAGCACGCCAGGCCTCCCTGTCCAACACCAACTCCTGGAGCTTGCTCAAACTCATGTCCATTGAGTCGGTGGTGCCATCCAACCATGTCATCCTCTGTCATCCCCTTCTCCTCCTGCCCTTAATCTTTCCCAGCATCAGGGTCTTTTCAAATAAGTCAGTTCTTCACATTAGGTGGCCAAAGTATTGGAGTTTCAGCTTCAGCATCAGTCCTTCCAATGAGTATTCCAGACTGATTTCCTTTAGGATGGACTGGTTGGATCTCCCTGCAGTCCAAGGGATTCTCTAGTCTTCTCCAACACCACAGTTCAAAAGCATCAATTCCTCGGCACTCAGCTTTCTTTATAGGCCAACTCTCACTCCATACATGACTACTGGAAAAACCATAGCTTTGACTAAATGGTCCTTTGTCGGCAAAGTAATATCTCTGCTTTTTAATATGCTGTCTAGGTTGGTCATAACTTTTCTTCCAAGGAGCAAACGTCTTTTAATATCATGGCTGCAGTCACCATCTGCAGTGATTTTGGAGCCCAAAAAATAAAATCTATCACTGTTTCCACTGTTTCCCCGTCTATTTGCCATGAAGTGATAGGACCAGGTGCCATGATCTTCGTTTTCTGAATGTTGAGTTTTAAGCCAACTTTTTCACTCTTCTCTTTCACTTTCATTAAGAGGCTCTTTAGTTCTTCGCTTTCTGCCATAAGGATAGTGTCATCTGTGTATCTGAGGTTATTGATATTTCTCCTGGCAATCTTGATTCCAGCTTGTGCTCCATCTAGCCCAGCATTTCGCATGTACATAGGAGTTTCCACTGGAGAAGGAAATGACAACCCACTCCAGTATTCTTGTCTAGGAAATCCCATGGACAGAGTCTGAGCCTGGTGGGCTAGAGTCCACGGGGTCGCAAAGAGTTGGACATGACTTAGCAACTGAGCACAGGAGCTTCCATAGGAGAATGAAGACCCAGAGAAATAGCAAAACCCAAGTGTTTATAGAGTAGGTTGAACAAAGATGGGTAACTGTGGAAAAGTAACTAAAATGTGAAATATATTTCACAATATATACCTACATCAAGTCATTATCACTATGTTATATGTCTTAAACTTGTGTACAAGTTTTTTGTATCTGTTATTTTTCAAGTGCCTTTAGCTCAAAATAATCCACATGGCTCATTTGGAGGGGGCATGTTCTGCTGCACTTCATTGGTGTTTGCTCTTCCCAGGCATCTTTCTGGAGAGAAATAAATGAAATATCAAGAAAATGACACTAGAACCATCAAAACCTTGTCAGGCTTCACTGAATTCTACACCATGTCTACTGAGGAATATAGAGTTGGTTAAGGAGAACAAGGGCTTACCTGGCAGCTAAGTGGTAAAGAATCTGCATGCAATGCAGGAGTCCCAGGTTTGATTCCTGTCAGGAGGATCTCCTGGAGAAGGAAATGGCAACCCAGTCCAGGATTCTTGTTTGGGAAATCCCATGGATGGGGAGACTAGTGAACTACAGTCCATGGGGTCCTAAAGACACAACCTAGCAACTAAAACAACAACTACAACTACACCAGGGGGCATAATGATGAATAAGATATTGCTTTGTTTTTGTCCTGAGAAGTTCTAATCTAAAAAGGAAAACAGACCATAGTACAACGATCCATAAGTCATAGGCCAGGTAAGTACTCTGCTGGTTGTAAAAGCAACAAGTTTGAAGATAAAATTGACAACAGAAATTCCTGCCTCTAAGTTTGTCCTAAGAAAGACCTTCCCAACCAGAGAGTTCATCCCACACTAGAATAGATGGCTAAAGAGAGTGATGAGTTTACACAATCCTATTGTGGAGCACTTCATGAAGAAAAAAAACAAACACACACTAAAATAGGCATAAGTGTTCAGATATTTGCTCAGTGAAGCCGGCGCCCCCGAGTCCTGCAGGATGCTGTCAATGAATAGTTGTGGAGAGGGAGGGGGGAAACTGGTGACTGGCATCCCAGTGATTGCTGTGTGCCAGACACTGTTCTAAATGCTCTGTGCAGCAAGCCTGCAAGAGAGGCACCTTATCATACCAGTGTATAACCTGAGAACTAAGGCGAGGAGACATAACAGCCCTCGCACAAGGTCACACAGCTGGTAGGCACAGACCATGATCCTACATTGCCTCCGCCCAAGGAAAGAGAAGCAAGAGAGGAAAGGAGAAATGAGATGCATGGGTCAGAGCCCAGAGAGCCCCAAACTGCCCCTCCCAGGCTCCTGTGGTCTGTATTTGGCTAAGTATCCTGACAGCCAAAGAGAGAGTTGAGTACTTCTTCCTCAATGACCTCAGAATTCCTCCAGACATCTAAGATTTTAGGATTTTACTGACTGTGGAAGTTTTCATTGCTCTCTTCTTGTGTAAGAGACTAAGATGAGGAGTACCTCAATACTAGTTTTTATCTAACACAAAATTTGAGCCATGGATTAAATGCTCAGGATTAAAGTTGAGATCAGCACTTTTGTCCCATTTCACAGATTAGGCAGCTTGAGGCCCAGGAGGCAGTATGACTTGCCTCTGAGATCCTAAAGTTAGTAGGTGGTAAGACCCATTCTCTCGACTTACCACTTACCAGTAGTGTTTCCTTGAAAGAAGATTTAACCAGTCCAGGCCTCAGTTGCCTCATCTATTAAGAAAAGGGATGAGAAATAGCCACACAGAGTTAAATAATGATGATCTCCTATGGGCAGTGTGTCTGGCCCTAGGAGGTTCTCAATAAATGGTAGTTCTCAATCATTCTGAGTGGGTATCAGAGGTTAAAGAATGGTAGGAAATCTGCCCCTATAATCCACAGACTGCACTGTTTTGTTTGGTAGATCTTTGTACCAACTAGGATGGAAATCTCTAATAGCTCCAGAATTTCTGAATAGGAGGTTTTGTGTGTGTGCGCTAAGCTGCTTCAGTCATGTCTGACTCTTTGCAACCCTGTGGACAGTAGCCCTCCAGGCTCCTTTGCCCAGGAAGAGGTTAGAGCTGGTTATTAATTGGAAGGAAGGCTAAACCACACCCACGGTGCACAGGAACATGTTCCCAGATCGATCAGCAATGTCTGCCAGGACACGAGAGGGGACGAAAGGTACCTATGCCCCAGGTCACCATGCAAACCCTGGCCTGTATTCTCCCAACAAGGAAACAGAGGTCTAACAGGTGACTGAGTTCTGCCTGGACCTGTGTGAGCTGTGTACTTTAGTGCTCTATCCTGGCATCGATGGTAAACTGGAGGAAATACATCATCTGGTGTATAGAGAAGCCAAGTGATGTCCAGATGACCTCAAAATGCAGACTGCGATGCTTTTTCTTCTTGACTTTCTTCCAGACACTCTTTGTTCACAAGTGTATCTACACTGGCCGAATCAGGAGCCCGAAGAATGGATGTGCCAGATACTGTAATGCCACCGTGAAGGTGAGGCGTGTGTGTGTGGCCGAGGACCTCATCCAGACCACCAAGGCCCATACAGAAGCCAGCAGGCTGGGCAGTTCTTAGGCCCCAGGGTCTGTGAATCAGAGGTTGCCAGTGGGAACTTGACCACATTTTCCTGCAAAGGAAGCTTTGAGCAGAGTTCCCTGCATCTTTGCATCCATCCCATGGTTCCTATGGCTCTTAATACAGAACCCACACCCCTGACACTCCCCTACCTGGTGCACACTCAGCAGTGCCCCTGGCGTGGCTCTCACCTCATTCCCACCTCAGCATGTGTGCCTTTGCTAGTTCCTCCCTCAGAATGCTTTTCCAGGTTTTCTCAGGGCTGACTCATCTCTCAAGTCTCCATTCCGCCATCGCTTCCTCTGTCACCACCCAATCCACAGTGGCCCCCCAGTGTCCCCACACCTCTGTCCCCAGCCACCATTTGATAACAGCACCTCATTTTCCCAGCACATACCACTCTCTCAAATCTTTTTTTTTTTTAATTTATTATTTGTGTCTTCCCTGACTAGCTGGACCACAGGCTCCATGAGCACAAGCCTGTGTCTCGCTTGTTCGTACGGTGCCAGAGCCAGGCAGGCAGCCAGGGGCAGCCCTCAGGAGGTTCACGGTGAACTGATGGCTGAGCACAAGCCACGCTGTCATCCACCCGAGAAAAAGGCATTCTCCTGGGGAGGGGAGGAGGCCGATACTGTTTGTGATTGTAATCGAAATGAAAATGAATAAAATGAATTTCCTTTGAGGAACTGGCACTCTGCTTTGGATTCAAAAAGGCAACATGCATTTTGTTTTTCAGATTCCAAAATGCTGCAAAGGCTTCTACGGGCCAGACTGCAACCAGTGCCCAGGAGGCTTCTCGAATCCGTGCTCCGGGAACGGGCAGGTGATGAGGGCTGAGGCTTACTTTTTCACAAAGGCTGAGGTTGACCTGTGTTGTTGTTGTTCAGTTGTTCATCGGACTCTTTTCAACGCCATGGACTGAAGCACGCCAGGCTTCCCTGTCCTTCGCTATCTCCCAGAGTTTGCTCAAACTCATGTCCATTGAGCCTATGATGCCATCCAACCATCACATCCTCTGTCATCCCCTTCTACTCCTGCCCTCAATCTTTCCCAGCATCAGGGTCTTTTCTAATGAGTCAGCTCTTTGCATCAGGTGGCCAAAGCATTGGAGCTTCAGCTTCACTATCAATCCTTCCAGTGAATATTCAGGATTGATTTCCTTTAGGATTAATGGGTTTCACCTCCTTTCAGTTCAAGGGACTCTCAAGAGTCTTCTCCAAAACCACAGTCCAAAAACATCAATTCTTTGGCACTTAGCTTTCTTTATGGTCCAACTCTCACATCCGTACATGACTACTGGAAACACCATAGCTTTGACTAGACAGACCTTTGCCGGCAAAGTAATGTTTCTGACCTGTGTTAAGTCAAAAAAAAAAAAAGAATTCTTAAAACTATTAAACCAAGAAATGATCCAATGCCAGTCACGGTTCCCAGGGAACAAAAGAAACAGATCAGTTGCTAAAAGAACAGAAGATGTCTGCAGGAGAAGGAATCTTTCCTGGGGGAATGGCAGGGGGCAGGGTGTCTGGCAAGGTCCCTTCTGGCCCGCTTTCCTTCTGCTGAGGGCATGACCTTGAACAACTCAGCAAGGCTTTCTGGACCCCACTTTCCTCCTGTGGGAGATAGCATTGTTGGCCTGTATTGAAGTTCCAAGATTTTTTAGGATCAAAATTTTGTTATTCTTTTAAAAAAAAAAAAAAGAAAAACTGCTCAGTGAATGCTTTTTTATCCCGTCTACAAAACCTGGCTTAATGAAGTGTAAGAGCCAGAACTTGACTCATCTTGCCTGGAGGCCAGGGCTGAACAAACAAAGGTAAAAGAGGCTGTGGTTCGTTTGGGGAAATCATGGATCTGCACATACAAGAAATCCCTGTCAAAAATATGCCTCTTTCAAGGGGAAGGAAAAACTGCCTGACCACCAAGGGGGATACCACACAGGAGAGGGTAATAGGGCAAAGCTGCTACGAATTAACCTCTGTAGCTGGGAGATCTGTTTCAGGCCACAAGCCCTATTGTGATGCATGTCAGTCAATACAAATCTAACCTTGAAATTGCTGGAGAGCTAGGGGGCAAAATGCGCACACTGAAGGGACAAACACTGCCATTTGGAGTCACATAGCTGAGCACGTGAGAATCTGCAGAGAAAGGCCGGCCTTCATTCTGAAGGTTGGAGGTTTATCAGTCCGACCCTTAGGCATTGTGTAGAGGTTCCAGTTGTGACCTGCCGCCCTCAAGTGACTTCCTGTAAAGTTCTGAATCCTGGCTCGGAATTCCTATATGTCCCTGTCTTAGCTTTGTACCTAACACCCACGGCTCCACTTTCCACAAGGGTTCCCAGAGAGTCATTTCAAGCAGAACTGAATCTGAGTCAAAGAAGCAGGTCAGGAAACAAGCATCCAGGACTCCTGGCCAGGGGTAGGGGGTGGGAGGTGTGTTGTCCTGACGGCCAGGGGCCCTGTCTTTGTTCCCAGTGCATTGACGGCCTTGATGGCAACGGGACGTGTGTCTGCCAGGATGGCTTCCGAGGCTCCCGGTGCCAGTTCTGTTCAGACCCCAGTAAATACGGACCTCGGTGTGACAAAAGTAAGTGTCGTTTCCAGAGCTGCCTTCCGCTCCTTAGCCAGGGTCCCCACGGCTCTGTGGTGCAATCCTGGTGTTGGGTGCCCCTTGGCTTGGTGGGTGCCCCTACCACAGGGCATTTCTTAAGCCCTTGGGTCCCAAATGCTAGCATGTGCCAGGTTGCTGAGCTCCCTCACAGAGCTCTGAGATAGAAGGCCTGAGTGGTACCCTGGGGATTTGCAGCTCTTAACAAGTCCCCTGGGATGTCAGCACCACTGACCCAAGAGCACCTTTAAAAACCAGTCATGTAGGGTTTCCCATGTACCTGCACTGATCATGGACTTCTTAGCAGCACACAGCCTCCCCACCTTTCAAGCAGTCGTCTTCCGTCAGCTCCTCCCTTTGCTAAATGTGTGGCCTTGGGTTAGTTAGGCCTCCGTTTCCTCATCTATATAATGAGAGTCATATCGGTAACTACCTCCTAAGGCTAGTACAAGTTATAAATGGAAAACACTTGCCCGAGAACAATGCCTGGCACCTAGTATGCACTACCAATATTCTTATCTATTATTGTTATTCTTATCTATTATTGTTATTCTTATCTATTATTGTTGGCACTGTTGCCGTTATGCTAAGTTTAGTGACATAAATGTCAGGAAACTCATAGAACATGTAGAAAGTTCTACAATACTAGGTATTGAAAAATATACAGCCATATAATCTTAGCAAATACATTGTTCTTAAAAATAATACAATGTGAATATAAAAGTATATAAATAAAAATATACATCTCTGTGTATCTAAGCTAAGATTAGAAGTTGCTGGGGGAAAAAAATAAATGGCTTCCTTGGTGGCTCAGTCGGTAAAGAATCTGCCAGCAATGCAGGAGACCTGGGTTTGATCCCTGAGTCAGGAAGATCCCCTGGAGAAGGAAATGGCAACCCAATCCAGTAACCTTGCCTGGAAAATCCCATGGACAGAGAAGCCTGGCAGGCTATAGTCCATGGGTTCAGAAGAGTCGGACACAACTTAGTGACTGCACCACCACCACCACCAAGCTGAGATCAGAGCTTGATGGGGAAAAAAAAATGAAGAGATCAGAGCTTGCTGTGGAATCAGACCAACATGAAGTTAAAGCTCCATTCTGAAACTTCCTGGCTCTATGACCTTAAAGGGAATTCCCTGGTAGTCCAGTGCTTAGGACTCCATGCTTTCACTGCTGAGGGCATAGGTTCTATCCCTGGTCAGAGAATTAAGTTCCCACCAGCCGTGTGGCACAGTAAAAAAAAAAAAAAAAAAATCTGAGACCTTAGAAAAAGTCTCTCACTGAAGCTCAGTTTCCCCATTTATAAAATGGAGACAATACTGTACCCACTTCGTAGGTGGCTGATTAAGTTGGATCATAATTGAGGACTATAGCCCAGAGCACGTACCTAGCAAGTAATCAGTAAATGAAGCCATTCTTACTACTATCATTGCTAACTCCACTCATCTGTTACAGAACACACAACCCCTCTCCTCTCTTACCGTATCTGATTTTCACAGCTACCTCTCAAGAGGGATGGGACACCAGAGCCCAGCAGAGTCAGGGCTGCCGATCCTAGTCCAATGCTCTTTTTGCCAAATAAGGTTTCTGAGGGGAAAGAAAATAGGGGCTTATTCCACAGCCTGTTGATAGAGGCATTTTTATGAGGCTAGCAGGCAGGATGCTAAGGCTGGGAAAGGACTGGTAGGCTTCCTGCTCCAAAGCCTCTCGTCCGGGTTTGTGACTGCCCACCACCTCACACTGGGGAGCTTCCTCTTCTTTCTGGGGTCTTGTTCCTTGCTAACTAAGCCCTAACTTTCATAAACGTTTACGGAAAGTCTTTTATGTTTCTTTTTCCTGGATGCTGGCTCCAAGCCCCCACGCTAATTCCTCTCCCCGCAGTCCCTTCTGGGGCAAAACCACAGATTCCTTCATTTCTGATCATATTCAAACCCCCAAATCCTTGCCACCTGCCTTTGAGAATCTCTAGAGTGTGAGCCTGACTCTGGTAATTGCTGCTTTTGCAGCAATTTTTAAATATTTGTAATCAAAAACAAAATCAGCAGCTAAGATGATAACAGGCAGGTGGAAATGCCAGTCGATTTACTGATCTACTGTTAGTGACTCATGGTCACTAACTGAAATGGAATTTGAAGGTCTGAGTTCAAGTCCCTGTATGGGAACTTACCAGCAAGTTAGGCAAATTAGACAATCACCTCTCTGGGCTCAGTTCCCTCATTTTGAATATGGGAACGGTACAAGTACCTACCTCTTGAAGCTGGTGACTATAAATGAGAGTGGTTTGGTCGCTAATTCATGTCTTTGTGACCTCATGAACTGTAGCCCACCAGGCTTCTCTTTCCATGGGATTTCCCAGGCAAGAATAGTGGAGTAGGTTGCCATTTCCTTCTCCAGGAGATCTTCCTGACCCAGGGATCCAACCCAGGTCTCCTGCATTGCAGGCAGATTCTTTTACTGCCTGAGCCACCAGGGAAACACCGTAATTGAGAGGGTACAGGTTAAAGGCTGGCCCAACGCCTAGAACGAGGTCAGTGTGTAAATACTGGTCATGAGTGAGCACTGGTCTGCTATGATAGAGAGTGAAGAACAATATATAAGCCGCACATCAGAGGCTGTGCTGGCAGGAGAAATCACTTCTGTTTATTCCAGAACATCTTCAGGAGAAGGCAGAAAATGTCAGACTAAACTCTCCAACAGGAAGTAGGTGAAAATTGAGCTCCTTGGCCTCTTTCGTTCATCACACTCACCCTTCCACTGCACCGCACACGCAGACATACACAGCAGTACCGAGGTTGAGCTCTTCTCTCTGAAAGCTGTCCTGGCACAGGGACAAAGATGCTCCCAGAGTCTTCCCAGGCTCAGCCACCAGGTCTGTCCTGACAGGAGTGAGGAGATGGGGGTTGAGGATGGGGGACTTCCTCTGTGGCCCATGTGCCCACTGCTAAGCTTGTCCCCAAGCCCTGAAGGGCCCTTTTCCTTCTCCCTCAGCATGTCCGTGCATTTTCGGAACGTGTGATAACAGGATTGACAGCGACGGTGCCTGCCTTCCTGGGACCTGCAGGAACAGCTCTGTGGGGAGATTCTGCCACAAGCAGACCTCAGTCTGTGGGCCCTACGTGCAGTTCTGTCACATCCATGCCACCTGTGAATACAGAGATGGGACGGCAAGGTAGGCCCAGGGCAGGCGTGCCACCCTGTTACCTGCAGACAGACCCAACCCGTGTCTAACCTCTCCATAAACCAAGGCCTATTCTTTCCAGCTGCCAGCACGGCTTTAGTGGAGAAAAGCTCAGACTGAGCTGGGTTTGAATTGTAGCAGTTCCTACTTTCGAAACTTAACCAACTGTGTGATCTTGGGCAGTTACTTAACCTCTCTGAGCCTCACTTTCCTCATCAGTACAATAAGGGTGATGTTGCATACCTGGCAGGGCAGTTGTGGAGGTTAGAACAACTGAATGCCGAAGAACCCAGCACCAGGGCTAGTACATCATAGGTCTTCAGTCATGGAAACTGCAATGATTACCATCACTCAAGTGAAAGAAATGAAGAGTTACCCACCAACTTTCCAACCCTTTAAAATCTCTTTTACTTCCTAAGATCATTAATAACAACTCCCATATTAAAGACATCTTACAGGAAAACTGGGTCTTTGGATCACCAGTTGATGTCTTAATGTTGTCTAACATATACAATGGGCTGGGGGGAGGAAAGTCAGAGAAAATTTTCCTCTCTGGGAATATATGGTTCAAAAGCAGCACCTACACAAAAAATTTCCTGGAAAATGCAGACCTGAGGAATTCTTGGCCTTATTTTCAGCATTTTTCTTAATTTGGGCTTCCCTTGTGGCTCAGCTGGTAAAGAATCTGTCTGCAGTGCAGAAGACCTGGGTTCAATCCCTGGGTTGGGAAGATCCCCTGGAGAAGGAAAAGGCTACCCACTCTAGTATTCTGGCCTGGAGAATTCCGTGGACTGTATAGTCCATCAGGTCACAGAATCAGACACTGAGCGACTTACACTTTCCTTAATTTGGAGTTGCCTAGTTAAGTGCATCCATCCCTGTTTATGGCCAACCTCCCCCACCAGTCTGCAGGTGGCATAGGGAGAGACTGGTTTTGCTCTTCCATGGTGGTACAATAGAAATGTATCTTCCTAAGGGGTTATATGGACTTCCCTGTGGCTCAGACAGTAAAGGATCTGCCTGCAATTCGGGAGACCTGGGTTCGATCTCTGGTTGGAAAGAGAACCAGAAAGAGAATGGCCACCCACTCCAGTATTCTTGCCTGGAGAATCCCATGGACAGAGGAGCCTGGCAGGCTACAGTCCATAGGGTCGCAAAGAGTCAGACACTACGGAGCAACTAACATTTTCACTTTCACACATAGCTTTATAAAGAAGATGTTAAGTCCCCTTTCCAGATAAGGAAACAGGATCCCAAAGGTTAAGGGACTCACTCAGGGTCCCACAATCGCTGAAAGGTGGGGCCTGGATTCCCAGCCAGGTGTGTCTGACTACAGAGCCAGGAGTGGCCATGACCACTATGCCATTTGCTCCCCTCATAAGGGCAAAGTGTCAGGGCACTGAGCCATGAACCCATCCACCTCTAGCTAGCTGGTCTTTTGGGGAGTGGGGTGGGGATAGTTGCTACTTATATTTCTGGGGCTGACTGTGTGCTCACTCTTCTTTGCAGCTGTGTTTGCAAACCAGGATATGAAGGAGATGGAAGCTTCTGTGTGGAGATGGACCCTTGTTCAGGATCAACCCCGGGGGGCTGCAGCCGCTATGTAAGTGTTGCTCTTTATCTCCAGGCTGCCGGGTATTTTAGGAAATCCTGAAGGAAGGCCTTCCAAAGGCAGTGTTGAATGACTTCATGGCATGAGGCATATTTGCTTGAAC
Organism: Bubalus kerabau; assembly: GCF_029407905.1. Lineage (NCBI taxonomy): Eukaryota > Metazoa > Chordata > Mammalia > Artiodactyla > Bovidae > Bubalus > Bubalus kerabau. The sequence continues at coordinate 54,798,251 of NC_073624.1, read as the reverse complement.
CCTGCATTTTAAAGATGGTGCCAGGTGCTTTCTGTGACCCTCCACTTCTGAAATCCACATGTGCTAGGGGTCCAGGACTCTTGGGCTCATAAAAATACAAACAGAATCAGATAGTCTAGATCATTAGTCATAAACTTGTGATTCAGACGTTACAACTTACAAGTGACTTCCATGTAATGTGATCTCATTTGCTTCTCTCACCAACCCAATGAAACAGATGTTGTTTATTCCCATTTTACTGATCAGGAAACTGAGGCTCAGGGACATTAAGTGACTTGCCTTAAGATCTGTTAGTGTCAGGGGTGTACCCCAAACTGACCATCACTTTCATTAATAACTTTGGAATATCACCACCACCACCACCTAGCCAAGGTCACCTTCATTCCTTACCTACAGTTTAATAACTGCTGTCCCTGCTGCTTCTCTATAGCCACAACCAGAGTGGATCAGATCCTGTTTCCCCCACATGCTGAAACCTCTTCGGCAACTTCCCCTGGCTCTGATGGTGAAATCAGTTGCAAGTGCCTTGCCCGACTCTCCAGACTGCCTTTGGACAAGCCTCACCCACTCAGCCTCATCTGCACAGCTCTCCTTGCACTTCTCACTCTGTCCTTCAGCCTCCTGGGGTGCTCATCCTGAAAGGCCTGGAACTCGTACAGATAGGAGCTTGGGTTAAAACATCCTATATACCTGGGTTTATGCCTCTTTATGGCTGTGTGACCTTGGGCAAGTCACTTAGCTCCTCTGAGCCTCAGTTCCCTTATCTGTAAATAGAGATAATCACAGTACCTTTCTCAAGATGAAGGCTTACACCTGCTAAACATTCAGAACCGTCCCTGACTCAATAAATGGCAGCGATGTTAGCAGCGCTGGCCATTAGCTGGCCAAAAACAAGGCAATTTGTTCTTTAAATCATCTTAGCTTTTCTGTCGATCTCAATGCAAGTGTGTATTTTAATCATTTCCTTTGTACTCCATGCAAATATATACCTCTTCAGGGGACCTCTGAAAATCCTTCTTTTGCACTTAACAATCATGTGGCTGGCCTGGGGTTTCAGAGGCTTTGTTGCTGCTTTTCCTCTTGTAGGCAGAATGCATCAGAACTGGCAGGGGGACCCACACCTGCGTATGCCGTGAGGGATGGACCGGGGATGGAAGAGATTGCTCAGAGATCAACCCCTGCTCGCTGCCCAGTGCTGGCGGCTGCCACCACAATGCGACCTGCTTGTATGTAGGCCCTGGGCAGGTAGGTGTGATGAGGTGGAGGGCAAGCGGAAACACGATTCCTGCAGTGGATTTTCTTTTTTTCTCTAAACACAGAAGTACTCTGGCTAGAACTTACTGCAACTCTTTAATCATTTGTAACAGTGGGAAGGAGTTAATTGTCACAGCGAACCTATGACTAGGTAGTATATTTTCTTTTACCTTTTGATCCCATTCACCTGTACCCCACCTCTGGCAGCCACCAATCTGTTCTCCATATCTATGAGCTTGGTCTTGTTTGTTTTTTAGATTCCACATATACGTTTCTCACCTGTTTCACTTAGCATAGTGAAACAGGTGAGGTGATGGACACCTCAAGGTCCATCCATGATGTTACAAATGGCAAGATTTCACTCTTTCTTTGGCCGAATAGTATTCTAATGTATACATACACCACATATTCTTTATCCATTCATCTGTTGATGGTCAGTTTGGTTGCTTCCATGTCTTGGCTATTGTAAATAAAGCTGCAATGAACATGGGGGTGCATATATCCTATCAAGTTAGTGTTTTCATATTTTTCAGATAAATATCCAGAAGTGGAATTGCTGGAACATATGGTAGTTCTGTTTTTAACTTTTTTGAGGAAACTCCATACTATTTTCCACAGTGACTGCACCAATTTGCATTCATACCAAGAGTGTAGAAGGATTCCTTTTCTTCACATCCTCGCCAACACTTTATTATTTCTTGTCTTTTTGATGATAGCCTTTCTTGCAGATATGAGATGAGATACCTCATTGTGGTTTTGATTTGCATTTCTCTGATTATCAGTGATGTCGAGCATCTTTTCATGTACTTATTGGTTATCTATATGTCATCTTTGGCAAAATGTCCATTCAGATCATTTACCCATTTTTTTAAATTTGGTTGGTTTTTCAGGGGTTTTTTGTTTGTTTGTTTGTTTTGGCTGTTAAGTTATATGAGTTCTTCATATATTTTAGATATTAACCCCTTAACAGATTATGATTTGTAACTATTTTCTCCCATCCCATAAGTTTCCTTTTCATTTTATTGTTGCTTTTCTTTGCTATACAGAAGCTTTTTCATTTGATGTAATCCCACTTGCTTTTTTTTGCTTTTGCTACCATACAGGTACTATTACATAAAAAAGAAGATTGAGGCATGGAGAAGTTACATACTTTGCTCATGTTACACAGAAACCAAATTGTGGTGTGAAATTCACACCCAGACAGTCTGACTCCGGAACTTCCCTCTTGGTCTTTCCTTGACCTCACTCTGTATTTCTCCGTAACACTCTACAGTCTGTTGATCACTTTCACTTAACCTCATTTAAGGGACACTGAGGCAGAATGAGCTACTTCTTAGAAATTAATTTCAATCCAAGTGAGGCGATGACAGTTGTATCAAGACTGTGGCCAAGAAGAAGTCCTAATCATAAAAGCACTCACTGCATTCTTATCTCTTGCCAACCATTTGGCCAACAATTCCATTCGTTTTGGACTCACCAGAGTTGCCACATTGCACTTGAGGAAGAAAAACAATTTCTTGGTATCAGTATTAGTTTGCTAAGACTGCTGTCACAAAATATCACTAACTGGATGTCATAGAGCAACAACATTGTATTGTCTCACCGTGTGGGAGGCTCAAGGTCCAAGATCATGGTGTCAGCAGGTTTGGTTCCCTTTAAGGGCCGTGATGATGAATCTGTTCCATGCCTCTTGGTGTTCCTTGGCTTATACATGCATCACCCTGATCTCTGCCTTCATGTTCACATGACCTTCTCCCTCTGTGCCTGCCTATGTACAAATCTCCCCTTTCTGTAATGACACCAATCATGCTGGATTAGGGACCCACCTTACTCCAGTATGACCTCATCTTAACTAATTCATATTAACAATCCTTTTTCCAATAAGGTTACATTCTGAGTTGCTGAGAGTCAGAACTTCTACTTAAGAGTGAGGAGGGCTGGGGAGGTTCACAATTCAACCTGTAATAATATCTGTTCCCTTCTGCTCTATCATCCTTTCTGCAAGCAAATATGAAAAACTTCTAATGGGGGTGATGGAGGAAGAGAAAGGACTTTTTATGGTGTTACGTAAGAAATAAAATAGGCCGTATCTAGAATTGCCCTCAGTAATGTTACTAGTTGCCTTGAAATCTTGTAGATATTCCAACTAGGCAAAAGTCCTAATTACCATGAATGTTTATTTTAAAAGACAGACCATGTTGAGGTCAATATATTAGTCTTGGGGGTGCAGGAAGGTGCTACCCCAAGAAGATTAAACACTCTTGTTGATAAGGTCTTGCCCTAACTTGTAAAGTTGTATAGATGAGCATATATTTACATATATAAATGAGCATATATTTACATATAAGATACCCAATTTACCTTATAAAGCATACACAGCAAATAATACTTAAACCCTTAAAGATGAAAATTCATAAATAGAGGTTCTGTTCATTTCATCTCACAACTTAGTGGGTCATCTTGTATCACCTCTAAATGTAACCACTCTCTAGACCAGCCCCTCAGTAAACCTCCTCCAATCAAAAGTTCCTGCTTTCCCACCTCCGTTCTTTTTTCTCTAACATGTGACCTCAGTTTGCATGGACTCCCCACTCCTCCCACCCTCTCTTAAGGTCCATCCACACCACACTTACCAGAAGAATCTTCCCAGCTCATCCTCCCTCCTCTGAACAGCTCTGGTCTTCATCACAGAAGCATCTCATGTGCCACTTCATCCATAAAACTTACAGCATCTCTTGTTTTCCAGTGTTTGTTAAAGATTGGATTCTTCTTACTTGGTATGCTTTGTCCTCCTCGCTTCAGAGAAAGCAGCTTCAAGGTTCATTGCTGGTTCCATAATGATCACTCAGTACCTCTGTTGAAATGATTACTTCTTTTTAAGTTGAGTTTTTTAACTTCAAAATAATGTTGGAAGACATTTGGGAATAAAAGTGAAGAGAAAAATTAACACCATTCACAGTGTACCCGCAGTCACCATTGTGTGCTGATGTATTTTTTTCCTTCTGGTCTTTTTAATGCAGAGGTTTTTACTTTCCTCTCCATTGTTGCAATCCATTACATTTTTGTTTGGTTCTTGTTCTGTACTTAGCACAGACATTTCCCCATTTTGTCATACAACCCATCACTATCATATTTAATAACTGCGTGATCGGGGCCGCTGCTTCCTTGTAGTTTGTATGCTACACAAAGTATCCAGCCTATGGGGCAAGCCGGGGCTGAAACCCAGCATGCACCCTGCTCGCCAAGGTGTGGACCCTGGTGTGGACCCAAACCTTCCCAGAAGAAGGGGGACATTTTTTTTTTGCATGATGAAACTGCCTGCTGAGCCACTTGCCATGTGTTGTTCACGTAGAGATGGTACCTTCCTCACTCAGATCTGCCTGCTCAGAGGGGATGACTGTTCAAAATTACACAGTGTGCCTTATAGACCAGCAGTGGCCTTGTGCATGGATTTCCACTAAGTGGATGCCTCATAACTTACTTCATCTTTCTCTCTTAGGTGAAGGGGCCAATTTTTTCAGTGGAATGTTCTTTAGGGTCTCTCTGAGATAAATCTCCATATGGTCCCTCTAGGATAAGGAATTCAAAAAAGAAGTAACAACCAGCAAGAACCTACTGTATAGCACAGGGAGCACTGCTAAATGTTATGTGGCAGCCTGGATGGGAAGGGAGCTTGGGGAAGAATGGATACATTTGTCCCTATGGCTGAGTCCCTTTGTTGTCTACCTGAAACTATCACAGCATTGTTAATCAGCTCTGCTGCTGCTGCTGCGGCGCTTCAGTCATGTCCGACTCTGTGCGACCCCATAGACAGTAGCCCACCGGGCTCCGCCATCCCTGGGATTCTCCAGGCAAGAACACTGGAGTGGGTTGCCATTTCCTTCTCCAATGCATGAAAGTGAAAAGTGAAAGTGAAGTCGCTCAGTCGTGTCCGACTCTTTGCGACCCCATGGACTGCAGCCTACCAGGCTCCTCCATCCATGGGATTTTCCAGGCAAGAGTACTAGAGTGGGTTGCCATTGCCTACTCCAATACAAAATTAAAAGTTTTAAAACCTTTTTAAAGGTCTTTTAAAAAAGGAAAGTAACAAGGAGCTTTAGACTGGGAAATGTAACATAGAATGCAGAGACCAATAGCTCTGGAGTCAGAGTGTAACAAAGACATTACTGGTGTTCTCTAAAAGGGCCAAACAGCTATGGTTTCCATACTTCATTTCTTGGTGCTGTGAGAGGGCAAGGTATGAAAGTCTGTTGTTTTCAATAGTCTCTTTTACTTTGCTCTTTGAATTACAGAATGAGTGTGAGTGCAAGAAAGGATTTCAAGGCAATGGGATTGACTGTGAACCAATAACATCATGCTTAGAACAAACTGAGAAATGTCATCCACTGGTGAGTCACTTGATTTTTCTCATTAGTACTTTAAAACAATTATTTGAGAAAGAAAGAAGTTTGGGTTATTTTTTACCTGGGCCCAGTAATGAACAAAATCTCTCTTACTCCCAAAGGGAGTCCCTAAGCAGAATGTGAGTAATTATTGCAAATTTCTCTCCATTCCAAAGCATGGAAGAATCAACACACGTTTGCCAGAAAAGATTCCCAGCTAAATCTGAATTTCAAATAAATGACAATCCTTCAGGACAAGCATGACCCAAATATTATATCAGTTCAGTTCAGTTCAGTTGCTCAGTCGTGTCCGACTCTTTGCAACCCCATGAGTCGCAGCACGTCAGGCCTCCCTGTCCATCACCATCTCCCGGAGTTCACTCAAACTCATGTCCATTGAGTCGGTGATGCCATCCAGCCATCTCATCCTCTGTCATCCCCATTTCCTCCTGCCCCCAATCCCTCCCAGCATCAGAGTCTTTTCCAATGAGTCAACTCTTCGCATGAGGTGGCCAAAGTATTGGAGTTTCAGCTTTAACATCATTCCTTCCAAAGACACCCAGGGCTGATCTCCTTTAGAATGGACTGGTTGGATGTCCTTGCAGTCCAAGGGACTCTCAAGAGTCTTCTCCGACACCACAGTTCAAAAGCATCAATTCTTCGGCGCTCAGCTTTCTTCACAGTCCAACTCTCGCATCCATACATGACCACTGGAAAAACTATAGCCTTGACTAAATGGACCTTTGTTGGCAAAGCAATGTCTCTGCTTTTCAATATGCTATCTAGGTTGGTCATAACTTTTCTTCCAAGGAGTAAGCGTCTTTTAATTTCATGGCTGCAATCACCATCTGCAGTGATTTTGGAGCCCAAAAAGATAAAGTCTGACACTGTTTCCACTGTTTCCCCATCTAAACAAAAAATTATTCATGACTTATCTAAAATTCATTCTTGGTATTTTTATTTGCTAAATCTGGCAATTCTAAATCAACAGAATAGTTGAAAGGGTAACTAGATTCCCATTTTGAATGTCATAACAGAGTTTAACCCAAATTACTGGTGAAAATGCCCATTCAAGGGTAGGCTGAGCCTTGTGTCTAAATTAGGGAAAAGCAGGCACAGATGTTAGAGCTGGTCATGGTCATGTTTTTAAGAGAACATCACTAAGCACCCAGCATCAGAACCGGTGAAAACACTTAATCACAATGCTTTTGGTTGCAAATAACAGAATCCACAAAAATCAATTTAAGCAAAAAAGGAATTTGTTGGACACATGCCCCCAGGGTAGCTCCATAGGCAGGAATTACAAAACTTCCCAAGGGCTTAGAATCAGGATCAAGGCAGCTTTTTCCATCAATCCTCTGAGACCATACAATTTCTCATTTTGCTATTCTCTGTGCTTTTACTTTCTCTGTATCTGTCTGTGTCTCGTTCTCTCAAATTTAAGTGCAGTTTTTTGCATCTTGGAATATCTGACTCCCATTCTTAGAGGGACATCTACCAGTGATGCCCACTAACTCAACAGCATCCCATGTCCTAATTCTTACTCATAGGAGAAAGGATCTGACCAGGGTCTGGACCAGAAAGGTTCCAGCCCAGCTGGGTCCAGGTGTCCACATATGAGCCAGTCAGTGCTTGCCAGGGAGTAGGATGACATGAGCAGGACTACCAGACCCAGCCCTAGTATATGTGGGGAGGTGGGTGATTTTCAAAGAAGAAAAAATGGGAGATGTCCCTACAGTATCTGTTACCCAAGAGTCATAAGAGCACTTCACAAAGCTGAAGAAACTCCAACAGTCTTAATTTAAGGCTGACTAAGCCCTGATATTCCAAACATGATAGGTTATTGGAACTTCCACTTCATTCCAAGCTGTGGAAGAACGAGCATAGGGTTGCTGGATAAAGTGCAGGTCACATAGTTAAATTTGAATTTCAGATACACAGTAAATTCTTTTCCAGCACAAGCATGCCCCCAAATCGTATATGGGACATACGTATACAAAAGCCTCTTTGTTTGTCTGAAATTCACATTAACCGTGTGCGCTGATTTCTTCTCACTAAATCTTGACAGGGATAAAAAGAATCTAATTGTGATTCCATAAGAGCTACACCAAACCTGCAGGAAGGGCTGAGGGCCTGCGGGTTACTTCCAGTAATCTTTAAGCCCTGAATTTCACTGTAGACAGAGCCCAAGTATTCACAGGTACATCTCAGATCTAATGCTTTACTTGGGAAAGCAGATCACTTCTCTCATCTCCTTTGTATCAGGCAACCTGTCAGCTTACTTCCTCCGGCATCTGGAGTTGTGTTTGCCAAGAGGGCTATGAAGGAGACGGCCTTCTGTGCTATGGAAATGCTGCAGTGGTAAGTCCTCTGAGAGCAACTTCAGGACAGAATCATAAAGACAAAAATCTTCCAGTTTAAAAGAAAAAGACAAACACTCTTGGCTAGGATGCCTTTAAAGTTCTCTACCAATCACGTGCTCCAGGAGATTCTGTCTGAAACAAGCAACTTCTCACAAATGGCATATGTGCTCTATGGGTCACAAATTTTCTACAAATTGAAAGGAGAGAACTTTTATTTGGCACCTTCTGTGTACCAAAGCAGTCTTGTCTTCTCTTTCTTGCCATTCTGCCTCTTTCCAGTCCCAGACTTCCCAAACAAGCAAATAACTGGCACCTGCTGAGTTCCTGGGCAATCCTGTCCAGGTGTAGGCCTTCTATAGGTATCCAGAGCACACTGTGCTTACCCCTATCTAGGGTATGTGTGTGTGCACCTGTATGCACCTTCTGTGTACCAGGCATCTCACTAAATCCTTAACAGGCAGTCGCACTTCATTTAAACCTCATCACAACCCTCTGGGCTTATGCTGTTATTATGCCCATTTTATTGATGAGGAAACTGAGAGCCTAAGCAAACTTTCCTCAGCTCACTCAGCTGTCTATGTGCAGAGCCCAGCTCTTAACCATCAGCACAATCTGTCAATATAGGACATACCCCACTGGATTATCACCTCTGGAGGGCAGGTCTTTGTCATGTTTCCTACTTCATTCCTACTATTCATAAAGATCTTTTGCAATGAGAAAGTAAGTTGGTGAGTTTTCTCCTCACTCACTTTTTGCTCAGCTCACTGGAGTTTAGTTCCTGCGCCTCCTCTCAATAGGAACCACTGGTCTCACAGTGCCAGGGCTGCGCCTGCCCTAACATGCTCTTTGATGGCTGCAACATCTGACCATGGCCGCCCTGCCTGTCAGGGTCCTTCCCACCATTCACTGCACCTGTTTCTCCTCTTCATCCCATTAGGCCCATCTCCCGACACCCATACCATGGAGCTTAAACCCAACATTTTCTCTGCACTGTCCATGGCCACATTTTCTAAAATTTTAGAACTCTAAAATCCTGCTCTCACAATGCTTCTCTCCTCCCTGGGAAAACAAGATCAAGTCCAAGTCCTCCGCCTGGCACTGCGAGGACCTCACAGGGCCTCAACTCAGTTTCCTTCCAACAATTTTACCTGAGCTGTCACCTTCCCAGCTCAACACCAGCTCTGTTCCCCTCCCCCACAGACCCCGCCTTGGGTCTTTCTCCCCTGAGTTCAGTTCCAGCTCGCACCCTCCTCTCCCTGAAGGGATTACTCGAGCATCTCAGTTCTTGTATCACTTACTAAACTGGTTTACTTTTTAACCAGGGTTTACCAACTTACTCAATAACCTCAACTACTTTCAAAAAGTAGTTAGACATCTCTGAGATATATTGTCTTTTGGTAAATTTGCACATGCTGCTGCTGCTGCTGCTAAGTCGCTTCAGTCGTGTCCGACTGTGTGTGACCCCATAGACGGTAGCCCACCAGGCTCCCCCGTCCCTGGGATTCTCCAGGCAAGAACACTGGAGTGGGGTGCCATTGCCTTCTCCAATGGGTGAAAGTGAAAAGTGAAAGTGAAGTCGCTCAGTTGTGTCTGACTCTTCGCGACCCCATGGACTGCAGCCTACCAGGCTCCTCCATCCATGGGATTTTCCAGGCAAGAGTACTGGAGTGGGTTGCCAAATTGTTATTGCCATTTTTGTGGTGTTCAATAGTTTTTAAAATGTTTTCACATACATTAATGCATGTAATGCTCATAATCCCGGGAGCAAGGTGTCATTATAATCATTATTCAGGTGATGCTCTTGCATTCTCAGAGAGGTTAAGCCCAAGATCATACAGCTGGTAAATGGCAGACCCGGGAACTGAACCCAGCCTTTTTAAACTCAAAGTCCAGAGCTTTCCTTACTCTATCACACCTTCAAATGTCACTAATCTACTAGCATTCTGGGTTATCTTTTCAAATCTTAAAATCCCCAAAACAGCTATAAGTTGCATAAGGTCAGGGGCCAGCTTTTCTCTTTCATATCTTACAGCCTCCCTCACTCCAACCTGGGGCCAATTGTGATGGTTCAGTATTTATGTTCATTAACAAACCCCATGGTGGATAAGGAGAAGGCAATGGCACCCCACTCCAGTACTCTTGCCTGGCAAATCCCATGGATGGAGGAGCCTGGTAGACTGCAGTCCATGGGGTCGCAAAGAGTCGGGCACGACTGAGCGACTTCACTTTCCCTTTTCACTTTCATGCATTGGAGAAGGAATTGGCAACCCACTCCAGTGTTCTTGCCTGGAGAATCCCAGGGACGGGGGAGCCTGGTGGGCTGCCATCTATGGGGTCGCACAGAGTCAGACACGACTGAAGCGACTTAGCAGCAACAGCAGCATGGAGGATTAGTTAGAAATAACAGTGGCTAAAACTTACTGTGTCCTACATGCCAGCCTCTATTCTAAGCACTTTAAAAACATTAACCTTTCCAACTGCCACATCAACCCTAACAGTCAGAGCTTTTAGCATCCCTATTTTGCAGCTGGGAACATTGAGGCCCAGAGAGATGAAGTAGCTTGCCTAAGGCAGCAGCCCCCAACCTTTTTGGCTCCAGGGACCAGTTTCGTGGAAGACAGGTTTTCCACAAATTGGGGATGGAGGGATGGTTTCAGGATGATTCAAGCATGTTACACTTATTGTGCACTTTATTTCCATTATTATTATTCAGCTCCACCTCAGAGAATCAGGCATTAGACCTCAGAGGTTAGGGACCCCTGACCTAAGGAACTATAAAATGGCCGAACCAAAAAGAAAACCCAGGTGGTTTGGTTCCATGTCCCAAGGCCCTGCTCAATACTGGCTCTGAAAGCGGGCAGTTTACTGAGCTCTGTGCCCCTTCTGAGGGGCTGGGTGGCCATGTCCTTACAACCAAAATACAGATTTGGACAAACTTGAGGTTATTGTTTCATTTGAATTTTCTGGAAATACTCCTTTACCTTGAATATAGAAGATAATTTGAGCCAATAAGCATGAAAGAAACTGCATGGCTCTGGCAACATGGGGATTCATCCAGTCTGGGCATCATTCATGTCGACATGGGCAAGGCTGGCAAGGATGATGCCCAGAGCTGCCCAGACATGCCTCTCACTGATCCTCCTCTGTGTTCTCTCTCCTCTCTCCTCCCTCTCTTGCACGAAATGAATAAGGAATTGTCCTTTCTCTCTGCTGCAGCTGTATTTAACCAGTGGATAAATGTGAGTACCTTTGTTGAAAATAGGATTGGAAATATATATAATTTTAGAGATACGGACCGCATGTAATAGAAGACTGAAAATGCAGCTGGTGGGGGAGGGAAGGCAGTCGTCTAGAGCAGTGGTTCTCAGCCCTGAGTCCACTTTAGAACCATGTGGAACACACGTCTTTCAATAGCCATGCCTAGGCTCCCAACCCCAGATGCTCTGATCTGATTGGCAGAGGTTTGACCTGGGCATCCGTGTGTACCAGGAACCTCACAGGTGATTCCAGCATGCAAGCAGGGCTCAGTACTTCTAGTCTAGGAAAAGCTGGGGTGATTGACTTTTCAACCAACCTGAATATATATGTATGGCTTCATTCTTCATTGAAAAAAAAGGTCTTTTTACAAACTCGATATAATTCATCATTAGTAATTCGCCGTTAGATTTGGCATTTATAGCTACAATCCTAGCACACTTCATGTGGGTTTTGCCCTCAGCCCAACATGTCCTGAGGAACTGTCCCCTCTCCCTTGGAAAGTTCTAAAACCAAGAATCTGATCTCCAGCATCCCCAATTGTCTGAATCTCTGTCATCTTTGCCCAAGTGGCCCAAGGTGGCAGGTTCAGCAGCCATTGTGACAAGTGTTTAGTCCCGTTTAAGAAGACAGGTGCCAAGACATGCAGTGTGTGGTCAGCGGCCACTGAAGGACAGCTTCCTGTTGCTTCCATGTGGGGTCTCTCCGACTCCCATCACGTGGGAGAGGAGGGCCCTACAGCAGGTGCTGATTTCCATAGGACCCACCCCACACGCGTGAGTTTGCCCATGGTGTGCTGTATCCCGCTCATCCCAGCTTGCAAGAGCACAGCTTTCACAGCCCCTCTTTCAATGCTGTCGTGATGGCAGCTGGAAATCAGCCATGATGGGAGAAGTTACACCACAGAAATCAGCAAGCACTGCAAACCAGGACCAGTTGTTAAACATAAGCCCATCACAGCTTCTACCCAGAACTTTTAATACTTCTAGGCAAATAGATAAAGTTTGATTTCAGGCCTTCAGTCTCTCTCTCTTGCTGAAACTGTTTCTGGAGTCTTCCTACCATCCTTATAAAGGCATCCAAGGATTCTCAGGGTCTCTGCACACACGTGTGTACACATACACATACACACATGATCTTGTCAAGACTGTTCTCTGCCTCTTCGTTTAAACTAAAGGGTGAGTGACAGATAATGATTTGAAGTGTGGCCTGATTAGGAAGATATACCTTTTGTCAAGGCTCACACATTTAAATAAAAGTAATGAGTCTCAGAAGGAATGCGGAGGCATCAGTCAGTAGGTGGGACAGATTTGGGAATGGAATCCCTAGGACCTTCCCAGTATCTCTGAAATGATATCACGTGGGATATTGGATTTCTGCAAAGGATTAAGTCAGCCCCGTTTGTCCTCTGACATGAGTCAGGCCACTTTCTTTTCCTTCTGGGATTCAGAATGCTTCCCTACAACACCTGCTGTCGACTACCTCAAACCTTACTGTCCTTGTGCCCTCCCGACAAGCCATTGCGGACATGGACCAAGAAGAGAAAGCCTTTTGGCTGACCAAGAGCAACATCCCTGTCCTCATAAAGTAGGTATTATGTATTTTGTTCTTCACGATGTCTTACTAGCATCAGTGTGAATGAAGTGCAGTGGAGGTGGGCCCCATAGGCCTTGAGGTCCATGCAACTGAACGTGTTCTAGGGCTGCCCCCGCCCCGCTCCTTCCCCCAGGATGGAAGTAGTCAACATGACAGACAGCCAACTCTGCTAACTGCTTTTACATACAACCTAGTTAATCCTATCTGTGAAATAGACATTATAATTATTCCCATTTTACAGATGTGGAAACCAAGGCACAGAGTGATTAAATAACTGACCCCAGAGGCCATGGCCAATAGTTTCAAGAGGAGATTTTGAATCTGGTAGTCTGACTCCAGAACCTACCCTCTTAACTACTCCCAACACCACTGTCTCAAGCATCAATACCTCATTACAGCCCTTATGGACTATTGTTATAGGTACCATACGCTACTGGGCACATACGGAGTGGCCGATCTGCAGGCCCTGTCACCTTCTGACATGCTGGCAACATCTTTGCAGGGCAACTTCCTCCACCTGGTGAAGGCAGATGGGGTAAGAGAGCACCGTATTGGGTCTGTTCAATGGAAACTTGTGACATATGTTCATATCATACTTTGAAGTTTTTATGTTATGGAAATTTCCGAACATGAGCAAAGATAGATGGAGAATAAACCTCCATGGTAGGCATCACCCAGCTTCAACAACTATCAACATATATTGATATACACACTCACAAAGTTACTGTATAGCAGGGCTCCTATAAGATGAGGCTCTCTCCTCACTGGTTGGCCACAGGCTCTTCTATTAGACCACAGACTGATCCAGAAAATCAAATATTTCACTTCTTCTGGGTGAAGGCAGTGGAGTTTCACAACTTGGATTTTTATGTGTAGCTAAGAACTTGTTATTGGTAACCTACTGATTGAGTCATTAGAGATCACTATAATATTATACTAAGTTAGGGTCAGTCAGTCAGTCTGCAGATGTTTACTGAACACCTACTGTATGTCAGGAACTGATCAGAGTGCTGGAGACAGGATAGTGCACAGGAAGAGGGGAGCCCTATAGATGCTCACCTTCTGGCATTTTCTATAGCATTTCAAGGACTTGGATTCGGTTTTCTGTAAGGAGGTCTGTCTGCCCTGCTGAATGCAGCAGTGATTTCAAGCTCTTTCTATAAACTGCAGAAAATGAGGATAGACGGTCTACTGGGAAATGAGAACTACCCCATCAGTGGATTGTGGGCCACGGTCAGAATGCTCTAGAATTGCAGCTCTAAAGCATTTCTGCCTTCCTACCCATCAGCAGTGGTGCTGTGAAAAGGTTCTATCTATTTAGGTATTACATAAACATATGTGCTTCATCAGAATAGTCCTTTTAGAAAGCAGAAAAGAGTTACATAGGGCCGCATGGTCTCTACATTTTGTTACAATAATTCTAGAACCCTACTTGCATATATCAGTCAATGGGTGGTTTTCCACTAGTGTTTTAAATCATTGACTCTCTGAGCAAGCATTAACTGAACACTCACCTTGGGAAGGTTCATCCCAGGGTTGTAGCTTCAGAAGTAAATCAATTAAGACCTGTGAATTAGAGGCGGTAACTATCAAAGACACAATCATAATGAGTTCTTTCTTATGTCTGATATAAATGTCCCCCTGTAACCAAGAGAGAGGTGCAAGGTGGCCAGTGTTATTTGCTTCAGGACCTCTGCTGATGTGCCTAGGATGAGACAAGTCCCCTCAGGATCCAGGGTTCCCAGGAAGAATTTCAATCAAAGTGCAGTGGTGGGAGAAGAGGAGAGGAGCCCCGAGAGAGCACAGGCCAGTTATGTCATACTTGGTTGGTGGCTGCATGAGCGTGCATTTAGGTTTGCTCACCTCCATTCCCCATGTATTTCATATTCTTGTAAAGTTGGTAACTGTCTGCATTATTTTGCTAAGGCTGCTGTAACCAAGAACCACAGACTAGGTGGCTTAGACAACAGAAATTGTTGTCTCACAGTTCTGCAGGCTGGAAGTCCAAGGTCAAGGTGTGGACAGGGTTGGTTCTGTCTGAGGACTGGGAGGTCAGGCTCTCTCCTTGGCTTGCAGATGGCAGTCCTCGTGTTCACATGGTATTCTGCCTACATAGTTCCTGTGTCCAAATTTCCTCGGCTTATAAGGACACTGGTCACATTGGATTAGGATCCACCTTAATGACCTCAATGGATATGAATTTGAGCAAACTCCAGGAGATAGTGAGGGCCAGGGGAGCCTGGTGTGCTACAGTCCGTGGGGTCGCAAAGAGTCAGACATGACTAAGTGACCGAGGAACAACAACGACCTCATGTTAACTCAGCTACCTGGTATAAAGACCTTGTCTCCAAATAAGGTCACATTCTGAGGCACTGGGGGTTAGGACTCCAATATGTGAATTTGGGGGACACAATTCAACCCACCATGCTATCTACAGTGCTTTTCCAACTGCAGGGTCTGTTCAGTGAGCCTCAGCCAGCACTTTTTTAATGAAATAGAATGGAGTAGAATCAATCAGATGCCTCCCACATGGCAGAGGAAATTACTATTTCATTTCAGTTGTGTATGTGTGAGAGAGAGATATCAGATGGCTCACAATTTTAAGATATTTCTAACTGTACATCATGGTCCAAAAGTGAGAAGGTCACTACTGCTCAAAATGTGGAAAACCTAGAAATCATTCAGTCCCCGGGTGTACTCTGTAGGGACTCACCTTCTCACGGTGGTGCATTTACAGAACATCACAATCGAAGGAGCATCCGTCATTGACGGCGACAATGCAGCCACAAATGGAGTGATACACATCATCAACAAGGTACAGAATCGCTCCCTCCTGCACATCTGGCCTCTCCTCCTTGTGTTATTTATCCTCCTACACAGTATCATTGGTGGGGTGGGGGGAGTACTTAGCCTTAATATAAAAGTAACCTGCTTCATTATTTTTATTTTAAAACCGTTTAGAGGCTCTACTCATTCAGTAAGACTCAGTTATTCTTTACTTATGCCTGTATCCTGCAGTGGGTTCATATAAAGTGTAGTCCTGTATATCTTTTATTTATGAGACCATCTTACAAGGCACCCAAGAACCTTAGTATTAGGAAGTCCATACACCCACATGGGACATAATCAAGAACTGGAAGAAAGGCAACTATGTATGTGTCACTGGTCCTCTCCTCTCCGCATTATTATGCCCAAGAAAAAAAAAATTGAAAATGGTAGAAAAGATGTTGTGGAATGTTTATTTTCTTTTCAGATGCAATTCAACAGTATTCAAAAGTATGAAATAATAAAAAATTAAATGGAAAATGACTTTTTAAAATATCCTATAATTTTCAGTTATTATGTTAAGAACTTAATTTAAATTTAAAGTTAGAATTTAGGGTATATTGGAAATTTTTGAAAAGTAGAAGATTAGAAAGACAATTCAGAGAAGGCAATGGCATCCCACTCCAGTACTCCTGCCTGGAAAATCCCATGGACGGAGGAGCCTAGTAGGCTGCAGTCCATGGGGTCGCTGAGGGTCAGACACGACTGAGCGACTTCACTTTCACTTTTCACTTTCACGCACTGGAGAAGGCAATGGCACCCCACTCCAGTGTTCTTCCCTGGAGAATCCCAGGGACGGGGGAGCCTGGTGGGCTGCCGTCTATGGGGTCGCACAGAGTCGGACATGACTGAAGTGACTTAGCAGCAGCAGCAAAAAAGACAATTAACTAATTGCATTTTAACTAAAATTACTCTCATTTGACACTTATATACTCCCTTTTTTATTTTAAGTTACAGAATATGTTAACAGTTTCTGTTCAGGAAAGAGAGGTTTCTTATAAGACTTCTAAGTGCAGTATTTTCCAAAGACCTTGCAAGTCTCTTGTATTAACAAGAGGCATAAAGAAATACATTTTATGAGCAAGTGGTAGGTCACTTGCAGAGAACCATGCTGAGTTTATGGCTTCATTTATCAGAAAGCAACATTACCAAGAGTGTTTTTGTCTCCAATCCTGGCTTTTCAAAGTACTAAAAAAACACACTTTTTAAACACACTTTTTATTTCTGATGAACACAACCCCATTAGTAAAATGGCACCCCAACCAATCTCCTATACTGAGCATTATTATAATGGGACCAATTCAAAGTCCCACCTCCTCGAAAGCCTTCCCTGATCTCTACAACCCACATCACCGAGGTTAACATAGTGGCAAGCACGTAAGTCCTAGAATCATACGGGATCTGGGTTCAGGCATTCAGCTAACTCTATAACCTTGGGCAAGTTACCTAGCCTCTCTGAGCTTCATTTTTCCTCCCTTTGAGGATTGAGCAACACCGTCTCTCTCAACGTCTGCTGCCTAGTGAGGCCACACTAAATCTCAGTTTTAGTCCCTTTTCCTTCCTCTGAAATCCTGTGGGATTTCTGATATGGAACTCATTTGACATAACTGCACCCCCTTGTTTGATGGTTCTTTATGGACTAGGTCATGAGCATCATTCTTGTATGATGGCATGTCCTGGAAGGGTGGAACTGCGTCTTTTCTCTGTCCTGCATCAGCATTACCACCTCACTTGACATGCAGTAAAACTGGAATGATTGACAACCCATTAGGTGCCAGGCATCATGCCAAGTATCATGCATCCCGTTTGGTTTTTACAACAACCCTAAGAAAGTATGTACCATTCTCCTCACTTGCCAAATGGGACACATGAGGCTCCTATGGCTAAGCAACTGGGTTGAAGAAGAAATTTGTGTGAACACAAAGATTCATGGATGTGTGTCAACTGATTCAAGTTTGCTACTTAGCCTCTGGGCTGCACTGGCTCCTAGAGGAGCCCCTTTTCTATCTATCCATTGGATACTGTGGTCCCTCTTGTCAGGTCCACCACAAACAGCTATGCAGGCTGTTCCCTGCCTAGAGGGGCCTGGTCTAAGGGTGGAATGGGGCTGAAATCCAACCCACTTCATGCCCCAAGCTATACACCCCTGTTTAGTCTTGCAAACTATCAGAGAATGCCTTGTTTCAACTTGAAGTGGCCTCAGGATCAAATGGGGTTCCCTGGCGGTTCAGTGGTAAAGTATCCACCTGCCAATGCAGGAGATGCGAATTTAATCCCTGGGTCAGGAGGTCCTCTGAAGGAGGAAATGGCAACTCACTTCAGTACTCTTGTCCAGGAAATCCCATGGACAGAGGAGCCTGGTGGGCTATAGTCCTTGGTGTCACAAGAACAGACACTACTTAACAACTAAACAACAACATTATAATCACATACTGTTGTGACATGATCCAGTATATTGGAGAGCAGGAAGCCCTACCAACACAAGTTAACAGAATTTTGGGACTTTCTTTCCCAGGTTCTGATTCCCCAGAGAGGTCTAACTGGCTCCTTACCAAACCTGCTCACCCGACTGGACCAGATGCCTGACTATTCCAGCTTCCGGGGCTACATCATTGCAAGTACCACATCCTCTGCATGACCCTCTGCTCAGGTTACCTGGGAACAGAAGTCCCTCACGTGCTCCTGTCTCTCTCCATCACAGCAATATAACCTGGCGACTGCAATCGAGGCTGCTGATGCTTACACGGTGTTTGCTCCAAACAATGATGCCATCGAGAGTTACATCCGAGAGAAGAAGGTCACAACTCTGGTAGGTATTAGCAGTAATAACCCAGGAAATTATTTTCCGGAAATTCAAGCACTTAAAGTTTTCAGTCAATCCACCATGTACCATGTCACTCTTTCATCAAAACTGCCTTGTGAGTATCCACTTATTTAACAGAAACTCAAGCAGAGACTCTGGAGAAGGAAATGGTAACCCACTCCAGTATTCTTGCCTGGAGAATCCCATGGATGGAGAAACCTCGTAGGCTACAGTCCACGGGGTCACAAAGAGTCGGACACGACTGAGTGACTTCACTTTCACTTTCACTTTCAAGCAGAGACTCTCATACCCAAACCTCCCCCAGGCCAGAGCTGCTCATGTATTTCATCCATACCCCTGGAAGCACACACTTAGGCTCATAGACACAAAGATGCCGTCTCCCCAGGAACCTGGAAGCATCTTCATAGCCACCCCTCCTCCCCTCCCTGGCTTCTCCCCAGTCCCACGCAGCAAGCTGTCAGCACAAGGGACCTAGAGGGAATGGACTGTCTCCATCTTCCTCCTAGTCGCCCCATCTCTGTCTGCCCTGATTCCTAACGTCTGGAGATAAACAGTCAAAACTTTTTCAAAGGACTTTGTGAAATAATACTGGGTTGGCCAAAAGGTTCATTTGTGTTTTTCTGTGACATCTTATGGAAAAACTCAAACGAACTTTTGGGCCAACCCAATGAAAAGCTCCAATCCCTTCACTCTCTGGCTCAAAACCCTTGGGTGGCTCTCCATTTCCTCAGTGACTAATTTCCTCCAGACTGTCTCCCCAGGTACTTACAGCCTCCACAAACTGGTCACAATTACCTTCTATTCAGTGCTGGTAGCAGACTTTCCATTTAGAAGGATCCCAGGGGTGTCCCACCCCCAGCCCCATAGCAAGGGAACAAGTTTAAAGTTGTAATTGCACAGCAAGTGTGCTGTTTTCACTTCTAACTTAATATAGGGTAATGGATGCTAAGGATACAGGGCTGATACTTGAAGTCCCACTAAGCCACTCTTGGTCCACTGCTCTCTCCCTACCCATTCTCTGCAGACACCATGTGGTCTAACCAGAGTGATGTCATATAGACCTAAAGATGGCAAAGGTGTGTTTGCTCCTGTCTACACACACACACACACACACACAGGAACCCTCCAGGCTCTTCTGTCCATGGGATTTTCCAGGCAAGAATACTGGAGTGGATTGCCATTTCCTCCTCCAGGGGATTGTCCCCACCCAAGGATTGAACTGGGTCTTCTGCACTGCAGGCAGATTCTTTACCAACTGAGCCACCAGGGAAGCACCCGCCACACATGCACACCGCCACCGCATTCAGGAGGGCTGCCCTTCCTCCTTCCTTGCCTCCTGAATCCTCTCCATCCATCAAGTCCAGTCTCACCTTCCTCAGGAAAGCTGGTTCTGGCCCTTTCAGTTCAGTTCAGTCGCTCAGTCATGTCTGACTCTTTGCAACCCTGTGGACTGCAGCATGCCAGGCTTCCCTGTCCATCACCAACTCCTGGAGCTTGCTCAAACTTATGTCCATTGAGTTGGTAATGCCATCCAACCATCTCATCCTCTGTCGTCCCCTTCTCTTCCCACCTTCAATCGTTCCCAGCATCAGAGGCTTTTCAAATGAGTCAATTCTTTGCATCAGGTGGCCAAAGTATTGGAGTTTCAGCTTTAGCATCAGTCCTTCCAATGAATATTCAGGATTGATTTCCTTTAGGATTGACTGGTTGGATCTCCTTGCTGTCCAAGGGACTCTCAAGAGTCTTCTCCAACACCACAGTTCAAAAGCATCAATTCTTCAGTGCTCAGCTTTCCTTATAATACAACTCTCATATCCATACATGCTGCTGCTGCTGCTGCTGTGTCGCTTCAGTTGTGTTCGACTCTGTGAGACCCCATAGACGGCAGCCAACCAGGCTTCCCGTCCCTGGGATTCTCCAGGCAAGAACACTGGAGTGGGTTGCCATTTCCTTCTCCAATGCATGAAAGTGAAAAGTGAAAGTGAAGTCGCTCGAAAGTGGAGTCGTGTCCAACTCCAGCGACCCCATGAACTGCAGCCTATCAGGCTCCTCCGTCCATGGGATTTTCCAGGCAAAAGTACTGGAGTGGGGTGCCATTGCCTTCTCTGATCCATACATGACTACTGTAAAAACCATAGCTTTGACTAGATGGACCTTTGTTGGCAAAGTAATGTCTCTGCTTTTTAATATGTTGTCTAGGTTGGCCACAACATTTCTTCCAAGGAGCAAGTGTCTTTTAATTTCATGGCTGCAGTCACCATCTGCAGTGATTTTAGAGCCCCCCAAAATAAATTCTGTCACTGTTTCCATTGTTTCCCCACCTATTTGCCATAAAATGATGGGACCAGATGCCCAGATCTTCATTTTTTGAATGTTGAGTTTTAAACCAGCTTTTCCACTCTCCTCTTTCATTTTCATCAAGAGGCTCTTCAGTTCCTCTTCACTTTCTACCATAAAGGTGGTATTATCTGCATGTCTGAGATTATTGATATTTCTCCCGGCTATCTTGATTCCAGCTTGTGCTTCATCCAGCCTGGTATATAAGTTAACTAAGCTGGGTGACAGTATACAGCCTTGACGTACTCCTTTCCCAATTTAGAACCAGTCTGCTGTTCCATGTCCAGTTCTAACTGTTGCTTCTTGACCTGCATACAGATTTCTCAGGAGGCAGGTCAGGTAGTCTGGTATTCCCTTCTCTTGAAGAGTTTTCCATAGTTTGTTGTGATATACACAAAGGCTTTGGCATAATCAATAAAGCAAAAATAGATGTTTTTCTGGAACTTTCTTGCTTTTTTGATGATCCAATGGATGTTGGCAATTTGATTTCTGGTTCCTCTGCCTTTTCTAAATCCAGCTTGAACATCTGGAAGTTCATGGTTCACATACTGTTGAAGCCTGACTTGGAGAATTCTGAGCATTACTTTTGCTAGCATGTGAGATGAGTGCAATTGTGCAGTAGTTTGAACATTCTTTGGCATTGCCTTTCTTTAGGATTGGAATGAAAGCTGACCTTTTCCAGTCCTGTGGCCATTGCTGAGTTTTCCAAATTTGCTGGCATATTGAGTGCAGCACTTTAACAGCATCATCTTTTAGGATTTGAAGTAGCTCAAGTGGAATTCCATCACCTCCACTAGCTTTGTTCTAAGTGATGCTTCCTAAGGCCCACTTGACTTTGCATTCCAGGATGTCTGGCTCTAGTTGAGTGATCACACCATCATGATTATCTGGGTCATGAAGATCTTTTCGGTATAGTTCTTCTGTGTATTCTTGCCACCTCTTCTTAGTATCTTCTGCTTCTGTTAGGTCTATACCATTTGTGTCCTTTATTGAGCCCATCTTTGCATGAAATGTTCCCTTGGTATCTCTAATTATCTTGAAGAGATCTCTAGTCTTTCCCATTCTATTGTTTTCCTCTGTTTCTTTGCATTAATCACTGAGGAAGGCTTTCTTATCCTCGTTGCTATTCTTTGGAACTCTGCATTCAAATGGGTATATCTTTCCTTTTCTCCTATGCCTTTCACTTCTTTTCTCAGCTATTTGTAAGGCCTTCTTAGACAGCCATTTTGCCTTTTTGCATTTCTTTTTCTTGGAGATGGTCTTGATCACTGCCTCCTGTACAATGTCATGAACCTCTGTCCATAGTTCTTCAGGCACTCTATCAGATCTAATCCCTTGAATCTATTTGTCACTTCCACTGTATAATTTTAAGGGATTTGGTTTAGGTCATACCTGAATGGTCTAGTGGTTTTCCCTACTTTCTTCAATTTAAGTCTGAATTTGGCAATAAAGAGTTCATGATCTAAGCCATAGTCAGTTCCCAGTCTTGTTTTCGCTGACTGTAAGGAGCTTCTCCATCTTTGGCTGCAAAGAATATAGTCAATCTGATTTTGGTATTGACTATCTGGTGATGTCCATGTGTAGAGTCTTCTCTTGTGTTGTTGGAAGAGGGTATTTGCTATGACCAGTTCGTTCTCTTAGCAAAGCTCTATTAGCCTTTTCCCTGCTTCATTCTGAACTCCAAGGCCAAATTTGCTTGTTACTCCAGGTATCTCTTGACTTTCTACTTTTGCATTCCAGTCCCCTATGATGAAAAGGACATCTTTTTTGGGTGTTAGTTCTAGAAGGTCTTGTAGGTCTTCATAGAGCCATTCAACTTCAGCTTCTTCAGCATTACTGGTTGGGGCATAGTCTTGAATTACTGTGATATTGAATTGGTTGCCTTTGAAACAAACAGAGATCACTCTGTCATTTTTGAGATTGCACCCAACTACTGTATTTCAGACTCTTTTGTTGACTATGAGGCGCTTAACTGGCCCCTTAGCTGCAGATAATCTCTTCTGTCTCTGAGTTCAGACCATCTGTACACCTCATAGCACTTCTACACCTCATATAAGGAAATGTCTTTGCAGGTGGGTAGGTCTTAGTTCTCCAATTAGATGAAAACTCTGGGCATTAGATTTTTGTAACTGGAATGTTGAGTGAGCAGCACTCCTGGAACAGAAGTGGAAATCATCTTTTCTTTGTCTCCCCACTCCTCCCCCATCCCTTTGAACCTGTGTAGAGGAGAACATTCATTAACTGCCCTGGGATAAAACCTCAGGCAATCTCGCAGAAAGGCTTATCATCACTTTCAGCCACAAACACAATCTCAATTAAGTAAAAATAAAAAAAAAAAAAATTTTTTTTAACCAGCCCCTTGTAGTTATCAACATTTTGAATTGGATTTAAAATTAAATCTTTCCTCGCTTGCCCCATGCTGGTACTTTGTCCCAACAGGACATTAGAGGAGGGGGCTTGGTCCTTGCACCAATCCGAGTCTATCAGAGTGTGGGGAGGGGGATAGATTGGGAGTTTGAGATTGACATGTACTCACAAGTCTATTTAAAGTGCCCTTCCATGAAAAAGATATTAGTATAGAAAGGTAAAAATTATTACTAAAAAAAAAAAAAATTAGGGTCCATCAGGAGACAGAAACCATACCAGAAAAAGTATAATATTATGAATTGTTTATTGGGTATAAAGCTATATAAATATAATTGAAAGGTAAAATAGAGATAGCATAGAAGCATCTATAACCCCAAAGGCTGGGAGCAGAAAGGAAAGAGGTCAGGACAACTAAAACTTAGAAACATGGAGGGGCCCAGAGAAGCGGTGACTCAGACCTGTGAGGGGCAGGGCCCATTCGTCTAGTGGCTCTGATGTTGGAGGAGGGTCCCTGGGGGCCCTTGGAGAAGGCATTGCCAGGCTGGTGCTGGCGTCTTGAGGAAGAGGGGAACATGATAAAACCACTCTGGGAGTCACAGGTCTCTGCCATTCAGATTCAGCTGCCACTGCAAGCGTGATGAGATGCAGCTGGGATGATGCCCAGTGAGTAGCCCAGTGAGTGCCCAGGGACTGGTGGACCTGTGGGCTGACTTTCCCTTCTGTGTGTCATCCAGGAGGAAGACATACTCAAGTATCACGTGGTCTTAGAGGAGAAGCTGCTGAAGAATGACCTGTACAATGGCATGCACCGGGAGACCATGCTGGGCTTCTCCTACCTCCTCGGCTTCTTCCTCCATGATGACCAGGTGTGATCCTTCCCCTGAAAACACAATGGGCATCCTTGCTCCGTCATCCGCCATCACTTCCACATTGGATAATCTTCACGACCACTTCCTCAGTCTTATCCACACCAGACAGCTGTCTGTGTTCCACCACAAAGTAATGACTAGGCCAGACTGGGAAGCTCCCCCTTGTCCACCCCATCACCAGCCCTCAGACCATCAGTGTGGTCTGACTGGTCTGGGGATTGAATCCCAACAGTCACAGGGCCCTTCAGTTCTGCTTCCTAATAACGGACAGTCCCCAAGCCACCTCCAAGATGGCAGGGAACCTGGCAGCCAAACATAACCCCTCAAAGTGGCATGGCCCCAGGGTGTAAGGAGCCACCTGACATGTGAAGGAAGGATCCAGCAGCCAAATGAATGAACAATATTACCATTGCTGGTTCATACAGACTGCAGACCTAGGGCCAACTGCCCCCACCCCAGTATCCCAGTATTAATCTCACACAACCTCTAAGCACTTAAAGTGTTTAGAATTTGTAAAAAGAATTGAGACTAAATACATATTTTAAACATTTCAGTATGCAATTCTATGTACCTATGTCAAATAACCAGTGAAACAATCAATCTGAAAATTCAATAAGAAATTCACTATGTGACTCTGGTATAAATTCTCACAAGAAAAGGTAATAAAAACTAATGATTATTTAGGAGAAACTAGGCACTATATTAAAATGATGAAAATTTAATCCCAAATTTTTAAGCGGTAATATTGTTCCCTGTAAAAAAGTGAATTTTTTTTAAAAAGCACAATTTTGGAATCAGTATTCTCAGTGTTATCATCACTGAAGCCCAAGTGAATTTTGTGTACAGTTGCTTTTTTTATAACACGCTCAGGTTTTGGGTTGTTTTTTTTTAAGTCTTTCTGGTTTTTCATTACTTAGAGAATAATCGAACGCCAAATATTTCCCTCTGACTCCTATAAATAACTTACCTATTGTGTAATAATTTTGAGGAGATCCTTTTAAATACATTTCCTTTTTTTTTTCCAGGTAAGGCAATTTTTGTTGATAAGGACCTTATATGTTTGTTTTTATCTTTGTTATCATTTATTTCTTCATGTAGAAATGAATATTCTGGTTAGTTGAATCAGTTTTGATTCTGTCATGTTTATTTTCCATGTGTTTGAAAAGTCTTTGATCTAGAGCTTTTTTTTCTTGTCTTTTACAATAGAGACTTTATCTTAAATAGTTCTATCTTACAATAGAGGTTTTGCTTTTATTGATAACTCATTCACTCTCTGGACAACAGAGATGTGGGAAAGTGCTGTCTAAATGAAGAGATTTGTGTTCAGATAAAAATTCTAATGCAGCTTGTAATTCTTCAAGTATATCTCATAATAAAAATGGTTCAGATTTTTTTATGCCAAATCAACAGTATTAAAACATCAGAAGTTCTGACATTTTGATATTTTAAATCAGCTCAGCCTCTTGGAATTCTGCAGATTTGTTTTGTGATCACCATTTGACTCCACAAGTGAGGCCCCTGCTGCTTCTCCAAAGCTACACAGGCCCTGGACCACTTCTGTGCACCTCAGTCATGATTCAGCCCAACATCCCATGGACATTCACTTGAGTCCAAGTAAATCGTTAGGGACTTTAACATTCAGTGGAAGTTCAAATTTAAACACTTAATAGAGTCACTTCACTCTTGATGCATTGGGGAGTTTGGGAGATGTTAATCATTTTTAAATGCTCATTAGATATGAAGTTGACATCTGTTTAGTACAACAAAGAATTCCCTCTTCTCCCAACCTCAGCCCTGCTACAGCTATACACACACACAAGTATGACCCCTCAGGTTTTCAAACAGCCATTTGTTTTCAGTTATATTAATTATACTCAGGAATGAATTAATGGCTTTACTTATTTTGCACTAAACAATCGTTAAGATATCCTTCCATTTAAAAAAATCAAAACCAAACAAGTTATAACTCAAAGTTGAATTTAAGTTAGGAATTTAGTTCCCATGTCTTACACACTTACTGACACACTAGGCAAAGACGGTACAAACAAAGACAGTACAAACGTACTGCGAACACCAGAGAAGCCCCAAGGAAAACATGATATGGTTAATGCAGACCTCTGAGCAGTCTCCACACCCTAGAAAGTGATCTATCTGGTAGAACACATTTTTGCAAACTTTAAAACACTCAAATATTATTTTTATTCTTGTATAATGGTCATTGGAGAAGGCAATGGCACCTCCCTCCGGTACTCTTGCCTGGAAAATCCCATGGATGGAGGAGCCTGGTAGGCTGAAGTCCATGGGGTCACAAGGAGTCGGACATGACTGAGCGACTTTACTTTCACTTTTCACTTTCATACATTGGAGAAGGAAATGGCAACCCACTCCAGTGTTCTTGCCTGGAGAATCCCAAGGACAGAGGATCCTGGTGGGCTGCTGTCTATGGGATCGCACAGAGTCGGACACGACTGAAGCAACTTAGCAGCAGCAGCATAATGGTCATTTACTCTTACTGAGGGGTGCTTGCAAGTTAACCAGGAAACAGAGATATGCTAAAAGGATGCTAAGTTTCATTCTCTATGTCTTGGCTGTGGAAGGCATCCACACCTCTGAGGCCACCAATAACTAGCACAGCTGAGCACATCCTTGGAGACATATTATCAATGGCACTAACATAGTGATCATGATTCAGAATTTTTTGAACAGTGAAAACCGATCCTTTGGATGATGGAGAGAAAACTTAGAAATTTCAGGAACAAGCTCTTCTTTTTACAAAGGAGGAAATTGAGGTTCAAAGAGGAAAAGCAACTGGCCCAAGGTCACACAGATAGAAGGTACCAGGTGCAGGACTGTCACTCAGCTTTCCTAGGGCAGAGCTGTCTCCTGCACAATGTACTATACCTGCCAGGTGAATATTGCAGAATCTCCTAGGCTAGTGTCATGTTGACATCCTCCAATCCCTATCGTCCTTATTTCCCTTAAAATGACTGTAGTAAAAATTGACAGTTAACCTTCCTGTTCACAGCTCTACGTAAATGAGGCTCCAATAAACTACACCAATGTAGCCACTGACAAGGGAGTGATCCATGGCTTGGGGAAAGTGCTGGAAATTCAGAAGAATAGATGTGACATTAATGACACTACTATCGTACGAGTAAGTTCTATCCAAGACCAATGATGTAATTAAGAGTGTTGACTTATTTTTTATAATTTTGAAAGCCTGGGACTCATCTATTAGAGTATCTCAAGTCAGTTCAAAAAACCACGAATGGAACATCTCTAAGAGCGTACTTGGTTGTGGGTCTACAGAAATAAATAAGACATGACCCTTGCCCTCAATGGGCTCACAGTCTAGTGCCTTGTATGCCTTGGAAAGGCTGCCTGAAGGGTTGTGTTGAGCAGGATTTCAAAGCCATGGTCTTTCTCAAGGGGAAAATGTGTTATGCCCAGCATAGGCATAGGGAAGGAGCCCTGTACACCCATTGGCAGGGTTGGGCCCACCATCATCTACCAGGAGAGAAAATATGAAAATGGATCATTTCAGTATAATATAGGACAAGTAATTGAGACTTTTTACTCCACGAGATGGTACAGGTTCTCTCATTAATAATGATAACTGTTAACATCTGTTGGGCACTTTTTATGTGCTAGGCACTGCTGCAAACATTTTACATGTATTAACCCATGGAATCCTCACAACACCCTACAGAGTAAGCACTATCACTCTGCCCATTTTGCAGATAGGGAAAATGAGCCATAGAGAGATTAAGTGACACCCCCAGGTTCACAGAGCTACCAAGTGGCAAAGAAGGAGTTCAAGTCCAGGCAGTCCGGCCCCAGAGCGAGAGCTGTGAATGACCAAGCTATACCATCCATAGGTGCCAAGTTAAGAACTAGTCACATTGGCCTCCTCCTGTTTTGCAACAGGCTGACACTTTTAAAATGTCTGTCATTCTTCACCTGCGAATTTTTGTCTCATGACAGTGGGTATTATCTCCATGCTGACCTCTCAGTTGGATAGTGTGCCCCTAGGGCTGGGGGCACTGTGGGTGATGCATTCTTTAATCTCACAGTCTGGCCCAATTCACTAAATAGTGGGTTTTCAATAAATGAGAGTTGGTATTAAAGGAATTAGGATTTAATTGAGTGAAGACTCGCACATGTTACAAGATTACACGCATCTGAAATGTATAGTGGAGAAAGTGATGCTCCAATGTCCATGACCCAAAGTAGCTGAAGTGTTTGGCTCAAAGGACATGAAAGAGGTTAGCCAGATGAGCTTCTGATTTGCATTTCTATAGCCTGAAACCTTCAGCCTCAAGTCTGGAAAATATTTGCAGCCTTGTTTTGATTAAAAGTAATTACCATGAAATACTCACTTTGCCTCTGTGTTTTACCAAGGGAAAGTGTGGAAAGTGTCCCCAGCCGCCCATCTGCCCATTTGGAACTAAACCGCTAGTAAGTATTTCTTTGATATCTTCTTTGATAAAACTGTTTCTGGATCACAGGAAGGTCTGAATTAGAAAGTGAGTCTCCAGCACACCTCATTTCACTGCCTTCCTTCCTTCACTGGGTTTTAATTTAATCTCACCTTCTTAATCTTGTATGCATCTTTCTAAAGTCTTGAATCCACTGTTTTGAACCAAAGCAAATTTGAACCAAATTTTGATTAATAAATAAATAGAAACAGGAGCTCATCTCAATCAGCGCCCAGTGGAAGAAGGGATTTTTCAGTTTCTACATCTTTCATATCCCAGTAGCTGGTTGAGGACAGGAGCAGGAAATCTCATCAGAGGAAGTGGACTTCACAGAAACAGTTTCAAGCCTTGAGGAGTCCCACCTTCCTGATTCCCTTTATGGTTGAAGTTATAACCAACTTTCGCAAAGAAACACATGACAGACTTGGGGGGTGATACACATATCTCTGAATGAATGACCTGTCTATGTTTCTTATACCTGTTTACAGGAAAAAAGTGCTTCAGAGGATCCAACAATTACAAAGAATCAACACACACGCACCTTCCATGGCACAATAGGAATTTATGATAATAACAATGCTGACTCTTCTCACTTGAGTTTGCATTTACTCTTGTATGAGTCTTTGTAAACAGCCTTAATCCTGCCTCAGACCAGGCAACCATCAACCAATAAATAAAAAGAAACCAAGTCTCAGTTCAATGTCGAGGGTTGGGAAGATGCTTTTATCTGAGATACTCTATGATTCTTCCTAACTTGAACTAATCTTCTAAAGAAAAGTTCTCTTTATGGAGTATCATTTTAAGGGATAATTATCTGCATTTTGCCATCTAGTATTCTGGCAGCCAACATTTCAATGTTGCATTTTCTTTTTTTATGAAGCAGCTCCAAGAAGCCAACCCCCTCCCTTTCCAGAACATTTCAGTTAGAGAGACAGCAATGTATCACCTACCCCCTTGCTTTCAGAGATTAGAAAGCTTTGTCCTAACTGAAAAGCTGATATTAATATAATTGCTGTTATTTCATAGGGCCAAGAGATGAGGAGATGTCTCTATACCATTTATTTCATGGGCAGGCGATCCCCATTCTTAGGGTGCCAGCCAAACTGTGTGAAAACCGTCATTGTGAGTATAACAATTTAATAAGCCTTCTAACAATGGCAGTAATATTGAGAAACATATGCATATGATCATATGCTATACTTTCCAAAGTGCCTTTGCATGGATGCTTTCTGCCATCTTGCCTTCCTTCTCATTATTTTTAAATATTTATTTGTTTAGCTGCATCAGGTCTTAGTTGCAGCATATGAGACCTTCACTGCATCATGTAGGATCTTTCGTTGTGGCTCCTGGGCTCTCTAGTTCTGGTGCATGGGCTGAGCTGCCCCATGATATGTGGGATCTTAGTTCCCTGACCAGGGCTTAAACCCACATGCCCTGCATTACAAGGCGGATTCTTAACCAGTGGACCACCAGGGAAGTCCCTCATTATCTCCATTACAGCTGTCACTCAGAATAGCCAGAGTAGCACTAAAACTCAGGATAGCCATACTACAAGTCCGTACACTGCTGACAGCTGCAATTTTCAGTCTCGTGATGAAGAAATAGAGGCACCAGGAGGCTAAGAGGTCTTCCTGTTCTCACAAGAAAGCGAAAGAGACAGGAAACGGGCAACTCCCTAAAGCAAGAACAGGGGCGCCTGGTCATTTAGAAAAGTGGAACCCCAGGGCTAGGGACCTCTCGGCTGTGGCTTTGGAATCTGCAGGAAAATTCTCTATAACATCCTGTCCTGCTCCTTTCACAGAAGACACAGCCTCTGCCAATCCCAGAGGCCAGTGATTCAGCTCTTAAGTTGTGGAGCGTGCAGCTGCAGGAGATGTTGTGTTTTAGTGCACTCAAGAATAAAAGCAGGCCCAAGCAAGCAGATAATCCTGCAGGGCTTCCCGGAAATAAGGGAGTCATTATAGAACATCAAAGGTCTCACCTGCCTCCCAACCTTCAGTACCAGATGAAATAACACAACACACAGGGGCCAGGTTTGGGGATGACCAGGGCCCCTCCCAGGTGGCTCAGTGGTAAAGAATCCACCTGCAATGCAGGAGACATGGGTTCCATCCCTGGGTCGGGAAGATCCCCTGCAGAAGGAAATGGCAACCCGCTCCAGTATTCTTGCCTGGGAAATCCCATGGACAGAGGAGTCTGGCAGACTACAGTCTATGGAGTCGCAAAGAGTCGGAGACCACTTAGTGACTAAACAACAACAGGGCCCATCTGGCATCACCTACATGACTCTTTCTTCCTGCTCCCCCTCCTCCCTTCTCACTTTTCTTCACCCTCTCTTCCTGCTTGCCTTTTTCCTTCAGGTCCTTCCTAGCTCTTCAGCAGAAGCCTCCATGCTGGTGCTGGCACCCGTGGAAATTGCATGCCCCCTGCCCCGTTCTTGGGGGATGTTGTCCCCGTCCCTTATAACCATTCCACATGGGTCAAGGCTACGGGCACGCATCCAGTCCCGCCTGCAAGATGTCCACACTGTGGCTGGACACGTCCAAAGGACGGCGGTATGGCCCTGTCCCCACCCAGCCTGGCCCTTCTGTTTCAGACAAGAGAATGCTGCGCGGGCTACTTTGGCCCCCAGTGCCAGCCTTGCCCAGGGAAACCTGAGAACGTCTGCTTCGGAAACGGGATCTGCTTGGACGGAGCCAATGGCACAGGCGTGTGTGAGTGTGGGCGGGGCTTCAGCGGGACGGCCTGTGAGACCTGCGCTGAGGGCAAGTACGGCATCCACTGCGACCAAGGTGCGTACCCCACCACCCCCAGCGGGCTCCCCAAACCAACCGGAAGTGCAGGAGGAAAGAGTCTAAATACGTGCTCCCTAACCAGCTGGTGTCCAGGGCAGGCTGGAATCCACCCCCCACCACCTCGCCCCCGCCGCCATTATTATGTGAATTACAAGAACTTCCATGTTGTGTAATTTGCACTGGCAGCAACGCCAAACATTTTCAGTACTGACTAACCTGCACCTACCAGCCCACTCCAATCTGCTCATTGACATTGTCCAACCCACCCATGTTTCTGTATTAGTCTGTGGGCCCTGGTCTCTGTGGTTACACTCAGTTTTGGACATTGTGTGATTGTTTGAAAAGCAACTCTGTGCACATTATCTCATTTAATCCACACGGAAACCATATATACTGGAGTGTTCATGCCCCCTTTTCACAAATGAAGACTTAAGGCAAAGAGGTTGAATGACTTCCCCCAACGTCACACCTGGTGAGATTTGAATGCACACCCTGCTGCCCTCCAAAGCCTTGTTCTTGAATCAGGCCCTTTATGTGATGGTCACTCTATTGGTCCACACAGCCAGCCACATGCTTTATGTTGTTTTTACGAAAATTGTGATCTGTTTTAGCTAAGTCACCTGCAGTCTCTCACCCTGACTTTCTTGTGGCCAGGGGCACACACTTATGAGGGGGCTGACAGGAAAGAAGGGATTTTCTAATCCATGATGGGAAAACAAAGCATTTTTTCTACCTTCTATTGAGAGTCATGCGTGTGACCTGGCTATCACTGTTTTCTCATCAGCCAGCCCAAGCCAGACAAAAATCAGTATATAATTGAATCATTATAATTGGGCTGTATAATATGTACTTGGCATTACTGTGCTGATTTTTTCTGTGTTATATGGGAGAATTATATACTTGCATTTATGTAGGATTTCCTAACCTAGGATCCACAGATGATCCTCACAGGGCCCAGCAAACCCCCAAGGCTGAATGCTTTTTTCTGAGAAAGGCATCCTTAGCTTTCATCCAGCTCCTAAAGACACTCACCACACTGCTGCATAACAAAGGAATCTGCATTTCTATGTAGTCAATGAAGGCAGTGCCTCACCAGGTTTAAAGGATCCTAGCAGACTTCTCTCTGAAACCTACTCCTAGGGAATAAACATGGTTCCATCCCAAGGGATCCCACATAACCTTGGCTCCTCTGATAACCTGAGCCAAGGACGCTCTCACACTGCTTGGGTCACTGCCCCGCAGTGCTACACAGTCCCCAAAGGGTGGTCTTTGTTGAAGCACAACCTGTTTCACCATTTAGCCCACTCCTATGCCCCCTGCCCTTCCTGGGAATCCAGTCCCTTCCCGCACCCACCCATTAGTGACACTAATTATCTGGAAGTGGACTGGAGAATTTAAATGCAGAAGTGAACCTTTGTAGTAAATCAAAAGTGAGTTATTGAACACAGGTCAAAAATCTGACAATGCGTGGCTGTGTTTCCACTTAGTGTGTACTTGTGTCCATGGGAGATGCAATCGAGGACCCTTGGGTGATGGTGCCTGCGACTGTGATGTGGGCTGGCGAGGAGTGAAATGTGACAGTGGTAAGAGCCAACCTTCTGGCCCTTGTGATCTGTTCTCTATTTTTTCCTCCTAAAACGGAAATGGCATCTTCATTTCTTTCTTTGGCAATAATTCCTACTTGCAGCAAAAATAGTTTGTAAAATAAAAGCATTACAAAGAAAATAAAAATTATTCATACTCCCAAGGCAGGGAGAAAACTATCATTAGTATTTCATATTGGCCTTCCAGCCTTTTTCTAGGTATAGACATGTGTATGGGACCATGCTCTGCACACAGTTTTGTGAGTCTCTCACTTCACATAATATATATGATCAATATCTTTTCATGTGAATAACTACATAGAGAAATATCATTTTTTCTTAATTTCTATATAATATCCGATCATCAGACTGTGTTAGTGGCTCAGTCGTGTCTGACTCTTTGCATCCCCATGGACTGTACCCCACCAGGTTCCTCTGTCCATGGAATCTTCCAGGCAAGAATACTGGAGTGGGTAGCCATTCTCTTTACCATGTTCTTAAAATTAGTTTTCTGCTATCATAAACAATGCTGCAAAGACTATTTCATTCATATATATATATATATATATATTCATGCATATGTGTGTGTATATATTCATATATATTTGCATTTATCTTATTAATCCATTTGGTTAGATTCCTTGAGATGGAATTTCTGAGTTAGCAGTTGGTACTTTGGGGGAAAAGTTTGCTACTTATTGCCAAGAGATTATATCAGTTTATTTCCCACTCTCAGTAGGGTCTGAGCCGGTCCATTTTCCTGAACCCTCCCCTTTCCTACTGCACTGATGATTCCTTATGTGTCCCTGTGAGAGTGATGAGGAGAGAAAATTTCACACAGAAAGAAGCTTATGGAAAAGCCCAAAGATGTGGGGGAGTTCTGCACATCTATAGAACTACAGGATTGCAGGATGAGAGGAATATAGGGGCAAAGAGGAACGTGGAATGAGAACAGGCTAGAGATGTGGGCAGGAGTCAGGTCATGGAAGCCTAAGGGTGGTAGACCTTCTGCTGAAGCTTCCTGTTGGGAAGCCTTTTAAGGGTTTTGAGCAAGTCAGCAGTATGATGTGATTTGTGTTTTAGAAAGGTCATTCTGACACTGGACTGGAGAAATTACCCCTGGAAGCAGGTATCAGAGAGCCCCCCTCTTCTGGGGCGGGAGCTGGAGAGGACTCACAGGTCCCTGACAGCCCAATGAAAGCTCCAGGGATATGGAGTTATCAGAAAGAGTGTCTTTGCCCAAAACTTCAGGTGATGCTAAAAATCAGGGTAACACAGATTTCATTGAAAAGCTAAAGTTGGAAGTGTAAATGGTCTCAAGCCAAGGAGATACTCTAGAGCAGATGTAAAATGCTGGTGTTCCAAGCAAGGGTTTAGAGGGTCTGGGAGAGGGAAGTAGGGAGCAACGGGGTCACATAAACAGGAAGACAGCCTGGGGGAATCCCTGAAATAGAGCAAGACAAAAGTTACAGCCAAGGATAATCAGGAGGTCATCTGTTGTATCATAAACTACCCTCGTGTGCACAGGAGGACCAACCACGTTTAAAGGGACAGGGAACAACCTGGAGGCTGCACAGGTTTTCAGGAGGCAGTTAACAAAAATCTGAACCAAGGTGGTGGCCTGACTGTGGCAGGGAAAATGAAGACACTTAATTGCCAAATGAGTTACAATCAAGAGCACGAGGTGACTAGAGATACAGAAGAAAGGAAGAGGGAGGGAGGGGTCCACTGTGTAGATGATGGGCCAGTTCTGGAAGAGTCCAGCTTAGGGGCAGGAGGGTGAGATTGAGGGGCGGGAGAACACCCAGGTGGAGATTCCCAGGAGGTATTAGCTCACTCATTCATTCATCAGACACTTGGAGCTCCTGCTGGAGGACACGGCAATGAGCAG
Source organism: Bubalus kerabau (assembly GCF_029407905.1). NCBI lineage: Eukaryota > Metazoa > Chordata > Mammalia > Artiodactyla > Bovidae > Bubalus > Bubalus kerabau. The sequence continues at coordinate 54,763,431 of NC_073624.1, read as the reverse complement.
TGTGTGGTCCCTGCCCCAGCAGCCGGCAGACTGGGGAAAATGCAGGTTTCCAGACAGTCACTGTAGAGCAGATGTGAGTGTGTGGGTGGAAGTCTCAAGAGTGAGGCCAAGGCTGGAGACATAGGTGTCATTAAGCAGGTAGAGGTGTATTTGTGCCATGAGGGGAAGAAAGCGGGGCCAACGATGAACCATCAGACTCATCTTCTTCCTGCTTTCTCTACTGTGGAGAAAGACCCCAGTCCACCCCCACCTGCTCACCCAGTCTTGGAGCCACCCTCTCAGCCTCCCCCTGCCCTGTCCCTAGTACCATAGGTGAACTATTTCAGCTCCTTCCTCCTGCTTCTCCTCTCACCAGTACCCTTGTGATCCATCTCTTTGCCTTCTGTCACATTTTCCTCCATTCCGTTCTTCACGCTGCTGCCACACAGAACCGTCTAAAGCATAGATGTCTTGGTCTGTTCAGGCTATAACAAAGTACCATAGACTGAGTGGCTTATAAACAACAGAAAGTTATTTTGTTCTGGAGGCTAGCAATCAGAATCAGGGTGCCAGCATGGCTGGGTTCTGGTGACGGCCCTCTTCTGGGTTGTAGAGGGCTGTCCTCTCACGTGATGGCAAAAGGGGCAAGGGAACTCTCCAGGGTCTCATTTATAAGGACATTAGTTTCATTCATGAAGAGTCCACACCCATGACCTAATCACCTAAGTCCCCACCTTCAAGTACAAACATATTACAGATTACATTTCAAAGTATGAACTGGGGACAGGGGACATAAATATCTGGACTAGTATTATTTCCCACCCACGCCCCAGGACTTAGTGACCTGATGTGATTCTCCATTGCTTCCAGGAGGAGAAATTTCATTGCCTATAGGAAAAGCACCTTAGGAGGGTGTTCAGTTCAGTCACTCAGTCATGTCCGACTCTTTGCAACCCCAGGGACTGCAGCACCCCAGACCTCCCTGTCCATCACCAACTCCCAGAGTTTACTCAAACTCATGTCCCTTGAGTCAGTGATGTCATCCAACCATCTCATCCTTTGTTGTCCCCTTCTCCTCCCACCTTCCATCTTTCCCAGCATCGAGGTCTTTTCCAATGAGTCAGTTCCTTGGATCAGGTGGCCAAAGTATTGGAGTTTCAGCTTCAGCATCAGTACTTCTAATGAATATTCAGGGCTGATTTCCTTTAGGATGGACTGGTTGGATCTCCTTGCAGTCCAAGGGACTCTCAACAGTCTTATTCAACACCACAGTTCAAAAGCATCAATTCTTCGGCTCTCAGCTTTCTTTATAGTCCAACTCTCATATCCATACATGACTACTGGAAAAACCATAGCTTTGACTAGATGGATCTTTGTCAGCAAAGTAATATCTCTGCTTTTTAATATGCTGTCTAGGTGGGTCATAACTTTTCTTCCAAGGAGCAAGCATCTTAATTTCATGGCTGCAGTCACCATCTGCAGTGATTTTGGAGCCCCCAAAAATATAAAGTCTCTCACTGTTTCTACTGTTTCCCCATCTATTTGTCATGAAGTGATGGGACCGGATGCCATGATCTTAGTTTTCTGAATGTTGAGTTTTAAGCCAGCTTTTTCACTCTCCTCTTTCACTTTCATCAAGAGATTCTTTAGTTCTTCTTCACTTTCTGCCATAAGGGCGGTATCATCTGCATATCTGAGGTTATTGATATTTCTCCCAGGAATCTTGATTCCAGCTTGTGCTTCATCCAGCCCAGTGTTTCTCATGATGCACTCTGCATATAAGTTAAATAAGCAGGGTGACAGTATACAGCCTTGATGTACTCCTTTCCCAATTTGGAAGCAGTCTGTTGTTCCATGTCCGGTTCTAATTGTTGCTTCTTGACCTGCATACAGATTTCTCAGGAGACAGGTAAGGTGGCCTGGTACTCCCATCTCTTGAAGAATTTTCCAGTTTGTTGTGATCCACACAGTCAAAGGCTTTGGTGTAGTCAATAAAACAGAAGTAGATGTTTTTCTGGAACTCTCTTGCTTTTTTAATGATCCAGCGGATGTCGGCAATTTGATCTCTGGTTCCTCTTCCTTTTCTAAATCCAGCTTGAAGATCTGGAAGTTCATGGTTCACATACTGTTGAAGCCTGGCTTGGAGAATTTTGAGCATTCCTTTACTAGCGTGTGAGATGAGTGCAATTGTGCGGTAGTTTGAGCATTCTTTGGCATTGCCTTTCTTTAGGATTGGAATGAAAACTGACCTTTTCCAGTCCTATTGCCACTGCTGAGTCTTCCAAATTTGCTGACATATTCAATGTAGCACTTTCACAACATCATCTTTTTAGGATTTGAAATAGCTTAAGTGGAATTCCATCACCTCCACTAGCTTTGTTCTTAGTGATGCTTCCTAAAGCCCACTTGACTTTGCATTCCAGGATGTCTGACTCTAGGTGAGTGATCACACCATCATGGTTATCTGGGTCATAAAGATCTTTTTTGTATAGTTCTTCTGTGTATTCTTACCACTTCTTCTTAATATCTTCTGTTTCTGTTAGGAGGGTGTAGTACAAAGCTATTTGCCAGTTGGCACTTGCCCAGTTTTCCAGCCTGATCTCCAGTGCACAGTCTGTACAAGGAGCACAGTCTGTACAAGGAGCTTCAGCCTAGTAATGGAAATAAGTGTTCAGTCATATTCAAAAAATTGTGATATAAGAGTGCAGAGTAAAGCACCTCTCCACCAGACTAGATTATCCTTTGTTCGCATGCAAACTCCCCACTCCAGAGTCATGTCAGACATCGTTAATTGGTTAATTGATCATTGCACTCTTCCCTCTGAGGTCAGATAGGGGCGCCACATCCTTCTCAAAAGAGCACACCACGTGGTCTCTATCAATTAACTGAATCAAAGGTCTAGAGCAGATTCCAGAAAGGGGGCCCTAAAAGGTGGCTGGGATTTCAGAACAGAACAGAGAGAAAGAGATTTCTGGACTCAGGGACTAGCGCATGTAAAGGCACAGAATGGCACTGCATCCACCTAGCTCATCGGAGTCTGTAAATGTTCCCTCTCACAGGAGCACAACCACTCTCACAGCCAGGCCTCTGTTTCAGGACCTTCTATATAACTTGGCCAAGCCTAACAGGATTTCTTTCCCAAAAGCTCTTAGCCTGAGCGACCAGCTCAGTGGGTACTTTTCCATCATCTCTAACAATTTCTTGCCTGATCCTCCCCTGCCAGGAAGTATGTTAGCTGGGCATCCAAGAATAAGAATGTAATATTGCTCCAGGAAATTTAGGAATTAATTCAGCAAATAGGTAGTGAGTACCTGCTACATGCCAGGCTCTTTTTTGGGCTATTTTTGCACATGCAAAATAACAACAACAATAACTTAATTATAATTAGGTATTTGCTTATTTGGGCTTCCCTGGTGGCTCAGCAGTGAAGAATATACTTGCCAGTGGTGATGGGGGTTGTGGGTTTGATCCCTGGATTAGGAAGTTCCCCTAGAGAAGGAAATGGCAACCCACCCCAGTATTCTTGCCTGAGAAATCCCATAGATTGAGGAGCCTGGGGAGCTACAGTCCATGGGGTCACAAAAGAGTAGGACACATCTTAGTGACCAAATAACAACAAAATTTGCTTATTTATATCACTCTGTAGCAAAGTGATGAAAAAAAAAGAATAATGAACATAGAAAGTATAAACATTGGGTTGGCCAAAAAATTCATTTGGGGCCTTCCTAAGCTCTTACAAAAACCCACATGAACTTTGTGGCCAACCCAATAAAATAGGAAATTAAACCCCGGGGAGCAGTGTGCAGCCTCACCACCTTGCACACAGGAGACACTCCATCGGTGTATTTGACCTTCAGATTTGTCTCTGAGCTTCCTAGAAACCAAGGTAAAAGAGACTTTACATGGTCACATAGTTCCCACGATGTGTACCAGTTAACTTGTGAGGAACTAAATCATTTCCTATCACCAAGTACTAAAAGAATATTCTTGAGTGAGATTTATTTTAAAAAGTCTGACAGCATTTGGTTCTTTTTTTGCAGCGATCACAAAAGACAACTGCAACGGGACCTGCCACACCAGTGCCAAGTAGGTGCCCTCTGGCCACCTTTGGGAGTGATGCAAAGGGGATTTTTCCCAATAGTATGTGTCCACCAGACCCCATCTTTAGGGAAGAAGCTTCCTGAGACCATTTCTGAGGATTTATGATCAGATCAGATCAGATCAGTCGCTGAGTCGTGTCCGACTCTTTGCGACCCCATGAATCGCAGCACGCCAGGCCTCCCTGTCCATCACCAACTCCCGGAGTTCACTTAGACTCACGTCCATCAAGTCAGTGATGCCATCCAGCCATCTCATCCTCTGTCATCCCCTTCTCCTTCTGCCCCCAATCCCTCCCAGCATCAGAGTCTTTTCCAATGAGTCAGCTCTTCGCATGAGGTGGCCAAAGTACTGGAGTTTCAGCTTTAGCATGATTCCTTCCAAAGAAATCCCAGGGCTGATTTAAGTAAAAACTAAAAATGAGGCCACCGTCAGTTTGCCAGATCCAGCCTTTTGAACAAGCTGCCCCCTGAGCTACCTGACACGTTGGCAGAGTGCCAGTTGTTACCCCCGTTCAAGCCACAGGGACCCTTTCACAGAAGCAGAGGGAGCCTGGTGGGCCTCAATTTCATCAAACCTTACTTGCAATTCAAAGCCACGCCTTCTGTCTTCATAAGTGAACTTCATATTCATAACACTCAGAGGAGCTAATGGGTTAATTCATTAAGAATCCAGAAGCTGGAGTTAGACTTGAATCAGCCTCTGTTGTTTCCATTGATTGTATAACCTTGATCCACTTATTTAAGGCCTCTAAGCCTTGGTCTCCTCATCTGTAAAATGGGAAGAATGATAGACCTACCTGTTAGGGCTACTGGATATTGTGTAGGTTACGTCAAATAGTGTGTGAAGTATAGGTTTGAGCACATAGGATGCTCTCTGAATATGGGCAGCTGCCCTCCGTATCCTTGGACCAATGCCTCCATATACACTGTTGTTTGCCTGATAAATGACTGCAGTTTTAGCTGCCCATGGCAGGGCTGTGCTAGGGATCAACTCTCCTCCCAAGCCTTATGGAGGACCTCTGAGTGCCTCATGGGGCAGGAGCTGGGATCCTAGGGGGAAGGGTATTGTGAGTCCCATCCAGGCAGGAGGCGGGATGTTGTGCATTTTTCTGTAAACACCACTTGCCCTTTCTCTTGGCAGCTGTCTTCTCAATCTGGATGGCACAGCCTTGTGCAAATGTGCAGCAGGGTTCCAGGGGAATGGGACCGTCTGCACAGGTAAGTAAGGAATTTGCTAGGTGGAGGGTAACCCAAGCTATTGAGAGATCTGTGTTTCTGCAGACTAACCGGGCAGCTGCAGGACTTCCCTGGTGGTCCTGTGGTTAAGACTTCATGCTGCCAATGCAAGGGGTGTGGGTTCGATCCCTGGTCAGGGAACTAAGATCCCACTTGCCGTGTGATGAGGCCAAAAATAAATAAATGGACAGCTGCTACCGAGCAGTGATGGGGAACTGGATGTGGTAGGGTGGCTGACCTCATTCAGGGGCAGGACACCTACTATTCACGGATTAGATGTGTTGGTTTTGGAACATCCGGGGCCACTGCCCTGGTTCTCTTCTCTAAGTCTTGGCCACAATTGGAATCACCTGGAGAGCTTTAAAAATCATGGATTTGGCTGACCAAGGGTGTGGCATGGGCATGGGGACTCTGAAATGGGACACAAAGAGGCTTGAGCCCTGGTTCTTTTTCCCACTCCCCACATGGCCTTGGATGGTCTCTAAACTACCCTTAAAGTAAACATAAAACTATGTCCCTTGCAGAGCAATTTGGGATGAAATGACCTCTCCACGTACAACAACAGAATGAGACAGCTGTCAAAAACAGCCCCGATGTTAGACTCCTTGGGTTCAAATCCATGTTCTTACACTTTGTGTTACCTGGGGACAGTTGCTTGACTGCTCTTTGCATCATTTTGTCATCTGTAAGTTGTAGGTCATAAGAGAATCTTGCTCAGTGGATTGTTGGATGGCAGCATGACTTAATTAATACCTGTGAACATTCCTGGCACAGAGCACTCAATAAATATGAGCTAACGCTCTTATGGTGACCAATACATATTCAGTGCTAGAAAAAAATGGAAACAGCATCATTTTCTCTTGACACTGTGTCCACGAAGGCTTCGGTCCAGACTGTGGTGGAGCTGGACAATGATTGCACCAGTTTGCTTTCTTTTTTTTATTAATTAATTAAATTTGGGCTTGCGTTAGCTTTTTCCTGGTTGTGGTGAGTGGGAGGCTACTCTCTAGCTGTGGTGCACAGGTTTCTTATTATGGTGACCTCTCTTGTTGCACAGCACGGGCTGTAGCACATGCAGGCTTCAGTACTTGTGGCACACGGGCTTAGTTGCCCTGCAGCACATGGAATCTTCCCAGAGCAGGGATTGGACCCATGTCCCTTGCTTTATAAAGCAGGTGGACTCTTAACCACTGGATCACCAGGGAGGTCCTTACCAATTTGCGTTCTAGATCATCTGACCCTGGGGATTGTCTCAGGTGTTCCCTGAAGTAGGATGTGTTCAACATACCAGTGAAAACAATGGAAAGACAAATAACTGTAATTTCTCTTGCCCCCTGTTTTGCGGGGAGATAGCAAAACGGCAGCTGTTATAAACAGTCCTGTCGTTAGACTCCCTGGGTTTAAGTCTATGTTCTTATAGTGTATGTTACCTGGGGACAGTTGCTTGACTTCTCTTTGCATCATTTTGTCATCTGTAAGTTAATATAATGCTCAATATTTCTATAAAACTTTCATATACATTATCCAAACCTGCGCATAAGCTTGTATGGGTGTACCCCAAAATTCATACTAATTGAATCATTTGTCTAAAGTCACAATGGTGAATGAAGGGCAAGCCAGGACTCATACACACACCTTGGGACTCCAGATCTTAGATCCACTTTGAATTGATTTTTGTATACATGCCTGTGTACTCAGTCGCTTCAGTCTGTCCGACTCTTTGCAACCCTATGGACTGTAGCCCGCCAGGCTCCTCAGTCCATGGGATTCTCCAGACAAGAATACTGGAGTAGGTTGTCATGCCCTCCTCCAGGGATCGTCCCCACCCGGGGATCGAACCCATGTCTCCTGCTTTACAGGTGGATTCTTTACCACTGAGCCATCAGAGAAGCTCTTTTGTATATATAGTGAGGTCCAAATTCATTCTTTCACATATGGATATCTAATTGTCTCAGTATCAATTTTTGAAAAGATCATTCTTCCTGTGATGGAAATAACATATTGTCTGGCACCTTTGTGGCAAATCAGTTGACCACAGATGTTTGAGTTTATTTCTGGACTCTTAATTCCATATGGATCCTTCTGCCAGTTCCACTCTGTCTTTATTACTGAAGCTTTGTAGTAAGTTTTGAAATTAGGGAGTGTGAGTCCTCCAACTCTGCTCTTTTTTTTAAAGATTGTTTTGACTGTTCTGGGCCCTTTGAATTTATATACAAGTTTTAGAATAATCTTGTCAGTTTTTGCAAAGAAATCAACTGGGATTTTGACAGATTGCGTTTAATCTGTAGATCAGATATAGGGAGTAATGCCACCTTAACAATATTAATTCTCTCCATCAGTGAACATGGAAGGTCTTTCTATTATTTAGGTCATCTTCTATTTCTTTCCACAATGTTTGCAGATTTCAGAGTGTTTTATAATTTGTTAATGGAGTCCATCTTTTGATGCTATTGTAAGTGGAATTGTTTTCTTAATTTCATTTTCAGTTTGCTCATTGCTATGGTCTAGAAGTACAATTGATTTTTGACTGTTGATCCTGTGGCCTACAACACTGTTGAATTCAATGATTCACTCTAATTCTTTTTAGTGGATTCTTCAGGATTTTCCATAGCACATCATGTTATCTGCAAATAGAAATGCCTTTACATATTTTCTAATCTGAATGCCTTTTATTTCTTTCTTGCCTAATTGCCCTGACCAGAACCTTCATTCAACACAGTGTTGAACAGAAGTGGTAAAAGCAGACCTACTTGCCTTATTCCTAATCATGGGAGAAAGCATTTGGTCTGCCATTATTAAGCACGATCTTAGCTGTGGGTTTTTCATAAGTGAAAAATGTCCTCTATCAGGTTAAGGAAGTTGCCTTCTATTCCTAGTCTATTGAGTGTTTTTATCATTAACAATATCGAATTTTGACAAAAGGCTTCACTCCTTATACTAGGATGATTGTGTTTTTGTCTTTCATTCTGTTGCTGTGCTCTATTACATTAATTGACTTGGGGGATGTTAAACAATCTTGTATTCCTATATTAGTACCTCTTTCTTATAGTATGTAATCACGTTTATATATTTCTAAATTTGACCTGCAAGTATTTTCTTGAGGATATTGAATCTATATTCATGAAGGATATTAGCCTATAGTTGTTTTGTGATAGCTTTTCCTGGTTTTGGTATCAGAGTAATACTGGTCTCATAGAATGAGTTGAGAAGTCTTCCCTCCTCTTTCAGTTTTTAGGGGAGCATGTGAAATTTTGGTATTTATTAACTGTTTGGTAGAATTCACCAGTGACATCTAGTGCTTTGCATTCTTTTGAATTATCTATATTTAATCCAATGCCTGCCATTTTGAAGTAACTTCTATTTCTCAATCACTCAAGTAAAAACACATCAATTTTCCCCCTCCTCCTCTACTGCTCTGTGTCATCTTTCTCTTCTATAGCAATCAATGCCTGTGAGATCAGCAATGGAGGTTGCTCTGCCAAGGCTGTCTGTAAAAGAACCACCCCAGGAAGCCGGGTGTGTGTGTGCAAGGCAGGCTATACTGGCGATGGCATCGTGTGCATAGGTAGGTACCACCTCTCACCTGCAATTTCCAACTGCCTTTAGTTTTGACCCCTCGGTCAAGGTGCTGTCTGATCCTTCTACTTGTTTTCCATTTACTTGTTTTCCCTTGGCTGCTTATAAGCAATCGGATAGGAAATGCTTTCACACCAAGCAAACATCCTGCTTCCCATCAAAATGTCCTCCTAAATTGAGCATCTACTGATGATTCTTCTCTGAGCCAGTTACACTGTGATGGTTATAAATGTGGTTTTTTTTTAATTCCTACATCTCTTCATTCATAACATGCTGAATTAGACTCCAAAATTCTATTATTTCAAGTCCTTGGCTGCAAACACTCATATTCATTCAACAGAGGGACAGAGTCAAGCCTGCAGATACGCATCTGCTGGCACAGTCCCGTCCCAGAGGAGTCAGTTTTGAGAAACCACAGCCAGCACCCTCCCTGTTGGGTTATTTCAGCCACAGAGTTGCCAAGAAAACCGACTCACGCTTTGACACCTGCTCTGCTTGGTTGGATCCATCAAGATGCCTTTACTTAAAAATAAGGCTCGATTCTTATGCCAGGTGTGGGATTTTTGTTTTAAAGAGATCAACCCCTGCTTGGAGAACCATGGTGGCTGCCACAGGCATGCAGAGTGCACACAGACGGGACCCAACCAGGTGAGCTCTGCCTCTCTGGCGGGTTACATTTTCCTAGGAGCCAATTCCTGCAGATACAGACCCAGGACTGAGGGAGAGGGGCTGAGAACAGACCTCTAGGGAGCAACAGGATGAAATAAATACATTAGAGGAAATTCTGAAAGAATTCCCCTAGAGATCGTTGTTTTGGAAAGAGGAGGAAGGCAGGAGGAGCAGGGAACAAAGGGTTCGTGGGAGAAAGGCCTTTCTTAAAGTGGGGCTTCCCTGGTAGCTCAGCTGGTAAAAAATCCACCTGCAATGCAGAAGACCCCGATTCAATTCCTGGGTCAGGAAGATCCCCTGGAGAAGGGTTAGACTACCCACTCCAGTATTCTTCGGCTTCCCTGGTAGCTCAGATGGTAAAGAATCTGCCTGCAATGTAGGAGACATGAGTTCAGTCCCTGGGTTGGGAAGATCCCCTGAAGGAGGGCTTGGCAACCCACTCCAGTATTCTTGCCTAGAGAATCCCCATGGACAGAGGAGCCTGATGGGCTACAGTCCATGGGGTCACAAAGAGTCGGACACGACTGAGCGACTAACACAGCACAGCGCGGTGGGAAGAAGTGGGCATGTGCAAACACCACATGGCTCCAGAAACATGAAGGTCTCCAGCCACGCTCTCCTTTCTTTCAGCTTTCTGATGCCCAGAATCTTACCATTTTTCTTGGGCTTGAGCCTCTGAAATACATGTACAACAGCAGAAGATAACGGTTTTAAGCCCTCTCTCAGTCACATACTCCCCAGCCCTGTGGCCGAGGCATTGCCTCCCTAGGGAGAAGCTTAGGTGGGGTGGGAGCGTGTGAGGACTCCACATAAAGGAGGGGAGGGGTTGAGGGGCGAAAAGACTCGGGTGGGGAGGCTGGAGGCTCAGGAACCCGGACTCTGCCTCCCTCGGTCCCTGTCACACTGTGAGCAAGCGGGAAACTGCCTCAGAAACTGGACGGATGATGACGGAGTGAGAGTCAGCACAGCAGGACCTGACTGTGAAATGCCCTGTTCTGCCTTCTTCCTGGACAGGCCGTCTGTAACTGTTTGCCAAAGTACACTGGAGATGGGAAGGTCTGCACCCTCATCAACGTCTGCTTGACTGTGAGTACGGCCCCCTCCCTACATCTAGGGTGCAGTGTTGAGGTGGCCTCCATCAGAGCTGCTTCTGGGCCTTTTCTTCCTCGTGTCCCAGTTGCAGAGTTGGAGACACTGCAGTCTCTGCCTCCGTCTTCATGTGACCTCACCTCTGTGTCTGGATCTCCTCTTCCATTGAGGACACTAGCGGACTTAAGACCCCCTGATTAATCTAAGACATCGCATCTCCGAGATCCTTCATTGTATCTGCAAAGACTCTTTTGCTAAATAAGGTCCCATTCACAGAGACCAGGGCTTAGGATGTAGACATAGCTTTGGGGAGGACATAATCCACCCCAGAGCAGGAGGAGAAGGGGTCTCTGGCCCTGGTCACAGAACGAGCACATGGCAGAGTCAGAACTTGAGCCCCTGTCTGTCTGACTCACAGGCCACACCCTTGGCCACTTCTCGTGCTTGTTCCTCCATGAGGCTCTGATCCCCAGAACTGGGCAGAGGCCCAGTTCATACACCTTCCCTCCTCATCCATATCTCTGCCCACTTGAGAGCCTCCTGCAAGCATGAAAACAGCACAGATACTCCATAATTAAAGCCCTTTCTCTCCAGGCGAGGTCCCTACTGTCCCCCATGATGGTCTGTCTATTTTACACCAACTACCTTCTGACTGGTGACTATTACTTTGCTATGATGGATTAGAGTTTAGCCTTCAGCTGAGAAGTGTCAAACAAGATTGATGTCTTTCTAGATAACTGCCGGGTGCTGATAAACTTCCCATTTGGCAGCTCTGGACTGATCTCTTCAGGGCTGGAGATCTGCTGGGATGGACTTGCCATCTTGAGATATGGGCACACCTCAGAGACATTGTGGCTTTGGTTCCACACCACCAAAATACAGTGACTATTACAATAAAGCAAGTCACAAGAATTTTTGGTGTCCCAATACATAAAAAGTTATATTTACACTATGTTGAGATCTGTTAAGTATGCAGTAACATTATGTCTAAAAAAATACAATGTATGTAAGCCAACCATACTTCAATTTTAAAAAGAAGACAGTAAGAGTTAAATAAATAAATAATGTATTGGGTTGCCCAGAAAGTTCATTTGGATTCACTTGTGACATCTTATGGAAAAGCCCAAATGAACTTTTTGGCAAACCCAATACATACCTTAATTAAAAAAATACTTCATTACTAAACATTGCTAACCATCATCCAACAACACAAAGTCATCACAAACCTCCAATCTGTAAAAATAACAGTACCTGCAAAGTTCAGTAAAATGAGGTATGCCTGTGTAAGGCTGGGTGAGTAGGATGACTCTTACAACTTTAGGGAGATGGAACACAAATTCAGGAAAAGAGCAAATAATGCAAACTAGTCAGTTCAGTTCAGTCGCTCAGTCGTGTTCAACTCTTTGCGACTCCATGGACTGCAGCACACCAGGCTTCCCTGTCCATCACCAACTCCCAGAGCTTACTCAGACTCATGTCTGTCGAGTTGGTGATGCCATCCAACCATCTCATCCTCTGTTGTCCCCTTCTCCTGCCTTCAATCTTTCCCAGCATCAGGGTCTCTTTTCCAATGAGTCAGTTCTTCGCATCAGGTGGCCAAACTATTAGAGCTTCAGCATCAGTCCTCACAATGAATATTCAGGACTGATTTCCCTTAGGATTGATTGGTTTGATCTCCTTGCTGTCCAAGGGACTCTCAAGAGTCTTCTCCAATACCACAGTTCAAAAGAAACCAGTCAGAGAGTAAGACAAAAAGTGAATGTCAATACAGAATTGCTTTGTGAACATTGGCAGGGCTGGCAAGCTAACTGGTCTGATTCCTATCCCCCACTCCTTGGAAATTTTACCAGAATAATGGCGGCTGTAGTGAATTTGCTATCTGCAACCACACTGGACAAGACGAAAGGACTTGTACTTGCAAACCAGACTACGTTGGGGATGGGTTTACATGCCGTGGCAACATCCATCAGGTAACGCAAGGCATGTTTCTGTAAAGCGAACTCTACTTTCTTCCTTGTGTGAAGAATCTAAGGCACTGAGAAGGGTGCAAGAGTTTTGTTCCATATAAAACTAAAATGTGAGGGAGGTCCCTGGAGGGACCTGGAGGTCTAGTGGTTAAGACTTTGCACTTCCATCACAGGGTTTGATCCCTGGTCTGGGAACTAAGATCACACATGCCACACAGTTCAGTTCAGTCACTCAATTGTGTCTGACTCTTTGCAACCCCATGGGCTGCAGCATGCCAGGCCTTCCTGTCCATCACCAACTCCTGGAGTTTACTCAAACTCGTCCATTGAGTCAGTGATACCATCCAACCATCTCATCCTCTGTCTCCTCCTGCCTTCAATCTTTCCCAGCATCAGGGTCTTTCCCAATGAGTCAGTTCTTTGCATCAGGTAGCCAAAGTATTGGAGTTTGAGCATCAGTCCTTACAATGAATATTCAGGACTGATTTCCTTTAGAATGGACTGGCTGGATCTCCTTGCAGTCCAAGGGACTCTCAACAGTCTTATTCAACACCACAGTTCAAAAGCATCAATTCTTCGGTGCTCAGCTTTCCTTACAGTCCAACTCTCATATCCATACATGACTACTGGAAAAACCATAGCTTTGACTAGGTGGACCTTTGTTGGCAAAGTAATGTCTCTGCTTTTTAATACACTGTCTAGGTTGATCATAACTTTTCTTCCAAGGAGCAAGCGTTTTTTAATTTCATGGCTGCAATCACCATCTGCAGTGATTTTGGAGCCCAAAAAATAAAGTCTGTCACTGTTTCCATTGTTTCCCCATCTATTTGCCATGAAGTCATGTGACCAGATGCCATGATCTTCGTTTTCTTAATGTTGAGTTTTAAGCCAACTTTTTCACTCTCCTCTTTCACTTTCATCAAGAGGCTCTTTAGTTCTTCTCTTTCTTCCATAAGGGTGGTATCATCTGCGTATCTGAGGTTATTGATATTTCTCCCGGCAATCTTGATTCCAACTTGTTCTTCATCCAGCCCACCAATTCTCATGATGTACTCTGCATAAAAGTTAAATAAGCAGGGTGACAATATATAGGCTTGATGTACTCCTTTCCCAATTTGGAACCAGTCTGTTATTCCATGTCCAGTTCTACGTGTTCCATGTCCAGTTCTACATGTTCTACAGCATGGCTAAAATGTAAAACAAACAAAACTATAAAACATGGAAATTTTATCTTCCCATGAGAATTCACTTGATCTGGCATGCAGTGATTCAGATTAACAGTTCTCAAGTCAGAAAATGCCTGGGTATGAATTCAGCTCAGCCAGTTATTATGGTAATGTGACTTTAGGCAGATTATATCATCTCTTTGTGATATATCTGTTTTCTAGCCTTTAAAAGAAAATAATGGTAACATTCCAAGCAAGTTGTTATAAGATTTCAATGAGAGAACGTGTGTAGCAGGCACAGAGTACATAGTAACTCAAAGGCATGGCCATGATGTAGGCTGTTGTTGGTGTGTGTGTGCGTGTGAACACACCTGAACATCTGTACTTGGTAGAGAGATGCTTGGATGTGATACCTGTAGATTTCTACCTATTATAAAGGGAACATCCTATTATTTGGTTTAAAGAGGGACCAGAGCATTCTGGCCGATTCAAATATTCTTGTTAGTAGAGAAAATAAATCTTCCATAAACCTATGACAGATTTTTTAAATACTTGAACTTGCAAAAATGCTCTTAAAGCTCAGGTACTTCTATAAATGGCTGAACCTTTCCAAGGTAAATCAGATGGTGACTCCAGAAAGCTTTTAGAACTCACGGTATATCCGCATCGTCATTCTGAACATCAGTCGTGAGCCTACAGATGAGACTTGTTTAAGAGGCCTGCCATGGCAGTGTATTCATGCGTGCTCAGTCACTCAGTTATGTCAGACTCTTTGCGACACCATGGACTGTAGCCCATAAGCAGGCTCCTCTGTTCATGGGATTTCCCAGGCAAGAATACTGAAGTAGGTTGTCATTTCCTACTCCAAGATATCTTCCCAACCCAGGGATCGAACTCACATCTCCTGTATTGGCAGGCAGTCTTTACCACTGAGCCACCTGTTAAGCTCTAAAAAGATAGTAGATTCTCTCAATCTTGGAGAAATTGCCCTGTGACAACCCTCTATTGTTCTTGTGTTTAATTCACAGCCATTAAGTGGACCTTTTTGTCTTTGTTTCCAGGAGCTTCCCAAGAATCCAAAAACATCTCAGTTTTACTTCCAGTTGCTGGTAAGAATGCGTATGTATGTCTAACTAGAAGAATTAGGTCTCAAACCCCTGATATGGGTTAAAGATATGAGTTAAATCTGTAACCTCTGGAGTAGGTAAAGATAGAAGACAGTCCTGGAACCTACATTTCTGCAGTACTCTCTGTGTTGGTCATCTGTGAACTTCTCAGGCCCCAGGTGGGCAGCATACAAGTGGAGTAATGGTTGCCCTTGCCCGTTGCACATGTGAGAATGTATTTTATGAAAAAACTGCCATCCAACCCGTTGAGACAAGAAGCATTACTGGGGCAATCAACTAACTCTTCGGGTGAAAATATTAAGTTAAATCTTACATCAGAATACAGTCCAGAGATACTGAAGAAAAAGAATAAAAATCTAGAAGAGTAAAATCTAATTACTTTACAATATTGTATTGGTTTCATTAGCCTCCAATTAAAATAAATAAAATTGTATTTTAAAAAATCTAGAAGATTAAAATCTAGAAGAAAATATAAGTAACCATAGGTCCTTAACCTTGACAAGAACATAGAACAGTTGAGTAAATTGTCCTATTACTTACATTTGCATTCTTATCTCAACCATAGAAAACATTTAGTGTGTGAAAGAGACACAGTGGCAAAAAGTTATCTGGAAATAACAGAGATCTTTCTAGGTGGTGGGATTATGGGTAGTTATTTTCTTTTTTATACTATATTTTCAAATCTTTCATACCAGTCAACGTATGTCATTCTACAACCAGATAAAAATAAACATTATTTCCATGTCTAAGGAAGTAGGTGATTCTGAATCTAAGGCTAAATGAAACACAAGTCTCCCCATTCGGTTTTTCTCTCCCCTCTGCCATCATGTACTCTCTCTCTGTTATTTGTCTGAGCCCCTGCCTTTACTTATGTTATGTTATGTTACATATTGGGTTGGCCAAAAAATTCGTTTGGGTTTTTCCATACAACGGTACAAAAAAGCTTGAACGAATTTTTTGGCCAACCCAATACATGGCATGTGGCCCCCACCTGCCTTCCCCACAGGAACATTCTGTGCGAGACCTGGTTGGCCCTGGCCCCTTCACCGTCTTGGCACCTTTATCTGCAGCCTTTGATGAGGAACCCCAGGTAAGCATGAAGCTAGAGGCAGGTAGGTAGAAGAGCTTTGGGACTGGAACACAGTCTTTGGGCATCACCCTGGAGCCAACACGAAAGACACTTCTAAACAGGAGATTTAGAATCAGCTGGAGGTGACCACCAATGAAAGGGGTTGCCTGTCAGTGTGGGAACCCCCATCGGGAGAAGCATTTAAGTGGATTTGGGGTCACCACTAGCAGAGACTTCTAGAGGACATCCCTAAATAGGGTAGGAAGTTGGGAAAGACCAACCATTCTTAAATAATTTAAACCCTGATAGACACCCCTCAAAAAAAAAAAAAAAGGAATGCTAGATTAATGGGATATAAATAGGTTCTTTTCTTGCAGAATTTATCAGAGCCTTTACTGTCTAACATTCACTTGGACTCTTCATGCTGGATTATCCATTAATACGTAATAATGTAGCAAGCATTTATTGAATGTTTCCAACCAGAGGGCTGCTAGCTCTGGCTGGAACCCTTGGATCTATTGCAGATTAAGGACTGGGACAAAGGGGGCCTGATGCCCCAGATTCTTCGGTATCACGTGATTGCCTGCCACCAGCTGCTTCTGGAAAACCTAAAATTGACCCCAAATGCTACTTCTCTCCAAGGGGAGTCACTTGTCATCTCCGTGTCTCAGGTAGGAGAAGCCACTTCAGGAAGGTGCTCATTTTCCTTGGGCCTTCTCTCTTTCCTCTTCCTTAGAGCAGTAAGAGTAATAATAATGATAACAACTAACGCACGTGGGAATGACTGCTCTATGCTGGCTACTATCCTAAGTGTCTGATGTGTGTGTGCTAAGTCACCTCAGTCATGTCTGACTCCTTGAGACACATGGACTGTAACCTGCCAGACTCCTCTGTCCATGTGATTTTCCAGGCAACAATACTGGAGTGGGTTGCCATGCCCTCCTCCAGGGGATCTTCCCACCGAAGAACCAAACCTGTGTCTCCTATGACTCCTGCATTGCAGGCAGATTCTTTATCCCGGAGCCACTGGGGATATGTACTAACTGATTTAATCCTCAGAACCCCATAATGTAGATATTATTATTTTCCTCAATTTAAAAATTAGGAAACTGAACTCAGGTTAAGTAGCTTTTCCAAGGTCACACAGCAAGTAAATATTAATATTAGAGCTGGAATTGAAACTCAGAGGCAAGGCAGCTTCAGGCGGTCAAGAGAACTGCTTTCAGCAGTAGCTGGGGAGGGATGAAAGCTTTTGTTCAAAGCCTTGACCATGCTGATGCCTTCCCTCACAACAAAAAGAAACACATGGTGACTGCGGAATTCATGACAAAGGGGAAAAGTATCTGGTGGAGTCAGAAGGAGGGTTGCTAGAGAAGACATCTGAAAGAGAAGCCGATTTTGATCAGCTTATTATTTCATATTGGAGAATTGCAGTGAAATAACTGTTTTGGTTAATTGTTCAGTCGCTGAGTTGTGTCTTACTCTTTGCAACCCCATGGACTGCAGCATGCCAGGCTTCCCTGTCCTTCACTATCTCCCAGAGTTTGCTCAGACTCATGTCCATTGAGTCGGTGATGCCATCCAACCATCTCATGCCCTGTCGCCCACTTCTCTTCCTGCCCTCCATCTTTCCCAGCATCAGGATCTTTTCCAATGAGTTGGCTCTTTGCATCAGGTAGCCAAAGTATTGGAGATTATTTGCTATTAACTTCTCCAGGTGAAAATTATATTTTTGACATATGCTTAAGTAATTTGGATCTTCAGATTTTGCTCACAGCTCTATTTGAACATTCACTTTCATGATGATTTAAAATGTTCACAGAATATTTTGGAAGAAGTATTTTGTGTCTATTTCTCTTTGTGCTCATTTCCTCTTTTTTCTTTTTTGGTTGATTTCAGGACATGGTATTGATAAATAATAAAGCCAAGATCATATCCAGTGATATCATCTGTACAAACGGAATCATCCACGTCATAGACAAACTGCTGTCTCCCCAAAACTTGCTTATCACCCCTAAAGATGCCTCTGGAATGATTCTGGTGGGTGAACTCATTGTCAGACTCTCAGAATGGAGTGACTTACAAGATGTAATTTATTATCTCAATTCTGCTTTTGAGGCATTGTTCAAGACAGTTAAATTTTGCTGCTTCAGTGTCAAGTTACTATTAAAAACCTCACTGGGGCTTCCCTGGCAGTTTAGTGGTTAAGACTCTGCACTTTCACAGCAGGAGATACTGGTTTCGATCCCTAGTCAGAGAAATAAGATCCCACAAGCCACATGTCATGCTACCCCCCAAAAAACAAAACCCCATTAATGACTGTTTTTGCATGCATGCTAAGTCGCTTCAGTCATATCCGACTCTTTGCAACGCTATGGACTGTAGCCCGCCAGGCTCCTCTGTCCATGGGATTCTCCAGGCAAGAATTCTGGAGTGGGTTGCCGTGCCCTCCTCCAGGGGATCTTCTCAAACCAGGAATCGAGCCTGAGTCTCTTACGTCTCCTGCATTGGCAGGCAGGTTCTTTACCAGTAGAGTCACCTGAGAAGCCCATAAGAAATACTATTCCTAGTAAGAAGTAAATAGTTGAAAGTCTCTTTTAAATAGTTGAATGGATTTTGTAAATTATTCTTTAGTTTCCATAGGGCAGGTTGTGCATAGATTTGGAAGATGGAGAAATTACATAGATGGATGATAACGATGATAAGAGAGATGATAGATGATCCACAGGTAGGTAGGCACGTAGGTAGATAGACAGATAGATGGACAGATACGATTAAAACTAAACCAGGAGTAAAACATCTTCTCAATGGGCAGAAAAGACACTTTCAACTTTTTTGTTACTTATTAGTGTTGGGTTCTTCATTGCAGACAGTGGAATCCACTGTATCTCATTTAAATAAAAAGGAGTTTCTAAAGATGTTAAGTATATCACCAAATCTCTTGGAAAGCAAGAGAGCCTAATTCAGACACTACACAGCTGAGGACAAAGCAGCCGGGGCACTTGTGAAGGGAGGACACCTGACTCCCCCACAGGGCTGTCCAGAACCAGCTCTGCCCGTGCCCTCTGTCTCCAGCCCCATCGCTAGGAGAGAAGAGTCTGCACATCAGATGCCTCCAGCCCTGTGACCATCAGAAGATCTAATATCCCAGCTAGCAGCCACCACCTCCTCATGTCGTGTCTTCTACCTATAAGTTTTGCACAAGCACTTCTGCTTGGGGAATGCCATATCACATGTGGGACTCCAGCTGCGGGGCAGTTTGGGAAAATGCAGTACTTAGCCATCCGGCCCCTGTGTTATGGAAAGGCAGGCATACAACCTACAGAGTCTCCTATGTTATCTTCCCCTCATTTTATTCAGTTGAGCTTTTGTTAAAGTGCTTGTGAACTGTACGAATAAAAGTTTCATTCCCATTCTTACTATCTTTGCAGCAAAATCTTACGACAGTGGCCATGAACCACGGCTACGGCAAATTTAGCAACTTGATTCAGGTAAAAGCCTAGGAGAAAAGTTGCCTCAGGGGATGTAAGCTACCTAAAGAGGTTTGGTTTGTGGAGAGTTTTTTGTTTGTTATGTAGTTTTTGTTTGCAGCACTAGCCAGCTGCTGTGGGGTTTTAAGGAAGTCTAATGTTCTGGAGAACAAAGTCATACTCTGCACTCCATCCCCCAAATGTTTCCTAGCTGAGTTAGAAGTTGAAGTATTTGAGGCTAGAGTGAGGGAAAGGAATTAGGATGTGCCCATTCCTAAAACAGGGGCTTCATGTCTGGAATGATCACCCCCTTCACTGAGATGGGGAAAGCTGAAAGGCAAAGATGGGAAATCTCTGCCCGTTAGACAGGCAGAAATTACATTTCAAACCACATTTTTCTGACTTCAGAGACAAGTCCCACGAATTGTGTAGAGAAACTTCTTGTTCAAAGATTTCAGAGAATAATCAGGAAGGAGCAGGTTCTTCCACGACCTCCTCCACCACCTACCCTAGCAGTCTCAGGAGGTCTCTAAGAACCCTGGGGTCCCCATAGCACAGACTGCAAACCTCTGTGCAGACCAGCAATTTCCAAAGGGGTCTGGGGCTCGGACTCTCTGGGGAGCTTTTTAGAAAAGGAGATTGGAAGGTGCTCATAATAAGAATCTCCAGTGGTGTTACAGACCAGTATCTTTGCCCACCCACCTACTCCCTAAACCTTCTAGTGCCCCCACCCCTGGGCGTCAGGTCTGCTTGAACACAAGCTTTTGTAGCAAGTTAAAAGTCTCTCTGGGTCTCAAAAAGAGGGAATAATAAAGCACTTCATAAGGTCATTGGGAAAACTACAAGAAAAAATGTATATGATGTACAAGAAAAAATGTAGAAGATTCTCAAAATGATCCTTTGCCAGTCACTTGGCAATTTCTTTTTTGAGTCTATGTGATCTAGAAATCCTCTAGATATATACAAGTATCTCAATATTGTATAGGTTTCACATTTTTAAAGGAAATATGGGGAAAGTGCTAAGTGGGTCTTCCAGAAATTAAAACGTTTGGACAAGAGTAGTGGCAAAAAAGAGTCTTGCTAAAGTGTGTTTCCCTATTAACAAAGCCCAGAATTGGCCTTTCTGTTTTACTTTCTAAGAAAATGAGAGTCAGAATGATGGGAGTGTGAAGAAAGCCTCCAGTTTCAGGCTGAATCTCACTTAAACTAGCCTAAGGCCTGAGAAGCCCCATGCCGGGCACAGAGAGGGCCCCAGGCTGGCTTTTGCCCTGGCCCTTGGGTTCCAGAGCTAGTGCTTCTTGGCTGGGCTTTGGGGCGCACCTGACCAACTCCTTGTGTTTCAGGACTCCGGCTTGCTGAGCGTCATCACAGACCCCATCCACACCCCAGTCACACTTTTCTGGCCCAGCGACCAAGCCCTCCAAGCCCTGCCCCGTGAACAACAGGATTTCCTGTTCAACCAAGACAACAAGGACAAGCTGAAGGAGTACTTGAAGTTCCACGTGATCCGAGATGCCAAGGTATTCTGTTTTCACACAGACAGGAATGGCAAGTTTGCCCTCGAGGTGATCAAATCCAGGAACTGTCTTTACCTCTCAGTCTCCATGGTGTTGGGAGGTCTGAGCATCCCCTGCCCCTGCTGTGTCCTCCTCTGACTGGCTGTGGGGAACTGACCACAAGAGTATAGCTCATCTGGTTCTGTTTCTCCCCCGCCATTGTTTTATTTCCCCTAACTTGAACCAATACTCAAAAGCATCCTTCCCCCCTTCTACTGCAGACCAGCTCCCTCCCTTCCCTAGTTCACAAGGCAAAGTGTCTCTTGATGACAATTCCCAAGTTTCTCCCAGATGGACTCTTTCTCCCCCAATTCCAGAGTTTCTAGGCAAAGGACGGATTCATCCAGCTGTGACCAGTTGTTGGCTCGTGTACTGATCTACTGTGATTAGGGAAGCAGGATCTTGTAGGAACATGGCAGCTCTTGCTAAGACCCTGTCCCTCTGAATCCTTCTCCAGGACCCTGTTTCCCCCCAGGAGTGAGACATCTAATCCAAGAGGGCCTACTGTCCTCACTTTGGTTAATTTGTAGGTCCTGTGTTAGTTTTCTAGGCTGCCATAACCAATGACCACAAACTGGGTGACCTGAAACAATAGAAATAAATCCCCTCAGAGTTCTGGGGACTAGAAGTCTGAGATCAAGGTGTTGACAAGGTTGTTTCTGCTGGAACTCCTGAGGGAGAGGCTGTTCCCTGCTTTCTTCCTGGCTTCTGGTGGTGTCCAGACATTCTCGGCATCCCAGGCTTGTAGCTACATCCCTCCAGTCTCTGCATCTGTTGTCACATGGCTGGCTGTCCTCTCCCTGTGTATTTCTATGTCTTCACATGGCATTCTCCTCTTCTCTCTTCTTCTTAAGATGACACCAATTTCTTTGGATTAAGGGTCCACTCACTTCCCTGGTGGCTCAGACATTAAAGAATCTGCCTGTAATGCAGGAGATCTGGATTCGATCCCTGGATCAGGAAGATCCCCTGGAGAAGGGAATGGCTACCCACTCCAGTATTCTTGCCTGGAGAATTCCAGGGACATAGAAGCCCAGCAGTCTGTGGGGCCACAGAGAGTCGGACATGACTGAGTGACTAACACTCTCACTAATCTAATGTGACGTCATCTCAACCAATTACATCTGCAATGATCTCATTTCCAAGAAAGATCACATTTTGAGGTAATGGGGACCTAGACTTCAGTGAAACTTTTGACGGGTCACAATTCAACCCATCACAGTGCCCTAATGCAATTTCCCTAACCCTGGTCTGCCGCAGGCTTCATGCAGCAACACAGCATCTTCCAAGGACTCCTGAACACAGAAGGGGAAGGAAGTGAAAGGTTGTTGTTGAATCACGCGAATACACGGGGATTCTTGGCCCCCGGAGGAGAAGAATTCAATCAGGGGCCAGAGACGAGGCTTGATCGCTCAGAGCTTTTGTGTAATAAAGTTTTATTAAAGTATAAAGAAGATAGAGAAAGCTTCTGACATAGGCATCAGAAGGGGGCAGAAAGAGTACCCCCCTGCTAGTCTTCAGCTGGATGTTATATAGTCACTAGCAGTCTGTTAATGAAAGAAAGGAATGTCTTATAATTCAGAATAGCACCAGGCCCCTCGCCCATAAGATGCATTTTGGGATAATCTTGGCACCAAATGGTTTATCTTGGGCCATAAAATAATTACTTGAATCTTAAAGAAGGGCAGACCACCATACAAATAGTTTCATTTACATAGATTAGGGGAACAATATCTGAGTATAACATACTGGTTTGTCAAGTAGGTTTTGGGCCAAGAGGCGGAACCGACTTGGAGACAGAGTTTGGGGTAAAGGCGTGGTACATTAGCATAGCTTAAGACAAACATTTCCATAAGAAAAAGGCATTGGTTATCTCTAGGCTCAAGAATAGCTAACTTCAGGCGAAACCAGGTGTCATTATGGCAACACAGTATTTTAAGAGAAACTTCTCTTTAAATTTGTATAGAGAAGGAAAAAAATATTGCTAGTTTGTTTCCTCCTGCCTCTTAAGAGAGATAAAAATGTCTGACGCTTGCAGGCTATTTCCTCCATTTGGAGACCCCTGGCCTTCCTGCCTGTTACCCTCTCAGAAGGGTGACTGAAACAAGCCGGAGGAGACTTTCCTACAGAAAAAAAGTCCAACTTCTTAGAGCATCCATACTTATTCTTCCTTTTGATTCTATCTACTGTCATTTTGAAGCTGGAATTTAGAACTCAGAAAAAAACTTGTATCTAAATTTGGTTTGTTAGCAAAGCTCCTTCTTCAACCCAGATTCAGGGTATTAATGTGATACCATCACTCCTACAGGTCTTGGCAGTGGATCTCCCCAGATCTGCTCCCTGGAAGACCCTGCAAGGTTCTGAGCTGAGTGTGAAGTGTGGAGCTGGCAGTGACATCGTGAGTATTATCACCCAGAGCAGGGGCAGGGGCAGAGAATGCATGCCCCAACCATTGCCACTTCCAGGAGATGTTTCATTTTTTTCCCACATTGGCAGCAAGTTCTTTCTCTCACTGCTTTTATGACTGTATCCCCTGAATAAGTGAATATGAAAACCCTGATAAATCCTGGCCAGCCCAAGCCCTCACCGGGTGTCAGGGAGCCCCCCTTACACTTGTAGAAAGTAGCTTCTGGTTGATTTTTCAGAAGATTTATTTTCCGGTGTGAGACACTTCCCTGAAACAAGAAAGAACACTGTCATTCCTTTCCCTTCCTTCCTGGCCCCTCTGCAGCCTCCCCTCCAGCCCTCTCTTGGCAGTCAGAACCAGCTCTGGGCTATATCTACCTAGATCAGCAAACAGAGAGAAATTTTGCAATTTTCACCTTCTTTGGCTAGTTCCCAACAATATTACCTTCCTGTAATTCCACATGATAAGTAGATTTGGTGGGATAATAGTAGCTACATTCTGTATCTTATATTTAATGGGAAATGACAGTGGCTTAAATATATAAGGGTTTAGCTCTCTTTAAAAAAAAAAAAAAAAAAACTGCAAGTAGCCAATCCAGAGCTAGCATGATAGCTCACGGAGGGAGCTCCTTCTGTCTTTCTGCTCTGTAGCATGCATTTCTAGCCTCAGGTCACCTCCAGGCCCAACATGACTGCTGGAGGTCCAGCTATCACTTTTACTTTCTAGGCAGGAGAAAGTGAAAAAGTGATTTACCTCCAAACTGAGTCGGTTACCTTCAAGTAGCCTTCAGAGAAGTCTCAGACAACATTTTGTTTACATCTTCTGACAAGCAAGAATCCCTCTTGATGATTGGATTGGAATGGCATTAAATTTGTTCCTGAATCCAAAGAGTGTTAACATCTTTACATCCCAATTTCTGGAAAGTTATCCCAATGTACTTATACTCTTGAGATCAGCTACACTATCTCCATAGAAATGGACACTTATCAAAAGAAGAATGTCAACTGTTCATCCTGAGTGCTCGGAGAAGGCGATGGCACCCCACTCCAGTACTCTTGCCTGGGAAAAATCCCATGGACAGAGGAGCCTGGTAGGCTCCTCTGTCCATGGGGTCGCTACGAGTTGGACACAACTGAGCGACTTCACTTTCACTTTTCACTTTCATGCACTGGAGAAGGAAATGGCACCCCACTCCAGTGTTCTTGCCTGGAGAATCCCAGGGACGGGGGAGCCTGGTGGCTGCTGTCTGTGGAGTCACACAGAGTCGGACACGACTGAAGTGACTTAGCAGCAGCATTCTGAGGGCTACTAAGGCTTTCAGAGCACTTTGTATTCAGAGTACCATTTAGTTAAACTTCATATGCAATGTAATCATTAATCCTATCCACCTGGTGAAAACAATTAAACCTCAGTGAAGTTTAGGGACTGGCTCATATAGTGCAAGAGTGAAAGTGCGGGGATTCACAGTTTTCTGGTGTTCTTTCCGCTGAATCACACTGTGTGGATCTTGTCAAACACTATTGAGCTGTCTTTTTCTTTGCATAGAACTTTCTAAAAGCATTTTGCTTCCTGTGTCGGGGAGGGTGGGGAATATATCCTTCAATTTACTAGCTGTGTGGACTTTAGGAAGGGATGCTCAAGGATTGTTGCAAGAATTAAACAGAACAATGTATCTAGAGCATGATTTGGACAATGTCTTGTTGTTCAGTCAGTAAGTTGTGTGACTCTTTGAGATCCCATGGACTGCAGCACGCTTGGCTCCTCTATCCTTCACTATTTCCCAGAATTTGCTCAAACTCGTGTTCATTGTGTCAATTATGCCATCCAACCATCTCATCCTCTGTTGCCCGCTTCTCGTGCCCTCAATCTTTCCCAGCATCAGGGTATTTCCAATGAGTTGGCTCTTTGCATCAGGTGGCCAAAATATTAGAGCTTCAGCTTCAGCATCAGTCCTTCTAATGAATGTTCAGGGTTGATTTCCTTTAGGATTGACTGGTTTGATCCCCTTGCAGTCCAAGGGACTCTTAAGAATCTTCTCAGCACTACAATTCAAAAGCATAAATGCCTACTGCATGTGAAAAATAAGTTGCTGTCATTATAAGGTTAAAGCCCGTCACTGTATATTTTGGAAAGGAAGTGGTACTGGAGCTTTACTAGGTGCTGGCACTAAATAAGAAAACTGGGTAACTGCCCGTGAAGTGGCCGTGTCAACCAAGTTTGTCCTGAGCCAGGGTCAGGCCACATCTGCTCCACCTTGTCACCCCCACCACTACCATCTCTACTTTGATGGAGCAGTATTGCCGAGTGGCCAGGAGTGGGGGGCTGAGGCTGCCAGCCTGGGCGTGAAAACCCACACCACCACTTACTGATCGTGTGACCTTGGTGAGTTACCTAACCACTCACTGCCTCAGTTTCCTCATCTGTAAATGGGAATACCAGCAATAGTAGCCACATCATAGGGTGGCTGGGAGGATTGAAGGAACTGCATAGGTAAAGCACAAAGAACAGTACTTGGATATAATACATTCTAAGCAAGTGACGTAGACGTTGATATCAATACATATCAGTTCTTTCTGACTCTGGTAGGTTCTGGCCACATTTCATGGCCTGAGAAGAGGAGAAGTCTGAGGATCACTGACTGTTCACCCTCTCTCTCTCCCTGTCTCGCAGGGCGACCTCTTCCTGAACAGCCAAACGTGCAGAATTGTGCAGCGGGAGCTCTTATTTGACTTGGGTGTGGCCTACGGTATCGACTGTCTACTGATTGACCCCACCCTGGGGGGCCGTTGCGACACTTTTACCACTTTCGATGTCTCGGTCAGTCCTGAAAACACTACTGTAGAAAGAGACCCTTGGGCCAACAAACAGCCCTTGTGACCTGGCGTGGACCCTGCTGTGAAGACTCAGAGGGCTGGTCCCCAGCGAACATGGGAACCAGGGGATCAGGAGGCCACAGGACAGGGCTTTTCAGATTCACCATCAACAAGCATCTACTCAGTCCCGTACAGGCCTTGCCTATTCTCATTTATCCACCCACCCGTTCATCCCCTCACCATTAAGTGAGCAGCTGTTGGGGACCAGCAGTATGCCCTGTTCTGCCAATCATTTTCAAACCCACCCATCCACTCAGTCATTCACTTATCCATTCAACAAGCAGTTTTTGAGCCTCTGCCAGAATAAACCAGGTGAAACTGCCATGTTTGACAGAGTATGGCTACCAAAATGACCGTGGCATATGGTTCTAATATCTAATGTATGCGGCCCATACTTCCGTTCGCTTGCTCAGGCACTAACACTGGTTGAGCCTCTGTCCTGGGCCCTGAACTGTGTGAGGCGCGTGTGCATTTCACACGCGTTCATCCATGCAGTACCATTTATTGAGTGTGACCCTTGAGCCTACTATTTGGCTCAATGCCCATCTTACCCCTATGCAATGATAGAAGTAGTGATCATCAACTCCATTATGTCAATTTGGAAATTGAGTCTCAAAGAGATGAAGTGACTTAAATGGCAAAGTCTGTGACCAGTTGATTTCTATACCAGGTGACTTATAGGCATTCAATAAATACCTAAATTACTAGAATACCAACCAGCCAAAGTAAGAGATGAAAAAACAGTTGTTAACTTCTTAACTTCCAAAGTATATATACACACTTTTTTTTTCAGTTAATCATTTTTCTTCACAAATCCCCTGAAAATCAATAGCAAGAATTAGTATCCCTATTTTATATATTAGAAGACTAAGGATCAAAGAACGTGATTCGCAAAAATTTCACAGCTCATCTATAAGGGAACTGATACTTGTATCCACATTTCCCATGGCTGCTGTGCCATGTGCCATGTGACCCTGCCCTGTTGCCCCTTCATCTAATAGGGAACTTATCACCTCAAAGAGTTAAACCAAGGAGCTGAGATCCAAGACAGACCTTCAGAATTCTCTATGGCAAAATTGCAGTGCATTTGTTTTTATATTCTTAATCATAGCTTGAATCTTAATCAAGATTAAGTTCTTAGTCAAATAATCTTAGCATTAACCAGGGGCATTTGCTTTGTTTCCTGATATTCTGGATTTTTAAGTGTTTCTTTTCTTGCATACTAGGGGAATTGTGGAAACTGTATCTTTACTCCCAGTTGCCCCAAGTGGACTAAACCAAAGGTAACTATGAACACGGTGATAATGTTTGGAGAGTGATAGTTTTGTTTCTTTATTAGACCCCAGTTTCCTTATAGGTATGGGTGTGTGTGCATCTGTGTGCATCTGTGGGTGTGTTATAACTGCATGTAACTAATTCATGTCTTTCTTTCAACAATTAGGCCACTGGGATGAGAGATGAACATTCTTAGCCCAGGGAAACTGTCAGCCCACTTTTAAAATCTAGAAGAGTCATGAGATTAAAGACCTAGAAGGGGTTACAAAAACAATGCTAATTATAAAAATAATAGTTGCCTTTAGTTGGTTGCTGCTTATGTCCCTGGCTCTGTGTTGGACTCTTTATTTTGACATTATCCCCTATTCCCATTATAATACAGGAAAATATATTACTACAATTTATGACAAATGAGTCTCAGAGAGGGTAAGCAATCAGCCCAAGACCACACAGCTATAAGGAACAAAGCTAGGATTAGAGCCTAAAATACAATGTAAGAGTAATGGTTAAGACAATGAAATTCGGAGTCCACAATTATGGGGACAAATTCCAGTGGGTGATCTTTGACAAGTCACTTAATCTATATGCCTTTGCCCCTGCACATGGAGCTAATAATAATTCTGTGTGTGATTATTAGGAAAGTAAGTTTTCTAATGTGGGTACAGAGCCTGGCACATAGTAAGTACTAAATATTGGTTTAAGCACTTACTCCAAAGTCAAGCTCTTTCTACCCTACTAGTAACCCCTCTAACAGAAACACCCCTACAAAAATGAACTGTAACCCCATACCCTCTCTACTGATGATCTTGGGGGCTTGCCAGACCTCTCTCCTGATAGAAATCTACCTCTTCCCCACTTCCTCCCCAGGTAAACTCATCTTTTGCAAACAGCTCTAAAGGCCCCCAAGTCCTTCTTCTTAAAATGGGGCAAAATCTTTTTTCCGTGGACTCCACCTCTGTCCCCTCCCCCATTCATTTGCCTCTCTATGCCCCTGAGAAAAGAATTCCCTGCACAGGGCTCATGGCCATTTGAGGCCTATTTTCCACTTGGGCAGTACCTAGGATCCTCCACTGGGGGAAGACTAGAGCCCAAGAGCCCAAGTACAGGGATGGAAGGTGGAGGGATGGTTGGATCTCTTCCTTTAGGGCCAGAAGCAGAAGTGTCTGTATGACTTGCCCTTCAAGAGGAACCTGGAAGGCTGCAGACAACTTTGCACTCTGGTGATACAGCTCCCCAAGTGCTGCAAGGGCTACTTCTGGCCAGACTGTCAGGGTAAGAGTGCCTCTTATTATCTTGTGATTCTGAAGTGATTGCACAATCACTATGGAGCATTTGAAAGTACCAGAAGTATAAAGTGGAAGGTGGGGATGGGAAAGCAAGGGAGTATATTGTTCTTAATGATTCTACTAAGAAAAGATCCAAAAGCAATTATTCTAAAGAGTTGTGTAGCTTTCCTTCTCCATTTTTTTTTTTCTTATCATATTTGGTTTTTACAGAGTTGAGATTCTGCTGTACAAAGGTTGTAAATCATGTGTTTTCTGCTTAATGTTATAGAATAAGACATTTCCCATGGTGCTTGAAACCCTATATTTTATTTTTGAAATGATACTGATTCCAGTCTATGATACTGATAAGCACACTAGTTTAAATGCATCTAAGGACATCCAGCTCAGCAGGGTGCTATATCAATGTGGTATGTGTGGGCCACTACTTCCTGAAAACTCCCCTGTTATAAGATGTATAACATCACCCTTCCTCCCTAACCTCGCCCTTTCAGGAAAGGGCTCCTGAAACCCCTGGGTCTAGATACAACTTCTAGCTAATAATGCAGCAGCAACAGCATAACAAATGCCATAGAACTTCCTGTCCACCATGCACTGTTTTAAATGAACACATTTATTGAGTGCTACTTCCCATACAGGGCTTCCCTGGTGGCTCAGTGGTAAAGAATCTTCCTGCCAGTGGAGGAGACACAGGTTCGATCCCTGGGTCAGGACGATCCCCTGGAGAAGGAAATGGCAATCCACTCCAGTATTCTTGCCTGTGAAATCCCATGGATAGAGAAGCCTGGCAGGCTATAGTCTAGTCAGTCGACTTAAAGACCAAAGAACAAAACAATTTCCCATATATGGCAATACATCTGAACCTCTCAACAAACCCTAAGAAGCAGCTTCCATTGTCACCCCCATTTTACAGATGAGAAAATGGAGGTACACATTGAATAAGAAGCAAGTCCAAGTTCCCCCATTGTGTCTCCAGGAGCCATGATTTTAGGTACAATGGGCTTTCCTGGTGTCTCAGTGGTAAATAATCCATCTGTTATACAGGAGACATAAGAGTTCAGTTCAGTTCAGTCACTCAGTCATGTCCGACTCTTTGCGACCCCATGGACTGCAGCATGCCAGGCCTGCCTGTCCATCACCAACTCCCAGAGTTTATTCAAACTCATGTCCATTGAGTCCGTGATGCCATCCAGCCATCTTATCCTCTGTCGTCCCCTTCTCCTCCTGCTTTCAGTCTTTCCCAGCATCAGGGTCTTTCCCAATGAGTCAGTTCTTCACATCAGGTGGCCAAAGTATTGGAGTTTACGCTTCAACATCAGTCCTTCCAATGAATATTCAGGACTGATTTCCTTTAGGATGGACTGGTTGGATCTCCTTGCTGTCCAAGGGACTCTCAAGAGTCTTCTCCAACACCACAGTTCAAAAACATCCATTCTTCAGCACTCAACTTTCTTTATAGTCCAACTCTCACATCCATACATGACTACTGGAAAAACCATAGCTTTGACTAGATGGAACTTTGTTGGTAAAGTAATGTCTCTGCTTTTAATATGCTGTCTAGGTTGGTCATAATTTTTCTTCCAAGTAGCAAGTGTCTTTTAATTTCATGGCTGCAGTCACTAACTGCACTGGTTTTGGAGCCCCAAAAAATAAAGTCTCTCACTGTTTCCACTGTTTCCCCATCTGTTTGCCATGAAGTGATGGGACCAGATGCCATGATCTTTGTTTTCTGAATGTTGAGTTTTAAGCCAACTTTTTAACTCTCATCTTTCACTTTCATCAAGAAACTCTTAAGTTCTTCACTTTCTGCCATAAGGGTGGTGTCATCTGCGTATCTGAGGTTATTGATATTTCTCCCGGCAATCTTGATTCTAGCTTGTGCTTCATCCAGCCCAGGTTTCTCATGATGTACTCTGCATATAAGTTAAATAAGC
Organism: Bubalus kerabau; assembly: GCF_029407905.1. Classification (NCBI taxonomy): domain Eukaryota; kingdom Metazoa; phylum Chordata; class Mammalia; order Artiodactyla; family Bovidae; genus Bubalus; species Bubalus kerabau. The sequence goes on along the minus strand of NC_073624.1, from coordinate 54,732,655 downwards.
AGGGTGACAATATACAGCTTTGACATGCTCTTTCCCTATTTGGAACCAGTCTGTTTTTCCATGTCCAGTTCTAACTGTTGCTTCCTGACCTGCATACAGACATAAAAGATATGGGCTCAATCCCTGGATGGGGGAAGATCCCTGGGAGAAGGAGATGGCAATCCACTCCAGTATTCTTGCCTGGGAAATCCCATGAACAGAGGAGCCTGGCAGGCTACAGTACATGGGGTTGCAAAGAGTTGAACTCGACTTAGTAAATCACCACCGTACTTTATTTATCATGATCCAGTTGAGAAAATTTCGGGCTGAGAGTCTACACAATTACTCAACCTTCAGTCCATTCTCCATCACTAAAGCATAGACTGTTCACCAAAGTCGGTGGCATCCCATACGTTTGTTCAGTGCTTTATATTTTCAAATGCTGCTGGTTACAGTATCTCATTTGATCCTCATAGTCACAACATGGAATAGGGCAAGTGGGCATCATCATCACCATCTTAACATCATCATCATCTTAACTCTAGAGTTAAGAAAACTCTGAAGCTCAGAGCAAGTTCATTATTCAGCCCAGACCAGCAAACCCAGGTCCACGTGTGTGCTCAGTCACTTCGAATGTGTCCGACTCTTTGCAACCCCATGGACTGTGTAGCACACCAGGCTCCCCTGTCCTGGAGATTCTCCAGGCAAGAATACTGAAATGCATTGCCATTTCCTCCTCCAGGGGATTGTCCTGACCCAGGGATCAAACCCATGTCTCTGATGTCTCCTGCATTGGCAGGCGGTTTCTTTGCCAAATCCAGGTCTCCTGACCCCCAAATACAGCACACAGTTCAATACATCACCCTTCCAGTCCTATCAGATACATTTAAACTATCAGCCAGTGGCTTACCCTAAACATCCAGTGACACTATATGGATGTGTCCCCAGGAAAACAGACCTCCTAGACTAATGGAGGACAGAACCCACAGCTGAGGTCAGGTTAGCAGCACATTTACAAAGGCACTGAGCTGCTCTGGGCCTGGGGAGACTGTTCAGTCACCGCTGTTTCATCTCTTCCAGCCTGCCCTGGAGGCCCGGATACCCCGTGTAATAACCGGGGTATCTGCCTGGATCCGTACTCGCCCAGCAGACAGTGTCAATGCAACAGCGGCTTCAACGGGACAGCATGTGAGCTGTGCTGGCCGGGGAGATTCGGGCCTGACTGTCAGCGTACGTGGCATCCCCTCCACTGAGTTTTCGCCTGTCATCAGCTGGGCGTGCATCCTTCCCTGATGCATACCATCCACCTGAGCTAGAAGCATCCATCCTCTTTTTCCCACCCTCCCATTTGCCTGCTCTTTTTCCTCCTTGGATATTTTCCTAATTTCCATCCACTGAAAGAGCCTCATCCATAAAATTGAAATTCACATCCCCAGCAGCCACCCAGGCAAGCTGTAGCCAACCAATGCTCATTCAGTCATTCGACTACCATGTATATGCTGAGTCTTTACTAATAGCAATAGCTCACGTGTATGGAGTACCTGCCATGTGCCAGGCAGGTATGTTGTAGCATCTCATCCTCACAAGCCTTCGAAGTTGGAGCCATTATTATCTCTCCTTAGCAGATGGAGAAGCTGAGGCACAAAGAGCCTAAGTGACTTGATCAAAAGCCAGGAATAGTTCTAAATTGTAGGGGTACGGCGTATGAGAAGGGGATAGAATCTCAGCTTTCAAGGAGTTACACTCAAAGGGAAGAAACGAAAATAACAGAAACAAAAATAGACATAAAGGTACAAAGAGAAAGAAGCAGGTGAAGGGGATCAAGAAAGAAAGGAAATACTACTCCAGAAAACATCTCACAAAATATTTGAGTAGAGGCCTAGCAGAGATGAGGGGGCCAGGTGTGGAGATATGAATAATAGCTCTGTCCAGTCAAATTTCAGTGATGCTGGAAATGCCACCTAACTGCCATGAGGAAGCCACTAGCCATGTGTGGATATGGAACACACAGAATCTGTGACTGAGGGACTGATTTTTGTTAATTTTAATTAGTTTATATTTAAGTAGCCACGTGTGATGACTGGCTGCCCTGTGGGACAGTGCAGACTAAAGGAATGACTTTGTGGGAAGAGAGGCAAGTGCAAAGGCCCTGAGGTAGGACAAGTTTCGGCATGCAAGGCCCAGCCAAGCGGCCGAGGTAGCTGAGCAGAGTGGGCAAAGAAGAGAGAGAGAACACAGAGATGGGCTCAGAAGGTTGCCAGGGGCCAGATAATATGGGGGCTGCTTGGCCAGAGACAGGTCTTCAGCATCTCATCTAAGTGCGGTGGCGGCCAGTGAAGGATTGTGAAAGGGCCACCCCAGCTGCCCTGTGCAGAGAGTACCATGGGTAAGCAGGAGCAAAAAAAGGGCCAGCTTTGGGGACGCTAATGCCCCAATCCAGGTGAGAGATGGCAGTGCCTTGGGCTAAGGTGTTGGTGCTGGAGGTGGTCAGAAGCAGAAGGAATGTTTCTTGAAGCTTTGACTTTTAAATGGATTTCTGTTAGGAGGCCCAGATAAGGTTCCCTTCCCTTTCTGTTCTATTTCATACCCCATGACACCCTCTACTTCTGTAATTTACAACACTCAGCGTATTTATCATTACATGTTCAATAGCCCATTACCCCTAGACTGTAAGCTCCCTGAGAATAGGGACCTTATGTTTTATGTTTTCCGCTGTACCCTCATTGCCTGGTAGCCTGTGCCTCATGGTAGCCACTGAGTAAGTTTATTTTTTGTAAGTTTGAATGAATGAATGTGAATAAGCACGGGGCCTCCCACTCTGACCACACAGCCAGAACATGGCCAGTGAGCTGGCAGATTGGACTTCAATCCCGGATCCCTGCTGACTGACCACATTCCAACTTGCTCTACAGCTTGTGGCTGCTCGGACCATGGACAGTGCGATGACGGGATCACAGGCTCCGGAGAGTGCATCTGTGAGACAGGGTGGACGGGCCGCTTCTGTGACACCCAGACAGGTCTGTTCTGAGGGTGATCGGCTGCCAGCAGCCCCTCGCTGCAGCAGACCTTGCCAAGAGCAGCCGACTGAGGGTGGGGGTCTGAGCGACATCTGAAAAAAACAGCTGAGCAGGGGTTCACTTATCCATGAGGAAAGATGGCTATGCGGCCCCGGGGTCAGGAGGTCTGGGTACCCGGAGGAAACGAGATGAAAAGGTTGAACTCAAACCCAGGAAACCAGCCTGCAGTCCTGTCAGTCATGGAAGGACCCACCTCAAGCAAAGGACTGTTGGGAAGGAATGGTCCCTCAGGATCACTGCCCAGGTCTGGTTGTGTGTGGACGCAGAGTTGGAGGGTTTCGTGGAAAATACAGTATTCCGTGGAGGCCAGGATCTGACCCTGAACTCTGCTACGTACTAGACAAATGGCCTCAGCAAAGCCACCCTCTCGGAATCTTGATATACTCGTCCGTAAACAGAGAGCCTCTTGCACAGCTTGTAGGGAAGGATGGTTGTGAGGGTCAGGGTCATGGGTTTGGAGCACCAGTGCATGTGGGCACTCAGGAACACTAGCTGCCAGTATCATCATCAGTTACCATCATCTTTGTCATGACCTCGATCCTTACTGAGCTGTCAGTTTTCTGAGTTCTCCCTTGCACCCTGAGCCCTATGTTCCAGTAAAAAGGTCTAAGGTGTGAAGGTTGATGATCAAGTTGTCACTTCATCGTCCCTGGGGGCAGAAGGGTGTAACCGAGCTCTTCTTTTAAGTAACAGCAACCCAAAGTGCCAGAATCCTGGCAGTCCTCATAACTTCAGTCCCTCCCCCTCCCCCTCCCCCTCCTTCCCTCCCTGTTTCTCCCCCTCCCCCTTCTTCCTCCGCTCTCCTCCCCCTCCTTCTCTCCTAAGCATCCCATGGCTTCATGCTGCCTCTGGATACTGCAGCCCCAGATTAGTGGTACCTAAGAAGGCCCTTTAAATTCCACATGTTCAAGCTGGATTTAAAAGGCAGAGGAACCAGAGTTAGAATTGCCAACATCCATTGGAGCATAGAAAAATAAGAGAATTCCAGAAAAATATCTACTTCTGCTTCATTGACTACACTAATGCCTTTGACTGTGTGGATCACAACAAACTGGAAATTTCTTAAAGAGATAGGAATACCAGACCATCTTACCTGCCTCCTGAGAAATCTGTATGCAGGTCAGGAAGCAACAGTTAGAATCAGACATGAAACAATGGACTGGTTCCCAAATCGGGAAAGGAGTAAGTCAAGGCTGTATACTGTCACCCTGCTTATTTAACTTCTATACAGAGTATATCAGGCAAAATGCTGGGCTGAATGAAGCACAAGCGGGAATCAAGATTGCCGGGAGAAATATCAATAACCTCAGATACACAGATGATACACCCTTATGGCAGAAAGCAAAGAAGAACTAAAGAGCCTCTTGATGGAGGTGAAAGAAGAGAGTGATGAAGTTGGCTTAAAACTCAACATTCAAAAGATGAAGATCATGGCATCCAGTCCCATCACTTCATGGCAAAGAGATGGGGAAACAATGGAAACAGTGAGAGACTTTATTTTCTTGGGCTCCAAAATCACTGCAGATGGTGACTGCAGCCATGAAATTAAAAGACGCTTGCTCCTTGGAAGAAAAGCTATGACCAACTTAGCATGTTAAAAAGCAGAGACATTACTTTGCCAACAAAGGTCTGTATTGTCAAAGAGTGGTTTTTCCAGTAGTCATGTATGGATGTGAGAGTTGGGCCATAAAGAAGGCTGAATGCCAAAGAATTGATGCTTTTGAGCTGTGGTGTTGGAGAAGACTCTTGAGAGCCCCTTGGACTGCAAGGAGACCAAACCAGTCAGTCTTAAAGGAAATCAGTCCTGAATATTCATTGGAAGGACTGAGCTGGAGCTGAAGCTCTAATACTTTGGCCACCTGATATGAAGAGCTGACTCACTGGAAAAGACACTGATGCTGGGAAATACTGAAGGCAAGAGGAAAAGGCGGTGACAGAGGATGAAATGGTTGACTAGCATCACCCACTCAATAGATATGTGTTTAAGGAAACCCCAGGAGATAGTGAAGGACATGGAAGCCTGGCTTGCTGCAGTCCATGACATCACAAAGAGCTGGAGACAACAATGAAGAAGACCCTGGAATTTCTGTTCCAATTTAACCATCTCTTCTGGAACCCCATGTTCTCAGGGCCAAAGAGCTAGTCTGCAAAATTCATCCTTCATGTCAGACTTTGAGGTATAAAGTTTTCATCGGTTTCCCCTAAAGTTAACATCTTTGCATTTTGATCTGGATAACATGGCAGAAATAAAGTCTTAATACAAAAGAATAATTCTGGAATCTCAGAATCCCAGGCTGGGAGGGACCTTAGTAAATCACCCCATTACGACCCATCTTGCAGCTGTAAGGGGGCACTTTAGAAACACAGGGGCAGCCAGATGGTGTCTCGGAAGATGCCTTAGCTGGATCCCAACGCTTCACATCACAGTGGGAGATGAATTATGACTTCCTTCTTTGCAGCTTTGCCTCCCGTGTGCACGCCTCCTTGTTCTGCTCATGCCACCTGTAAGAACAACAACACATGCGAATGTAACCTGAACTATGAAGGAGACGGAATAACGTGCACAGGTAAGTCCCATCTGTGCACGGGTGGACCAGCAGCGGGGTGCAGGGGCGGAGTGGAACTCAGTCAGGGGACCTGGGCTCCGTCCCAGCCCTTCTGCTTCCTGCTTGGGCCGCTAGCAACACCCACCCTTTCTGTGATGGGTTTGCTCATGCCTAACCTGCCCACTTCCCAGGCCATGACTTTGAACTTGCTTTGCAAACTGCAAGCACTTTGTGTTACGGTGTTTTTGTAACTTTACAAATAATCCAGTCTTACTTTATTGAGAAAATATTCTATGGTATCTTAAGACAGTGCTTCCCTCATATACAACTTAGCAACTAAACAGCAATTTTAAAACAAGAGTGAAACCTACACTTACTCTCACCACTCAGTGAGAATCACTTTGAACACAGCTATCTATGTCTCTGTCCCTAGTAGTTAGCATATGGGTTCAGCCACACAGAGATCCAAATAAACAGTGGCATAAACAAAGCAGATGTTTAGATATTTATTTTTATCTTGTTTAGTACTTTGGATGGAGGTACCCAGAGCTAACATAGGGTTTCTCTGTGAAAGTCTGGGGCCCAGACTCCTTCTGTCTTGTTGCTCTGCCATTGTTCACTCACCTGGCCTGAGATGGCCATGACCAAAAGCACATCCCAGGAAGCAGAAGGAAAGAAGGTCAGGGCAGGGGGAGGCAAACCTCTTTCCCTTTAAGGACATACCTAGAGGTTCCCATGTGGCGTGGCGCTAGTGGTAAAGAACCCACCTGCCAATGCAGAAGACACGGTTCAGTCCCTGGGTCAGGAAGATCCCCTGGAGGAGGAAATGGCAACCCACTCCAGTATTCTTGCCTGGAGAATCTCATGGACAGGGGAGCCTGGTGGGTTATAGTCCATGGGGTCACAAAGAGTCAGACACGGCTGAAGCAACTTAGCACACACAGAAGTTGTTAAACTCCTGTCTGCTCCATCACATTGTCTAGAACCTCATTCTCTGTCACACCTGGGACAAAGGAACCTGAGAAATGGAGTCTTTGGTTGGCCAACCATGAGCTAAGCTATAAATCTCAGAAAAAGGAGACAGGAGATATTAGGGGAAAACTTGCAGTCTCAGACACATGTACCTTCTGTTTTCATGAATATTCATGAAAACATGACTGTCCCTATTCATTATAGGGACAGATACTTTCTTTACAGAACTGAGATCTTGCTATCCCCGCTACTTTATAATCTGCCACAAGGCAGTCCAGAATTGGCTCAGCATCCTCAGTGGCAGCAAAGACCCAGGTTCTGTCTGTCCACTCTGCCAGCCTCGGGCCTTCTGTCCTCATGTTCATGCTCTCAGCCAGAGAGGCAGAAGAGAGAAACCAGAGGGCTTTCCAGCTACTCCTGGTCCTGGAGCTAATCTATTAGTAAGTTGAAACTTGGGGGATTGTGAAAACAAAGGTTAAGAGGCAACACAAAAGAGTGGGGGAAATGTGGGCTTTGGAATCAAACCACCCTGGGTTTAAAACCAACCCCTCCACGTTGTAGCTAGTTTGCCTTTGATGGTCAGTTAAGCTCTGAGTTTCAGTTTCTTCATCTGTAGAATGGGGGTAACGGTGTCTGTGTCACAAGGTGCTCAGTAGTGCCTTAACCCTACACACACACACACACACACACACACACAAACACCCAACTATGTTCTAACATTAAAAACCCAAACTCATTAGAAAACTACTATCAAAATGGAGCCTAGAAGTTTATGATTAAAAAGGACTGAGGTGGACAGATATCCCCAGGCCTGGTCTATTAGGGCGGGGTCCCCAACCTCCTGAGTCTAACACCTGATGATCTAAGGTGGAACTGATGTAATAGAAACGAGGTGCATAGTAAATATAATGAGCTTGAATCACCCTGAAAGCAACCCCTGGCCCCTGGGAAGATTGTCTTCCATGGAACCAGTCCCTGGTGCCAAAAAGCTTGGGGACCAAAGTATTAGGGTGTTAGCCGCAGGACACTAATGTTGGCAGAGGTAGCACAGAGGCCACCAGGCACCGGGAGAGGAGGCACTGACATGTTGGGGCCCATTTCCTCGCCCGGTGTGCCTCGTCCTGGGGTGACCCACACCCTGATCTGAAGCCCCTGTTACACGGAGTCTACCTTCCTCTGCTCTTGCAGTTGTGGATTTCTGCAAACAGAACAATGGCGGGTGTGCAGAGGTCGCCAAGTGCTCCCAGAAGGGCACGAAGGTCTCCTGCAGCTGTCAGAAGGGCTACCAGGGGGATGGCCGCAGCTGCACAGCGATTGACCCCTGTGCAGACGGCCTCAATGGCAGGTGTCACGAGCATGCCACCTGCAAGATGACCGGCCCGGTGAGTCTCTGTCCCGGGGAAATGGGGGGTGGGGTTCCACCTGTGCCTCCCCCAGCCTGGCTTCTCCACTCAGGTCACCACTGGCCTCTTCCTAAGCCTTCTTCCCACCCAAGTCTATTTCTCTAATTCTTGATAAGTCAACAAGCTAAATACAACGTGAAACCCAATGCAGGAAAAGGACCTTCCTGGAAAAACTGGTTAGGTCCACTTAAAGTCTATTGTTTAGTTAATAGTAGGACATCAACACTAGTTTTTTAATTTTGACAATGAACTGTGGTTAGGTAAGATGTTAACATTAGGAAAGACTGGGTGGAGAGTATAAGGGAACTACTCTCTGCATCTTTTTTTTTTTAATTTTTTTTGGCATCTTTTCTATAAATCTAAAATTATTCAAAATACAAACCAAAAAAGTAAGAAGTGGCAGGGAAAGTGCACTCCCTTACACCTTTTTAGAGTGCAGTTAGTGCCCTGTCGCCCCTTCTCTGATGGGAAGGGAAGACGGTGGGAGATGATGTCCATTACGGCTACGAATGTGAACTCAACAGTCAGGCAACCTCTGAGTCTTGGCTCCTGGCCTGATATGCTGTGCAGTCTGGGGCTGGCTGCTTAACCTCTCTGAGCCTCAGTTTCCTTAGCCACAAATTAGGAGCCTCATAATAATGCAGACCTCACAGGATCGTTCACGGGGATTAAAGGAGATCATTCATTGGCTCCACAAATGATCACCAAGCACCTACTATGTGCTGTTGTAGCTGTCAGGGATGTAGCGATCAAAAGTTTATACGTGATAGAAGGAAGAGGCATGCTCAGTTCTGAAATCAGGCCAGTGTGATAAGAGGGGTCAGGAGACAGGGAGGGTCTCTCTGAGGAAGTGACAACTGAGCTGAGATGTAAAGGAGGACACTCCATCCTGAGTCTGGACAAAAGCAAGACAGAGCAGTAACTCAACTCCCACTGGACAGGAGAGGCATGTTGCTCACCCTTCTGAGCATCTCCTATGCTGGATGGTAGCCCGTGGAGCACATGGGATTCTGGGGGCCCAGAGAAGAGGCTCTTTCATCTTTCCTGCTGTCCCCCTAGGGCAAGCACAAATGTGAATGTAAAAGTCATTACGTGGGAGACGGGCTGGACTGTGAGCCAGAGCAGCTACCCATCGACCGCTGCCTGCAGGACAACGGGCAGTGCCATGCCAATGCCGACTGTGCCGACCTCCACTTTCAAGGTCAGAGTGATCTTGACCCAAAGTGCCTGATCTTCAGGGTTGGGGAAAGAAGCTCTGTAAGAGCAAAAGGGGAAAGTCTTAAAAACTGGGACCAAACAGCCCATGCATTGCCCAGGAAGTAGTGGGCTTCTGCAGTCCAGGGGCAGAGTACACTCAGAACTGGACTGTGAATGTTAGAACTAGGAGCTCGCTCGCAGGTCAGCTACTATACTCACTCTTCCCTGGTTGCTTAGCAACCCTTGCCACTGTGGATTGGAAGTGAATCTGAGGAGCATAGTTTAAGATATTAAATAACAAAGAGATAGTGCCTCCCACAAGCAGAGCAGCAGTTTCTTAGTAGTTGTTTTAATAATAGCACATCAATCAGCATATATACTACACTCATTCCCATGGATGATTTGAATGGTTTATCATAAAGCCACAGGTAGAATCACACTAAGAATCATAACACACGATAAAAAGCCAGGTAGCACTGCAGAGATGTGGGTGGTGGGGCATCTTGACCCCTGATGGAGAAAAGCCATTTGGGACCCACTAGTGGGGTTCTGAGCATGCGGCAAGGAGTGACCGCAGTGGTTCAGAAAGCGATTTAGAGCATCGTGCATTGTGGCCAATCAGGATTTACTGTTTGTTTTATAGACATGGTAATTTTAGTGGCGCAGCTTTCTGACATCTCAATAATAACTGTTAAGTTAACACCTGCTATGTACTGGCTTGGTCTGTTTGGGCTGCTGCAATATAGCCCAGGTGGCATATAAACAACAGAAATTTATTTCTCAGCTCTGGAGGCTGGAAACCTGAGATCAGGGTGCCCACGTGGTGGGGTTCTGCTGAGGACTGTCTTCCAGGTTGCAGACCACTGACTTCTCCTAGTGTCTGCACAAGCAGAAGGAACAGGGAGCTCTCTGGGGTCCCTTTTATAAGGGCTCTGCCCACTCATTGTGGTTCCAACCTCCTTACCTAATAATCTCCCAAAGGCTCCACCTTCATCATTGGCCATTGTTAGCATCATGATGCTAACAACATCATTGTTAGCAAATCAGGTCTCACTGCTCACCACTTACAAAATCAATATTCACAAACGTTGGTCGAAAGGAAAGGTACCAGCAATCTGGGGACGTGGTGGACTCTGTGTCCCCCTCCCCAAACCAACCTCCAAAGATTCTACTCGGCCGTGAAAGCTTTTAAAGGGAAACAGGGACATAATCTCAGTTAATCATTGCGATGATCGGGGACAGAGTTGTCACTATCCCCCACTGTGTGCAGGTCGACTTCTTATGATTTTTCTGTAGATGCTCTCTTGTTCACACAGTCGGTTCATGAAATGACTGAAGGGGAAGCTGGGGAAGAGATCTGGTCATCTGTTAATTACTTATTCTTCATTTCTACTTCTTCGATCTACAGAAGAAACCAACACATTAGGGGAAGGTATTATGTAATCAAAAGATTTGAAAGCTGGGCTAGGGTTGGAGATGGGTAGAACATGGGGATGCCTGGTTTAAGGTTAGTGACAAGACAAGGGGGCCTCCTGCAGAGAGCTCTGCCTGCCAAAAGCTGCTTGCTTACATGAGATAAATTGCTATTGTCTGTCTTACTACTTTTCTTCCCCCAGTTTTATTAATCTTAAAAAGGCTTCAACTACACTGGGAATCTCCTTTAAAAAAGAGACTGTCACATATTGTCATATATCCTATGTATTTCTCCTGCTTATATACCCTCTATTTCATCCCCCAAATGAGTTGGAGGTGTCTTAGGACTTAATACATATTATGGACTAAATGTTTGTGTTCCTCACAAATTCATGTGTTAAAATTCTAACCCTCAAAGTAATGATATAAGCAGTCTTGGGCAGGAAACAGCTCCCCGGGGACTACAGTGGAGGCTTAAAAGATGCTTGAGCTGATTAAGCAGAGAGGAGCTGGCAAGGCATTTCTGCTGGGAGGACTCGTGGACAGCAGAGAATTATCAAGGGTAGTTGGGAAGGATGAGGCAACGAGGGGGTATGGTGTATTACCAAGGCTATGACCCCAAGGTAGCAGGGTCTCTACTGGGAAGAGGAATGATACCAGGAGAGAAGGGCACTCTGTAGACATGGAGAGTGAAGAAAAGGAAAGGATCCACCATAATGTAAGGTTTCCATCTCGAGAGGCCAATTCAATGGTGGTATTAGAGCAATCTGGGAGAAGGGGACCCAAGAACTTTGAAAGCTTGGTTGGGGACATTCTATGTTCAAGGTGATTGTGGATCTTCCAAGTTCCATCACAAGGTGATGGTAGGACTTCAAAGCAGAGATTCTGTAGGCAGTTGCTATGTAGGATGGGGTCAAGAATGATCAGCTGGGATAAGAGATGTTGATTCATGAGTCATTTGCCAGGAGGAATGTGGAATTAAGAGATACTTGGGTTTTTTCTTTAGAGCACAGTTCATTTAGCCAGTCCTGCCTGTTCCCACAGCTCACAGAATCCATTCATTGCATAGAGCATCACCCATCTTCTCCCAGGGGCTTCATTCTTCTACTTTATTATGAATACCAAGAAAATTATGGTAGTGATACTGAGCGACCAGGAGTCACATTTGGATCCACCTTCTGTTGTAGCTGAGTGGTTACCCTTAGCAAGACAAGACGGCATTGGGATAATGGCCCAGCCGTCCTGGTGGGCAGGTCACAGAGTCATTCCACACTCAGGGGGACATGCCTAGTCTCACATAGTTCAGAGGAGGGCAAACCGGCATAGCCTTTGAGGCAACCAGTTTGGCAATGTGTATGGAAAGCAATACAATAATTCAAGCCAAGACTCATAGCACCATTTCAAGGGACACATCCTATAGGAATAATCTAAGAATTGAATAAAGTTAACCTGGTGGCTCAGACAGTAAAGAATCTGCCTGCAATGCAGGAGACCTGGGTTCGAACCCTGGGTCAGGAAGATCCCCTGGAGAAGGGAATGGCAACCCACTTCGGTATTCTGGCCTGGAGAATTCCATGAACAGAGGAGCCCGGCATGCTACAGTCCACGGGGTCACAAGGAGTTGGACACTACTGAGCAACTAACACTTTCACTTCACACCACCCCAGCATTACCTAACATCACAAAAAATGAGAAATTACAAATTGGTAAATGATGATTGAATATACTGTTATATCCTCTCAAAGACACAATTAAGAATTGTCTTGTCACGGCAAGGATACGAGGCTAAACACCTATCCATTCCTCCCCAAGCTGTCCTGTTGGTGAGTGCTTATGTTCCAGATCTGGCTGACAATATTATATGGCCTGTGGAATGAATATACTATTGGCTATGGTCAAAGAAGAAAATCTTGTGCATTTCCTGTTGGTAAAGAATCTGCCGGCAATGTAGGAGATCCTGGTTCAATTCCTGGATTGGGAAGATCCGCTGGAGAAAGGATAGGCTACCCACTCCAGTATTCTTGGGCCTCCCTTGTGGCTCAGATGGTAAAGAATCTGCCTGCAATGCGGGAGACCTGGGTTCAATCCCTGGGTTGCAAAGATCCCCTGGAGAAGGGAAAGGCTGCCCACTCCAGTATTCTGGCCTGGAGAATTCCAGGGACTGTATAGTCCATGGGGTGACAAAGAATCAGACATGATTAAGCGATTTTCACTTTCACTGGTTTGGTCTCCACACTTGCCCTGCAGGGGGCATAGGTTTGATTCCTAGTCAGGGAACTAAGATCCCACAGGCAGAGCAGCCAAAAAGAATAAAGAAAACCTTAATCTTAGCTCTTGTGGAGGGTAGAATGTACCCTTTTAGTGTCATCTGATAATGAACTTGACAATATAAAAATGTGACTTGGTTCTTGATTTGTTTCTGATCTCTGCATTAATTGGTTTAAAAGAGATATCATATATTTTAAAGTTATGAATATTTTCTAGTATCTAAGGGGAAAATGGCTAGAAAACTTTTTTAAAGGCATAATGGCAATCAGAAAATACATGGGTTCCTTGGCAGAAACTCATTTTAATGTATTTTTTTTTCCATGGCTTTGAAGTTCACAATAAGTGTTTAAAAGAATCAAGGTAAAATCATGTTGTCAGAGAAAATGTATAATACTGGGAAAGAATCCTCAGAAAGAATGTTATAAGAAATACTTCTAAAAACTATACATGCAGCATACTGCCATATTTGTGATATATATGACCCACAAATGAATAGAAAAAAGACTGAAAGGGTGAAATTACATCAAAATTAAAAGTTACAAAAATGAAAATTCTGGACAGAAGTACATCAAAATGTTAGCCATGGAGTAATGATTATTTCCAGAGAGCAGGAAGATGGGTGCTTTTTATTTCTTTTCTTTTCTGTCTGGCCCACATTTCCACCTTGAACACATGCTACTTTCATAGTTAGAAAAGAAAGAAGTATTTTAAATTACATCTCAAAGGAAAGTGGCATCCCAAGAAACCCTGGGATGTGGCCAGAATTCCACTTTGAAAATCTCTGCTGGGAGAACTGCCAGCTGAGGTGTGGGGCTGAACAATTCCTCTCTTCCCCCTTCTAGATACCACCGTCGGAGTGTTCCATCTACGCTCCCCGCTCGGCCAGTACAAGCTGACCTTTGACAAAGCCAGAGAGGCCTGTGCTCAGGAAGCTGCAACCATGGCAACCTACAACCAGCTCTCCTACGCCCAGAAGGTGGGTTGCCAATCTGTGGGTGCCATGCAGGCAGGGTCTTCTGGGTGTACATGGTAGGGTTGCCGCTTCCTTAACACAGGGCAGTCTTTGGCTGTTGCCTTCCTGGAGGGGGGAGTTCAGGGAGCTCCCAAGCATGTCCACTGTGGGTCTGTTACATGTCAGCACAGAGTGGGTGCTTCACTGACCTTATTGTCCATTCTTACAACATCCCTGGAGGTAGGTGTTCCTACTGCCATCTTACAGATAGGGCAACTGAGGTTCGGAAAGGTAACATGTCCAATGTCACCCAACCAAGAAGTGGCAGATCCAGGACTCAACATACCCCAACTCCACAAGTCTGCTCCCGATCATGACATTCAACCACCAAGGCAGAGGCACTGACTGGAAGTTTTCACCTCACGGCTGGAAACCAGAAGATCAGTTACCCACAAGCCTAGGGTGTCCCTGAGCCCAAAGGCAGCCAAGTGTCTCTGCAATAGCCCAGGTTCCCTATGCCTGGGGGCATTGCCAAGGGCGTACAGAGAAATTGCCCCAGCTGTCAGCCAGGTAGGAAATGAAGCTCTGTCCAGAGCTCTCTCGGCCTCTAACATCAGAAGCCCAGCCCATTTGGAAAGGTCAGCAACTCGGAGTAGCCTACCAGTGAGTGCTCACAAGATCACTGCCCATCCTCGTGATTTTACTGCCCTTCCTCCAACCTCCATCATGACCAGATCTTCAGACCTGACATTTCTTTACAAGGAACAAAGCCCTTGATGCCAGGACCCAGCATCTTGTAGGGTCAGAATTTCTTGTTTCTCCTTCTTGCTCAAGCTTCCCAGGTGGCTCAGCAGTAAGAATCCGCCTGCCAGTGCAGGAGCTGCAGGAGACTTGGGGTTAGGAATCCCGGGGTTAGGAAGATCCTCTGGAGGAGGAAATGGCAACCTGCTCCAGTATTCTTACTGGGATAATCCCATGGACCGAGGAGCCTGGCGGGGTACAGTCCATTGGGTTGCAAAGAGTCGGACACTACTGAGCAACTGAGCATGCAGACACATGCCTGCTTGCTCGTTAGGACTTGAGCACTTACAGGGAAGAGAAGGCACCACTTTCATCCATCCAGTGGCTCAATCAACAAAAATGTAATGAACACCTACTATGTTCCAGGCACAGGGGTACAATAGGCAAAATGAGCCATAACTCCTGACTCCATGGAGTTTTCGGTCTGATGGGGGAGTCAGACATTAGCCACAAAACTCCACAACAGATATGAAATCACAGCTGACCAACATCCACATCTTTGTCTCTACAGGCCAAGTACCACCTCTGCTCAGCAGGTTGGCTAGACAGTGGGCGAGTAGCCTACCCCACATCCTATGCCTCCCAGAACTGCGGCTCTGGTATCGTCGGGATAGTGGACTACGGACCAAGAAACAACAAGAGCGAGATGTGGGATGTCTTCTGCTACCGGATGAAAGGTAATGGCCCCAACCTCGCTTCAGATTCCAGGCCATGCAGCTGCTAAGCCATCCTCAGCTGGGCTGGCCGACCTCCCAGCGTGAGATGGGGTAGCCAAGATGCCTGCCTCCCCAGTGTGACTCTATGTATTTCTGCCTTCCAGATGTGAACTGCACCTGCAAGGTGGGCTATGTGGGAGATGGCTTCTCGTGCAGTGGAAATCTGTTGCAGGTCCTAATGTCCTTCCCCTCACTCACAAACTTCCTAAAGGTCTGTACCACATCTGTTTGCTTTCACCTTGGGGTAGAGGGGTGAACTCAAAGCAGATATGAGAGAGTCTAGTCCTTGAGAGAAGGCGGAGGTTCACAGTCATGGTTGAGAGTGTGGACACAGCCGCACTGCCCAAGTTTGACACTTAGATTTGCCACTTGGTGCATCACCTTAAATGAGTTGCTTTCCCTTCTGGGCCTCAGTTTGCTCATCTGTAAAATGGAGATGACACAATCTCATAGGGTCATTGTGATAAATAAATGACTTGATATTTGTAAAATGCTTAGCCCTGTGGCTAGCAGATGGAAAATGCTGTCCCGGTGTTAGCTGGTAACTCATCTGTTTGTCTGCGACTACAATAGATTCAGAGTCTACCCTGTAGGAATAAGTTGTTCTTGTGTCTTCATGGACAGGGTGGGGCACAGTTAAGATCTGCCTGGTGATCACCCAGTGGCCAAATTCTCAATATACGGTCAACTTGCATTTTTCACTGTACTTTTTTCTTTAAAAAAAAATTTAGTTTTGGCCATGCTACATGGCTTGCAGGATCTTAGTTCCCCAACTAAGGATCACACCCACACCCTCAGCAGTGAAAGCACTGAGTCCTAACCATTAGACCACCAGGGAATTCCTGCACTGCATTTAAAGTCACTTTAATATTCTATAAGTCATGTCCAATGAAGAGAAAGTCCCCGTTAGAGAAAGAATTGGTGTTGACTATGGGAAGACTACACAGAAGAAATATATAAAAAAGATCTTCATAACCCAGGTAACCATGATGGTGTTGATCACTCACCTAGAGCCAGACATCCTGGAATGTGAAGTCAAGTGGGCCTTAGGAAGCATTACTATGAACAAAGCTAGTAGAGGTGATGGAATTCAGTTGAGCCATGCTGTTAAAGTGCTGCACTCAATATACCAGCAAATTTGGAAAACTCAGCAATGGCCACAAGACTGGACAAGGTCAATTTTCATCCCAATCCCAAAGAAAGGCAATGCCAAAGAATGTTCAAACTATTGCACAATTGCACTCATCTCACAATTGCACTCATCTCATACACTAGCAAAGTAATGCTCAAAATTCTCCAAGCCAGGCTTCAACAGTACGTGAACCATGAACTTCCAGATGTTCAAGCTAGATTTAGAAAAGAGATCAAATTGCCAACATCCATTAGATCATCAAAAAAGCAAGAGAGTTCCAGAAAACTATCTACTTCTGCTACACCAAAGCCTTTGACTGTATGGATCACAACAAACTGTGGAAAATTCTTCAAGAGATGGGAATACCAGACCACCTGACCTGCCTCCTGAGAAATCTGTATGCAGGTCAAGAAGCAACAGTTAGAACCAGACATGGAATAACAGGCTGGTTCGAAATTGGGAAAGGAGTACATCAAGGTTGTATATTGTCACCTTGCTTATTTAATTTATATGCAGAGTACATCATGTGATATGCTGGGCTGGATGAAGCACAAGCTGGAATTAAGATTGCTGGGAAAAATATCAATAACATCAGATACACAGATGACACCACCCTTATGGCAAAAAGCGAATAAGAACTAAAGAGCCTCTCGATGAAAGTGAAAGAGGAGAATGAAAATGTTGGCTTGAAACTCAACATTCACCAAACTAAGATCATGGCATCCGGTCCCATCACTTCATGGGAAATAGATGGGGAAACAATGGAAACAGTGAGAGACTTTATTTTCTTGGGCTCAAAAATCATTGCAGATGTTGACTGCAGCCATGAAATTAAAAGATGCTTACTCCTTGAAAGAAAAGTTATGACCAACCTAGACAGCATATTAAAAAGCAGAGACATTACTTTGCCAACAAAGGTCCATCTAGTCAAAGCTATGGTTTTTCCAGTGGTCATGTATGGATGTGATAGTTGGACTGTGAAGAAAGCTGAGCACCAAAGAATTGATGCTTTTGAACTGCAGTGTTGGAGGAGACTCTTGAGAGTCTCTTGGACTGCAAGGAGCTCAAACCAGTCAATCCTAAAATCAGTCCTGAATGTTCATTGGAAGGGCTGATGCTGAAGCTGAAACTCCAATACTTTGGCCACCTGATGTGAAGAACTGACTCATTGGAAAAGACCCTGATGCTGGGACAGATTGAAGGCAGGAGAAGAGGATGACAGAGGATGAGATGGTTGGATGGCATCACTGACTCAATGCACATGAGTACATGCAAGCTCCAGGAGTTGGTGATAGACAGGAAAGCCTGGTGTGCTGCAGTTCATGGGGTCACAAAGAGTCAAACACAACTGAGCAACTGAACTGAACTTATCAAAGAACTGAGCTTTGATATTAATAACAGCAATAATAACAATAGCTAACATTTCCTGTGCATTTTCTTCACACGAGGATTCTCTGAGCTGTTCAGGTTACTTTACACTTGCTTCACAAAACATAAGCTCCATAAGGGAAATTATTTTCTCTGCCTTGTGGCTAGCATATAGTAGGTGCTCAGCAATACTTGTTAGACAGAATAAATCCTTATGCAACCTTACGAAGTCACTTTTGCCATTATTCCCATTTTGAAGATAAAGAAACTGAGGCTTAGCAAGGTCAAGGACACAGCCAAGGAGAGGGGACAGAGCATAAGTACAGGGCTTGTAGGAACAGGGCAGAAGCTAGACCAAGGACCCCAAAATAGTGAGTCTTTGTCCACAGACCAAAGGTATCCACTTAACTTGCCTAAAAACTCAGGATTACTGTAAATATCCTAAAGATGAACACCCAAACCAATGTTTGTGCTGTGTGGGAGTGTGGCTTGTGACAGCATCTCAGATAAAAGACTTTGTAGAACAAAACCCACTGGCTGTGTGCCCTTCAGCAAATTCTCAACTTCTCTGGGCAGCAGCAGGGCTCTCTGCATGATGACAGTGCTGAACTGCATAGTGCGATTTCTTAAAATCTGTTCAGTGAATATTTATTGAGTACTTAACAATGTGCTTGAGATATATCAGTGAACAAAACAGACAAGAAACAGAATAAAGCAAATAGTATTGAATGCTAGAAGGTGATCTAGACTATGGGGGTGGGGAGGGGACCCACAGGGTTCCCATGTTGCCCAGAGTGATGAGAGAAGGCCTTAGTGAGAAGGTAAGATGTAAACAAACTGTGGACAGAAGAGAGGAAGTTAGCCATGCAGATTTCAAGGAAGAATATTCCAGGTGTAAGGAACAGCCAGGCAAAGGATGAAAGGCAGGACGTTGCTGAGCAAGCCTGAGGAACGTCAAGGAGGCCAGTGTGGCTGGGGCAGGGTGAGCAAGAGGACAGCTGGGTGCAGGGTCAGAGGAGCAAGAGTCCAGGTGGTTTGGGCCTCGTGGGCACTGTAAGGACTTCGGCTTTTCCTCTGGGTGAAGCGGGCGCCTTGCAAATTTTTGGCAAAAGAAGACTCCAGAATTCACTTAAGATTTCAAAGCCTACACAAGCTGCCTTGTTGAGAATGGCCTGTGATCTGGCTGTGTCTTAGGACCATAGGATTTATCAAGGAAAGGAAAAATCCTCCTAAAATTTTCCCAAGGGGCAGTCAGAAAGATGAGCAGATGAGTGGCAGCCTGAGCTGGGGTGATCATCAGGAATACTCCCAAAGGGGTGATGCCACCCTCTCCAGCCAGTCCCTCCCTGAACACCATGCTGATCCTTCTGACCACCTCCTTCCTATCCCCAGGAAGTGCTGGCGTATTCCAACAGCTCAGCCAGAGGCCAGGCATTCCTGAAACACCTGACTGACCTGTCAATCCGAAGCACCCTCTTTGTGCCCCAGAACAGTGGGCTCGGGGAAAACGAGGTGAGCTGGGTTCCTGGTATCTGTGTTTAGTGCTTCTAGACAGTATCAGTTACCACCTCAACGATGCAATGCCACAAATGACCCCATAGTGCAGTAGCTACATTTATGTGGCTCACACAGCTGCAGATCAGCTGGCAGTTCTGGGCTTGGCCAGGCATGCTTGCGTGTCTGAGCTGGGCTGGCCATCGGCCGATCTAGCCTGGCCTGTCTGGGACTCTGCTCCACAGGGCTCTCAGGCTTCAGCAGGTTATCTCAGGCATGTTCTTCTGGCAGAAAATGCCAGCACTTTCTAAGACCCTGTCTGGTCTCATTTGCTAACATACCACACACCCAAAAAGCCAGAGTGCGAGGCCCTCAGAGTTATACGGCAAAGGGCAAGGATACAGGGAGAGGTGAAGAACTGGGGCCAGGGATGCAACTGATCTACCACACCGAGCTCCTTCGTGTCATGGCACACAGAGGAGCTGGCAGCGTTTATTAAGCCCGCCCATAGGCTCCAACAGCCTCGAGCCCCTATCCCACTGAGGGCTGAGAGAAGCAATACCTCT
Source organism: Bubalus kerabau (assembly GCF_029407905.1). Taxonomy (NCBI): domain Eukaryota; kingdom Metazoa; phylum Chordata; class Mammalia; order Artiodactyla; family Bovidae; genus Bubalus; species Bubalus kerabau. The sequence goes on along the minus strand of NC_073624.1, from coordinate 54,712,771 downwards.
GCTCACTTTTACCCACTCGAGACCCACTCCTCCCAGGACATCACTGGGAAGCTTTGCTTAGACCATTGACTTTCAAACTGGAGGCAGAAAAGCCAAGGCCTTGAGAAGTGATTTTTTTTTTTCTGTGTCATCCTTATCATGAAAATGAAAAAATACTGCTTGACTTTTAAAGACCATTCTTATGTCTCTCCTCTCCTCTCAGACCCTGTCTGGGCGGGACATAGAGCACCACCTCTCCAACATCAACATCTTTTTTTACAATGACCTTGTCAATGGTACCATCGTGCAAACGAGGCTGGGAAGCCAGCTGCTCATCACCTCCAGCCAGGACCAGCGCCAACTGGTATGAAAAGTCTTCTGGGCTTATTGGGAGAAATGGAGATAATAAATGCAAAGTTTCTAGCATAGAGTAGGTACTTAATAGATGGCAACGCTTATAATGCGAAAGAAAACTCTAAAGCTGCAGTAAGATGGTACCGGCTGAAGACCAGAACACACCATACTGTCAGGCAGCCGCTACCCCTTGAGAACTAAGGCCCCAGTGACCGCCAGCCCCAGAAGCTGATAATGAGGACCTATAAATGAAACCATTCTAAAGCTGTCTGATTCTCTGCCTTTATTTCTGTCAGATTGTCAGCCTATCCCAGGTATTAACACGTGAGCCTTGAAGTCAAGTGACCCTAGTATGTCTGCCGCCCACTAGCTCTAGGACTTTAGGTAACTTGTCTGAACTTCTCTGGGTCCCAGTTTCCTCATCTGAAAGACAGGGGTGTCGGTGATGTGTTGATGATGGCGATAGCCGTGATGATGCTTATGATGGTAACAGCGATATTACTTTGATAATGGTGGTGTTGACTGTTTCGATGACGATGGTGGGGATGATGGTGGTGGTTGTGATATTAGAAGTGGTGATGGGGTGGTGGTAACATGACCATGGTGTTCACATCACAGGCTTCTAAAGTATTCTTTCAACCGAAGTCTAGTTGATTTACGTGTTGTACTAGTTTTAGGAGCACAGCAAGATGATTCAGTTTTTTATAGATATATTCAGATATATATGTATTTTCAGATTCTTTTCCTATATAAATTATTACAAAATATTGACCCTCTGACCAATTGGTGGCTCAGACAATAGCACAGGGAACTATATAGTTCCTGTGAGAAGGAACCTTGGAGAAGGGAATGGCTACCCACTCCAGTATTTTTGCCTGGTGAATTCCATGGACAGAGAAGCCTGGCAGGCTACAGTCTATGGGAAGAGTCGGACACGACTGACACTTTTTTCACATTATGTATGTTAATCCTGTACTCCTAATTTATCCCTCCTCCCACCTTTCTGTTTTGTTAACCTTTCAGTTCAGTTCAGTCGCTCAGTCATGTCCAACTCTTTGCAACCCCATGAACCACAGCACACCCGTCCATCACCAACTGCCGGAGTCTACCCATATCCATGTCCATTGAGTCGGTGATGCCATCTAACCATCTCATCCTCTGTCCTCCCCTTCTCCTCCTGCCCTCAATCTTTCCCAACATCAGGGTCTTTTCAAGTGAGTCAGCTCTTCACATCAGGTGGCCAAAGTATTGGAGTTGCAGCTTCAGCATCAGTCCTTCCAACAAACACCCAGGACTGATCTCCTTTAGGATGGACTGGTTGGATCTCCTTGCAGTCCAAGGGACTCTCAAGAGTCTTCTCCAACACCACAGTTGAAAGCATCAATTCTTTGGCGCTCAGCTTTCTTCACAGTCCAACTCTCACATCCATACATGACCACTGGAAAAACCATAGCCTTGACTAAACAGACCTTTGTTGGCAAAGTAATGTCTCTGCTTTTTAATATGCTGTCTAATTTAAACCATTAATTTACAGAAATATTCTATGAGTCTATTTCTGTTTTGGAGACAAGTTCATCTTTTTCTTTTAGATTCCATATATGATACATTCAAAATTTACCTTTCTGACTTAGTAAGATAATCTAGGTCCATCCATGTTGCTCCAAATGGCATTATTTCATTCTTTTTATGGCTGAGTAATATTCCATTGTTTATATGTACCACATCTTCTTTATTCATTCATCTGTTGATGCTCATTTAAGTTGCTTCCAAGTCTTGGCTACTGTAATAGTGCTACCATAAACATTAGGCTGCATGTATCATTTGGAATTATGGTTTTCTCTAGCAATTTGCCCAAGAGTGGGATTGCAAGATCATGTGGTTGCTCTAATTTTAGTATTTTGAGGAAACTCCATACTGTTCTCCATAGTTTTTGCACCAATTTATATTCCCACCAGCACTGTAGGAGGGTTCCCTTTTTTGCACACCCTCTCCAGCATTAATAATTACTTGTAGACTTTTTGATGATGGCCATTCTCACTGGTGTGAAGTGATACCTCATTGTGGTTTTGTCAGATCATATGCTTTTATGGAGATTCAGTGATTCAGGGATTTTGACGTGTGATAATGGTATCTGACATGTAGCAAGGGCTAAATGAATATTTTTTATAAACACTGAGTATTTTTTAAATTTTATTTAGTTATTTTTGGCTGCACTGGGTCTTCGTTGCTGCACATGGGCTTCTCATTGCAAAGGCTTCTCTTGTTGCAGAGCACGGGCTCTGGGGCACACATAAAGGCTTCAGCATTTATGGTGTATGGGCTCAGTAGTTGTGGCTTGCAGGCTCTAGGGCACGGGTTCAGTAATTGTGGCACATGGGTCCAGTTGCTTCAAGGCATGTGGGATCTTCCCAGGCCAGGGAACGAACCAGTGTCCCCTGCACTGGAAGGTGGACGGACTTCTAATCATTGGACCACCAGGGAAGCCCTAATGAATATTTTTAATACTTACCTAATAAATGATCTTTATTATTGAAGATCAGTTTAGACCAGTACTTCTCAAACTTTAACAGGCACTTAAATCACTTATGAGTTTGTTAAAATGCATATTGTAATTCAGCAGCTGGGCTGTGGGGCCCCAGGTTCTGCATTTCTAATCAACTCCCGGGTGTCTGCCCACACCACAAGCCAGTGGCTCACACTTTGATTAGCGAGGAATTAGCTCACTTAACATCCCTTTCTTGTGTGGTGTGATGTTCACAGCAGTGGGTCTGAAGTTGAGGCATGGGGTTTGCCACCTACTACCTATGTGATCTTGGTGTGTGTGATCACGAACTATGTGATCACACCATTTTCCTTCTGACCCCTCATCTGTTAAACAAGTGGGCTGGACAGAATGACCTCCTGGGTTCTCTGCAGCACAGAACAGTTTGTTGGCACAAGAACTACTAATGTGCTGTTCTGGGCTGTCCAGAGGGCGAGCACAAGCCCCATCCTGCCCGTCAGTGAGAACGGGCCTGAAACCCAGGCTCCCGGACCTCAGGGAAACTGGACGACTTTCTTCTGTGGAAGGGCTGCTGCTGCTGCTAAGTCTGCCCACATGGAAAGAAAGAATCAGATAGTCAGAGATATCTGATAGACAGCCCTCTTCTCACCTCCCTAGGAGACCAGGTTCGTTGATGGAAGAGCCATTCTGCAGTGGGACATCTTTGCCTCCAATGGGATTATTCATGTCATTTCCAAGCCTTTAAAAGCTCCCTCTATCCCAGGGGTGAGTATACCAGCATTCCTGGTAAGGAGGAGCCTCGATGTCCACTCCCCAAGTAGCAAGCTACTCCTGGGAGCCCTGTCACCCCATCCATGGCAGCTGGCCTCAGGGATGCCCAGACCGCATCCAGTGTGTCAGTGACATAACACGTGTCAGCACCAATATTTGCTGAATGAAAAGGGCAGAATCTGCCAGTGGAGAAACCACTGGAAGGGGAGTGAAAATCCTGAGCCCCTCCACTTTGTAACCATGTGAACTCAGACGAGCCCCAAACATCATCGAGCCCCATTTTTCTTATCTGCAAAATGGAGGTCAAAATGCCTTCTTCCCTGGATTCTTGGGAAGACAATGAGTTAATGTAAAATAATAAAGACAGTTCCTGGCACATGCTTTATAAGAGTTGGTCAGCTGGCTGTGTTCAGTTGGTGGTGATGTTAGTTTTCTAACTTTGTTCTAAAGGTATGAAGCTCCAAAACCAGGCTGGCTTTAAAGCCCACCTCTACCACTTATGGGCTGTGTGACACTGGGCAAGTGCTTACCCTCTGTGTGTCTCTGTTCTCCCGTATAAAAATGGAAACAGTAGAAACTGTTCTTATCTCTTTGTTATTATGCATTTAAATGGATTATTTTATGTAAGGGGGCTTAGAACAGACCCTGGAAGTAGTAAGGGCTAGATACATATTGACAGCTTTATCATTATTTTTATCCCAACCGGCACAAGATGCCTCAGGCAAGCCAGAATGGGGTGGGCTCCAGGAAGCATGCCTCTTTGGGGAAGTCACCAGTTCTGGTACCAACCGTTGCCCTTTCTGTGTGTAGACGCCAGGCCACACCGGCCTGGGAACAGGGGTGTTCTTTGCCATCATCCTGGTCATTGGAGCCCTTGCTTTGGCAGCGTACTCCTACTTTCGACTAAACCGGAGAACGATTGGCTTCCAGCATTTTGAGGTGAGACAGAGAAAAACAGGACCATGGGGATGGGGGTCCACTCTGAAACCCAGCCCCGGCTCTGGGCTACTCCAGCAGACCGGCTGCTTCCTCGCTGAGCACTTGGCACACTTTTCCTGTCTCCTGGATGGGGCCTCTGCCCCGAAGAGATCAGCAGTGGCAGCTCCAGGGCCCTCTACCTGGCTGAATCAGAGGATGGAGGAGGGCGAAGGGCAGCCAGTAGCCCTTCATGCCACAGGTGTGGCTTGGAGCCAAATTCACCAGGGGCCCAGGAGGCCACTCACCTTGGAGGAATCACAAGACAAGCTTCAAAGCTGACTCTGAGGGTGGGGACACGGTGGGGGGCCTGCACAGCCAGAGGCCTCAGGTCACAGCCAGTGAAACACACTGGCCCAATTTGAACAGCTCAACCCACATTCCAGGTCAGTGGGTCTTAGTTCACCATGGGAACCCTGCGGGCTGGATATGCCTGCAGCCCCCAAGCACTGCTGCTTCCTTCTGGCCGATAACCTGTACAAGCATTATATACATCACATTTAGCAAAAGTGCCACGCTGCACAATTCCTTTTATATTAAGTTCAAGGACAGGTAAAACCATTCCAGGTGATGGGAGTCAGAAAAGCAGTTACCATGGGCGGAACCAGATATTGGCAGGCAGGGGGCGTGAGGGCACCTCCTGGAGGATGGAGATGCCCTGTGTGCTGATTTGGGTGGTGGCCACACATGGGTGAACATATTTAAGAAGTCACTGAGCTGAACACTTAAGATTGGTGCATGATATTACATCTAAGTCAGATCTCAATAAAAGGACAACAGAAAAGTTCCCGGAGGTGGAGGTGGGGGCGGGGCTTGCCTTAGCTTCCGACTTGGCTGCGACACCCCACCTTGCGGACTTCGTGGTGCTCAGCCCTGTGCTTGTCTGTCCAAGCAGTCGGAAGAGGACATTGACGTCGCAGCTCTTGGCAAGCAGCAGCCTGAGAATATCTCGAACCCCATGTACGAGAGCGCAACTTCAGCAACCCCGGAACCTTCCTACGACCCGTTCACAGTGAGTTTGTCTTTTCATCTAAAACAGGTTCAGCTGAGGTTGGTGGGGGGCGGCGGGTAGGGCAATGATGTCTTTCAGCAGACCCGTGTAGAGCACTGCACCAAGAAATCTCACTTCTAGGACACATCTCCAGGCTACAAGCCTAGAAGCAAGCTGGGGGAAGCCCTGTGGTCGTTCTGTGTTCTGAGCTCTCCTGGGTGGATTGTGGATTGCAGAGGCGTCCATCGGTTAGATCTAGAAAATAACTAGGGGTTGCACAACCCCAACCTTGTGACCAGGTGAGAGGTGACAAGGAGAAGAAATCTTGGGCTGAATTCTGCCACAACCACTGACAAGGTAGCAGACTCAAAGGAAGACCTAAAACTGCTTCAACATTTACACTGTTGTCCGGGATTCTTCTGCCTATTGTCAGAGCTGCTTCTTACTTTGCTACATCTCTTTGATGAGGTTTTTTTTTTATCTAGGGGCATGGGTCCTGCTCTGGTCTTCCAAGAAAGGGCCACTTGTTTCTAGAATTAGTGACCCTTGAGCTTGGATGGAGCCGCCACTGACCGCAGCGCTGTGGCAGGGAACCCATTCACATCAAATGTGCGAGACACACTCTGCCTATGTTACCAGGTCTGGACTGAGAAGCTAAGAGTGAAATAAGAGAAAACATATTGGTCTTTGCCCCAGAGCTCATAAACTCCTCTGATTTCCTAAGTGGTGAGAATACCAGGGGCATCTTTTGTTCTGAGATTCTGGGTTGGCTCCCATATGCCTTCTGGAGAGGGGCTGGTCACCAGAAAGACCAAACCATGATTCGAAGTTTGGGATTTTTCAGTTCCACCCTTCACTCTCCAGAGGGAGAGAGAGGCTAGAAATGTAGCTGATAGTCGATGTGAGGAAGTCTCCGTAAAAATTCCGCCCCCCTTTTTAAAATGTGTGTGTAATCTATTACAGATTTCAGTTTGTAGTCACCGTGAGGTTTTGTTATAGCAGTCCATATATAAACAAGATTATCTTAAGTTGCTGGTCTTTTAATTTCAAATACATTTCCCATATCCTGCATTTGTGTTCTCCTCATGACTGCTGGTTTTGATATCACTTCTGTGTGATAGCCATCCTTTACTGGATGTTTGCCTTTACCAATGAGCTTTTCTAGTCATAATTTTGTTTTTAGTTGTGGCCTTGTCCACTTAAGAGTAGTTCCTTTAGCATTTGTTATAAAGGTGGTCTGGTGGTGCTGAATTCTTAGCTTTTGCTTGTCTGCAAAGCTTTTGATTTCTCTGTTAAATCTGAATGAAAGCCTTACTTGTAATTTTGGTGTTTTCATAAGAGGTGAGCTCACATCCTTCTATTCTACCATCATCCATAAATCCCAATGGTAGGGGGTTCAGACATCTTCCAGGGTGGTGAACATATCCACACTGGGAGTGTGATGCACCTGAAGTCCACGGGGCAGTGGCTACACTGAATTTTTATAAGTTGGCACTGAAACATTACAGTATTCTATTGTACCATTTTAAGCTTATAGAATGCAACACTTGTTGTTATTTTTCTAGTGAACCAAATGCAACTATCCCATGGTTCTCAGTGCCTGTGGTAGTAGATTTAATATATTTGCAATACTGAAAAATAATCACATCATAAATCCTATTGCTTTTTAATCAAACCCATGTAAAAGTTTCTAGTCCAGATTGCAAGGGCAAGTTCAGTTAAGCTGCATTTATTAACAGTCTATTTCTATAAGCCTTGTGATATGGAAATCAACCTCATTTTAAAAGCAAGGGGAGTCCAAATGCTTGGGGCTGGTGCAATGGGACGACCCAGAGGGATGGTATGGGGAGGGAGGAGGGAGGTGGGTTCAGGATGGGGAACACATGTATACCTGTGGCGGATTCATTTCAATATATGGCAAAACCAATACAATATTGTAAAGTTTAAAAATAAAATAAAATTAAAAAAAAAATAAAATAAAAGCAAGGGGAAAAATTTTATATTCTGTTCAGGGATCTCCATGGCCTCTCAGCTGTCTGGCTTTTCTTGGGGCCCCATGAACACTGTCAATGGAATACTCACCTGAGGCAGGTGAGAGTACCCTAAGAGACAGGATTCAGTTCAACCTTCCTAATCAGACCAGGTGGCAAAAATATTCCAGTTACAGGAATCCTAAGCTGAGGGCACCAGCCCCAAATCTGCTTTATTCTCATGCCTTTTATACTGAAGGAGCAGATGTTGCCTCTAGACGACCTGGAGCCAATCCACACATTGTGAGCATCCATTATGTGAATGGACAGAGCTGCGGTCTGATCAGAGCCACAGACAGCAGGAGGTTCAGGAGGCCGCCTCCGGACTGTTGCTTCTGATCAGACCCAGTTCAGGATGAACTGTCAACCGGAAAGGATTTTTTTTGTAACCAGAGTAACAGCCATGTTTTGTGGGGTGGTTTTATTTTCCTTAGAGTAGTATCTAACTTAATTCACACACCTCCCTGTCAGGTAAATATTATTAGGCCCCTTAATAGATGAGAAAAATTCTGCAGAGGTGAAATGACTTGTCCAGGGCCACATGTTCAGGCCGAGACTGTACCCATGTTCAGGCCACGGGCCACAGGACAGCAGCGTGAAGCCACCCTCGCTCCCACCAGATCTGGTCACAAGAGACTAAAGGAAAAATAGTGTTTTTAGGCTGAAAGAGAGGAAAAAGTTTTCCTTGACCCTCTGATGATTCGTGGCTGGGCCTGAAAAGTAAACTGGTAAAGACAGACTCACAGAAGAGCATATATATTTTATTGAACGTTTATGTGTACGTGGGAGCCTTCATGAGAAAATGAAGACCCAAAGAAGGGACCGGAACAGGAAGCCTTTGCACCTTTTAGACTAAATGTGTGAAGAATTGACGAGAGAGAGAGCTTTGGACCTAGAGGTAGTAAATGGTGAAGAAGTCACTAGGAAGATAAGGGTTAGTGAACAAGGTTTGTTTGTACAGGTTTCTTGGCCCCCAGCTCCCCAGAAGTGATGCATCTTCTTTCCTCTAAAGAAAATTTCATGAGAGAATTTTATTACCTTTTTCAGGGGAAAAGGGTAGGGGGCAGAGTTAGTCAGAGTGACCTTCCTGCTTCTGTCATGTAAAAGAATTCCTTCAGTTTGACATTTAACAAGCCAAGTTACTGGATTGGGGGTAACATGTCCTAAGGGCTTTCCCCAGGGCTTCAGTGGTAAAGAATTCACCTGCCAATACAGGAGATACAGGTTCAATCCCTGGATCGGGAAGATCCCCTGGAGAAGGAAATGGCAACCCACTCCAGTATTCTTGCTTGGAAAATCGCATGGACAAAGTAGCCTGGTGGGCTAGTCCACGGGGGTCACAAAAGAGTTGGCCATGACTTAGCAACTAAACAACAAGTGTGCCCTAAACCCGCCAAGGCCTCAGACCAGTAGCCAATGTTATGCTCAACCTGGAAGAATGCACCTTCTGCCTGGTTCACAGACTTCTCTTTTCCAGGACCCTGCCGACCAGCTGCTGGACAGCAGTGACCCCCTGGGGGCACTATGAGGGCTGGACCTGCCCCATCCAGACATCACCGCTGCCACCTGGGTCCCCAGAGCCACCTCAGAAAGACCATCAACTGTGAATCCTCAGCCCCAGTTGACTGTGGGAAATGTAAGCTCCTTTAACATTTCAAAGTCTGGAGCACTCAAGCCGTACCTCATCTCTTCAGTTGATCCAGGGGATATTCTGTTTCTGCGGGTGAGAGACCATGTTAAGCCCACCCACCACCCAGGGGACTGCTCCCTCCCTGACCCTCTGCTATCTTCCCCAACCTTCAGTAGCACCTTTTACCTTTTGCCCAGCACTCTAGTGACCTTGTCTTATTTCCCTGTTAGACTGTAAGCTTCCAAAGGCCGAGACCTTCCTCATTCGTCTTTGTATCCTGGCACCCAGCACAGTGTGTGGCATGTGAAATGTGCTCAATTATTGGTTACAGAACAGAAATAAAGTCAGTGGAACAAATCCAGTGTCTGGGAAACAAATCGACCATTTGCCATAGGAGGGGTCAAACTCTGAAGGTAAAATCAACTCATTAGGGCTCATTAGGGCTGTTAGTTAGCCAACATCTGCATTATGAGTGCTTCTTTCTTAATTCTGTTTGGTTTGCTTGTTTGTGTGAAGAAGACATAATAACCACAAGGAGATACCACTTCACACCCACGAGGATGGCCATCCTTAAAACACAGACAATAACCAGTATCTGCAAGGGTGTGGAGAAACTGGATCCCTTCTACTTTGTTGGTGGGAATGTAAAATTGTGCCCCTACCGTGGAAAACAGTCCAGCAGTTCCTCAGAAAGTTAAACATAGAATTACCATGTGATCCAGAAATTCCACTCCTAGGTACAGACCCAAGAGAAGTGAACACATGTCCATACAACAACTTATAGAGGTAGCATTATTAGTATTATTCATAATAGCCAAAACATGGAAACAAACCAAATGTCTACTGACTTACAAATGAATAACCAAACTGTGTCTTGCCACACAATGAAATAGCATTCCTAAAACAGAACTAAGTACTGATACATGCAACACCATGGATGAACCTTGAAAACATGATGCTCAGTGAAAGAAGTCAGACACAAAAGACCACATACCAAATGATTCCATTTATATGAAACGTCCAGAATCAGGCCAGTTCTTCTCCATGCAGGACTCTGTGCAAGGCTGGATGTCCACCGGACCCTCAAAAGACCCAAAGTAGCCTCTCCATCACTGTGGCAACCAAGTGCCTCCAGGCCACCCGCCACCCTTTTGCAAGCTACCCCAGGAGTAGCACTGGCCAGGCTCGGGAGCCGCCTCTGGGAAATGGAGATGGGAAAGGCTGGGATGAGCAGATCTCAGATCCCTCTCCATCACCCTCACGGCCCAAACAACTTTGTTCCAAATCATCAGGGTTTTTGCTGAGCCAAGTCCAAAGTTCAGAAGCCCCTGGAGTCTCAGAAGCTTCCTCACAACTCCAGGAAAGGGAATAAATGCCCATTTCAAGCAGAGGAATGATTTACCACCTCCTCTTGGACAATGTGCCGTGGTGGGGCAATGCCGGCTCTCCAGGAACTCGCTCCCCAAGGGGCCCGTGGGACGGATTCCCTAGTGGGTCCTCCAACTCCACCAACGGGACAGAAAGGCACATGATTAAGAGGAACAACAGCAGACACCCACGGGAGGAGTGAAGGAGATGAAGGTCCTGGCACAATAGAGGTCAAGGATATTAAGTTTAAACACATTCAAACGGTTTAAAAAGGCTCTTCAAAATATAAGTATATCCAAACCCAGCCGTGAACTGATGTCACAACATGCACTCCTAATTCAGTGTCAATATTTTCTTCCCTTAAAACACTGCTTCCAATTTTCCATTCTCCCGTTACTTTGCAGACAAACAGGTGGATCACTGTCTTCTCCTTATTCTCCAGGAGGGAACTGTCTATGAGAGACAGAAATTCTAGGTGGGTCACCTCCTGCCCACTTAAGGCCAAATTCACACCCATTTTCCTTCTGTGGCTTCACTACATGGTCTTCAAGCTCTGAGGACAGGCAGGTGTGCTCTCCTGAGGGTGGGGAGACCAGGGTGGTAAGGAAGGAACCATCAACCTTTTGCCCGCTTTCTCAGGGATATTCTTTTTTGGGTACATTAGAATGTGATATGACTTTTGCCACTAACTGAAGCACACAAAAGCAGATGACTGGAAGTAAACTGGACAATACAATTCAAACTTTTATTTGGCAGTAAGTTCAACATCATGTAACATAAAATCAGTATTTAGAATAAATAGCAAATTCACATTCAGGATAAATAGCAAGTCTCCCTAATTTCCATTTACCGTGCCTGAAATTAAACAGGCACCATCTGTCCTTCTACTAAATAATTAGAAAACAGTGTCCTAAGTCAGAGTTCAAGGCTGCAGAGTAGAAAAGTACAGAGCAGTGTTGTGGGTCGGTTCCAGAGAGCAGGCATGAGGTGGGGAGTCTCACGCGGGAAGTTTACAGGGAACTGTCCTTGGGATGCACACCTGGGAAAAAGGAAGGGGGGGCAGGAAGGAGCTGATGGGCCTTCAGAGTTGCTCCTGGGAGGGAGTCTGACCACACCCTCATCCGAGGCAGGACTCTTCAACAGGGGGAGGCTCCCAGAGGGGACCTACAGCTGCAGTGAGCCAGCGGCAACCAACCCCCACAGCAGCTGGGGGATAAAGTCCTTCAGGGTAGCCAAGCCCATCACAACGCGACTAGCACAATCACAGATGAGCACAACGAGAGGTATATTCAATGAGTGCCGAGCCTGGCCGCTCAGTCACACAACTGAGAATCATGCCATGTGCCGGAAACACAGTATGTTACCACTGGCCACATAAGTGAATATGTCCAGAGAGAAGCTCCTAGGGGAAGATGCGAGCTTACCTACAGAACTTCTTTCCACTGGCCGCACACAACTGTGTTCTGTGGTTGCTTACCACCCTGCACACTTTCAGCAAAATCATCATCTCATCATGGCCACCCACACAATCTGTCGATGCGGGGGTCGGCAAACCACCACCCGAGGGCCAAATCCAGCCTGCAGCCTGTTTTCAGAGGCCAGGCTGCCCTGGACCGCAGGCAGGCCCAGTCCTAGAGGAGGGGCTGCAGCAAAAGGCCTGCAAAACCGGAAGTCTTTCCTGTCTGGTCCTTGCCAGGGAAAGTGTGCTGAGCCTTACATTAGGGAAACTTCACTCCCTTTTTCTTCCTCAATCCACTAGGGTATTAAAGGTAAGCTAAGCTAAACTTGGGGGCTTCCCTGGTGGCTCAGATGGTAAAGCATCTGCCTGCAATGCGGGAGGACCCAGGTTCAATCCCTGGGTTGGGAAGATCCCCTGGAGAAGGAAATGGCAACCCACTCTAGTACTCTTGCCTGGAAAATTCCATGGAGAGAGGAGCCTGGTGGGCTACAGTCCATGGGATCGCAAAGAGTCGGACACTCTAGTACTCCTGCCTGGAAAATTCCATGGACAGAGGAGCCTGGTGGGCTACAGTCCATGGGGTCGCAAAGAGTCAGACACGACTGAGCAACTTCACTTTTCACTTAAGCCAGGCTTGGGGCCTAGCTCCCATATGCTAACGAAGAAAAGAAAGGAAACTGGTACAAAGGAAATCAGTACTAAGCCAGCACATCACAGGCTCCCTGGTAGTTGAATGGAGCAATCAAGGAACCCTCCCTGCCTCTGCCCAGACTGAGTCTGAGAGCACATTCCAGACCAGGGCCCCCAAGTGGGTCTTTGGCAACAGATGAGCATTTGGCAGAGCAGATCCAATTCCAACGTTTAGCCCACTCTACCGCTTTAGAGGCCTTTGGGGAGGAAAAGGGGCGGGGGAAGCTATTTAGTTCACCCAAAGCTAAATTAGCTAGCAGGAAAGAGGACTTTGCATTTCTCCTTGGCACTAATTAAGAGAACCAATGCCTTCAAAGCAACTAGGAATTTAGTCATAGATGGGCCTGAATCAGTAACAGGTGGTTTATGTTAGCTGGCATTAGTGGAGCTGAAGGGAATTTTTAAAAGAAAAAAAAAAATTTAAAGGCTATATTAGGAGGAAAGTGGGAGCTCTAAGCCAAACTCCTAAAATATATTAAAAGCCAGGTTTCATCTACTTAAAAAAACGATTCTGGAAAAAACAATTGTGCAGGTCCCTTCCAGGACAACCGGCTACAGCTATGGTGAGCCTTAGGGGCACAGACAGCTGCCCCTGGGCTATGAATTTTTGTTCATATTCTTCGAGAAAATCAGTCTAACTGATGCTAAAAAGGGAAAATATTTTTCAATGTGCAAGCTAATTTTATTCTGCTCACTTTCCAAACTGATCTTTTAAGTGGTAGAAAACAGACTCCCTTCCCTTGCACCCAAATGCATTCATCAGCGGGCTCGCCAGAGGCTAAACCAGGAGGAACAGAATGCTGTACAGGGTGCTGAATCCCAGCTGAGTCACGACAGTGACAAATTAAAACGACCAAGCACAGACAAAGAGAAGCCCTCGGTCCTTCATACAGAGACGGCCGTCCTGACCCTGACTGTGCGCTGGCCCCAGCGCATGTTCGGTGGGTCCTCCGCAGACAGACTTCAATACCGCCATGTGCCATGGCCTTCAGTTGTTGTTCAGTCGCTCAGTCATGTCTGACTCTTTGCGACCCCATGGACTGCAGCATACCAGGCTTCCCTATTCTTCACTATATCCTGGAGCTTGCTCAAACTTAATTGGTGATAAGTCATTAAAATTCCTTATTCACACACCTAGAAAATGTTTTTCTCACCCCAGGCTTGGGTCTCCTAACCCAGACATACATGAAAGCAGTAAGAACAGCTGTACTGAGTTGTTTTTGGGTAACAACTTTCTTGAGTAAACAAAACACCCTATCACTGGCACGTAGGAGATATCCAATGAATACCTGATTAGAAAGAGTTTTAAAATACCTACTTCCTCACCAGCTTCTCCAAAGCAGAAACTATCAGTCCAAAGCACCAGCATATCCTCTGAGGACCCCAACACTGAGCAGTTCTGGGCGCCACCTGCACCCCTGAAATGCCAGTCTCCAATGCACTCTGATGCTTAAAACCCCCAGGCACTAACCAACAGCCAACAAAATGCCTCCTGCAGCCTGAAAAGGGAATGGACACCTGTGTTTATAATCAAGGGAAAAAGAAGGCCAACTGGGCCTATTAGGTCTAGAGAGTCACCTTCACTATTTTAGTTAAATATAAGAAAAGGTCACAGGTATGCCTGGTGGCTCAGTCAGTAAAGAATCCACCTGCCAATGCAGGAGATGTGCGTTTGACCCCTGGGTCAGGAAGATCCCCTGGAGAAGGAAATCACAACCCATGGCAGTATTGCTGGTTGGGAAATCCCATGGACAGAGGAGCCTGGTGGGCTACAGTTCATGGGGTTGCCAAGAGTCGACTAAACAACAACAGTCCCATTAAAACACTTCTATAGCGTTAAAAAACCATAGCATTAAACATTAAAAAACTTCTATAGTGTGACTTAGCATAGCATAGAAGTCACCTAATTTCTGCACTCGGGCAGGTAGCCTGTGGCAGGCCAAGCTCATGTTTCCTCAACAGCTAGCTCCACACAAATCCATTGAAAACGCCAAATAAGCGAGTAGTCTCTCCTCAAGCCCCTTTCCTCCGCCCCTGCATCCTTCAGGTTTAAGGACAGGTGCCACTTGCCTTGTCCTCAGAAGTGGGAACACTCACTCGGTGAGGCTATTTCCAACTCTGTTTCTCTCAACGTCAATGTCCTTGATCCGCTCCCACCTTAAACACAGACACTACAGAAATTCCCCAGACACATAAACACGGCAGGAAAGCGATCTACAGGGAGAAGGCAGGAGACAGCTAAGCAGAGAGGGCCACCTCCCTCGCTCTGGCTGGATTCAAGCCCCTCTCCTCGGCTGATGAATCACTGCCCTCCAACGAGGAGGGTTTCTGGTAACACACAGTTTAACAAGATTGCAAAACACCTGGGGGCGGGGGGGTCGCCACACGGCACTAAGTTATGAGGACATTTTTCTTTGTTTCATTTTTCATCCTCCAATGAGCAGATTCAAGCAACACATGTGTGGTGGCAGTGTCAGGGGTTATAAAGTCCTGGGATACCCACCACAAACGCACTGGTTCCTCTCGCACGTTGGCATGTAGGAGCCTCATTCTACAGTCTGTTCTGCTGGCAGGACATTAAACCAGAAGCTTTTCTCTCCTTGTCCTCCTTTTCTGAGAGAAAAGAGTGAACCTGCCCACCACTTGGGGCACCATGGTCCTTCCCCCGCGTGGGGCAAGACACAGGAAATGGATACTGAGGACAATCAAGGCCAAGGACTTGCAACTTCTCCTGTTCCTTCTCACATAAGACCTCCAGGGAGGCTGAGTCTGCTGTCAAGGGAGGCACCAGTGTGCCAGAGCCCTAGTACCAGATGTCTGGGAACCAGCTGCCGACTGGGGTCCATCTCAGCCGCTGACACCACAGTACACTATCCAAGCGCCCACTAAAGCATCAGCAGTTCACCAGGGGATGCACGTCACCGGGTCTGGCACTGTCTGTGCGTGTTCAGCATTTTCCATGCACTTTCCACAGAAGGGTTAAGAAGAGTTTCAAAACATCACCTGCTGGAATACAGAGCAGACATCAAGAAGACTCCCCATCCCAGGAAGTCTGATGCTGGATACAGTACCTTGGGAAACAAGAAGCTGATCACAGAGTGTCGACAGGAGGCCAGCCGCTGTCCCCTCCCCACATGCATAGGAGGGCGGGCTCTGCGAGCTGTGAGCTCCCTTCTCTACGAGCTGCGGGGTATCCTCCGTAATGTACAAAACAGGTATCACTAAGACTATCTGTATCATTTCCAAAAGGGACGCTCACATCCCCGCAGAGTCTGCCCAGCGTGGGGCCATCACCGGTCCTGGCTTTTGGTGCCCAGGGGTTTTGGGGCTGCCAGCTACTTGGCCTGGGCCTCCTGCAGCAGTGGCAGCCGGGCGGCCGGGGGCCGGTCAGACCAGGCGGGCAGCTCGTGCTGCAGTGGGGTCCGCCGGGGGTAGAAGGTATGGCTGACGTCGTAGTTCAGCAGGCAGCTCAGGGACGCCATGTAGATGTCGGCGAACCGCGACAGGCGCCGCAGGAAGTACGTGGGGTTCTGGTCTGTGCGGAACAAGCTCCCAAACTGGGCATTGAAGAAACGTTTGGTCATTTCCCTGAAGAGGCGAGAGAAGAGCAAAGCAACAGTGTGACTCCCCCAGGGTCTGCTTTTAGTTACTAACATCAGATGACACCAAAATCACTGTTTCACAGAGAAGAGATACATGTAGGACCTTCCCGGCAATCCAGTGGTTAAGAATCCACCTGAAGACGCAGGGTACGTGCCTGTGATCCCTGGTCTGAGAAGATTCCACATGCCACTGGGCAACTAAGCCCATGTGCCACAACTACTGAGCCCACGCAATGCAACTCCTGAAGCCAGAGCACCCCAGGGCCTGTGCTCTGCAACAAGAGAAGCCACTGCAATGAGAAGCCCGCACACCGCACCGAGAGAAAGCCCGCGCATAGCAACAAAAACCCAGTGCAGCCAAAAAAAATTTTACTTAAAGATACATTAAAAAAAGTTATACATATATATCTATATAAATGAATCACTTTACTATACATCTGAAACTAACAAAATGTTAATTACTCTCCAATATAAAAGTTAAAAAAAAGTTACAAAATCCATAAAAATTTTGAATCACTATGTTGTATACCTCAAACTAATATAATATTATACATCAACTATACATCAATAAAAAAAATTTTTTAATCACTGTTTCATATGCTTCAGTTCAGTCGTTCAGTCGTGTCTGACTCTTGCAACCCCATGGACTGCAGCGCTCCAGGCCTCCCTGTCCATCACCAACTCCCGGAGTTTACTCAAACTCACATCGATTGAGTCGGTGATGCCATCCAACCACCTTATGCTTGGTGGTCCCCTTCTCCTCCCACCTTCAATCTTTCCCAGCATCAGGGTCTTTTTAAATGAGTCAGTTCTTCATATCAGGTGGCCAAAGTATTGGAGTTTCAACTTTAATATCAGTCCTATCAATGAATATTCAGGACTGATTTCCTTTAGGATGGACTGGGTGGATTTCCTTGCAGTCCAAGGGACTCTCAAGAGTCTTTTCCAACACCACAGTTCAAAAGCATCAATCTTTGGTGCTCAGCTTTCTTTTTTTTTTTTTTTTTTTTTTAATTTTATTTTATTTTTAAACTTTACATAACTGTATTAGTTTTGCCAAATATCAAAATGAATCCAGCTTTCTTTATAGTCTAACTCTCACATCTATACACGACTACTAGAAAAACCATAGCTTTGACCAGACAGACTTTTGTTGGCAAAGTAATGTCTCTGCTTTTTAATATGCTGTCTAGTCTAGGTTGGTCATAACTTTTCTTCCAAGGAGTAAGCATCTTTTAATTTCATGGCTGCAGTGATTTTGGAGCCCCCAAAAATAAAGTATGCCACTGTTTCCCCATCTATTTTCCATTAAGTGATGGGACTGGATGCCATGATCTTAGTTTTCTGAATATTAGGCTTTAACCAAACTTTTTCCACTCTCTTTCACTTTCATCAAGAGGCTCTTTAGTTCTTTGCTTTCTGCCATAATGGTGGTATCATCCACATATCTGAGGTTATTGATATTTCTCCTGACAATCTTGATTCCAGCTTGTGCTTCATCCAGCCCAGCATTTCTCATGATGTACTCTGCATATAAGTTAAATAAGCAGGGTGACAATATACAGCCTTGACGTACTCCTTTTCATTTTTGGAACCTGTCTGTTGTTTCATGTCCAGTTCTAACTATTGTTTCCTGACCTGCATAGATTTTTTTTTTTAATTTTATTTTATTTTTAAACTTTACATAATTGTATTAGTTTTGCCAAATATCAAAATGAATCCGCCACAGATTGGTCAGGTGGTCTGGTATTCCCTTCTCTTTCAGAATTTTCCACAGTTTGTGGTGATCCACACAGTCAAAGGTTTTGGCCAAGTCAATAAAGCAGAAATAGATGTTTTTCTGGAACTCACGTGCTTTTTCAATGATCCAACAGATGGTGGCAATTTGATCTCTGGTTCCTCTGTCTTTTCTAAAACCAGCTTGAACATCAGGAAGTTCACAGTTCACGTATTGCTGAAGTCTGGCTTGGAGAATTTTGAGCATTACTTTACTAGCATGTGAGATGAGTGCAATTGTGTGGTAGTTTGAGCATTCTTTGGCATTGCCTTTCTTTGGGATTGGAATGAAAACTGACCTTTTTCAGTCCTGTGGCCACTGCTGAGTTTTCCAAATTTGCTGGCATATTGAGTACAGCACTTTCACAGCATAATCTTTCAGGATTTGAAATAGCTCAACTGGAATTCCATCACCTCCACTAGCTTTGTTTGTAGTGATGCTTTCTAAGGCTCACTTGACTTTTTGCATTCCAGGATGTCTGGTTCTGGGTGAGTGATCATACCATCATGATTATCTGGGTTGTGAAGATCTTTTTTATATAGTTCTTCTGTGTATTCTTGCCACCTCTTCTTAATATCTTCTGCTTCTGTTAGGTCTATACCATTTCTGTCCTTTATTGAGCCCATCTTTGCATGAAATGTTCCCTTGGTATCTCTAGTTTTCTTGAAGAGATCTCTAGTCTTTCCCATTCTATTGTTTTCCTCTATTTCTTTGCACTGATCACTGAGGAAGGCTTTCTTATCTCTCCTTGCTATTCTTTGAAACTATGCTCAAATGGGTATATCTTTTCTTTTCTCCTTTGCTTTTAGGTTCTTTTCTTTACACAGGTATTTTAAGGCCTCCTCAGACAGCCATTTTGCCTTTTTGCATTTCTTTTTCTTGGGGATGGTGTTGATCCTGTCTCCTGTACAGTGTCATGAACCTCCATCCATAGTTCATCAGGCACTCTGTCTATCAGATCTAGTCCCTTAAATCTATTTCTCACTTCCACTGTATAATCGTAAGGGATTTGATTTAGGTCATACCTGAATGGTCTAGTGGTTTTCCCTACTTTCTTCAATTTAAGTCTGAATTTGGCAATAAGGAGTTCATGATCTGAGCCACAGTCAGCTCCCAGTCTTGTTTTTGCTGACTGTATAGAGCTTCTCCATCTTTGGCTGCAAAGAATATAATCAATCTGATTTCGGTGTTGACTATCTGGTGATATCCATGTGTAGAGTCTTCTCTTGTGTTGTTGGAAGAGGGTGTTTGCTATGACCAGTGCGTTCTCTTGGCAAAACTCTATTAGCCTTTGCCCTGCTTCATTCTGTACTCCAAGGCCAAATTTGCCTGTTACTCCAGATGTGTCTTGACTTCCTACTTCATATGCATAGGACTCAAATTAGCCTAGAGCAGCCCTGACTTCTAATTGGGAAAACAGTCTGTTCATCCATCAAAATGGTTCTGACCACATTCCCCACTTAGGCCAGTGGAGAGAACACAGCTGAAGGCTCCAGAGGCAAGGTGGGAGCCCCTAAACATGCACACCCCATTTCCCAAACAAAAATGGAAGGTGAAAGAGCCACTTCTGAAGGTCCACAGAAATGGAGAATATTCTCAGAGTCTCCAAACTTCCCTCATCTACAGAACAAGATCAAGGCCCCCTTCTCGTGAGGTTATAGTGAGAACTCCATAAGGTAAGAGAAATAAGAGTGTATCATAAACTCGAAAGTACTTTATATCTAAGAGATTAAGCATTATATTACAGCGATGTAAGCACACCTCTGGCATCTAATACAGAGCTTCAAGCACCTCCTTGAAGCCTGCATTATAAGCATATATGCATCATATGCCCATCACCCTCTCACCCAACATTTCAGACCAATAATCACATTATAATAACCAATACACTCCCAATAACCAACACGTTGAGAGGGAGGAGGATCAATTCAGTACAGCCGTGGCTTCTGCAGCCCAGAGGAATGGACTCTCCCTGCTTTCCAGGCACACCAGTCCCACCAGACTGCCCAGCGCTCAGAGGTCAGAACCAGGCAGTGAGTGCCACCTCCAAACCTGAGAGACAGCTGTGCTGCCTGGGAAGGAGGCGTGGGGGGACTGCAGAGCAGAAATGGCCACATCAGCACTGTCCACACACACAGCACCCTCTTCTACAGGGAAGCACAACTGTCCACAGGGCCTCTTGAGAGTAATTGCTCCTTTAAAATCTTTACCGTCTAGCCTGAATTAAGTGCCAGATGCTCTGAGCCAAGCCATGGCTCAGATGGTAAAGAATCTCCCTGCAATGCAGGAGATCCAGATTCAATCCCTGGGTCAGGAAGATCCCCTGGAGAAGGGAATGGCTACCCACTCCAGTATTCTTGCCTGGAGAATTCCAAGGACAGAGGAACCTGGCACGCTACAGTCCAAAAGGTCGCAAAGAGTTGGACATGACTGAGCGACTAACACCCTCACTTTCACTTTTCATACACACACACATATACTAGACTATTCAGTTCAGTTCAGTTCAGTTGCTCAGTCGTGTCCGACTCTACTCAGCCATAAAAAAAAAAATGAAATAATGTCATCTGCAGCAACATGGGCAAACCTAGACATTATCACACTAAGTGAAGGAAGTCAGACAGAGAAAGACAAATACCACATATCACTTATATGTGGAATCTAAAAAAATAATACAAATAAACTTATTTATGAAACAGAAACAGATTCACAGACAGAGAAAACAAATTTATGGGTACCAAAGGGAAAAGAAGAGGGGAAGGGATAAATTAGGAGTGTGAGATGAACAGACACATGCCACTATATAAAATACATACACAAAAAGGATTTACTTACTATATAGAACATGGAACTCTATTTGATATCACTATTCAACATATTCAATCTTTCCTATAATGGAGAAGAATCTGAAGCTGTACCCTTGAAACTAACACAACATTGTAAATCAGCTATAGTTTAATAAAAAGAAAAAACAACTCAAGAATAACTATTCCTTTAAGACAAACACCCATCTGACAGCAGACGGGCTTTCTTCATCAATCAGCAGCATGATCTGAGTGACTGCTCATACCTAACACAGCAGTGTTACACATAGCAGCGGCACTGTAGGAGCCCCAAGGATTCACCGCGGTTCACAGCCACCTCCAACACTGTCCCACCGGCCACGCTGGCTGCTGGCTGCCCAAAGAGGGAAGTTAAGTGGGACAGAAGGAGGGATGGATGCGGGGAGGGACGGACAGACAACAAACTCAGGGGTGGGCAGAAGGTGGGAGGGAGCTCACCACTGCCTCGAGGAAATGTCACTCATTACTAATGGCAGCTGGCTCGTTCTGGATCCTGGGGGTCACAGTCACCCCCCGGCAGCTAAGTAAGGCTGTTTCGAGTCCCACCTCTGGCTGGCCTTGGGGAAAGTGTGTGGGCTGAGTGCACGGGGCCACAGTGAAGGATTCACTCCGTTCACAACAGGCCACTCTTACCTCATATCCTTCCTCTCCTTCTTCCACTCCTGCAAAATCAGCTGTGACTCCGCATCTCTGTGAACCTGCAGGACACAAGCCAATTACTGAGAAGGTTCTGGATACGAATAAACTCCTTAGGTAGTGAGAATTTTCTAGCGGGTAGTTCTGGGAGGAATTTTATTCAGATCTAAGAGATAGGGACTTGCATGAAATAATACATTTTCAGACTTCCCAGCTGCTGCCCTTCTTCACCAAACGTAGACATAATACAATGACGCAAACAGGGATGCAAGGTCCCTGTTAAACTAGAGATATTAAAGTATTATTAAAGGCTTTGTATGAGCATAAAACATATATTATTATGTAGGGCAAAGGCTAATAGAGTTTTTCCAAAAGAACACGCTGGTCATAGCAAACACCCTCTTCCAACAACACAAGAGAAGATTCTACACATGGACGTCACCAGATGGTCAACACCAAAATCAGATTGATTATATTCTTTGCAGCCAAAGATGGAGAAGCTCTATACAGTCAGCAAAAACAAGACCAGGAGCTGACTGTGACTCAGATCATGAACACCTTATTGTCAAATTCAGACTTAAATTGAAGAAAGTAGGGAAAACCACTAGACCATTCAGGTATGACTTAAATCCCTTACAATTATACAGTGAAAGTGAGAAATAAATTTAAGGGACTAGATCTGATAGAGTGCCTGATGAACTATGGACAGAGGTTCGTGACATTGTATAGGAGACAGGGATCAAGACCATCCCCAAGAAAAAGAAACGCAAAAAAGCAAAATGGCTGTTTGGGGAGGCCTTACAAATAGCTGTGAAAAGAAGGGAAGTGAAAAGCAAAGGAGAAAAGGAAAGATATAAGCATCTGAATCCAGAGTTACAAAGAATAGCAAGGAGAGATAAGAAAGCCTTCCTCAGCGATCAATGCAAAGAAATAGAGGAAAACAACAGAATGAGAAGGACTAGAGATCTCTTCAAGAAAATTAGAGATACCAAGGGAACATTTCATGCAAAGACGGGCTCGATAAACTAGCCTTTGACTGTGTGGATCACAATAAACTGTGGAAAATTCTGAAAAAGAAGGGAATACCAGACCACCTGACCTGCCTCTTGAGAAATCTATATGCAGGTCAAGAAATAACAGTTAGAACTAGACATGGAACAGGCTGGTTCCAAATTGGGAAAGGAGTACATCAAGGCTGTATATTGTCACCCTGATTATTTAACTTATATGCAGAGTACATCATAAGAAAGGCTGGGCTGGAAGAAGCACAAGCTGGAATCAAGATTGCCGGGAGAAATATCAATAACCTCAGATATGCAGATGACACCACCCTTATGGCAGAAAGTGAAGAGGAACTAAAAAGCCTCTTGATGAAAGTGAAAGAGGAGAGTGAAAAATTTGGCTTAAAGCTCAACATTCAGAAAACTAAGATTATGGCATCTAGTCCCATCATTTCATGGGAAATAGATGGGGAAACAGTGTCAGACTTTATTTCTGGGGGCTCCAAAATCACTGCAGATGGTGACTGCAGCCATGAAATTAAAAGACGCTTACTCCTTGGAAGGAAAGTTATGACCAACCTAGTTAGCATATTAAAAAGCAGAGACATTACTTTGCCAACAAAGGTCCATCTAGTCAAGGCTATGGTTTTTCCAGTGGTCATGTATGGATGTGAGAGTTGGACTGTGAAGAAGGCTGAGCGCTGAAGAATTGATGCTTTTGAACTGTGGTGTTGGAGAAGACTCTTGAGAGTCCCCTGGACTACAAGGAGATCCAACCAGTCCATGCTAAAGGAGATCAGTCCTGGGTGTTCATTGGAAGGACTGATGCTGAAGCTGAAACTCCAATACTTTGGCCACCTCATGTGAAGAGTTGACTCATTGGAAAAGACTCTGATGCTGGGAGGGATTGGGGGCAGGAGGAGAAGGGGACAACAGAGGATGAGATGGCTGGATGGCATCACCGATTCGATGGCCATGAGTCTGAGTGAACTCCGGGAGTTGGTGATGGACAGGGAGGCCCGGAGTGCTGCCATTCATGGGGTCACAAAGAGTCGGACACAACTGAGCGACTGAACTAGAACTGGAATACATGTATATCCACATAAAATGTATGTGTATATTATATTCGTGTAATGTATCCATTACACATGTGTGTTACACATATAAATATACACCTAATACACACTACCTAATAGACCCATTTATATACATCATAAATATACGTACTATACACACACACACATAAAAACGGCAGTGAGTGGAAACAGCAGATGTAACAGTGCATCCACAAATTTCAAGCATGTAAAAACATGTGCATTTGGAAATTAACATGAAACTTTTTCTTTAATTTGTTCAAGAGTAACAGAGTTATAACTGGCTTAATCTTTTTCCTCAATATTATTTTATTAATACCTTTTAAAGTGTTTAAGAGAAAAAAACTGTTTTTGTAAAAGGCAAGAAGGCAGAACACCTCAACCAGATGGAAAGTGGAGAATTCTCCAGGTGGACTGAAATGTGAGCAAAAGGCAAAAAGGAAATGACAGCTGTACGCACCCTAACATGGAATCTCACAAGTCTCTCTCCAAGCCTCCTAGGGTTAAACCGAACACACGAACCAGAGCCAGTGGTGCACGTGACTGCAGGGGCCAGGCAGGGTTGGGGCAGCCTCAGGACCCGGAGGAAAATGCCAAATGAGCAAACCATCTGCTTTGACATGGGAGCCAAGGCCCTTCTGTTTATCACGTATGCCCAGATCAAGAGCTTGACCAAGTCACCCGCTACGGGCTACTGCCACTCAAAACAAAACCCTGTAATCTCGATCTCCTGCCTGCCACTGTTGTCTACACCAGCAGGAAGCAGCCACCTCTGAATGACCACTGGATGTGTGTTACTGGAGCACCAGAAGACTGGTCCCTTCTGGGGGTGTCGAGGCAGGTCCTGTGAGTTTGGTTTCAATGAGCTCTCATATTTTAAGCCAACAAATCACTCACCATAGAATTGAGGCATGACAAAATGTAAGACTAGATCAAAACTCTGTAGGGTGCCACAGAGAATTTGTTTATATATATATATAAACATAAATACACATATACACACAAATATGCACACAAACATACCTGTACAGATACACATGCATACATATAGATATACATGTATACATATATGTATACATATATACACACAGGTACATATTCAGCACCTCTGTGTGGCAAGCGCTGTGCTAGATACTGAAGATATAAGAGAACGAGATGGGGACCCTGGCAGGGGGCACCCAGGTAAGCAGACCAGGACAAAACAGTGTGACACTGCGCAGAACGGGACACCAGTCTTCCTCCCGCCTCTGCCCACCTCTCGGCCCACGATCAGGGCCCCTGTGTCCAGTGTGAAGGAGCAGCTTCTCCCTGCGCTTGCAGGAGGAGGATCCTCTGACTAGCGACCAGAAGCAAGATAACCAAAGTGCACCTAGTGCTTTCTCCTTTTGGAAACTAGCGGCCATAGGCCACCTGACTGTGCCTCTCCACTCTCCCCTCAGCAGGGGCCCCTACCCGAGGGCAGGCTACACAGACATGAAGAGCCAGTTCAGGTCTCCAAGTCTACGGCACCTTCTCCAGCCCAGCTTTTCCCGAACAGGGCAGGGCCAGGGATTCGGGATCATCTCCAGCAAAGCCCAAGACTGCTGAAGGGACAAGCGAAGGAGGAAGGCCCCAGAGAGCTGAGCCAGGGAGCACCCCCTCGAGCAGGGGGCACCTGAGCTCTGGGTGTGTGCACCGCAGCCCAGCCTCCCCTCACACCCTCCCATCCAAGGCCCACCCACGCCCACCCAGGGCTCCCTCCCACCTGCCCTTTCTTCATCGTTTATCATCTCTCCCATGTGATCAAACTCCTCCCCTGGAGTCTACCCATCAGCATTTAAACATGCTGAAGGCTCTCGCATTAGAAGAAAAAGCAGTTTCTCCTTGAGCCACCCCTTTCTCCAGCTTGGATCCTCCTACAAGGCCAAACTTTGTAAGACAGCAATCTTAGGAGTCTGATACGTACTTTAAAATACTTCAAACACTGGGTTTACTTAGCTATAATTAACCTTTAAGTGATACCATGCACTCAAGGATGGGGACCTGGCAGGGGAAAAGACTAACCAGAAGCCCACACCAGAAGCTGATCCTACAGACACCTCAGCCACCTTCAGCCCCTCTCGTTCATTAGCTCACTCAGCCATTTATGGCTACAATCTATGAAAATATACTGTACAGGCTAGCCCACTCCTGCATGGGCAGAATTATTGCCATCTAGCCAGAAGTCTGATAACCTGTACCAATGGAGACCAAATCCAGCCCACTGCCCACCTTTCTATCATCCCAAAGAGCTCAAGAATGGATTTTCTTTTTGAAGTTGTTGAAAAAAATTCAAAAGAAAAATAACTTCATGATGCGTAAAAATGATATGAAATTAAAATTTCAGCATCCACCAATAAAATGTCAGGGATACAGCTACAACTGGTTGCTCACATATTGTCCAAGGCTGCTTTCACGCTACCAGCATGGAGCTGAGACCGTACGACCTGCACGACCTCACACAATGGCTAGCTGGCTTGTTGCAGAAGTCTGTCCAACCCGGGCTAAATATGGCTCTAACATGGTTACCCAAAAGACTTGATACCACCACATCATCCACCAGCATGACCACCATGAACAGCACCACTCAGGAGGGCACTTCAAGGCTAATGAGCAAAAATTCTTCTTTATAGCTACTTCCTTAAATCCAAAAACTAAATACTTCCAGTTAATTCATCAGACCCAGCTCCAGGTAACACTTTTGGCTTCCAAAATGAAAAAGGAAAAAAAAAATCACACCCAAGTTCAAGGACCAATTTCTCTTCTCAGAAAATAGTGTCCAGATAATGTGCTATGTGCCCATTACCAGAAGAAGAGGAGCTATAGAAACATCTGACACAGAATCACTGGAATAATGTATAGTTTTCCAGGTGAACACAGGGATCGGGGGAGAGGAGAAAGGGAACAGGAAGCACAGTGAGAAATGCTGCTCATTTGGCTAATATTTTAATCATCAATCACCTTCCTCTATGTCCTAGAGAATCCACCCAGACAAAAAGCTGGAAAAGGAAACCAAAGCTAAACCATCTACCTGCAGGCTGCATCTGTCTATCTGACCAGCTGCCCGCATCACAGAGACCGCACCTAAGGGGAGGGCTCTGGCTATACACGAAAGCTCTAAACCGCCCAGTAAAACAGCACTTCCGTGCAGTGCCCCAAAGCAGGGACTCAGGTACCACACAGCCCAGGTTCAAGTCCTTGCTCTGTTGTTTTATGACCTTGGACATGTTACCTAACCTCTCAGACACCCAGTTTCCTCATTCTAAAGTGGAAAATTGTACACAGGACAGCTGGGACAAGTGAGGAGTAATGTTGCAGAGCAAGCGCTCAGCACAATGCCTGGCATCTAGAGAGTAACTATTATTATGTGTGACCTATGCACAGACTTGCGGAGAAGGCAATGGCACCCCACTCCAGTACTCTTGCTTGGAAAATCCCATGGATGGAGGAGCCTGTTAGGCTGCAATCCATGGGGTCGCTAAGAGTTGGACACGACTGAGCGACTTCACTTTCACTTTTCACTTTCATGCATTGGAGAAGGAAATGGCAGCCCACTCCAGTGTTCTTGCCTGGAGAATCCCAGGGACGGGGGAGCCTAGTGGGCTGCCATCTATGGGGTCGCATAGAGTCGGACACGACTGAAGTGACTTAGCATAGCATAGCATGCACAGACTTGAAGCTGCATTAACCCAGAATCCATGCCTTTTATTTTTAGACTATCACCTCACAGACAAGCACAGGAAGGGAAACAGAACCAGTCCTCGTCAGAGGCGAGCCAAAGAGCAACACAGCCAAGACGAGCTGGAAGCAAGGCCTGGGGGACGTGCGGGGCCCCATGCCCTGGAAGGTGTGCGCCCTGGAGTGAGGGCCTGGCGCTCCCTGCATCCCTGCCTGAGCTCGCTGCCAGCTGGGCCAGGCAAGGCGGTTCCCTGCCCGTTTCCAAAGCACGCTGGCAGGCTGTGGGCACCAGGCCATGGCCAGAGGCTGCAGGTGTGTTAGCCAAGACAGCAGGCATCCACACCCCTTATCCTAAGAGTCAGTACTCACGCTGAGATGCTGAGGGCCAGGCCAGCTGAACCAGGTGAGAAAGCAAGGTGTCTCATGAGACTTGGCGGGGGTGGCGGCGGGGGGGCGGGGAGGGGGGGTCCACAGCCTCAACAGAGGGCATTGTCCATGGGCCAGGAAATTACCAAAATGACTTTCCTCACTATCTGCCTAAAACTGGCTATGTAACTCACAGAAAGAAAAAAAAAAAAAAAAACACCACTGAACTCCAGTGAGTCAGCAAACTGATTCAAAGTCAGATGGAAGCTGCACGCAGAGACCTCGATTCTTGCTCTGAGACTCTTTCCAGCAAACTGTAGTGTCCAGCTTGAAGTGTTCATTCCCTTTCACAGATGGGGGAACTGAGGCCCAGAAAGGAGAAGCCCCACAGCAGGCTAAAGGCAGCAGCAGGACTGGACCCAAACACTAGGCAGAGGTTCTCGAATCCCACTACCCACAGAATATCTCCCAGTGGGGCTTAGGTGGAGAAGTAAGAACTCTGGAATTCCCCACATGGGCCCCACAAAACACTTTCTCCAAATGCCTTTGACAGTCATATTAAAAATTCTCTTTAGGGAAAATGGCAAGATTCTTTCAGGGGCAAAATCACCCCAGTGGTTATTCTGCAGGATAGCTTCTGCCTCATACTTTAGGACCACAATTGAACAGAAAAATATCTGAAATAACTCTGAACAGTGGACTAACCTCAGGCTTAACGAAAAAGTAGGGGAGGATTTCCCTGGTGGCCCAGTGGTTAAGAATCCACCTGCCACTGCAGGGGACACAGGTTCAATCCCTGGTCCAGGAAAATCCCACATGCTGAGGAGGAACTAGGCCCATGTGCCACAATTATACTGAGCCTGTGCATTCTAGAGCCTGTGCTCCACAACAAGAAAAGCCACCACAGTGAGAAGCCTGTGCATGACAACCAGAGTAGCCCCCACTTGCCACAACTAGAGAAATTCCGCACGTAGCAATGAAGATGGAGCAGAGCCAAAAACAAATAAATAATTCTTTAAAAAAAGAAAGAAAGAAAGAAAAAGTAGAAGAGAAAAAAAATTCCAAACCTGCATCTGCTCCAATAACCCGGTAAGGGTCTGTAGCCAGGCCACAGTCTGAATGTACTGCTCCGTGTTCATGATTTTGAGCTCGGATCTTAATTCGGGGATAATCGCACCCGTTCGCCAGCCATGCTTCAGGGTCAAGTCCTGATTGCAAAGATCACAAAAAGTCAACATTCATCACAACAGAATTGAAACCATTTCATTACCTTTCCCAGACACAACAGGCATTCACTGAATTAATTTTAATTGTAATGGTTGGTCATTAACCAAGCTGAACTCAATGAATTACACTTAATTAAAGCCAATTTTGCCCCAGGCTTTGGCCATTCCCCACCCGCCTCCAAAGAAAGTTTCTGTTTCAGAAATAATTGTTGAGTCACAGCCCCCACAGAAACACAGGATCTTGAATCGTTAACCACAGTCTCTAAAACAACAATTAGGTCAGGGGCAGAAGGAGGGTAAATTGAAATGCTTCTGAAGGTTTTTATTCAATCCACCCACAGAAGGCTGGGGAACACCCATGGCATGCCAAGCCTCCTGGGTTATGAAAAATTTCAGACTTAGAATGATCATTCAGGACCAACCAACATACATGATCGCATCTTCATTCCAAATATTGTACTCCTGTGATATGACAATAAGCCAGAATATCAATATATCAATAAGTTCAGTTCAGTAGCTCAGTCGTGTCCAACTCTTTGCAACCTCATGAATTGCAGCACGCCAGGCCTCCCTGTCCATCACCAACTCCCAGAGTTCACCCAAACTCCTGTCCATCGAGTCGGTGATGCCATCCAGCCATCTCATCCTCTGTCGTCCCCTTCTCCCCCTACCCCAATCCCTCCCAGTATCAGAGTCTTTTCCAATGAGTCAACTCTTCGCATGAGGTGGCCAAAGTACTGGAGTTTCAGCTTTAGCATCAGTCCTTCCAAAGAACACCCAGGACTGATCTCCTTCAGAATGGACTGGTTGGATCTCCTTGCAGTCCAAGGGACTCTCAAGAGTCTTCTCCAACACCATAGCTCAAAAGCATCAATTCTTCGGCGCTCAGCCTTCTTCACAGTCCAACTCTCACATCCATACATGACCACTGGAAAAACCATAGCCTTGACTAGACAGACCTTTGCTGGCAAAGTAATATCTCTGCTTTTTAATATGCTGTCTAGGTGTGTCATAACTTTCCTTCCAAGAAGTAAGCATCTTTTAATTTCATGGCTGCAGTCACCATCTGCAGTGATTTTGGAGCCCCCAGAAATAAAGTCAGCCACTGTTTCCCCATCTATTTCTCATGAAGTGATGGGACCAGATGCCATGATCTTAGTTTTCTGAATGTTGAGCTTTAAGCCAACTTTTTCACTCTTCTCTTTCACTTTCATCAAGAGGCTCTTTAGTTCCTCTTCACTTTCTGCCATAAGGGTGGTGTCATCTGCATATCTGAGGTTATTGATATTTCTCCCGGCAATCTTGATTCCAGCTTGTGCTTCTTCCAGCCCAGCATTTCTCATGATGTACTCTGCATATAAGTTAAATAAGCAGGGTGACAATATACAGCCTTAATGTACTCCTTTTCCTATTTGGAACCAGTCTGTTATTCCATGTCCAGTTCTAACTGTTGCTTCCTGACCTGCACATAGGTTTCTCAAGAGGCAGGTCAGGTGGTCTGGTATTCCCATCTCTTTCATATAAGTTATGCCCTGGCAAATTTAAGATATACAATCACCATACTGAATGGCTGTTCATTTTCTCATTTGACAAACATTTATTAAATACTACTGTTTGCCAGGCCCTGTGCTAGAAACTGAGAATAAAATAGTGAACAAAAATAACAAACCTCTGCTCTCATGAGAAATACGGACCAAAAAAAAATAAGCAAGCAAATACACAATGGCAGGTGGTAAGAAACACAATGGACAAAAATCAAGCAAAATAAAGAGTTACCATTTTATAGAGAGTAAGAAGGCCAGGCTAACAAAGGGAGATTCAAGCAGAGATCTGAAGGGAAGGACAGTAAAAGTATGTAAATGTATGGGAAGAGAAAAATTCTGGCTGGAAAAAGGTCAAGTGCAAAGACCCTGGGGCAGGAACATGCTGGGAGCAGGGTGTGCTAAGAAAGAGCAAAGCAAGGAACCTAGGGCAGAGAAGGAGAGAAGGCAGAGGCAGGAGGTGCCTTCAGAGAGGGAGGAGAGGCTGGGGAGACAGAGCTTGAGCACAGCAACTGCAGGAAGCCAGGCGTTTACCCTAAGGGAGAAAGGGATACATCTAAGGAGAGCGCTTTTAAGGACAGAAGTGGTATATAGTTTACTATTTTGAAAATTCACTCTGGTTACTCCCCTAAAGCTAGAATCCCTGCTCTACAAGTCCTAAGGATGCCTATCTTCTTCCATGGTTGAATTTCTTTAAATCTTTCAATAATTCTCTTTCTCCTAAAATATATGAAACCCTACATACAGCACAGTTTTCTAAATATTCCCAGTGGTGGCAAACTTTTCAAGATGGATCTTATTTCTGACAATAGGTAAAAAGTCAACTGGAACACTCCTAAGACTAAAGTACATGACAATGAATTAATGATAATGAAATGAATTTTCTCCAGTGCCTCAAACTGGCTCTCAAATATATCCCAAAGTGGGCATCTAAATTTATTTTGAGAAACTGCAGCAACATTGGAAGCATCTACATTCTCAAGAGATTCCTTTGAAGGGTAATATTCATTGCCCACATAATCTCTGACACATTAATCAATTGTGGTCTGATCACTCCAGGATGGATCCAAATATATGCTGTCTACAAGACAATTTATTTTAGATCTAAGAACACACAGAGTTGAAAGTGAAAAGACTAAAAAAGACATTCCACACAAATAGTAACCAAAACAAAAGTGGCTATTCTAGTATCAGGCAAAACAGACTTTGGGTCAAAAACAGTTACAAGACACAAAGAATGACATTACATCATGATAAAAGGATCAATTCACCAAAAATATATAACAATTAAAAGCACATATGAACCAAACATCAGAGGTCCAAAACATATGACGCAAACATTAACAGAACTGAAGGGAACAAGAGACAGCTTTACAATAATAATAGGAAACATCAATAGCCCACTTTCTATAATGGATAAAAACAGGAGACAGAAGAACAAGAAATACAGGACCTGAACAACACCACAGATCAACTAGAACACTCCACCCAACAAAAGTAGAATACAATATTTTTCTCAAATGCACATGGAGCATTCTCCAGCAGCAGCTGTATTTTAGGCCACAAAACAAGTCTTGATTAATTTTAGAAGACTGAAATCATATGAAGTATATTTTCTTATCACTAAGAATGAAACTAGACATCAATAGCAAAAGGAGAAACTGAAAAATTCAGAAATATGTGGAAATTAAAAGATACACTCTTCAACAACCAATGGGTCAAAGAAGAAATCACATGGAAAATTAGAAACATACCTTGGGACAAGTTAAAATGCAAACACAACATACCCAAGTTTATGGGATACAAAAAAAGCAAGACTAAAATGAAAATTAACACCTCCAGCCATTTAGATTGAAAAAGAAAGATCTCAAAACAACAACTTAACTTTAAACCTAAAAGAACTAGAAAAAGAACAAACTAAACTGAAAGCTAGCAGCACAAAAAGAAATGGTAAAGATCGGAGCAGAAATAAATAAAATAGAGAATATAGAAAAAAAACAGAGAAAAATCAATAAAACTAAGAATTGGTTTTTCAAAAAAAAAAATTCAACAAAATTGAAAAACCACTAAGTTTGATAAGAAAACAAGAAGACTCAAATTACTAAAATCAGAAATTTAAGTGGTGACATTACCACCAATTCTACAGATTAAAAAAAAAGATTGTAAAAGAGGACTGTAAACTACTGTATGCCAACAACTTGAATAATCTAGATGAAATGGACAAATTCCTAGAAACCCACAACCTACCAAGACTGAATCATGAAGAATTGGTAAATCTGAACAGACCTCTTACTAGGAAGAAGACTGAATCAGGAATCAAAAACCTTCCAACAATGAAAAGTCCAGAACTGGATGGCTTCACTATTAAACATAAAAGAATGAACACCAATCCTTCTCAAACTCTTCCAAAAACTGAGGAAGATGAAACAACTCATTCCATGAGGCCAGCAACACCGTGACATCAAGTTTTAGCCTGGAAAGCTGAGAACAACACTCACGGCTGGGCCCCAGTCCTAGAGCTTCTTTATAACTCGGCAGGTCTGGGGTGAGGCCAGGAATCTGCAGTTCAAACAAGTTCCCGGGTGATGCCAATGTCACGGGGACAACACTGGACAAGCAACTGCAGTGTGAAGCTTCGCACGGCACTAGGACCTGTCTCTCTGTGGGGGGACCTCACGGGGCCAAGCACCCACATGCCTCCAGGGTCACAGTTATCTCCTCAAGGCCCACAGACCACACAGCAAGAGCTATGTCTTGTGACGCCATGGCACTTGGTCGGACATCCTGGGAGTGCCAGCATCCTGACAGGAGCACTTTAGGTTTCTACTTTACTAAGCACTTTTGTATACAGTCACGTATTTCACTCTTCGTATAACTGAATTTTATTTATATATAAACATATATATATATATATATTCATTCCACAAGGAACCAAGGGTGGTAATAAGTGTGACTCACTCACTCCTGTGCCAATTATAAATTAAGTCATAATTCAAGTCCTGAGACACTCCAGTCATTCGAAAGGGCATGAAAGCCTCATTTTCACCTACTAGCCATTTCCTAGAAATAGCTATTGTACTTTTTACATTTTGTACTCTTTCAAAATGACTATCAGGCAAAAGAAACCCAGACTGATGTTTATAAGCTTTTACAGACCATTTGTATGTTTCTGATGCTTAATAAAGAAAGGAAAAGGAAAAAACACTGTCATTTATTTCCGACCTTTTTAAAAGGAAAGACTTTTTTCTGAGTAAAGATTTTTTTCTGATAACCTGAGTAAATTGTTAATTTTCATCATTTTCCCAAAATTCCTCTACTTCATGACTCTGATTCATTTGGTTTGGTAAAATATGAGAAATGAAAGAAAAAGCAGCAAGAAATGTGGCCCAGTCCTCATTTTTATGAAAGCATGAAAATAGTCTTAAATAATAAATAAACTCCTCAATAAGTGGGCCTAACACTGTACCCAACAAAGAAATAGGAAATAAGATTTCTCACCGCCAGGTCACTATATATGTGGTCACCAAAATACAACACTTTGGAGCCCCTCCATCCAGTAAGCTTCAAAAATTCATATAAATTGCCCTGCAATAACAGAAAAATACAGGTGTTATATTGCATTATATGACAGATAAAAGGCCTGTACACCCCATGGCCCAAGATACCTACTTTTTTTTTTAAACTTAAAATATTTTTGCTTTTACAGTTTAAGTATCGAAATATTAAGATAAAAAACATATATGTGAAATCTTTCAGCCCTTTCTTCTAAGTCAAATGCACTTTTCAGGAGGGATTCACATTGTATACCTTCTTAAGGATCTTTTTTTTACATTTAACATTCTGTAATTTATTGACCATGTCAATAAGTATTCGCCTGCCATGTAATTTCAGCAGCTGAGACCTACCCATGATTCATTTCATCAATTATCTGATACTAGACATTTACCTTCCTACCTATTTTGTAAGTAACATCATGATAAACATTCTTTAGCAAAGCTTTAGCTACCTCTTAATAGTTTTCTTCAGCTAGCTACATCTTAATCATTTTCTTCCCCTAGCTTCCTAGATGGGGAATGGCTGTATGCAAGCTAATCTTTCAGGCCTAGAAAATATACTTAGTGCCAAATCCATCAGTCTGTTACATATACAACAGGTATAAGCCAGTTGGACAGTATATAATACAAGGAATGTACTACACAGTTCAAAAAAAACTATACAATGCTCTTCTGTAATTTTATGTTATAAATATTATACAAATATAAAATGTTTAAAGGATAAAATTTTAAAAACTAATTTCAGTAACACAAAAATGGACAGCGATTCAATCATTTGCTCGACATGGGAGAGCTTTACGTGAAACCAAAATATATCAAAACTGTACCTAAAACACAGTTCATCAGGAAATAATTACTAATTGGGGTAAGATGCCATGTGATTAAACACTTCTTAAAGAGAAACTTCCATTTTACTACGGGCATTCTAAATTTTATATCCTACAGAAAATATGCTTAAAAATATATTTTTTTAAAGCTGCTCAATTCTTAGTTAATTCACACAGAGCACATTGAAAATATATTGACTTAAGCTTAAATTCTGCCACCAAGTTACAAACAGTCAATTCAAGCAGAGCCCCCAGGACTGTGCCTGACTACGGTGAGCCTCAGTGAATGCCAGCTGTGAATCCTTATACCTGATCACAAAGCACAGCGACCAAGAGGACAGACGGGTCACGAGATACCTGCTTGTAAATCTGGCCTTTCTGCAGCTTGTAGATCTTATCCCAGAGCAAGACGCCTTTCTCATTCACCTTTCGGAAAGGTCTAACAACAGAAACAGGAAACGTTACCGTGTGTGGTAGCAGCGCAGGCTGTGCACTGGATGAAAGACTCCACGGTTACCCCCGGAGAGAGAAACGAGCCCCACAACCCAAACCAAACCCCACCACCACGTTCCCCAGCCTTGTGCAAAACATCCCATGCTGCAGACCACGGGATCCAGAAGCGGGTAGTGAAAAACGAACGCCAGAGTCAGATGAATCTGGAAAACACTGTGCCCTTACACATGTCCCTCTTCAAAAGTTACCAATGGTTCTGAAAAGCCCTCCTACAAAGAAACTTTCTTTAACCCAGATTTTCCAAACTTATTCAACCATGCAGAAAACATTTTACCAAAAATAAAGCTTAAAGAAATACTGCTTATTACATTCATCCAGCTTTGCATTTGAAATGCAGCCAGTCTAGATACAAGACACATCAGAGAATCGGGCATATTATTTTATGATGGAAAATAGGAAAAACAGAACAAAGGCCTCATTCCTCAACCTGGGTGTGCTACTCCAAAAAAAACACAAGGTTTATTTGTCCTTTTTCTTCATTTAGGTAACACTTATTTGAACTGCTTTTCCGGTGAGAAAAATATAAACTCACTGCAAAAAACATCTGGAAAATGTAGACAAATACAATAAAGAAAAAGAAAATCATCCATAATTCCAGTACCCAGGTAGAAACACATGAGTTCAGTCCATATCTTTTGCTCTTTATGTATCTGTTCTCTTTCTCTTTTTTATGAATATAAAATGAGGATCATTTCTGGATACTGCTATGTATCTTCTCTTCTCCAAGGCTGTGAGCAATTTCCCATGTG
Source organism: Bubalus kerabau (assembly GCF_029407905.1). Classification (NCBI taxonomy): domain Eukaryota; kingdom Metazoa; phylum Chordata; class Mammalia; order Artiodactyla; family Bovidae; genus Bubalus; species Bubalus kerabau. The sequence goes on along the minus strand of NC_073624.1, from coordinate 54,676,599 downwards.
ATTCATACATCATTTTTTACAGTCAGGAGATACGTTCACTGCCTTTAAAAAAAAAACCTCATTTTTAATGACTGCATAATATCCTCTCATATGGATGTTCCTTCACCTTCATCATTATAAATAACAGAAGGATGAATACAGGTAGAGGATTTTTAATCCAGACATCTAGAGTGAGAGTGAGTGAGCTGTGCTGGGTTCCTCCAGGGAAAATCTAATAATCTAAGACACCATCCTGCCACTGTGCATAAACATGACACAGGAGGGAGGTCCATGGTGAAAGGGGAGATGAGGTCCTTCCCCTGACCACCTCCCTGAGATCCAAAAAGAAAAGGCCAGAGAGCATTTTATCAGTGACCAAGCAGCCAGACAGGGATTACAGCTACAGGCACATCTACATCTAACTCTAAAACCTACAGATTGAACATTCTCTTACATTCTCAGTCTCTGCACATGGTTCCTGGTTTTGCCTTTTCTTCCAGGAGTCACTGTGATAGTCAGGAAACTGGAATTTAGCATCACAAGAGAAATTTAATCCACTCAACACTGACTACAGGATACCGAATTATCAAGCTTTAAATCACCTAGCATAGGAACTTCCCTGGCAGTACAGTGGTTGAGATTTTTGCCTTCTAATGAAGAGGGTACAGGTTCGAGCCCTACTCAGGAAACTAAGTTCCCACATGCCTTGCAGCCAAAAACCAAAACATAAAACAGAAGCAATATTGTAACAAATTCAAAAAAGATCTTCAAAATGGTCCACATCAAAAAGATCTCGAAAATAGAAAAAAAAAAAAAAAAAAGACACATCCCATCATGGATATGGTGTTACTGTTAAAAAATAAATCACCTAGCACAGCAGGGAAGACTGCATGGTTACCTATTGCAGGACAGAGAAGTGTAGGTAAAAGTGTTTCAAATGTAGGCCATTACTATGCAAATATGAATCATTCTTATAATCCTAGTGCAGTAACTCTCAATGCCACTGACATTTGGGGACAATGACTTCCCTGGTGGCTCAGATGGTGAAGAATCTGCCTGCAATGTGGGAGACCTATGTTTGTTTCTAACTTGGAAGATCCCTAGGCGAAGGGGATGGCTACGCACTCCAGTATTCTTGCCTGGAAAACTCCATGGACAGAGGATCGTGGCAGACTGGGCTACAGTCTATGGGTCACAAAGAGCTGGACACGACTGAGCAACTAATACACTCCTGGTGAACAGGTTAGCCCCGGATGTTAAAAAGACATTTTAGGACACTTGATCCTACCCTCACCCCACCCGCCACTAAATGCTAAGAGCGCAACCCAAACTCCCATGCCACTTTTTCCCAAAGCTACCACGGCAGAAAGTCTTTACCTAAGTCTGGGTAGAGATTTACTCCATTTGATGCAAAACCTGTGTTGCAGAGAAGTTTTGCAAAATCTAAGGACACTTAGTGCACCATTTAGAGTTCTATTTAAGGAGCTACTCACCAGGTGGTTTGTTGTGGCTATTCTGTTACACTTCACAATGCACCCACATAGAGAGATCTAATTTACTATGTGATGTTAAGTTTGGATTTTAACTGCTGCCCATCATTTTCTTAAAGACTGACTCATAGGACTGACTAGCCTGAGTTAAATCCAGAACTGTTTCAATAATAAGCTATCTGCTATGTACATACTTATCCTACCTTTTTTCCAATTACTTGTTTGGAGGTTTGTTAAGTATCAAAAGCTATAATGTCAGATGCTTGTGATTTTCCAATTGTATTTCATTCACCAAGACACATTACCACAAGATCACCAAGACACAGTTCAGTATTCAGAGCATCAGATGAATAAAATCTGGTCTCTAAAAAGACAGACACTTACCGCCGCTTATCATTAAAGAAGTTGGGCTTCTCAGCCTGAACGATGACCACATCAAACAGGTCCCTCCAGTCTTTTCCAACAATATACCTCATCCCTTTGTCCCTAGAACAACATGGCAGCCAGGTTAGCCTAACATTAAAGGGATTAACTATTCTTGCGATTTTTTCTTTCAAATTTTCCACTATTTAAATACACAGAACATTGCAAGTGAGCCAGAAACTAGGCAGGAAACACAGAAGAACTTACACAAAGCTACTGGGGCTGTTGGTGATAAGAAACATCTTCTTGCCATGATCAGCCAGCTTGGCCAACACCGCACGGGTCTGCTCAGAGTAGCAGATGTACTTTTCTAAAGAGCAAGAGGAAAATGCACACAGGGTTTCAGGGTGAAGTCAGCCAATCTGCAAGCACTTCCTAAGGGGGGCAGATGGATCCAGCACTGTCTGGGGCCTTCAAGACGCCTGGTTCAAGTCGGTATACTGGTGCCCAGTGAATCAGTAACCAAGACCTTGCCTCTTCAGTCTAAGTGGGAAAAACTTAAGTGGCTGTTGCTGCCAGCTCCTCTAGAGTCAGGATTATGTCAACTTCTGAGACAAAGGGGAGGGAGACATGTGAGGTGCAAGGAGGCAAGGTCCCTGCACTGCATGCAGAAGAGGTACTGCGGGGCTTCCCTGTGGTCCAGTGGTTAGGAATCTGCCGGCCAACACAGGGGACACAGGTTCGATCCCTGGTCTGGGAGCTAAAATCCCCCAAGCCACAAAGCAACTCAGCCCATGTGCCACAACTACTGAGCCTGTGCTCTAGAGCCCGTGAGCCACACTGAATCTTGTGTGCTTTACAGCCCTTGCTCCACAACGAGAAGACACTGCAGTGAGAAGTCTTCGAACCCCAACCAGAGTAGCCTCCACTCGCCACAGCTAGAGAAAGACTGAACACAGCAATGAAGACCCAGCATAGCCAAAAATAAATTTTTTTCTTTTTTAAAGAAGAGGTACAGACCCTGCTCAGCACCTGGAGTGATAAGCCTACAAAATTATACAACAAAAGGAAATGCTGATCTTTTGCTATGTACATAACATCTGGTACATACCAATATCTGCTTCAATTGCTCTGTACATGATTCCTTTGGTGTGCACGTCCCGAATTGAATCCTGTCAAAAGATAGGTTTTTAATCGGTCTGAGTATAACTGGGATAGTCTGAGCGAGAGGACAAGCGAAAGGTCATGAAGGATAATGTCTGTCTGCAGAGCCTGGCAACCAAGGCACTAAATGAAATCTACATTCTGGTCCATTTATCATGGGCAGGAAGAAACTTAAGTTTCCATGGTGATAGCAGCAGGTTCCAGTGCAATTTTCAAAAGAGTCACTTGGAGGAGGCAATTTGTGTGAACAATTCTGAATGAAGTCCCACAGGATAAATAGTCATTTATATGCCGTATGAAGACCAGGTGATTTCAGGTCACCCCGACAAGGGGAAGGACTGCTGCTTTCATCTTTGCACCCTTCTCTGGACCCCGACAACAGATTCTGTGCCCTAAAAAAAGAGGCAGAGACCAATCGGATAGGATCCTCCCCTCTTCAGTGCTACCAAAAGGCAGGCAACTGTCAAGGAGCTCGGAACGCAGGCAGAGCTTTGATCCAGCAGGCAGACATAAGGAAGAGCCTGGCAGAGTGGCAGCCTGATGCCTGGCACGTGTCAAAGCACAGCCCTGCTCTTAGGGGGGCTCTGGGCAGGTCTACTACATAGGTGGGCACTCCTGGAAGCACATCAAAACTTTCTGGAGCCTGTAGCAGAGGACTGAGCTGCAGGAAAAACTGGGCCATAAGAAATCCCATGGAGAGAGGAGCCTGGCGGGCTACAATTCACAGGGTTGCAAAAGAGTCAGACATGACTTAGTGACTAAACAACCACAAAACCTTGGAAAACTGATAGGTGCTTACTGTCAGCAACAAGCACCTCCTGATTGTAAACTCAACCTCAATTACCTTCCGGCAGAGGCCTGTTTCAACTACACATTGGCAGAAGGCAGTGGTTAAGAGCAAGCCGAAGTGCAGCTTCCTGGCCTGAAATCCAGGCTCTGCTACTTACTAACTGGATGTCCTTGGGCGACTTACTCAGCCTCTCTGTGCCTCAATTTCTCTATCTGTAAAATGAAGGCGATGATATCTCATGGCATTCTTGTAAGGATTTGATTAATTAATAGGCATACAGCATTCAGAAAAATAGTGCCTGGAACACAGTACCTGAACACAGAACATAGTGCCTGAATACACACATGTAGAGGTAGTTAACACTTCATAGTAAAAACTGAACTTTGTAGTAAACAACTTTCCTCATGAATGCTAAGGGTTACATAACTCCAGTAATTCTTAAAACTTCTTAAAGATAAAGTATCTGTGTGAGCCAAAACAGAGAATGGAAATTAAATATTTAAATTTAGTTAAAACAATACCAAACTGATATTGAGAAACTGTAATTCACCCTGTATTTTCTAAAACCCATGATTTGAGGCAGTCAATATTTAAACCTACCCATAAACACATAATAAAAACATTGTAGTATGTATATACAGATCTTCTAAAAGTCTGCATGCTCAGTCACTCAGTTACGTCCAACTCTTTGGGACCCCATGGACTGTAGCCCACCAGGCACCTCTGTCCATGGCATTTTCCAGGCAAGAATACCGGAGCAGGTTGCCATTTCATTCTCCAGGGGATTGTCCTGACCCAGGGATTTAACCTTCGAATCTTGAGCCTCCTGTGTTGGCAGGTGGATTTTTTATCACTCCGCCACCTGGGAAGCCCCTTTTAAAAATACAGATATTTAAATTTTATATATATAAAGATGCTTAGAAATATGCATTAAAAATATATATTAAATAAGCAATATATAAACACATTTTTAAGTACTGAAAAAAGCTCAGACAGCTTAAAGAATGCATCTATAAACACAGGTAAATGTGAACATAAATTAAAATACATAAATAAAAAATTATTTAAATGATGTGGGTATGTATATGCACACAGAAATCTAGGTAACAAGTACCCTCTTCTTTTAACAATTTGACTCATTTCTAATTCTCCTAACCCCTTTCTTAGGATTTCCAAGGTTAAATGGCAAATAAAAGAGATTCGAGACGAAGGACGATCTCAAACACCCAGCCGACAATGGAAGCCAAAGATTCTATTACTTCTGAGGAGCTGGAAGAGGCACAGCATGGTGACCCCCCCATGTCCAGACAACCTTGACGTCTTTGTACAGGTGCACAGGTTCATAGTCGATGTTGTTCTTCAGAAAGTACTCGTTCACACAGGACAGCAGGGTCATCTCGGGCAGGGAGAAGATGTCCATGAACTGCTTCATGGTGTTTCCGGAACTCTGCAGATAGGGAGGGAGGCTTTAGCAAGGGAGCCAACACCACAGCAGACTTTACATCCACCCGGGGGATCCTGGTCATCAACATCTGGCTCCCTCCCCACAAGGAAAGAAAAACTCTAATAATAAAGTAAAAAAGTTCACCCTGTTTCTTGTCCTTCATGGCAGAGCTGATGTCTCAGTCTAAGTGCAAATGGGCTTTCCAAGGAAATGCCCTGACTTCCCCTCAAAAGTCTAGCCAGCCTTCCCTTTCTGTTCTCCTTTGGGTTCCATCCAATTTTCAGCTCACACTCTTTCATCATACACAGAGGAAAGGCAGTAAATTGATTTTTGCCCATGTGAATGACACAAAAAGCCACTAACTCTCCTGAATTTGAGCACCACCACTCCCACCCCGTCAAAAGCACACATGGGAGCTTGGAAAAGAGCCTTTCCCTGAACACTTGCGATTTATAAGACTAAGTTTACCAGGTGACTAGGCATCTTCCTTGCATTTTGGTAACACAAATAAGAGACTGCATCTAACAGACAAGAAGCAAAAATTCTAAGGCAAAGAGGACCACAAAAGTTAGAAAGGTAGAGGCCTCCCTTAGGCACAGAGCAGCGTGCTGCCCTGCTCTTAATCTCGGGGAGGCAGCAGCTGCTCCAGTGACGACCCCAGCGACTCCTCCAGAGAGTGGGGACACGCCTGGGGAGGTGGTGGCCGATGGGGGAGGGCTACAAGGAAGGCGCAAAGAGCCTTCAGCAGGTAGGGAGGAAGGGCCGAGAAAGGAGAACCATGAAAGAACCCAGGAGCGACTCGAACATACTCACCTATCTCAAATCGAGGGTCTCTCAAAACACAACCTCAATTGCCTTCTTGAGTCCTTGTGAGCAAAGAGTCTAGTAGTTTAAGATCCTAAAGCTACCAGGCCACATTTTGTAAAGGAAAAAGATAGATTGCTTTAAATAAATAATTTCTCATTACCTTCCCATAAAAGTCGCTCATCTGTTCCAAAGGCACGTGGGAACCCTCGTACATTTCAATGACCTCCTCATCAGGGACCACACTGAGGCCTCTGGGAAAATCACAGGCAGGGCAGTTAGCATCAATTAGAGACAGACAGCAGTGATATTCAGACCTCCAGTGACTGCTGAAATTTTTCAACTGAGGTGCAAGACGCTGTTGTCACAAGGAAGCAGGAGGTGGTGCCACTGGTAACGCTACAAATAACAGGCATGGCGCTGCTACCATTACCACTGCTCTCGTTCTGCTGGAAATGAGAGCGGGAGGACAGCAGCGGACACCACATGGTACCCACTGGATGCCGGAAGTGAACTCCACACCCTCATTCACTTCATTCTCAGCAGTCTTAGGAGTGAGGCACTATTATTCTTCCCAATTTCCAGCAGAAGCCACCAAAGCACAGAAAGGTCACAGATCCTGCTCCAGGTCACCAAGGTAGAAAGTGCTGGGTCAGGACTGGCTCCTGGGCTCTGCAACCACCACATCACACTGCCTCCTTTAACAAGGCACACGGTCTCCTAATGACTTGCTTTGGGTGTGTTTTTGTTTTTGTTTTTATGTTTTTACTACGTTAGGGAGAGAGGCTGGTCTGTCCCCATCACTCTCCTGCCCTCCGATGCTCTACCCTAAGATCAGTGCTGACGCTGAAAGAGTCAGGCACCAGGATCAGGTGGACTAACCCCCACGTCAGGATGCCGGACACCACCTCTAGCAGGGAATGATCCCAAATGCTGTATCACAGTGAGGGCCAGGTTCCCCATCTGTAAAAAGCAGAGGTAACATGCACCACCAGCCTGCTTCTGGGGGCTGCACCAGAATCTGTAAATGAATCCAGCTCCTATGAACAGAGGGAACAAACACTATGACATGTGAGTGGCCCAGATTCTACCCCTGCCTCCGGCGCCTGTGCTTCGAGCAGGTGCTTTCACCCGCAACTTACTGGTCTCAGACGTCCTCCCCTGGAATCGCCTCTAGAGCACTGTGAAGGGAAATGTCTGTTCCCTGCCCCCTTCTCTAAGAAGGCACCAGAGAAACAGACACCAGTGGTGAGGAAACCACAGAATGAATGATGGCAATACCAGGCCGTGCTACAATGGGTGTAAAAATAACTCAGCTCAAATTTCAGTTACTCATACAGCTTATCACACAAAATCACTGGTCAATATTAAAGTACATATAAAACATAATTTATATTTGACATGTAGCTTTAATGAAAACATCATCTCGGCCTCTTTCCTCCATTCTCCACTCTTGTCTTACTTTTAAAAATATCCAAGGGGATTCACTGATGTTTTGCATTCGATCTTGATTAACTTGAAACAACTACTGGCCTTTGAAAACAAAAAAGCACTGTGCTTCCCTTCCATCTTTGCTCCAGAAATCAGATAAGACACCGGGACCACACCAGCTTCTTCTAGACAGTGACCCTGGAAACCACTCTGGCTAAAGCAGCAGCAGTAAGCAGTACACAGCCTGAAGGATCTAACACCTAGAAAGAGACTCAACACAGTGAAAAGGAACTCTGCCGGGTGAACTACCTTTCCTTCCCCACACGAGGACCACACTTCCAGTCCTTCAGCAGCCACTGCCACCTCCAGGACACATGTCCAGGCATGTGGCCACACAAGCCACAGCTTTAAGGTCCACAAAACCAAGTATCAGCTCAAAAGGCACACTGAACTCAGGGGGCCACAGTTAGCTGAATTCTGCTGCAGGCAGTACCCACAACACACAGACCTGCTAGAGCCGGGCTCAGATGGACAGTCAACTGCACCTGCATGTGGCCTAAACCAGAGCTGAAGTCACAGTGAAAACTACTTTACACACCCCGTGTGTTTCTGAGAAATACAGGGTAGGAGCACAGATCTGAACGAGTCTGCCCTGGCTTCAAATCCCAGCTCCCTCAACTGCTGAGGGATTACCTGGACAAGGAACAAGTAATTTAACCTCTTTGGGTCTTAGTGTCATTTTTTAAATGAGCAGCAAAACCAGTACCCACTTCCTGGTGCTGCTGAGAAGATTAAATGAGTTGCTATAAAGAGAACGGCACCCAGTGCATGGAGAACGCCATCCAAGTTCCACACTCTGGCTACGGTGGGAACAACCCTAGCTTTTCACCAGATTCCTAAAGAGAACTTAAAATGTGGGTGCTAAACAGGCCTTTGGTGGGAAGTCAGTCTCCCCCTCGGCCCAGCAGTGCTCATTTGCACAGCCCACATGCAACCTGAAAGCCACCCAACGGGGGCGGATGCAAGGGCACGGGGCTCAGAGGGGAGCGAGGCTGAGGTGTGAGCTCTCTTCCTCTCCATTCGCTCACTCATTATCCCTTCAGAGGGGCGAGAGGAGGAAAGGGACATTTTCCCAGGTGCCGCTAGTGGTAAAGAACTCGCCTGCCAATGCAGGAGCTGTAAGAGACACAGGCTCGATTCCTGGGTCGGGAAGATCCCCTGGAGGAGGAAATGGCAACCTACTGCAGTATCCTTGCCTGGAGAATTCCATGGACAGAGGAGTCCGGTAGGCTACAGTACACAGGGTCGCAAAGGGTCAGACATCACTGAAGCAACTTAGCACACATGATGTTCCAAGCCTGCTCTAGTCCAAACAACCAGCCGCCCTGAGGTGGGTGTTGGAATCATGCCCATTTTAGAGAGCAGCAGGGCTGGGGTTCACACTCAGGAAGTGTGACTCCAGAGCCACACACGCACCCCTGCTGCCTCAGCCGCCACACCCCCTTCTCAGCACTGAGGCCCCAGCGATCTTCCCAGGACCTCAACCTGAGCACTCCTTCCCCTTTAAATGCCTCAGTGGCCCCTCCTAACTAGTCCAATCCATACCTCTAACATAATAGACAATTTATCTGGAGAAGAAGGAACAAGGTAATTAGGAGCCACAGGATGGTGTGGCCCAGAAGAGAGGAGAGAAAGACCATGTCAAGCTGAGAGGGTGAGGAGAGGCCTTGCCACCTATCAGCCGTGCAGAAGGATGAGTGAGATTTCAAGAAGCAGAAAGGAAGGAAAACCGCATCCTGGAAGAATGCCAGCCTGCACAGATGCAGAGCAGTGAAAAGGAGAACTCAGAAGAAAGGTATTTATCTGCTATTTGCACAAATCTGGCATCCACTCCCTCTGAGACTGGCTGAAACTGTTAGAAAGAATAACTCCCTTTCTCTGCTTAACCTGGAGCTGAGGGTGGAAGCCTGGTACTGCCAGGGTTCACCACGTGGAGGTGCCTGCTGTGAGCAAACCCAGACAGCAGGAGTGTCAAGAGACAGAAAGAGCACTGACAACAACCATTTGGGCCTCTGGAGCCAGCTACACCTGCAACCAGATCTGTCCCTGGACTACACCATTAGTGAGTCCAGACTGGGTTTTTGTTTAAGCCAGCTTGAGTTGTGTCTCAGCCACTTGCAACCAAGAGTTTTAACCAATCAAGGAAGTGAAGGAGCTGTGTATGGAAGAGGAGAAAGCTAAGGGTTTAGAGAAGGTTGATGGAATATTTAAGAGATCTGGGCTCCATTTCTTAGACAATGGGGAGCCATCCAGGATTCAGAAGAGACAAGGGGGTTGTTGAAGGCAATGCTTTAGGTAAATCAGTCTAGCAAAATGTCTAGTCTGTGGGCTGTGCTGCAAAAAACCACAGGAGCCCAGGAGAGAAGCGGTAAGTGTGTGAGTCCAAAAGCAGATGGCAGACAGATTCGAAAGATCTGCTGAAGACTACCAGTTAGCCCTCAGACATTCAGAAATGCTGCACAGGGGCCAAGAGCACAGTCAGGAGCCAGACTGTCTGGGTCTGAATTCTATTTCCGTGTGGCCTTGGGCAAGTTACTGATTAACCTCTTTGGGACCAATAGCAGTACCTACCTTATAAGATTATTTTGAGGATCAAATGAGTTAACTCAAAACCCTTACGGCAGTATCTGTTGCACTGCAAAACTCAACATTGTTGAGTTTCTATTTATTATTACTACTACTCTTATTATTTGCATCACCACCACCACCTCTTCTCCCTCTTGAAACACCATTAAAATGACAGTAAAAGAATAAATTGCTCAAAAGGTCAAAGGAAATAAGAGCAAAGACATCAGCACATAAGACATTTCAACATGTTTTTGGAAAACAGTTGGTGAAAGGAGGCCCCTGACTTAACATCATTGAGAACAGAGCCTGCAATGGGACCCCAAAGAGAGGAACTGATGAACCACCACAGATCCCCAGAAAGACTCAGTCATAAGAGGCACCAGGAAGCTACTGTAGGATGTGCTCTAGCAAAATGAGGGAGTAAAGTTAGAAAGAGGAAGAGATGAGAGCCAGGAAACAGAAAAAGTAGCAAACTGAAGTCCCTGGATGAGCAATCAGAGCAGATCAGAGTAGGAGGCAGTAGTCAAAAAAAAAAGTAACTGAGAGATTATGTAAAACATTTGAGTTGTGGGGAAATAAATGCCTGCTTGATATCTGTGAAGGAACAGTTAGGGGGAAAACTAGATAGCTACATAGGAAACTAAGCAAATAAAAACCGAGGTTATTATTAAACCTAGGAAAAACCAAATGCTGCACAAGAAAGAAAACAATGCACTACTTGCTTAAGAATGAACACGACCTGTGGAATCATAATGCAAACAAGACAGTGAAGCAAGCAGAGAGGGATCGTAATGAGGTTAGGAAAATGAGGCTGGAGACGGGGCTGCATGTGCGGGAGGGCCAAGTCCTCAGTCCTCACAGCAGGGACAATGTCCAAAATTAATAAGTTAGGAAACAGAAGTATGAGCACATTATTTAGGAACAGAAAGAAAATACCAAATATTCATACGTATGTATAAATGTAGAAATATTTATACATATGGTAAAGAACCTGCCTTCAATGTGGGAATCCTAGGTTTGATCCCTGGGTTGGGACGGTCCCCTGGAGAAGGGAAAGGCTACCCACTCCAGTATTCTGGCCTGGAGAATCCCATGGACAGAGGAGCCTGGTGGGCTACAGTACCTGGGGTCACAGACAGCCGGACACGACTGAGTGACTAACACTCTCACATCCCTATATACACACACACACAAACCACAATCCTCAAAAGCATCCCCAAATTTGAGAATTAGAAAAGGCAAAACCCTTTATTTCAAAGTTACAAAGATCTCTCACTGAGCTCAGTACTTCTACTAATTCTAATAAACAGGAAGAAAAGAGACAATGTCCAAACCACTCAATTATCACAGTGGGAACGACCTGCCCCCACCATCCTTCCGTACCTCCTCTGCAGGACCCTCACTCAGGGGGCCACCATCGCCTCTGGAGAGCTCGTCCTCCCCAGAGTCCTCCAAAGTGGCCCCCAGTGGCCTGAGCACACAGCCATCGTAGCCTGGGTCACTGTGGACTGCACGCACTGGTTTCCTTGTGTGGATTCCCACCTACGCTCCAAGCCCCCTAAGGACATCCTCACAAGCCAAACCATTAGCATCTAACATGGTAGTGGCCCGATCAATGCTCCTAAATGACGGATGGAGCGGGCAAATGAATGAATGCTTTACAGATACACACTGCAGGCCCCCGACACTAAGCAGTCAGGGAGTCTTGAAAGCCAAAGCACTTTGCTTACTTGAGAGGGAGGGGGTTAAATTTACCTCCTTGTACTCTTACCTGTAGACGGTTCCCAGCTGGATATAATGAAAAGCATCAATCTTCATCAAGACCGCCTTCAAAAACACAAGCACATGCAGGTAAATTAATGCACCACAAATTGCACATTTAATGAAAGTTCCAGGTGTCACTGTGAATCCTATCAACATTAAGTCGTCATACACAAACAAACACACTGTATGTTTTTGAAAGGTTTGCTTGCTAATTAAAGCACCATGCAGCCCATTAAGGAAATGACCTGTCTGCAAAAAAAAAAAAAGAAAAATATGACAACCATCTCCTCCTCAAAACATCGAAGTTGACTATTTGGACATAAGTAGTATTGCCCAGTGGCTAAATGCATTCATGCTCTTCCAATATACAGTCTCCTGAAAAAGACTTCATCCAAAAGTGTTTTGGATAATTTAGTTCTGCAGCCCTGGAGAATATAATTTCAAATCAATTTATGCATGCAGCAAAGAAAAGCACCAAGAATACATTTTATTCCCGAACGTGCTAAACTGTAGAAAAACATGAGAATTACACCTACCCGCTGCACGTCATAATGCAGTCCACGAATTGCGAAGTTTGGGTCATACTCATACTTCCTGATTTCCACGGGATACTAAGAAGGAAGAAAGGAACTGGTTTTAGCTAACGATGTACTAAGGTCAAGGTCAAGATAGCATCCACACTTGGCCTTTGTTTGGAGGTTGAGGAGGCTGGTGCACCTGGGTAGGAAGCTGTGGTCAGAAGAGATGGACCGCAGCTGGCCTCCTGCTTCAGGCCAAGTGCCTCCAGGACACAGATCCCCCTCCTCTTTATCTGCCCACACACAGGGAAGGCCTCAGCCCCCCAACCTCCCCAGTCTTATATTCTCCCCTCAGCTGCAGGAATCCCTTGGCCATCGATACAGCCTTCCTCCCCCTGGGGCCAGAGACACCCTGTCTCAGCACATGGTTCCCTGTTACGGCTCCAATGCTGGTTCAGAACGCGTGGCCTGGCTCCCCTGCTATTTCCTAGTCATAAACCTGTCCCTCCTACTACACAAAAATCCCAGCCCCTTCTTTATCCACTACTTTCCTCTCTCCCCAGATCTCAGAAGTAGAATACCAGTGACCCCACAGGCAGCAGGCCCCACCATGCCCATTTAACAGAAGGGACCTCAGAGACTTCTGATGAGACAACCTGGCCCAGGCCACACAAGAGGGATGTGGAGGGGCATGGGGGTCAGGGTCTCCCCACTGCCCCTGCGCTCAGAACATGGACCTACCAGCCAGAATATCCAGTCCTGAGTCCAGGGAGGCTGTGTCCCCACAATCTCCCAATCATGATGGAATCTGCTTATGTAAAGGCCTAGACAACCATCAACCAGCACGGCAGCCCCCCTGCGTGACTGCACTGCCATCTCCTCGTGCACAGCCAAGGTCACGCGTGTGCGAGAACACCTCCTGGAATCACCAGGCTGACCCACACGCAATGAGTAATTCCAGCCAAACTGCAGGGAGCGCTGAGTCAAATGTCACATTTGAGCTCATTTATCTAACACCCTTCACATGTGCCAAGAAATCTCACTCAATGCTATTTCCACTCCTGGGCGTTTCCAAGAATCCTGCACACAGTGTATGGTCCTTCATTTTTACTAATACACTTCACACACAGACACACATACACGGAAACTCTGGTTGGGAACACCATTAACAGTAACATCTAGTCGAGGAAGTCAAAGACACTCCCATCAGCCAGGAAGTGACACATGTGTCCAATGGCCTATGGCTAGATTTTCTGGACTCATAGAGCTTAGGAAGTGCCCACCAGCCAGAAAAACATGACTCACCCAACGTGTCATGAAAATGACTGGTGTCCCTGACAGCAGAAGAACTATAAACAATAAAAGACCTTTACTTGGGGTTTTATTAAAAATCTTCTGATTTGGGCTTTGTCTGGGTTTCCTTCAGTTCCTAGATTTGTTCTCAATCTGAGTGCAATCTGGACAGGCTAGTGTGTGCAGGCAAAGATCAAAGTTTCCCCTTAAAATGCTACAGAACTGTCCTTTACAGCTTTAAGTAAAGTTAATACTAAAATGCTGCAGAGAAACCCAGCAATTCCCTGTGATAATTTCTAAAATTCTGTAGCCTGTCCACATGGCCCCCTTCCTGGATAATCAATCACGGAGCTCTGGACAGAGCTGCGAACCTCCACATTACGACACTGCCTGTGAGTTCCTGAGGTCCCAATGCCTATAAATATGATATATCTGCTTTCCAGAGGTCTCAGTTTGATATTTAAAGTAACCTAAATTATGAGTCTAATTAGAGGAGAGCAAAAGCGTATAGAAACAAAGTTCTCCAAAATCCACACAGAACATGAAGCCAGGACAAAACTACCTGCATCATGATACTCTCTTAACAGGTGGAATTCAACGAGTATGTCAAGTGTTTACTGAGCACGTACTTTGTGCCAAGGCCTAGGAATGCAGTAGTGAACAAAACTGACACCATCAGGACTTCCCTTGCGGTCCAGTGGTTAAGACTCTGAACTTCTGCCGCAGGGGGCATGAGTTCGATCCCTGGTCAGGGAACTAAGATCCTGTATGCCGTGCAGCATGGCCAAAAAAATTAAAACAATAACAACATATCAAAAAAAAAATTTTTTAAACTGACACCATCTCTGCCCCTAAGAAGTTTCCATCCTATGGTGCGCAGGCAAAACAAATCAACACTTGTACAGTGCTTCATAGTGGTAAGTAAAGGGTTTGGAAATCTGGGGGAAAAAAAAAATAAAGAGCAAGGCTTCAGGCTACCTGGAGCCAGGCAGGACATTCCACCAGAGGAACTGGAAAGCACAGAGGCCCAAAGGTAGGAGCGTGTGTGGCGGTTCAAGGAGTAGCCAGGCGGCTGCTGTGGTTGGAGCGCAGTGAGTGAGGGTGGGAGGAGCGAGGCGGGTGAGGAAGCCGGGGGTCCAGGACCACTGGAGGCCTTCAGTGTCACCCCAAGCGTGATGGGAAGGCGCGGGGGATTCTGAGTCCAAAAGTGAGATGACTAGTGTTTAAAGGTTCACTCTTGCTGCCTAATGAAGAACAGACTAAGGGGCATGAATGGAAGCAAGGGGCCTAGTTTAAGGCTACTGCACCATCGGGTGGGAGGTGATGGTGGCGTAGACCAGGGTGGAGGCAGCGTGGGAGGTGAGAAGTGGATGGAGGCAGGACATATTTCCATTGAATATTCTTCTGAATGAGTGAAAAGAGAGCTCACAGCTGCAGAGACTGACTTCCTCTCATACAGTGCAGCACCCGAAGGGAGATTAAGAGTCATCCCTGGTTCAGGAAGATCCCATGTGCCATGGAGCCACAATTACTGAAGCCCGCACCCTAGAGTCTGTGCTCCACAACAAGAGAAGTCACTGCAATGGGAAGCCTGCGTACTGCAACCAAGAGTAGCCCTCCCCCGCCCTCCCCCGCCCCACCCCGCCCCCCCATCCACCCCCCTCACCGCAGGGAGAGAGAGCCTGCATGCAGCAATGAAGACCCACCACAGCCGAAAAAATAAATAAATCTTAAAAAAAAAAACTCTCCCTCTCTTTTAACAAAAGACGAGAGAATGGATAATTATGAAGAGGCTGGAACATTCACATCTGCTTT
This sequence comes from Bubalus kerabau, assembly GCF_029407905.1. Taxonomy (NCBI): domain Eukaryota; kingdom Metazoa; phylum Chordata; class Mammalia; order Artiodactyla; family Bovidae; genus Bubalus; species Bubalus kerabau. The sequence goes on along the minus strand of NC_073624.1, from coordinate 54,661,116 downwards.
TAGGGAAGATGCTAAATTGCAAACTTGCTGCTCTATTACTGTGCATCTCAAAAGCAGATGTCTCTCATCTTCTCAAGTACTTTTAGTCTTTAGCAGGAAAAAAAAATGGAACCACACTCAGTGCTTCCAACAGCATCGTGGAAGAATCATTTTCAGATCCAAAACCAGAGAAAAATTTGCATAAGCATAATTGCCTCTATTAATATGTCTGATATAATTAGTGTTAGGACATACTTCTTTTATTAAAGCAACAAACAGACATAATGGGAATGAAATTTCAACTATCTTAAATCAAGAAGCTTCTCCAATCAGAATGAGTACACCTTTCTTTCCCTTATTTCATCTCTCTTTGCCCTCAAAGTTCATAAATTTTTAATCTTCATGAATATTTTATTTTTATCTGAACAATAAACCCATAGGATAGAAAGAAAAGGTGTTACTAATCCCACAAGGGCCAATGTAAACAGAAGACAGCATCTGTGCCTTGCAAATAGACAGATTGAAGTTCAAATTCGAGGACTTCCCTGGTGGCCCAGTGGTTAAGACTCCACCCTTCCAATGCAGGGGGCACAGATTTGATCCCTGGTTGGGGAACTAAGATTCTACACGCCATGTGGTTTGGCCAAGAAATAAATAAATAAATGAATTTTTTTTTGTAAGTTCAAATTCTGGTTCTGCCTTCTTTCTTGTCTTGTGGCTTTGAACTACTAGCTGGACTCTGTAAGTCTCAGTTTGCTCAACTGTAAAACAGAGACACTATCTATCTGCAGGGCTGTCACGCAGATTAGCAATAACAGTAGCAACAGCTAATAACAGTAGTAATAGCTAACCTTTAATGAGTGTTTTCTATGTGCCAGGCACTTCACATAAATCAACTCCTTTAATGATGACAATAACATTGTGAGGAAAGTACTACTGCTGTGCCCATTTCACAGAGGACAATACTGAGGCCCAGAAGCATTAAGTGTGTTACTCAAGATTACCTAAAGGATAAGTGGTAAAAGCCAGGATTCAAACTCCAGAAGTCAGGCTCCAGAGCCTGTGCTTTTGGCACCGAGCAGACAATGAACAGACGGGGTGCTGTTAGCATAATGACTTTCATTTTATAAGTAATATCACAGCCATGATATTTTATTTTTTTTTAATAAGTTTTATAAGTAATGTCACAGCAAACACTGCAGACGACCTAGAATTCAAACACCAGCTGCAGTGCAAGACCCCTTCAGCTCGGAGTGCAAGACTCTCTAGCAGGGAGGTGGGGAGATGGTGGGGCGAGCTGGCAGACAAGCCAGCAAGGGCAGGACCACCTCACTCTTACTCTGCTGCCATCCTCAAAGTCAAGGGAAAGGTCCGTAGGTTAGATCGAAGAGAAGGGAATCTCTTGAACAAATGGAGACATGCAGCTGGGTGGAGAGTAGCTAGATGAGTTTACCTCTGATCAAGTGGCCATAACTAAGGAGAGCCTGGTGGGTGAGGGAATGTTACTTTGGGCAAGCACCATTTCTGCATTGTAAATAAGGACAGATGAGTTTCTTATTAATCCCACTGACAGCCAAAAGCTGAGGGGAATCAGGAAATACACTGCATCAAATGGCAAGGACCCAAAACTTATGGACCCATTAACAACAGTACTGAAGGTCTGCTATCCAGAACCAGGAAGCCAATGGTCACCCCCTGTTCCACACTAGTCAGACCCCACCTGCAGGAACAGCTTCAGTTCGGAGCCTCATACTTGAGGGGGATAAACCAGAGGACGCACAAAATGATGAAAAAGAAAGGAGGTCAAAGGGGAATGGCTGGGAAAACCAAGAATAATCCAACTGGGAAAAGAGAAGACCTGGAGGGCATAACAGTCCATTATAACACCCAGCCCGTGACTCAAATAGTCAGGTAGAAAACATTTGTGTTCATGATTTAGGTTTCTAGGCTACTCATGTCCACCCTTGCACACCCCCAGCCCACCTCTGTGGATAAACTCCTTCCAGACTCCACTGAAATGTCACCTTCTTGGCTCTTTCCTTAGGCAGGAGGAATTCCTGCAGAGAAATTCTCTCGGGCAGAGAAAACTGTTCAAACCATCCTCCACACAGGTCTAGCTCTCTGTTCAGATGTCTGTAGGGCTCCACCAGGTGGTTCAGTTCAGTTCAGTTCAGTCGCTCAGTCGTGTCTGACTCTTTGCGACCCCATGAATCGCAGCACACCAGGCCTCCCTGTCCATCACCAACTCCTGGAGTTCACTCAGACTCATGTCCATCGAGTCAGTGATGCCATCCAGCCATCTCATCCTCTGCAGTCCCCTTCTCCTTCTGCCCCCAGTCCCTCCCAGCATCAGAGTCTTTGCCAATGAGTCAACTCTTCACATGAGGTGGCCAAAGTACTGGAGTTTCAGCTTTAGCATCAGCCCTTCCAAAGAACACCCAGGACTGATCTCCTTCAGAATGGACTGGTTGGATCTCCTTGCAGTCCAAGGGACTCTCAAGAGTCTTCTCCAACACCATAGTTCAAAAGGATCAATTCTTCGGCGCTCAGCCTTCTTCACAGTCCAACTCTCACATCCATACATGACCACTGGGAAAACCATAGCCTGGACTAGACGGACCTTTGTTGGCAAAGTAATGTCTCTGCTTTTGAATATGCTATCTAGGTTGGTCATAACTTTCCTTCCAAGGAGTAAGCGTCTTTTAATTTCATGGCTGCAGTCACCATCTGTAGTGATTTTGGAGCCCCCAAAAATAAAGTCTGACACTGTTTCCACTGTTTCCCCATCTATTTCCCATGAAGTGATGGGACCGGATGCCATGATCTTCGTTTTCTGAATGTTGAGCTTTAAGCCAACTTTTTCACTCTCCTCTTTCACTTTCATCAAGAGGCTTTTTAGTTCCTCTTCACTTTCTGCCATAAGGGTGGTGTCATCTGCATATCTGAGGTTATTGATATTTCTCCCGGCAATCTTGATTCCAGCTTGTGTTTCTTCCAGTCCAGCGTTTCTCATGATATACTCTGCATATAAGTTAAATAAGCAGGATGACAATATACAGCCTTGACATACTCCTTTTCCTATTTGGAACCAGTCTGTTATTCCATGTCCAGTTCTAACTGCTGCTTCCTGACCTGCATATAGGTTTCTCAAGAGGCAGGTCAGTAGGTGCCCAATATGCTACTGGAGATCAGTGGAGAAATAACTCCAGAAAGAATGAAGGGATGGAGCCAAAGCAAAAACAATACCCAGCTGTGGATGTGACTGGTGATAGAAGCAAGGTCCGATGCTGTAAAGAGCAATACTGCATAGGAACCTGGAATGTCAGGTCCATGAATCAAGGCAAATTGGAAGTGGTCAAACAAGAGATGGCAAGAGTGAATGTTGACATTCTAGGAATCAGCGAACTCAAATGGACTGGAATGGGTGAATTTAACTCAGATGACCATTATATCTACTACTGCAGACAGGAATCCCTCAGAAGAAATGGAGTAGCCATCATGGTCAACAAAATAATCCAAAATGCAGTACTTGGATGCAATCTCAAAAATGACAGAATGATCTCTGTTCGTTTCCAAGGCAAACCATTCAATAACACAGTAATCCAAGTCTATGCCCCAACCAGTAACACTGAAGAAGCTCAAGTTGAATGGTTCTATGAAGACCTACAAGACCTTTTAGAACACCCAAAAAAGATGTCCTTTTCATTATAGGGGACTGGAATGCAAAAGTAGGAAGTCAAGAAACACCTGGAGTAACAGGCAAATTTGGCCTTGGAATACAGAATGAAGCAGGGCAAAGACTAATAGAGTTTTGCCAAGAAAATGCACTGGTCATAGCAAACACCCTCTTCCAACAACACAAGAGAAGACTCTACACATGGACATCACCAGATGGTCAACACCGAAATCAGATTGATTATATTCTTTGCAGCCAAAGATGGAGAACCTCTATACAGTCAACAAAAACAAGACCAGGAGCTGACTGTGGCTCAGATCATGAACTCCTTATTGCCAAATTCAGACTTAAATTGAAGAAAGTAGGGAAAACCACCAGGTGGAGGCTTCATAATTTACCTGCCCACAGGACAGACACCTCCACTAGACTGCTGGTTCTCCAAGGGCAGCACCTGTGTCCTGCTCACCTTCACCCGGCCTGCTCCATGACAGCTCAGCACAGAAGAGGCACTGACTAAAGGATGAAGGAATGTGCGAAGGGACAATGAAGGAAAAAGCAGGTATCGGTGCAAGAACTCCCCAAGTTCAGAACACCTCTGGGAGGGATGCCCTCCAGTCACCTCTCTTGGAATGCTGTGGGGGGTTTTCAAAGGGCCCTGGTCCAGACGACCTCTGAAGATGCTTCTCATCCTGGTTCCTGAAATGTATTCCAACTAGACTAGAGAAAACGACGTTCAGTTTAGAGTGTTTCTTTCTTCCTTCTTTATTATAAGCTCTCAGCAATACTAAGCATCAGAAGACATTCAAATATTCCTTATCTAAGAATGCAATTTAGTTCACTGATGAGGGCAAAACATTGCCCATGATTTGAAGAATCCCTTCTAACCAGAAATTAACAGGCTGCCCCTTCATCAGACTTTGGGAGGACCTGTGTCACTTGCTCTGTGAGAGCTCATAGAGCAAATGACCACGGCTGAATCTCCACTAATGAGTAACTTGGTACAGTCTTCTATCAGAGACATCTAAAGATTTTTTTAAACATACAACTACCTTCCAGGTACAAAGTTTCAGTTAGGCAAGATAAATAAGTTCTGGAGATCTATTATACAGCATAGTACCTATAGCTAACAATATTGTATTCTATACTTGAAATTTGCTAAATGGGTGGATCTTAGCTAAGCACTGCACCACACACACATGCGTACACCCAACAATAACAATAAGGGAGCAGGAGGAAACTTAGGTAAGTGATGGATAGTTTATGACCTTGATGGTGGTTTATACACTTATCCCAAAACTCAGTGAGCTTTATATATATATGTGTGTATATACATATGTATGTGTATATATGTGTAAATATATATAGCTTTTTACATGTCAATCATAACTCAAAAAAGTATTTTTTAAAAAAAACTATTTTCCAGATAGTCATTTGGAATGGAACCACATCTACTCATACATTCAGCAACAATTTACTAAGTGACATCTACTGTGCCGGGCATGAGACCAGATCAGCTCAAATCCCCACGGGGGGGCGGGCGGGGAGACTGGAAGTCCCTGTGCTCTTACCCGGTGTTCGTTGATGAGAAGGTCCCGAGCAGCATTAAATATCAGTGTGTGGAGGTGTTTTGAATAAAACACCAAGGTGTAGTCATAATCAAAGCCATAGATTTCAATGTCTGACAGGCTCATCTCATTGTTTGAGAAGATGGCATCTGGATTTAACAAGTTGTTCATAATCGAAGGAACCAGTTCTAGAAGTAAAGGGGGAAAAAAGACGTTACACCCTATGATAAATAAAAGTTAGCATGACGTAAACAAAATGAGTAAATTAAAGCACAAGAGTAATTAGCTTTACCTTGAAAACATGATGCTAAGTGAAAGACGCCAGTCACAAAGAGTTGCACATTGTAGGACTCAATTTAAATGAAATGTCTAGAACAGGCAAACCCCTTGAGACGGAAACTAGATTGAGTGGTTGCCTAGAAATGGCAGGATGGAGAGAAACAGAGTGAATGCTAATGGGCATAGAGTTTCTTTGGGGGGTGATGAAAATGTTTTAAAGTTGATTGTGGTGATGGCTGAACAGTGGTTTTGATGACACTAAAACCCACTGAATGGGAAACTGAGTGAGTGAATCGTATGGTAGGTACATGACATCCTAATAAGACTGCTATAAAAAATAATTTGCTTCGACATCACAAAAAGATTTGTTTTTGTTTATAAAAGAATATATGCCAGTTACAGATTTTAAAAGATAGAGAACCATGTAGATAATTAAGTATCACCCATCATATATCATCCAGAAAAAAACATTGTGTGTATTTGCTACTGATATTGTTCTATGTATATAGTGTACATAGGTGACCTCACATTGTACACACATCTTTGTACTCCACTCTAATATTCTATCATAATGTGTTCTATCATTGCAGAGTTTCTGAGAATATAACTTTAAATCATCATATACGATTGGTATATTGCTCCAAATCAGCCTTTTACTCATACACATTTATGACTTTTCCTATTTAAGAAACAAAAGCCAAAAAAAAAAAAAACCCACAGTAATAAGTACCTTCAGATGTTCACCTTTGCCTTTCTGGTGATTTCCTCCAGATAGATTATTAGAAATGCAATTAACCCCAGGATACCATCAGGGTCCCCTGGATTCAAAGTTAGTTTCAAGTTCCTGTTTTAAGCACTTCTATTTGTAAGGATTGCTATTTCATGACTTGTATTCTTTCTTGCAGGTTTTTCAAAAACTCATCTTACTATACAACTTTCATGAGTTCACCACACCCTTTTAAAAATCTAAGATGCAAGATGGGAGGTCAGTGATTTTATTTTCCAACATCTTGAAACATTTTGCTATTTTACCATCGCAGGAATCATTTCACCACTGTGAGAAGGGGAGGTGTGGGTGGGTGTGTACTCAGTCGCTCAGTCATATCTGACTCTTTGCAACCTCCTGGACTATACGGCAGGCTTCTTTGTCCATGGGATTTTCCAGGCAAGAATATTGGAGTGGGTTGCCATTTCCTTCTCCAGGGGATCTTCCCGACCCAGAGATTGAACTTGTGTCTCCTGCATTGACAGGAGGATTCCTTACAAGTGAGCCACCTGGAAAGCCTATTTCATCATTATCCCTCAATTATTCCCAACCATGATTTTTAATCTGCTTGCCAATGCAGAAGACATGCATTCAATCCCTGGGTAGGGAAGATCCCCTGGAGAAAGAAATGGAAACCCACCCCAGTATTCTAGACTGGAAAATTCCATGGACAGAGGAGCCTGAGGACCCGTCCATGGGCTCACAGTGTCAGACACAACTGAGCAACTGAGCGTACACATACACAAGAAAGCAAGAGAATGACAGGAACTTGGCCAAGATATTGCAAAAGTAAAAGAAATTATCACTACAACATCACCCTTCAGTTTCCTCATCGCCCTGCCTGAAGTATCGCATCATTTTCAGGAAAGTATATCAAAGAAGTCTGAAGATACCATCTTTGCAGTCATTTCCTTAGCTTTCATGAAACACAGTTGAGAATTCACTGTGTGGAATTCTATTTTCCACCCAGAGTGGCAAAAAGCATAAACCTGTCAGAAGAAAGCACTTCACAATTATCAGATGAGTCAAAAGATGAACACAAAGATATAGAAAGCAACTCTCTAGAGTCTAGTAATGATGGAGAAATTAATCACATAAGTGAAACAGACTATGAGTCTTCAATAACCACATCCCAGATGAAATTTAGGATCAGGGGCTGCATACTATATTTTTAAAGACAAGGAAATATGATATTGTCATCCAGTCATTTCACAAGTAGTCATTTAACACAAAGAACCTCCTCATGCAACATTCTGTGACAACCACACAGACCATCCCATTTTGCGAAAAGGATATGGGACAGCATTCTCTCACTTTTTACAATGCTTGTGCACCAAAAATTTACCTGAAGCAGCTCATCAATAGACAAACGCTGAAGACAGGTGACTTCATGGAAATAGGTACAAAACCACCAACACATGCACACAGAAAGTGAACTGTCCACATCTTATGAATGAATTGAACTGTGTGTATTCTACTACTCTTTACATTAATAAGAACCACCTCTGACTCCATCATAAGAACTAACACTTATTAAGGTCTTATATTTATTAAGATCTTAACCATGTATTAGGGGCTTCCCTGGTAGCTCAGATGGCAAAGGATCTGCCTGCAGTGCGGGAGACCTGAGTTTGATCCCTGGGTTGGGAAGATTCCTTGGAGAAGGTGATGGCAACCCACTCCAATATTCTTGCCTGGAGGATTCCACAGATAGAGGAGCCTGGCGGGCTACAGTCCAAGAGATCGCAAAGAGTTGGACATGACTGAGCAACTTAACTTTCTTTCTTTTTCTTTCTTACCATGTATTACATACTCAGAAGCACTTTGTACCACCTCATTTAATCCTTATGACAACCTTAGCAAGCAAAAGCTCTATCATCTCCATCTGATGTAGGAAAACATTAGAGACACACAGAAATTATACAATTCACCAAAGGACACACAGCCACTAAATGGCAGAGGTAGGATGTGAACCTGGGAAGTCTGGCTTCAGAATCTACACTCTTGATGCTCTTCTGCAAGATTAGGGGAGTCAACAAGCATTTGAGAAGCAAGTATTTATTTTCTAAATAAAGTGGAGTCAATCTTTCTTCATTTTAATGCTTACCACAGAGTCTACAGTGTTCCCTCCTTCCCTCTGCTCACCTTTTTCTCACATTATCCACTTCTAAAGAGCCACCTGAAATATCCCAAAAGTACTTACTTTCACAGGGTGACAAGTCTAATCAGGGAACATATGAGCCACGGTGACATATTCTGAGCATTGCAGAAGGCTCCTTAACACCGGCGGGCTTGGGTCCCTTTGAGAACCTAACAGAAGCCACAGAATTCTCGCCCCTCAGAAAAACACAAACACAAACCTTGTGGAAAACTTCAGGGAGCTTGACCCCGAAGCCTATTCATGGTCACCAAGAAAGATGCCACATTACACTAACTTTAAAACCAAGCCTTCACATCCCCACACAGCACATCCAGACCAAAGACAGCAAATGAAGGAATGAACGAATGAATGAATTTCTCTCCCATTGACAACCTAGATATGACTGAATCTATGGAAAATCAGTCAAGATTCACCATCGATTTCATTTCTTCATTAGTTTCTTTTGTCAAAATCAATGAGATAATAACCTTGGCCTTGTTTTTCTTTTTTACATATAAGATTCATCTGAAGACAGGAAACACATTTTAAGAAACTTGAAGGCAGACAGTTCACAGGAACTAATCCTGGGGAAGGGAGAAACCAGCGGCTCTTAAGCATCCAACATCGAAGAGCATCTGGCCATTATCAACAAGTCACTACCCAGGATGTCACTTTCCGAATAGGACTGCATGGCACTGTCCGAACGAAGTCAGTGAAACAGGATCACTTACAGATTGACCAAAAGCTCCTCTTTCACAAATGACCTTTCCAAGGGAAGTTCTCACAGCCTGCTGCCATTAGAAGTTTCTATTTTGAACTGGTGCTGGCAGGAAAGTCTCTCTCCCTTTCTGCTACCTGAGAAGAGTATGCAAGGCCCTCAAGGAAACACGACTATGCTGGAACACGGTGCTGACAGTCAGCACATCTCCAGGGGCTGCCCAGGAATGAATTCTCCACTGGCGGGAAAGCCCGCGGTGCAGCCATCACATGAACATCACCAGAAAGCGTGCGTGTTTAATTAGTCATCACTTGAAATAAACACCAGGAACATCAGTAGCTTAAAAGGAGCTCAACACCCCATGCAACCACTTCAAGAAAGTGCTAAGAATTAATGCAAGTCATTACAAGGCAAAAGCAAAGAATGCCAACCACTCAGAGAGAAACGGTCTGTCTAAACTGTGGACTCCAAATATAAACAGAAGGGCCCTTGACGAGTCAGTTATGTACTTGCCCAAAGCAGAGACAAGAGTGGGTATGAAATAAGAGAGCGAATTTCTTTTGCACTCAATGGATGATAAGAGCAAGATGCCACAATGAGGACAAAGATGTGGAGAGACAGTTCTGTCACTCTGCCCAAAGCCCCAACCATAGCCAAGTTTCTAGGCAGCCACCCTGAATCGAGAGGTGACCGCCTTTCCTTGGGCAAGGCAGCAAGCTGGGCAACCCCTGCACACTCACAGGTCACCCACTTGCTCATCCCATGGAGCACTGGGACACCCAGTGGACCACCTACAGGAGTCATCTGTCAGCTTTCTGAGACTCTGTTTTTGCTTATTTTTATGGTGGTAAAAAATGCATAACATAAAATTTACCATTTTAACCATTTCAGTGTACAGCACAGTGGCACTAAGGTGATTCACACTGCTGTGAGACCATCACCACCACCCATCTCCAGAACTCTTTCATCTTGCAAAACTTAAACTCCACACCCGTTCAACACTAACTCCCTGTTCTTCCTCCCCCAGCCCCTGGCAATCACCGTTCTACATTCTGTCTCTAGGAATGTGACTCATATAAGGAGAATCTATTAGAGCAGCTGTCTTTTGGGGCTGGCTTATTTTATTTAGCATAATATCTTCAAGATTCATTCATTTTGGGGCATGGGTCAGAAGTTTACTTCTTTTTAAGCCTAGATAATATTCCATTTTATGTCTATTCGCATTTTGTTTACCCATTCACCCACTGAAGGACATTTGGACTGCTTCCACCCATTGGCTATTGTGAATAACGCTGCTATGCACATGTGTGGACAAATATCACTTTGAGCCCCTGCTTTCACTTCTTGAGGGTATATATCCAGAAGGGGAATTGCTGGCATATGGTAAACTGGATTGTAATTTTTTGAGGAACCATCATACTGTCTTTCACAGCCACTGCAGCATTTTCTGTTGTTTGGGGTCCTGGTTTTATCGTTTATAAGATCACCACAGAAGAATTCCTCCCTTGCCTTAATTTTATCTTTACTACTGACAGAGAAAATGAATGAAATCAGAACTTAGGTACAAAAGTCATTTTCCACCTATTTAAGGAAATATTGTTAAACTGTATAAATATCTAAGTTTGGGAAATACAATCTTTGCCAAGTACTTTGTTATGGCACTTTTCTGAACCCTGTGATGTTCAGAAATGCACAATGACTCTTCTTAAAAGGTCTCCAGTCTAATGGAGCAGCGCATGGGGACAGTGCTGAGTAGAAATCTATGGCCTGAGTCACGTCAAGAAATACTCATAATGTCTTCAGAAAGGCAACATGACTGTCCCTCAGCCCTTGGGGACACAACCCTGGGAAGCTCTGAAGGGATCCATTTCCTGTTCTCAGCACTGTCCCAGGAACAAGTCAGATAAAATCAGGAGGAGGGGCATAAGGGATGAGCTGAACCACCTGAGGTCCTCCAGGGAGCCTGTGGTGGGTGGTGACAGGGTGCCCTGGCCTTCTGTGTCACCCAGTGTGGCTGGGCCACCTCATGCTCACTCACATTCTCTCCTTCCAGGCACTTGGGGATTACAACCCTCTCTTCACCCCTTATCCTGGCCACCAACTTCTGCTCTGGCCAACGGGCTGTGGGCAGACGTAAAGCACATCACTTCCAGACCACAGCACGCCCCCTCCCCCACTCTATCTATCACAGAGCCATGCGCGAGGCTTCCATGACACATGCAGCAGGGGATGGAGGAGACCGACAGGCCCGGCAGGCGAGGTCACCACACGGAGCACAACTGCCCTGGAGAGGAGCCTGAGGCTCCAGAAAACAGCACAGGAGAGAGAAATAAACCATGGTTACAGCTGCCTATATTAAGCCACTGGATTTCCGGCATCACTGGTCACTGCAGCATGACTGAGCCTAAACTGGCTGACATACCTTCTATTTCTCCAGTATGCTCAATTTTCCTGAGAAACTACCCCAAGCCCAGCATTCAGACTGTGTGGTCTTGGGGAGGTTCTGTTTCTGACTCTAAGAGGAAATACGTGATCCAGACCTGGTCAAAGAGATCCCCAGAGTTACCAACATGGATTCATCTGGGACAGCCACAGAACACCCTCTAGCCAAACATCTTCATATGTACCCTAAAGCCACAGGGAACCAACCGAGTCCAATCAAGAAAATTTCTGGATTTATAAGGGAATTTCAAGAAAGAAACATTTGTTTTTCCCAAACATGGACCTAAGAGGATATAAATCTGGAGATATGAGGAGGTCACCTCTAGGAACCTAAAAAAGAGGCCAGTGGGAAAGACAGCAAGGTCAAGAGACAGAGAGAAGCCACCCGACCACATTATCTAAACTTGGAACAAGTCACACTTGAAGCTGAACCAACCCACAAAATATCTTTCCAAGTTTCCCTTGTAATTAAATCAGTTTGACTCAGGCTTTTTTATTTTTTTAATATTGCCTGTAGCTGAAGGAGTCCTAACTAAAGGTTCATTTCAAGGATATTCAGGTTCTCAAACTTCTTACTGCCTACAAATGTCAACTTTTGACGTGGCATCAAAGGCAGTCCCCACTTAGACTTTTATCTGTCTTCCCAATCTGAAATCCTCCTTCATATGCCCTATTTTCAACAAGATGGGCCATCTACTAATCTGTGTTTTCCAGAACATACTGTAACTGAATACCAGCTTGAATAATATTCTCTCTCTTTGCCTAACTAAACAAACACTGCTATGCTGTATGGGAAGGATGTTAAGTAAGATTCTCTTTCACGCTATGCTGTAAAACTAACACCATGTGAATGAGTTATGGTTTTTTAACCATTAAAAAGGTAGGGAAAACATATGGATTACTATTTATTTCATCTAAGAACAGAACATAACTTCCCAATGTAAAAGCAATAGAATAAATAACAAAAGAAAAATATCAACAGATTTACAGTATAAAAATTGTAAACATCTGTGTATCAAAAACAGGAAAGGGTTACATTAGACAAAAAGACAAACAGCAGACAACTAATATCCTTAGGGTAATAAGAAGTCATACAAATCCAAAAAATAAAAAGATAGAGTCTCTCTCTTACAGGAAGGGGAATTATGGAGATGCAGACATAAAGAACAGACTTATGGACGCGGGCCATGGGGAGGAAGGAGAGAGTAAGACAAATGGAAAGAGTCGCACAGAAGCGTATACAGTAACACACGTTAAATAGACAGTCAGTGGAAATCTGCTGTATGCCTCATGAAACTCAAACCAGGGCTCTGTTACAGTCTACAAGGGTGACAAAGGGTGGGAGGTGGGGAGGAGGTCCAAGAGGGAGGGGACATATGTATACCCATGGCTAATTCATGTTGGTACGTGGCAGAAAACAAACCAAACTGTAAAGCAATTATGCATCAATTAAAAATAAATAATTTTTTTAAGAAGGAAATTAAATGGCTTATAAACATAAATGCTCAACCATTTCAATTATTTTTTAAATAGCAAATTAAAACAATTGGATAGTTATGAGCCGCTCTCTCTGAAAAGGGATTACAAATGGTTTTAGTGTCTTTACTTCAACATTTTTTTCCTATAGTAAGCATGTGTTACTTGGTTAAACAAAACTAGGATGCAACTTTTCTCTGATAAGACTGCTGTTGTTATTTGTATGTGGTTTCTTTTTGTTTTTAATGACAGAACACAGAGTGGGTATTGGTGCTAAGACTAGGTAGCCTCACTCCTTGCTGTTTAAGAATATAAGTTGGTTCGACCTTTCTGGAAAGAAGGTTGGTGATAAGTACCAAGAGCCTTTTAAAAATATTCATACCCTTTGACCTAGTAATTCTCCTTCTAGGAATGCATGCTAAGGACATATTCAGAGATACTGTCAAAGATTTATATGAAAGATTTCACTGCAGTTACATTAAAAAAGCAAAACTTGGAAGAAAACATACTCTACTTGGAGGCCCAAACATACACATCTCAGATACCTGAACTCAGGAACCAAACATGGCAACACGAAAATGTTCAAAGAGAAAAGCTGAAATGCATTTGAAAATCCTTGAAGTTCAATTTTTTGGTAATGCAAAATCCAGAATCCTAGAAACATTAAGATGACATTTTTCTATAACTAATTAGTTTTTCTTTTTGGAATATATCCTAGACATCAAGCTGGTCGCCTAAAAAAAATTTAACAAAAAAGAATATAAAGATGGGGAACACGTGTATACCTGTGGCGGATTCATTTTGATATTTGGCAAATCTAATACAGTTATGTAAAGTTTAAAAATAAAATAAAATTTAAAAAATAAATAAAAAAATAAAAAAAAAAAGATATGAAGTCTCTTAGGAAGAAAAGGAAAAAGCAAAGTGGGAAAAAGAAACAACTTTTTTCTTGGAGAATTTTAGAGCTTCAAAAAACAGAAGGAAAGTCTCCATTTTTCCCCATTTACAGTCAGTCTTCCAAATCCTTAGGTTCCACCTTCACAACTACAACCAAATGCACATAGAATATCCCTAAAAGAAAAAATTCCAGAAAGTCCCAAAAAGCAAAACTTGAATTTGCCACATGTCAGAAACTATATGCATAGCCTTCACACTGTACTCACTATTTACACAGCATTTACATTGTATTTACAACTATTGACATAGGATTTATATTTATTAAGTATTACAAATAATCCCGGAGAAGGCAATGGCACCCCACTCCAGTACTCTTGCCTGGAAAATCCCATGGACGGAGGAGCCTGGTGGGCTGCAGTCCATAGGGTCGTGAAGAGTCGGACATGACTGAACGACTTCACTTTCACTTTTCACTTTCACGCACTGGAGAAGGAAATGGCAACCCACTCCAGTGTTCTTGCCTGGAGAATCCCAGGGACGGGGGAGCCTGGTGGGCTGCCGTCTATGGGGTTGCACAGAGTCGGACACGACTGAAGTGACTTAGCAGCAGCAGCACAAATAATCCAGAGATGATTTAATGCATATGTTACAACGTGCCAGGTACCAAATGGACTTCCCTGGTGGCTCAGTGGTAAAGAATCCTCCTGCCAATGCAGAAGACCCAGGTTCAATTCCTGGGTCAGGAAGATCCCCTGGAAGAGGAAATGACAACCCACTCCAGTATTCTTGCCTAGAGAATCCCATGGACAGAGGAGCCTAGCAGGCCACGTCAATGGGGTCACAAAACAGTCAGACATGACTTAGCAACAACAGGCACCGTGTGAAGCATATACATGGACCCCACTTAACATGAGACACTAGTTATTATGCTCACTCTACAGCAGGAAAATGAAGATGAAACAAGATTACCAGCTTGGGGTCATAATTCACTGCTTGCAACATATCTCGATGCTTCTCCATCGACAAAAGTGAGGGCAAATTTTAAATATTTGTTTTCTCAAATCTTAACTTCAGTTTATATTTCATAATACTCCTATATTTCATGAATATTCATAAATATACAAAATCAATTACAAATTAGTTCGTATTTACTTAACACAGCTTCAAATTCTTTTAACGTTCACAGGTAGATTGAAAATAAGGGTTCAAAATTTCTTTTAAAACTATACATACAGATTGAAAACACATTTTAAAAAGTGAAGGGACTTTTTGTTTCTAACATGAAGCAGTATTTACATCTCCCCCAAATGTTTCCACAAATGAACTCAAGGTTCCATACCCAAATTATAAACACTTAAACTTCTCATCTACAAATGCCAATTAAAAATAACAATAAAAAGGCAACCCCCACAATAGGTGATTTTCTCTTAGCAAACCACCACATTACAACTTCCTTCTGACAAGTAAGACTTGGGAAAGGCCAATCAGTTCTGCCACTGACAATTTCACATTCTCTGAAAAATGTTAATTTGTTCTGGTGTAACTAATATGTTAGGGAACAATATGATCATAACACAAGTTTCACAAGTATCTTTAGAATATGGTTTCCTGTCAACAAATGTTGCTTGATATGTGTTCACTTAATGTACTTTCTGTTGATACTTGGCCACCTGATGCAAAGAACTGATTCATTTGAAAAGACCCTGATGCTAGGAAAGACTGAAGGCAGGAGGAGAAGGGGACAACAGAGGATGAGATGGTTGGATGGCATCACTGACTCAATGGACATGAGTTTGAGTAAACTCCAGCAATTGGTGATGGACAGGGAAGCCTGGCATGCTACAGTCCATACGGTCACAAAGAGTCAGACACGACTGAGCAAGTGAACTGAACTGTTGATAATTACAGTCAGGGAAATAAAATTGCATGGCAAGTATGACCTGCAATCAGACAATTCATAAGAGCACAATACTATTAGTCTTTAGAGATTTTAAAACAACCATTTTTATACAGATGGTCAACAGACATGTAAAAAGATGCTCAACATCGCTAATATTGGAGAAATACAAATCAAAACTCCAATGAGGTACCACCTCACACTGGTCAGAATGACCATCATCAAAAAGTCTACAAGTAACAAATGCTGGAGAGGGTGTGGAGAAAAGGGAGCCCTCCTATCCTGTTGGTGGGAATGGAAGTTGGTGCCATAACTATGGAAAACAGTATGGAGGTTCCTTAGAAAACTAAAAAAAGATTTACCTTATGATCCAGCAAACTCACTCACGGGCATATATCCAGAAAAAAACAAAAACTATGATTCAAAAAGATACACGTACCCCTCTGTTCATAGCAGCACTATTCACAACAGCCAAGACATGGAGGCAACCTAAGTGTCCACAGACAGACGAATGGATGAGTAAGATGCGGCGCCTCTATATAAAGAAATACTACTTGGCCATAAAAAAGAACAAAATAATGCCATTTGCAGCAACTTGGATGCAACGAGAGATTCCTAAGTGAAGTAAGTGAGAAAAACAAATACCATATGATATCACTTACACATAGAATCTAAAATACAACACAAACAAATCTATCCACAGAACAGAAACAGACTCACAGACACAGAACAGACGGTGGTTGCGTAGAGGGGGCAGGGGGGGAGGAAGGGATGGAGTGGGAGGTTGGGGTTAGCAGATGGTTACAGCAACAAGGTCCTGCAGTAAGGACAGGGAACTGTATTAAATATCCTATGATTAACAATAATGGAGAAGAATGTTTAGAAAAAGAATGTATATATGTATAACTGAATCATTTTTTTGCACAGCAGAAATCAACATACATGACCACTGGAAAAACCATAGCCTTGACTAGACGGACCTTTGTTGGCACAGTAATGTCTCTGCTTTTTAATATGCTATCTAGGTTGGTCATAACTTTTCTTCCAAGGAGTAAGCGTCTTTTAATTTCATGGCTGCAGTCACCATCTGCATTGATTTTGGAGCCCCAAAAAATAAAGTCTGACACTGTTTCCACTGTTTCCCCATCTATTTCCCATGAAGTGATGGGACCAGATGCCATGATCTTCATTTTCTGAATGTTGAGTTTTAAGCCAACTTTTTCATTCTCCTCTAACTTCATCAAGAGGCTTTTTAGTTCCTCTTCACTTTCTGCCATAAGGGTGGTATCATCTGCATATCTGAGGTTATTGATATTTCTCCTGGCAATCTTGATTCCAGCTTGTGCTTCTTCCAGCCCAGCATTTCTCATGATGTACTCTGCATATAAGTTAAATAAGCATGGTGACAATATACATCTTTGACGTACTCCTTTTCCTATTTGGAACCAGTCTGTTTTTCCATGTCCAGTTCTAACCGTTGCTTCCTGACCTGCATACAAATTTCTCAAGAGCCGAAGAATTGATGCTTTTGAACTGTGGTGTTGGAGAAGACTCTTGAGAGTCCCTTGGACTGCAAGGAGATCCAACCAGTCCATTGTAAAGGAGATCAGCCCTGGGATTTCTTTGGAAGGAATGATGCTAAAGCTGAAACTCCAGTACTTTGGCCACCTCATGCGAAGAGCTGACTCATTGGAAAAGACTCTGATGCTGGGAGGGATTGGGGGCAGGAGGAGAAGGGGACGACAGAGGATGAGATGGCTGGATGGCATCACTGACTCGATGGACGTGAGTCTGAGTGAACTCTGGGAGTTGGTGATGGACAGGGAGGCCTGGCGTGCTGCAATTCATGGGGTCGCAAAGAGTCGGACACGACTGAGCAACTGAACTGAACTGAATCAACATAACCTTGTAAAACAACTACACTTCAAGTTAACAAATGTCTAATAAAATAAAAAATAAAAACAACTATCTTTTGCCAGAAACTTTCTCCAGTATCTCCACTAACCATTCAGTTGCGCATCACTTTTACTCCTGCAACAGCCCAATAAAAGATGCCAAGACAAAACAAAGTGTCCTGGGCATCCTTTCCACTATCAAGGTGAACATCTATGGGGTTCCCTGCCCAGCAAGCCCTAACCCTTAGCTAAGAAATGTCCCTTCCCCACCTCTAAACACACACATTCTGGGCTCTTCTGGGACTCTGCCCCATCCCACCAGCCACAGTTATTCAGACTAAACCACTTGACTTGTACTGGGCCACGTCTAGGGTCCCATCTCCAGGAGTAGGGGGTACTTGCCGCAAGCCAGGCTAAACCAGAATCCTTCCCTTATTTCTCTGTCTTTACTATACAGCTTTTTTTTTTTTTGGCCCCGCGGCTTATGAGATCTTAGTCCCCTGATCAGGGATTGAACCTGGGCCCTCAATGGTGGAGCAGAGAGTACTAACCACTAGACTGCCAGGGAATTCCCTGTCTTTATTATATACTTTTACTGAGTCACAAATGAAATATAATAAATTGCACACAGAGCATACAGTGTGATGAGGCTTGACACACATAAACCACAATGAAGCCATCATCAAAATAAAGATAATAAGTATATATCCAACATCCCCAAACATTTCCCCCCCACCGTTCTGAATCCCACCTTCTCCCTCTGTCCCCTGCTATTCTTCTTCTGGTCAGATTCGCTTGCATTTTCTAGAACTTCATGTAAATGGGATCACCCAGTATGTAACATGTTTGTAAACTGGTTCTCTCACTTACTAAGCACTCAGGAAATTTTTCAATAAGCACTTACTCCACACCCACTATGTGCCAGACACTGTACAGGGCACTGTGTGGGGAATATTAAAAAAAATAATAATAAAGCACAAGCTCTGTAGTAAGCAACATCCCAGGCAGAGGTGGGAGACCAGGAAATATCATGCTGAGGGGTAGAGAAAAGAGGAAGTTAACATGAGGCTGGGCGGGCCTGCAGAGGGGGGCAATTCAGAAGTCCTTCTACTGCATCTATTCATCTCAAAAGAAGCTTTCATTTTTCCATGACTTTAGGTATTCTGCACTATCTCCAGGGAAAAGTAATTCATGACAAATAGAATTAATCAGCTGAATAATTAATAATACACATGACATTTATACTACTCCCACCAAAATTTACACCTTATTACTTTGTAAGTAATACCTGTAATTCTGATGGCTCCATAAATATCCATCATGCTTCCTAAAGTCCCAAATATAAAATTATATGCAACGGTACTTGAAATAAAATTATATAGAGTAACGATTTAATGACAACATAATCTTCAAAGTCATTTAATTTAAAAAAAAAAACTGTTCAAAAGAAATGTGCATGTGTTTCAAGGGAAAATATTAGAAAAAGAATATTAATTGTATAAAAAGATCAAATCCTAGGCAAGCTATCATGAAATTTTCATCAAAGCACAGAGGAAATAGAAGAAAGTAACTATCAGTGCCTTCCATACGCCATGCATTGCTTCTCTCCAGTCAAACCACACACGGCCTCTTGCGGTCAGGACCAAGGATCAACAAGGGATGTCAAGAAATTCGAGTACGTGTGAACAAGCGTCCCAAATAATCAAGTCAAAGGGGAGGGCTAGGGTGATGCACGATCACCATCTTCCCATTTAGGCAGCGATCATATGGAAGGGGAACTGGAGTTACATACTCTCTGTGACTCAGGCCATCCAAAATAAATACTGGCAGCGTTGGGATCACATGGCAAACTCGAGCAGATGCCAGGTGGCCACCAGCGAGGCCGATGGAAAAGGGATTTCTTCTCGAAGAAGAGGCCTGGGCTCCATGACCTCCAGAAGGCCCTCTGGCTCTCTCCTATCTTAGGAACTCTTTCCTACCTGAAGATGTGAAAATGATGTGACACGTTTCTCCCTTAAGCCCTTTTGCTACTTTTTCCTGTAGCCAAGGATCATTAGTATCACACACCTTAACAAAAGATTTCTTAAGACTGTATCAAGCTATTTTTCTAAGATACAAGAAAGGTATAAAAACAAAACAAACCACACCCACATCCCCCAGTCGCCTTGTGCTGCGTGTGCTCAGTCCCTCAGTCATGTCCAGCTCTTTGCGACCTGCCAGGCTCCTCTGTCCATGGGATTCTGCAGGCGAGAATCCTGGAGTGGGTGGCCATTCCCTTCTCTAGGGGATCTTCCTGACCCAGGGATCAAACCCACGTCAAGACATGATTTACCTTTCTTTGCTCATTCTCTCATTAGAGTACAGTTTCCCAGAGGCTTAAGAGACCTGTGACACTGCAGCAGACTGAATGCAGAACACACAGATATTCCAGTTGTCTTCTGTTAGGCCCCCATGCAGCTTAGGAAATAAACCCTCTAAGCCCTCACTGCATTCTCCTCCTGCCAAAGAGGTAACCACTATCCTGAATTAGGTGCTTACCATCCTTCTTCCATTTCTTTAGACTTTGACCACGTACATGTGTACCCCTACAAGTATCTCTTATGTATTTCCAAACCTTTCATAATTAGTACTCATCTACAACTTGCTTTTTTTTCACTCAGTCTTATTTTGGGGAGACTCATCCATACTGATAAACAAGCACAGCTTTAGTTCAGGAGTCCACATACATTTTCCCTGAAGGCTCAGTTAGTAAACATTGTGGGCTGTGGAGCTTAAAGTCTCTGTTGTACCTGCGCAACTCTGATATCACAGCACAAAAGGAGCCAAAAAATACATACAGGGAAACAAATGGGTGTGGCTGTGTTCTGATAAAACATAATACACAAAAACAGGAGGCGAGACTTGGTCCGTGAACTGTAATTTGCAGTTCTTCCCATAGTTAACATTATTTCCTTTCAATGCCATTTCAGTAGTTGTCTGATAGTCACACTTGCTGGTTTTCTTTGGTTCACACTCGCCCAAGACGTCTTATCCCATTTCATTAAACCTGAACCTCTTCTACATCTTTTTTCAGGATGGCTCTCTTGCAAACAGCATCTAGCTAGATTGTGTTTCTCACATCTGATCTGATGATCTGTTCATCTGAGTTTATCATGATCACTGATATATTTGGAATTACGTCCACTAACATCTTTCATGATATGTGCTGCTTTTTCTCAGTTTCTTTCACCTCTTCTCCTGCTCTCTTTTGGACTGATTTCTGTATTGTCAATATGTGTTTAAATTTACTCACAGGTCAGTCAATTCCTTTGTTCTTCCTTGGACCTGGTGTCAAGGTCTATTCGTCCAAAAGAGTTTATATTTGCTTCCATCAGGAATCCCAGGAGGCTATCACCCTGAGACCACTTTTAGCTAATTTCTCATCTTGAGGTTACACAAGCAGACCATCCAAGCAGAATAAATTCAAACTCAAACCCATGCGAGGACTAGCCTATGAGTACAAGGTCATGGGGAGACTTTCAGGACACCCTCACCACACAGGAGCAAGTGTAGAGCAGAAAACAAGACTGACACATTTCCCAGTTGTCTCTGCATGGAAGGCAACTCCCTGTAGGTCCCAGATTTACTGAACAGTTTCAGACTGTGTGTGTCCTCCCAGCAGGAGAGAATTCACAGGCATCTCAGTGTACACGTGTGTGTATACACACTCCCTCTCAGCAGGCACAGCCAATAAAACCCAACAAGTGCTCCCAAGACCGTAACACCTTCAGGACTGCTCAGCAATCTTCATCTTTAGTCCCTGTGATTTCTCTTCAGTTTCTCAGGGCTCAGCTGTACATGCAAATAATGTTCTTTGTATTTTTCATTTGCATGTCAGTGTCCCGTACCATGGGCTTCTCTGGCGGCTCAGTGGTAAAGAACCCACCTGCCAAAGCAGGAGATACAGGTTCGATCCCTGGGTTGGGAAGATCCCCTGGAGAAGGAAATGGCAACCCACTCCAGTATTCCTGCCTGGGAAATCTCATCGACAGAGGAGCCTGGCAGACTATAGTCCACAGGGTCGCAAAAGAGTCAGACACAACCGAGCAACATCAACAACAGCAACATTCTGTACCAAAAGCGTTCTGAGACCATCAACAACATCCAGTCTACCAAACTGCTGAAAGCCAAAATCCAAACGAACTTTAAAACGCAGAGCATGTCTGTGTTTGCACTTGTCTTCAAGAGCTCAGCTAAGGATTGGTTTCCAAACCCAGCTTGTAAAAATACAGATTCCCTGGCTCCACATTCTGAATCAGAATACCTGGGGCTAGGGCCTTGAAATCTCCATTTTTAACCGAGCTCCCACATGATTCTGGTATGCCCATCAAGTCTGAGAACTACTGAAACAATAAATATGTTTAATTATACTGACCTTCGAAGACTGGCAATAAAGTTATCTTTTTATCTCCATTTTGTATTTTATCTCCTTTCACCTCCTAAAGTATTCTTTAGAACCTCTATTTTGGACCAGTACCTCCAAAAAGGGGGTTCTATGGTAAGATTCACTTGGGAAGTACTAAACCTTCATCCTCCTCCTTGGAGCGTCATGAATTTTAAAGGCTCTGATTCACTAGCTCTGATAAGCCTATCTGTAAAGAAGCTCCTTTAACACACATTTTGCACATTTCTTTAATCACATTTCTCAGGAGACGGTGGAACCCAGTCTGAGAATCACTGGCCTAATGTTTCAATTATCTTACAGGTATCTCTTTAACCCACTGAAGTTCCTCCAGGGAAGGATTTGCATTTTGTGCTTATTCTATACACACTAAGCTCACACCATTGAGCTACACACAGTCCTCACTAAACATCAACCAAGAACTCTGAATAAATCCTTTGATACCCTTTAAGAGCTCAGAAATAGAGGAAAACAACAGAATGGAAAAAACTAGAGATCTCTTCAAGAAATTAGAGATACCAAGGGAACATTTCATGCAAAGATGGGCTCGATAAAAGACAGAAATGGTATGGACCTAACAGAAGCAGAAGATATTAAGAAGAGGTGGCAAGAATACACAGAACTGTACAAAAAAGATCTTCACGGCCCAGATAATCACGATGGTGTGATCACTCACCTAGAGCCAGACATCCTGGAATGTGAAGTCAAGTGGGCCTTAGAAAGCATCACTACAAAGCTAGTGGAGGTGATGGAATTCCAGTTGAGCTATTTCAAATCCTGGAAGATGATGCTGTGAAAGTGCTTCACTCAATATGCCAGCAAATTTGGAAAACTCAGCAGTGGCCACAGAACTGGGAAAGGTCCATTTTCATTCCAATCCCAAAGAAAGGCAATGCCAAAGAATGCTCAAACTACCACACAATTGCACTCATCTCACATGCTAGTAAAGTAATGCTCAAAATTCTCCAAGCCAGGTTTCAGCAATACATGAACCGTGAACTTCCAGATGTTCAAGCTGGCTTTAGAAAAGGCAGAAGAACCGGAGATCAAATTGCCAACATTTGCTGGATCATCGAAAAAGCAAGAGAGTTCCAGAAAAACATCTATTTCTGCTTTATTAACTATGCCAAAGCCTTTGACTGTGTGGATCACAATAAACTGTGGAAAATTCTTCAAGAGATGGGAATACCAGACACCTGACCTGTCTCTTGAGAAACCTATATGCAGGTCAGGAAGCAACAGTTAGAACTGGGCATGGAACAACAGATTGGTTCCAAATAGGAAAAGGAGTACGTCAAGGCTGTATATTGTCACCCTGCTTATTTAACTTCTATGCAGAGTACATCATGAGAAACTCTGGGCTGGAAGAAGCACAAGCTGGAATCAAGATTGCCAGGAGAAATATCAATAACCTCAGATATGCAGATGACACCACCCTTATGGCAGAAAGTGAAGAAGAACTAAAGAGCCTTTTGATGAAAGTGAAAGAGGAGAGTGAAAAAGTTGGCTTAAAGCTCAACATTCAGAAAACTAAGATCATGGCATCTGGTCCCATCACTTCATGGGAAATAGATGGGGAAACAGTGGAAACAGTGGCTGACTTTATTTTGGGGGGCTCCAAAATCACTGCAGATGGTGATTGCAGCCATGAAATTAAAAGACGTTTACTCCTTGGAAGGAAAGTTATGACCAACCTAGACAGCATATTAAAAAGCAGAGACATTACTGTGCCAACAAAGGTCCATCTAGTCAAGGCTATGGTTTTTCCATTAGTCATGTATAGATGTGAGAATTGGACTGTGAAGAAAGCTGAGCACCGAAGAATTGATGCTTTTGAACTGTGGTGTTGGAGAAGACTCTTGAGGGTCCCCTGGACTGCAAGGAGATCCAACCAGTCCATCCTAAAGGAGACCAGTCCTGAGTGTTCACTGGAAGCACTGATGCTGAAGCTGAAACTCCAATACTTTGGCCACCTCATGAGAAGAGTTGACTCATTGGAAAAGACCCTGATGCTGGGAGGGATTGGGGGCAGGAGAAGGGCATGACAGAGGATGAGATAGCTGGATGACATCACCGACTCAATGAACGTGAGTTTGGGTAAACTCCAGGAGTTGGTGATGGACAGGGAGGCCTGGCGTGCTGCAATTCATGGGGTCGCAAAGAGTTGGACAGGACTGAGCTACTGAACTGAACTGAAGAGCTTCTTCTAACACTTTGTACTAATCCCCACACTTCTTTCCACAACTTAATATCCTTAGTAGCCCTGGCCAAGTAGCCAAACATTCTAAAAAAAACCAAGCTCTGAGATGACCTCTGCAGGGGGAAAATCCACCAGGCTACCCAACTGTACAGCTGGAGTAACTTCTCTTGAAGGCACAGGAACGTTCCATCCTGTACCTAACAGGACAGGATAATTATATGATCAGCACACAGGGACACCCAGGCTTAAGTTCAAAGAAGTCACACACAACATATAAATAACAGAAAATAACAGACCACACACAGGTATATTCATATCTTTAAATTACAGTCACAGTGATTTCTCAGACTTTCACCATTTTAGGACAAGGTTTCTCTATCTTGGCACTATTGAAACCTGGAGCTTGATGGTTCCTGGGGGAGGGTGTACTATACTTTGTAGGATGTTTAGCAGCATCTCTGGCCTCCCTACTCCTCCTCCCCGACCCCGGCGTGAGGCCAACATCACCCTCTTTCTCCCAGTTTCGACAATTAGAAATGTCTTCTGATACTGCCGAACATCCACTGGGAGTCAAAATCCCCCCTCCCTTGCTCCAGGTGAGAGCCATAATTCTATAGGAAATTTTTGCTAGAGGTAACCAAAAAGGAAAGGAACTAGTATTTCTTTTCCTAACAAAACAAAGAACCTTTTCCTCAGGCTGAGTTTGACTTCAGATACATAACTATTACATGTCCAGAAATCTCAAGTTTAAAAAAAAAAAAGGAACAAATTCCAAGTGAGGGACATTCTACAAGGTATGTGACCAGTATTCCTCAAAACTGTCAAGGTGATGGTAAACAGGGAAACTGAGCCAGTGTCACAGCCAAGGGGGCCCAAGGAGACATGGTAAGTAGATGCAGTGAGCTATTCTGGATGGGATCCTGGTGGAGAAAAGGAAACTAAGGAATTCTCAACTAAACAGGGACTTTGCTTAACACTGATACATACTGACCATGGATCAGTATTGGTTAACTGTGACAAATGTACTCATTGTATACCCAACTCAGGTGTGAGTTTTTTCCCCAGGCCACCAATGCGTGGACACAACAGGGTGTCCTACAAGACAACTCACTTCTGACACCTCCTGCAGAGAGCGTCAGACCCTATAGGTTAAAGGCTCAGTCTTACAAGACCACCCCAGCCCAACTTCAATCACCAGTGCTGGTGGTCACCTGTGCCTCTGACAGTCGGGCGATAGACTGGAGGGTCCACTGACTACCTCCTCAGGTTCAAGTAATTGACTAGAGTGGCTCACAGACCTCGGGGAAACCTTTTACTTTCTAGATCGCTGGTTTACTGTAAAAGAATACAACCCAGGCAGAGCCCGATGGAAGAGATGCATAGGGCAAAGTTTGTAGACAGCACAAGGAATTTCCATGTCCTCAATGGGTGTACCACTCTCCCCACATGAATCTCCATGGCAGTCCTGTAGGACTGAGCCCTTAACTTGGAGGATCTGACGCTTTCCCCAGCAGGTGTCAGGAGTGATCTGTGTGCAAGGACACTCAGATGTGTCCAAGAATTGGTGGCCTGACGGAAAACGCACATCTGAATTGGGTGCAGGATCTTTTAGATACATTTGTCACCCAGAAGCCCTCAGAACCCATCCTTCTGGGTTTTTATGGAGACATTTTTGGAGTCATCTTTATTATGCAGGCATTTATGGAGTCTTCGTTACATGGGCAATGATTGAATCATTGGCCTCTGGTGATCCATTCAATCTCCAGCCCCTCTCCTTCCCCCAGGAGTGGGGGGACCAGAAGACACAACTGCTAAGTCTCCAATCACAGGGCTGGGTCCCCCTGGCAACCAGGCCCCCCTCCTTGGTTGCTTAGGAGTACTCCAAAAGTCACCTAATTAATATAACAAAGGATACCTTTATCCATCTGGGTACTTAGGAAATTCCAAGGGTTTAGAAGCTCTGTGCCATATTTCTGATTTTAAAAAAATCACAATATCACCATCCCATAGTCATGGGGTTTACAGAAACATGCAATTTTCCTGTAAATCTAAAACTGATCTAAACAACAGTCTTTTTTAATTGGAGGGGAGGGAGGAAGGAGGGTGGGAGAGAAAGAGTAAAACTAAGAGTAAAACTCATCTCCTCCCCGAGCAGGCTTCATTCTGGGAGTCTCTTCAAAGAGAAGACACCTGAAAGGATTTTCCAATTAAGGCAAGAGATCAAACACCAGAAACCAATAATCAGGAAGGGAGAAAATAAAATTTTGTCCTCTAGTAAACTGGGTGGGGTGGGGCAGGGGGTAGGTTTTTGTATGAACATCAGTATCTCCTCTGAGTCTTTACTTCTATAAACACACAGTGTCAAGCATTTCCTGCATATCACCTGGGGCTGGTTATTTATTAATATCTTCCCCAAGCTGGACCGACACTTATCTGTTTACCAACCTCCCCATCCATGCAAATCAAGTCTTCCTCCCTCAGCCCCGGCAGGTGCTCAGCCCCTAAGGGCCCCTTCCACTCAGTCGTCTCCATCTATGAAATCAATAGCTTTTAAGCCCACTGAAAGTGAAAAGTGAAAGTGAAGTCGATCAGACCTGTCTGACTCTTTGCAACCCCATGGATTGTAGCCCACGGAATTTTCCAGGGAACAGTACTGGAGTGGGTTGCCATTTCCTTCTCCAGGGGATCTTCCTGACCCAGGGATCAAACCTGGGTCTCCTGCATTGCAGGCAGAGGCTTTACCTCTGAGCCACCAGGGAAGCCCTAAGCCCACTGCTACCTGCGTAATAAATGTCTGGTGAATACAAATGCTTGGTGAATGAATGCAGGTTGGGCACATGTACAGACTTCAGCTAAAGTGGTGGTGCAGACCCAGACAGGGTGAAGGAAGAAAGTCCTTGTATCCTCTGTGGTGAGACAGGGACCTCGTGGGCACGTGCTAGGAGGTGAAGACAGGACCCTGAATACTGATTCACAGACCTGTAACACTGAAAAAGCTCACATATTATTTACTCCAGCGGCCTCACTCTACAGAAAGACGGCTAAAGGGATTAGGTGACTTGTTCAATGCCACATATGGTGCTCCGCTAAACAAAAGGAGACATAGACCCTAGTGCTAACTAGCCCATCTCCACAGTTTACTAAGCATGACTAAGACTGAGTTATTTTCTAACTAGCCACAAGAGCTACTATCCCCTGAGTGTCTGCCAAGCCTACTCTAAAAATCCTCGCTTTATCCCCACTCCAGTATTCCTGGGCTTCTCAGCTGGTAAAGAATCTGCCTGCTTTGCAGGAGACCTGGGTTCAATCCCTGGGTTGAGATCCCCTAGAGAAGGCAACAGCTACCCTCTCTAGTATTCTGGCTTGGAGAATTCCATGGACTGTATAGTCCATGGGGTCGCAAAGAGTCAGACACGACTGAGCCACTTTCACTGGCAAATGAGAGCTGGAGGATTGAGTAATAAAGATCAGATTCAGGCCAGAGTTGGGCTTTGGTGTGGGATAATCCCAGGCGATCTGGAGTAGATCAACTTGAGGAGATTTTGAGATTTGTTAGCTCTGGTGTTAAGTTCCTTTCCTCTGACCTCAGTTTTCCCAAGCAGATTCTTTACCAGATGAGCCACCAGGGAAGCCCAAGATACTGGTGTGGATAGGCTATCCCTTCTCTAGAGGATCTTCCCAACCCAGGAATCAACCCAGGGTCTCCTGCATTGCAGGTGGATTCTTTACCAGCTGAGCTGCCAGGGAATTTCATTCACCGGGCACTGTTCTAAATACCTTTCATGATGGACCCACTCATTCCTCACCACAACCCTCTGGTGTGGGTACAACCAGCACCCATCCCCATTTTACAGATAAGGAAACTGGAGCTTTGTGATGTCCCCAGAGTCACAATCTACAGCAGCAAACCTTGTCTGTAAAATCGGAATGGCAAAAATTTTGCCTGTAGTGTCATATAACAGAGAAGGCAATGGCACCCCACTCCAGTACTCTTGCCTGGAAAATCCCATGGACAGAGGAGCCTGGTGGGCTGCAGTCCATGGGGTTGCAAAGAGCCGGACATGACTGAGCAACTTCACTTTCACTTTTCCTTTCATGTATTGGAGAAGGAAATGGCAACCCACTCCAGTGTTCTTGCCTGGAGAATCCCAGGGACAGCGGAGCCTGGTGGGCTGCCGTCTATGGGGTCGTACAGAGTCGGACATGACTGAAGAGACTTAGCAGCAGCACTGTCATATAAAACACACAACTGCCATTCAACCAAACAATGGCATTTAGAGAAATGAAAACATGTGTTCACACAAAAACCTGTACACAAAGGTTTACAGGAGCTTTATTTATCTGTGATGATCAAAAACTAGGAGCAACCTTGTAGTGAACTGTTCTGTATCTTGACCCATGCTGAATACACGAACCTGCATGTGATAAAACTGTGTAGAACGAAATACACACTCATAAGTAGAGTAAAACTAGGAGATTCTGAATAAGATCTATGGGTTGTATCAATGTTGATACACTGGTTGTGATACTGTGCTGTTATTTTGCAAAATGTTGCCAGTGGGAGAAACAGGTTAAAGGTTATGCTAGATCTCCCTGTATTAATTCTTACAACTGCACAGGATACAATTATCACAACTGAAAACTTCAATTAAAAAGTCTTGCCTACCCATCAGGCTTGATGATCTTTTATATTCCTTTCACTTAAGATCTGCAATTCTCAATGTCTCAAAAGCCAATCTTCTTGCCCCCCACACCACCTCAAAAATCCATGCAAAATTAAACTCTGAGCAAAGGAAAACTAAGACAACAAATCCTATTTCACAGAATTTTGCACTGCTGGTCACTTTGAGTTCCCTCAGAAAATTATCTTGTGTTCTTTCATGACTTCTGGACAAAAGATGGAAAATGTGATTCTAAAAAATGTTCTCTCCACTAAATATTTTCTCCCTCTCTCTGCCATCTCCACTAGCACACATTCCCCCGCCCCAACACACACACACACAAAATATGAGTACAAAAATTTCTATTCTAAATCCTCCCTGAAAAAGCAGCACGCATGGATTATCATTGGCCCTTTACACCAGTTCCCAAATGATGAGCTGCTACTGCAAGGCAGGCGGGAAACAGGACAATGGGTGTGGGGCTGAGACAGACTCAAGATGAAGACCGCACCTTGGCCAGGTTTCTTAAACTTGAGTCTGGCCTCTCTCATCTATAGGATGAGGATGTGGCACCTCCTTCCTAGGTATGGGGAAGAATTCCGGGACACAATTTATGTGTCTGATATTAGTATTTACTGGGTCCTCTTTCTATTCTCTGTGTTTCCCTTACCAACAATCAAATCAAGCTCATTTTCTGTTCATTTTCTGACCACAAAGAGGTCACGCCCTGGAACACCTCCTCGCTGAAGTTAGTAGATAACTCGGGACACTCCCAACCTGGATCCCTCTTATTACAAGTACGGCAAATCTTACCCTATCCTCTAAAACAAAGAAGGAAGATAAACCAGCCTCCGGACCCTGGGCACCTGCCCAGCAGCCGGAATCCAGGGTAACTCGCCGCCTGCCGGACTCCGGCGGTTACTATTATTGCTGTTTATTAATAACAATACCTAACGATGTGTGGCGGTGACCGTCTTCCAAAAGATGTGCGTGGAACCCCCCAGGCGGGTCCAAAGCGCTTTCGATGTGGATTTCTGGCTAAAAAATCTCAGGAATTTATAAAGAGGCTTTCCCGACAGGAGAAAGGCAAGAGTTGTAAAGTTTCTCTGCAGGCGCGTTTTTCCGCGTTTCCCGGAATCGCACTGCAGAGGCGTTGTCGCCCGCGGTTGAGGTTGGGGACGACCGAGGGTGAGGATGGGGAGGTGGGGTCTGGCGGTCAGCAGCGGACCTCGCGGGTCCGAGGGTGCCGGCTTCCCGGATGACCGCGTGGGACGGTACCTGGCGCCCCAGCCCTGCGGAGAGGGGCCCCACACATCCAGAGGGCTCGGGGGCCGCAACCCCACTCACCTTCCGTGCTCCTCTTCGCCTCCCGGTAGCGCTCCCATAGGTAGCGCTTCATGTCCGGGGCGGTCCCAGGTGCTGTGCACAAGGGCCGTGTGGGGCCCGTGCGCAACCGCCCCCGGGCCGCAGTCCGGCAACCATCCCGCAGGGCCGTCACTGCCCTTGCACCGGCTCCACGAGCCGCCGCTGTTACCGCCGCCGTGGCCATGCCTGCCGCCGCCCGGCCGCGAGTGGCGCCCCAGGGCCGGTGCTCTGCCGGCGCTCTGCCCAGCGGGCGGGCGGTCCCTGCGTCTGAGCACGTGGCGGCGCGGCCCGCCCCTTCGGCCGCCGCGGGGGCGGGGCCTCAGTTGGGGCGGAGTCCTGAAGGGGCGGGCCGGAGTCCTGGAGGGCCGGGCCGGAGTCCTGGAGGGCCGGGCTGGGGCGGGGCCTGGGTGGGGCGTCCTGGGGCAGGACCTATTTCGCCAGGCAGGGCAGCATCTTCCAGACACCCGAGACCACTAACGAAACATGCTACAGTCACTTCTTGATCGTGTGACGCGCAGAGGTGGCTGTGCGGTAGCGTGAACGTCCCATCAGCCGAGGTCACATGAAATGGAGTGACTCTTTGCTGGCCCTGGACCACGAGTCGGGATCCCGGCGCCTCACGCTGACCCCGCAGCACCTTCCTGTGACTGTCCCCCGACCCTGGCTGTACGGACAGCTCGCCTCTGGCCCTGACTCCAGGAGGCTACCTCTCTGCATTTATGACCTCCACGGCCTGGACCTCCCCTGGATCGTGGGGACAGGTCTGGGAGGTCCCGCGTCCCTGGCTTGGATCCTTCCGGTGCCACCGAGGAGCCAGCATCTGGGCCCAGGTCCCACACGTAGGCCGATGCGCCTGACGGGCACCACCACCACCCCCCCTCCGCCCCCACTGCATTGCCTGGCAGGCCAGTCCCCCGCCGCCCCCCCCCCCCACAAGATTTCTGGCTCGCGAGGGAAGCCCTTGGGACACCAGTCCCCCGGCTCCAGCAAACGCTCGCACGGCGCGGTG
This sequence comes from Bubalus kerabau, assembly GCF_029407905.1. Lineage (NCBI taxonomy): Eukaryota > Metazoa > Chordata > Mammalia > Artiodactyla > Bovidae > Bubalus > Bubalus kerabau. The sequence goes on along the minus strand of NC_073624.1, from coordinate 54,629,710 downwards.
GACGGGTCTTCTCTCAGACCTACAAGTCTGCACCTGTTGTGTGCGTTACGGTTCCACCAAAGCCAAATAAACAGTAAACCTCACGACACGACGTTTCAGTGTCGACTGAATCAGACTTGGCCCCCGCGGGCAAGTCTGATGCGGCCCACCCAGAACCCAACTGAGAATCTCTGGACTGCGAGGGCTCGCCGAGCTACCCGGGGTTTCAGTGCAGTGCAAAGCAGACCACACTACCACCTGTGACATAGGTGGGGCACGATTTTAGACAAATAACCCAAAGCATTCCTGTATGCTTAAGTTGTGGGCTGAGGGGATCAATTGTTTTCATGGAAAAAGGTGGGCTCTGGGCTAGATCGTGACAGACAGTAATTACTATTCACTGAAGGCTTGCAATGTGCATTTTCTCATGCAGTCCTCTCAGAAATCCTAAAAAGTTGGCACTATAATTTCTCCCGTTTTCTAAGTGATGAAACTGAGGCTAAGTGCAACAGTGCTGTTAAAGTCGCACAGCTAAGCCCATTCTTCCACTTGGATTCCTAATGTAATAGGTAGGATTTCGCTGGGTGATAAGCAAGAAGGAAGTCAATAATTAATCCTCAGCAGTTAACAGGTAATATCTTACAAATCACTGATAAAATGAGAGGCAATTAAAATGTTTAAGATAGATATGGTATCAAATCTGTGGACTCTAGTACTTTAAACTAACTTTATGGTTTTAGTTTATTCCAATTTATGTCTTTCCTTATGTTACTTAAGAGATGCGGTGACAGCAATTATAAACTTTGTGTACATGAAACATTAATTCATAAATTCATAGACAAATGATAGTAAAAGTAACACAATTATAACTTTAGTAACATTATCTCCACATATTTTTAGATATGGAACCCTGTGATATCAACAGTTTTCTACTTACCACAGAAATATGAATGACTTAAAAAGTGTTCTTTTTAGCTACAGTCAGTTACAATATTTCAAGGGGCTAAAAAATAAAAATAAAATCCCCGAACTTGATTATCACCAGAAAATATATCATCGAAGAATTCTAAATAATGACAAGTAGAAAAAAGTTACACAGAAGAGCCCATGAAAATCTTTATTAGTATCATTTGAGGTCTTCCATCAACTTTGTTTCAAACTGAGATCTTCTCTGCAAAAAACACTTGTGAGAAACTGAACTGTAATCTGGGCTATGAAAAAGCCACTTCTCTGAGATGAGCTCAGATACAGATTTCCAGGGATTATTTGCGCTAAGAGACTCTACCAGGGGATGCTGGTAATTTGCATTAATTAGGCCTTTTTCACTCTCACTTTTAGCTGACAAAATCCGTTGCCGTGAAAGCTTTACTACACCATCCATTTTACCCAAAGGTAAAGTTTTAGAGGAATAATCTTTCTTTTTCTTCACTGCTTCTTTTTCCAGGCCAGTCCATATTTCAACATTACTCTGTGTCTTCCATCGAGTCTTTCCCACAGCCGAAATGGAAACAATGGGTCTCAAGAGCTTTTTCCCTTGTCCTGAAGCATGTTTTGATTTATCTGAAATTGTCTCAGCCACCAAGTCCAAGCTTTTAGCCCCCTGTAGCTTATCTGCTTTGGTGCACATTGCTGAGCTCACCGTGTCTGAACTCTGAGCACTGTGATAGTTTAATTTAAGCAAGTGCTCCAAAAATGAGGCGCCATGCCTAGGACCTTCAGAAGACTGCTGGCTCATACCTTGAGGCCAATATCTCCTACCCCGAGTCCGCTCAATTTCCCTTAGAAGGCTGCAAAGGAATGAAAGTTGTCAAGAGGTCATTTACAGGACAAGAATAACCTGAAGTATACTTCTTGTTGAGACACAGAACAGAAACTCACTGTAGGATTCCAGGGATCGATGAATGAGAATATCCGAGGTAGGTGGCCCTTAAATCAAGTGATTTGTACAAATAGCCCACAGCCTCCATCATGACTTGATGACAGGAGTCACTTACCAGTAACTGACCTGCTGGATATTTGAAAATGAGAATATTAGAAATTTTTAAAAGACTCCTGGCTTCAAACGTTTAAAAGAGAATAAAAAGTATTCTTAAAAGTGGCACTGGAACATTACCTATTGTAGTATTTTTGCCAAAAACGTTTAACCTGAGTCTAATATCAGAAAACAATCAGATACAAATTCAAGACATATGGGACAGGGAGGGGAGGGTAAAAACTGACCTAGGCTCTTCAAAGATATCAATGTCAATGAAAGGCAAAACAAGTCCTACTAAAATGTTCTTAACTAAAGAAGGCAACCAAATGCAATGGAAGATCCTCAACAGAACTCTGGATCAAAAAGTAAACAGCTATAAGGAACATTTAATGGGACACTCTGGAATATTTGCATATGAACTGTACGTAAGATAATAGTCTTGTGTAATGGTTAAATTTCCTGTGTTTGATAATTCCCAGTGGCTCAGCAGGTAAAGAATCTGCCTGCAGTACAGGAGACACAGGAGATGCAGGTTCAATCCCTGAGTCAGGAAGATCCCCTGGAGAAAGAAATGGCACCCCACACCAGTATCCTTGCCTTAAAAGTCCTATGGACAGAGGAGTCTGGCGGGCTACAGTCCAAAGGGTCTTGGAAGAGTAGGACAGGACTGAGCCACTAAGCAAGCAAGAACTTCCCTGGTGGCTCAGACAGTAAAGGATCCACCAGCATGCGGAAGACCTGGGTTTGATCCCTGGGCTGGGAAGATCCCCTGGAAAAGGGAAAGGCAACCCACTGCAGTATTCTGGCCTGGAGAATTCCATGGACAGAGCCTAGTGGGCTACAGTCCATGGGATCACAGAGTCAGACACAACTGAGTGACTTTTACTTATGTAGGGGAATGTCCTATTCTCAGAAGACACATGCTGAAGTATTTAGAAATTAAAAGGTCACATCTGTAACTAACTTTCAAATAATCCAGAAAATACATATATATTTGTGTGTGTGTGAAAGGAAAAACACAAATGTGACCAGAATGTTAACAATTAGTGATCACAGATGAAGAGTATGTAGGTGTTCATTACACAGTGCCCTCTGCCATTGTCAACAATTAATATAATTCTCTAAAATATGTGAAAAGTAAAAAAAAAATTAGTCAATTTGCAAGTGGTGCTCATTTATTCATTTTACCCATTTACAAGACTGCTTTTAAGGGGCTAAATTGATATTGTTGATTACAAACATAATGTAAGGCCAGTGCCTGTAGGGCACATTTTTATTCTAAATACTTCAGCATTTTTATTTCTAAATACTTCAGCATGTGTCTTCTGAGAATAGGACATTCCCCTACATAAGTGAAAGTCACTCAGTTGTGTCTGACTCTTTGTGATCCCATGGACTGTAGCCCACTAGGTTCTGTCCATGGAATTCTCCAGGCCAGAATACTGCAGTGGGTTGCCTTATCTGGATACTTGATAAGAGACTGAAAGTGAAAAAGTGTTAGTCACTTAGTCATGTCTGACTCTTTGAGACCCCATGCACTGTAGCCTGCCAGGCTCTTCTATCCAAATAATTTTCCAAGCAAGAATACTGGAATGGATAGCCATTCCCTTCTCCAGGGGATCTCCCTGACCCAGCGATCAAACCCAGGTCTCCTGCATTGCAGGCAGATTCTTTACTGTCTGAGTCACCAGGGAAACCCGATACGAGACTGTTGAGTATTTAAGGGTAAAAAATACTGACAGATGGCCTAGCCAGCATCCCTGTATTAATATTAATAACAATACACACTGCAATTTATGTAATTACCATCTATCCAGTGTGTGTAATCCTATAAGGTACAAACTATCATCACTTGTCTTTTTTTGTCATTATTAATGTAGCTCAGTCGGTAAAGAATCTGCCTGCAGTGCAGGAGACCCGGGTTCGATCCCTGGGGTGGGAAGATCCCCTGGAGAAGGAAATGGCAATCCACTCCAGTATCCTTGCCTGGAAAATCTCATGGACAGAGGAGCCTGGTGGGCTGCAGTCCATGGGGTCACAAAGAGTCAGGCACGACTGAGCAGCTAACACTAACACTAACACTCTCTTTAACAGGACACACATCTACAGGATTCAAAGATGAAAACATATAAAGATGTGAAATAAAAATCATCTCTCCCATCTTGGTCCCCATCTGCACAGTCTTCTCCAAAAACAGGTGTTCTTTCAAAGAATATTTTGTGCATGTCACTGGCTTTTAAAGATGAGAAAACTGAAAGAGGTCTAGTCATTCACTCCAGTTTGTGGTTGAATGGACAGATATTGGGGCAGCCTCATCCACCAGCCCATGCCCCTGACTCTATGTGAGGCCCCCTCTTCCCCACTCCTGGACTGACCTTCTGCATATCTGCACTGTGACTCTGTCTGCAGAGAGGTTCTCTCTGTAGCTCTGCTGCAGGGGTCATAGCACAGATCTCACAGTGCTTCTGCTGCTAATAGGGAGTTTCAGCTGTTGGCTCCACTTAGCAATCAATGGCTATTTTTCTTCTTTGGGAATTATTTTCATGACCCTCTATGAGGTTCTCAGTTGCCCCAACAAAGCTCAGCAGAAAGCACTTGCAAATTTCCCTGCTCAGGATGACCACGTTGTATTGGCCATGCATGCATGAGTGCTAAATTGCTTCAATCCTGTCCGACTCTTTGCAACCCTACTGACTGTAGCCTGCCAGGTTCCTCTGTTCATGGGTTTCTCCAGGCAAGAATACTGGAGTCAGGTGCCATGCCCTTCTCCAGGTGGTCTTCCCAACCCAGGGATCAAACCTGCATCTCTTCCGTCTCCTGCATTGGCAGGCAGGTTCTTTACCACTAGCACCACCTGGGCCTGAACACGCCTTAAAAGGTCAAGTAGAAAAGCACAGAGCCAGAATGTCTCAGGTGCTGGCAGCTGAGCAAGAACTCATTCCTCGAGTTCCTGCGGATGCTGATAACCAGGCGCGCAGACTGTTCCTTCTGCCCGAAGGCTCTTTAAGAGGTTCTGACTTGCTGGGAGGTTGAAACTGTCCCCCAGACCAGCTGCTGATGCCACTGACACACTCTTTCATGCCTGTGCTCCCCACACTCCCTTTTGGCCACACACCTTGGCTCCTCAGGCCCCTTTACCCTCATGACCCATCTGGACCTGTATCGACAGCTTTGACCCCAGAACTTTTTTAAATGCAACCTATCTCTTTCTGGCAGCAAGCAGAGTAGTTGCCAGGAGAGGACATTCTTAGCTCAGGCCCAACCACAGTTCACCCCATCTTCCCCCAGGGGTGGTACCAACTGGACAGCACTATCCAGCTCGGTCAGTCCTTTCAATCCAAGTAAGAAGAAAGACCGGGATGAGTTCATTTGCATACAAAAGAGGTCACTGAACCTCCTGCCCACTTCAAATTTCCATTCTGGGGACCTCCCTGGTGGTCCAGTGGCTAAGACTCCAGGCCCTCAATGTAAGGGGTCCAGATTCGATCCCTGGTCAGGGAACTAGATTCCACATGCCACAACTAAGAGTTTGCATGCCACTGCAAAGATGGAAGACCCCAACTGCTGCAACTAAGACTCAGGACAGCTGAATTAACTAATTTATTAATTTTTAAACATTTTCATTCTGGATGGGGAGGGAACCTAACTTTCATTGCAGACTCTGTTGGTCGTTTTACATACAGCGTCTCATTAAGTCTTCAGAATAACCCTGTGGGCAGAGATGATCATCCTCTTTCTGCCATTAGACAATTGAGACTCAGAGAGCTCATGTCCACAGGCCCAGAAAATAGCAGAACTGGGATTTAAACACAGGTCCCGAGATCCAAGGACCATAACTTCTAGAAAAGGGAAAAAAGAACATTCTTCTCCCTCTCACATTGGTTCCTTATGAGATTTTCTGTAAAACCACAACCAGGAAGGAAGCATCCGTTACCTTTTCCACTGCGTACCTCCCAGCCACATCTGCCCTGTTTCCAAGGGAGAGTGAATTGGGGATGGGAGTGATGGGAAGGTCCTAGGACCTAGCTTCCTTGAGAATCTGTTCTTGTATTTTAAACAAAAAATTTTCCTAGTTCCCCCGCCTTTTTTTCAGTGCTTAATAGTAAAAAATAAAGTGGCATCTTTATTATTTTAGTATTTCCTCTGGAAATACATCTTTAGTATTTCCTCTGGAAAAAGAAAGTAAGATACCTTCTCCAAAGGCAGTCCTCTGTCTTTTTAAGTAATCTTCTACGGTACAACTTCTTCTAACCTTTAGTCTACTGAAATTTAAGCCTGTTCCTCTTGCTTCATATGGCTGGATGGCATCACTGACTAGATGGACGTGAGTCTGAGTGAACTCCGGGAGTTGGTGATGGACAGGGAGGCCTGGCGTGCTGCGATTCATGAGGTCGCAAAAAGTCGGACACGACTGAGCGACTGAACTGAACTGAACTGAACTGAATAGGTAGATTTTTATACTGCCAGTCCTGTGTTCATTTCCTCCCCAGGGCACACAACTATAATTTAGGTTGCTGTCACCAGGTAACAAGCAAAATTGCAGGTGTTTGTGGAGAGCCTCAGGAAGTTTTCCCTGAATGAGTACAGCCTATGGACCCTGCCCACCAACGAGCTTCCCCACTGTGCTTGGAGCAAATAGTTTAGAAGTGGAAACAATCACAGCCTATATTCTCTATCCAGAAGACAGGCTGCCGACATGTAATGAGAAAGGAGAATTATGCAGGATTTCAAGGTTCTCTGTTTAAACTTTCCTTTTGTTTCATAAGTATGACTAGGCACAGTTGGGCCCATGTAAGTATGACTAAAGTTTGTTAGAAGTCTTTCCATTTGAGAAATGAAGCTTGTTGACTCCTCCTTTCAATAAATGTGTGTCTATAAACAGACTAGGGAGGGGAAAAGTTGTCGATCATTGTCCCAAATGAAGCAATAAAAGCTTGCGATGGGATGTTTCCTTGCACTGTATTTCCACCCTATGCTGCTGCTGCTGCTAAGTCGCTTCCAGGCAAGAGTACTGGAGTGGGGTGCCATTGCCTTCTCCGTTTCCACCCTATAGAAAACAATAAAAAGTTATGGGGATGTGGGGGTGGGGGAGGGGAGTGGATCTTTCCCTTTACCCTCCCCACTAAGGCCACTGGCTAGTCTGCTCAGAGGGACCTGGAAGCAGATGGCGGGCAGCACCCTTTGTCTTCTGCCCCAAGTACAGAGGGAACTCGCTCTACCAATTCAAGGGGCTGGGCCTCTGCAGACCCTATCTCTGGGGAGAAGGAACAGATGCATTGTTCTCTCTTACACAGCTTTTGTTCCTATCACTCTACCAAAATTTATGGTTCCCTATGACCATTCTCGGAGAAGGCAATGGCACCCCACTCCAGTACTCTTGCCTGGAAAATCCCATGGATGGAGGAGCCTGGAAGGCTGCAGTCCATGGGGTCACTGAGGGTCGGACACGACTGAGCAACTTCACTTTCACTTTGCACGTTCATGCATTGGAGAAGGAAATGGCAACCCACTCCAGTGTTCTTGCCTGGAGAATCCCAGGGACGGGGGAGCCTGGTGGGCTGCCGTCTATGGGGTCGCACAGAGTCGGACACAACTGAAGCGACTTAGTAGCAGTAGCAGCAGCAGCATGACCATTCTGCTGCTAAATGCAATGGTGTGTCTTAGATCTGGTGGTCAGTTCTCAGCCCCCTCCTTTCTTGGCATCCATGATTTTACTGATTCTCTGCTACCTCTAGAGCCATTCCTCACTTCTCGCTACAACACTTTCCTCAGCCCCTTTCTTTTTTTTCCACTTTATTTTTTTAATTGAAGGATAATTGCTTTACAGAATTTTGTGGTTTTCTCATCCCAGGGAGCCTAGCTTGCCCCCCTGAAGGCCTGGGGTCTTCTGCTGTCACCTAAAGGTTGTTTTGTAGAAGTTGTTCCATATCTTGAGTTTTTGATGTATCTGTGGGGAGGCTGGTGATCTCTCTGTCTTACTCCTCCACCATTTTCTTCCGTCTCTTTGGCCCATCTCCTAAGTTCTGTCTCCTGCCATCTTCTTGTCTTATATTCTTCTTGGCTCTTTCAACTCTTCTACAGGGTTTGCCCATCACCTGTGTACTAAGGACTTCCAAAGGTTTTTCTCCATTTCAGTCTGCTAGCTTCTAAGCACCATATTCTGCCTACTGAACATCTCCACTCAGATAAGAGATTCAAGTTCAACAGGCCCCAAATTAGCTCATCGTGGCTCCCATTCCACCTCTCAACTTTGTGCTTCCTGCCTTGGAATGCCCACAGCTCCAGCCACCCAGCTGCACTGGCCATGGATATAGCCATAAACTGGAGAAGGCCTCTGACTAGTCCCTTTCCCTCACCTGCTATATACCAAATCAGGCACTGAGCCCTGTAGGATTTACCTACTAAATCACAAATACACGTTTTTCTATTTATCTTGGCCCTCTCTTAGTGAACACAGGAGAGTTTCCATTCTCCTCTTGATCAATTCCATCCTCTATTCAGCCTCAAGAGTGCTGAATCTAAAACGCAAAATCTAGGGACTTCTCTGGTGGTTCAGTGACTAAGACTCCAGGCTCCCAATGCCAGGGGCTGGGGTTCAATCTCTGGTCAGGGAAATAGATTCCACATGCCACAACTAAGACCCAGCACAGCCAAATAAATAAAAATAAATAAATACTTTTTAAAAATAGGTAAGATTTTTCCCAATAAGACCACAAACTCCCAGACCCCAAAAACAGTAGAAAGAGTTCAGAATTTCAGGTCAGGTGCCTGGGTTCCAAGTAATAAGTCTACTGCTTACTAGCTGCAAAGTTTTGGAATGTCACTTGGTCTTTCTGAGCCTCGAGGATTCTACAATAATATCTAACTGATAGGATGCTCTGATAAGCTGTATTGGGATAAGTCATATGAAATATCTTCTATTTCCTCAGCTTTAAAATTGCTGAGTCATATCTAGAGTCCATTTCATGTTTAAAAGTTTAAGCTTTTATAAGGGATATTTGACATTCTCTTGCAACCAAGAGCATTTACAAATATACAACCATTGTATTGTATAGTATATGTTATTGTACTGTATAACAATAATGTTAAAAATCATTCAACATATATAACACAATAACCCTGTGTACGAGACAGCAAAAGAGACACTGATGTATAGAACAGTCTTATGGACTCTGTGGGAGAGGGACAGGGTGGGAAGATTTGGGAGAATGGCATTGAAACATGTAAAATATCATGGATGAAACAAGTTGCCAGTCCAGGTTCAATGCACGATACTGGATGCTTGGGGCTGGTGCACTGGGACGACCCAGAGGGATGGTATGGGGAGGGAGGGGGAGGAGGGTTCAGGATGGGAAACACATGTATACCTGTGGCGGATTCATTTTGATGTTTGGCAAAACTAATACAATTATGTAAAGTTTAAAAATAAAATAAAATTAAATTAAAAAAATTTAAAAAAAAAAAGCTCTGCTAACAGACATAAACTGGATTGCTGGATTAACCAAGGGCCCTCTATTTCCTCTGCAGGACTTTCCACGTGATGCCCAGGACACATTAAAAGCCTGCATCTACAGGGCTCATCTCCACTGTGCTAGCATGCTTCTGCTCCTAACTGTGCAATTCTAACATGAACAAGACTCAACTGCATTTGTTAAGTCAGTTCAGTTCAGCTGCTCAGTCATGTCCAACTCTTTGCAACCCCATGGACTGGAGCACACCAGGCTTCTCTGTCCATCAGAAACTCCCAAAGCTTGCTGAAACTCATTTCCATTGAGTCATTGATGCCATCCAACCATCTCATCCTCTGTCCTCCCCTTCTCCTCCTGCCTTTATTCTTTCCCAGCATCACATCTTTTCCAATGAGTCAGTTCTTCACATCACGTGGCCAAAGTATTGGAGTTTCAGCTTCAGCATCAGTCCTTCCAATGAACACCCAGGACTGATCTCCTTTAGGATGGACTGGTTGGATCTCCTTGCTGTCCAAGGGACTCTCAAGAGTCTTCTCCAACACCACAGTTCAAAACCATCAGTTCTTCGGCACTCAGTTTTCTTTATGGCCCAACTCTCACATCCATACATGACCACTGGAAAAACCATACCTTTGACTAGACGGACTTTTGTCGGCAAAGTAATGTCTCTGCTTTTTTTTTTTTTTAATTTTTTTTATTTTTTATTGAAGGATAATTGCTTTACAGAATTTTGCTGTTTTGTCAAACCTCAGTATGAATCAGCCATAGGTATACATATATCCCCTCCCTTTTGAACCTCCCTCCCATCTCCCTCCCCATCCCACCCCTCTAGTTTGATACAGAGCACCTGTTTGAGTTTCCTGAGCCATATAGCAAATTCCCATCGGCTATCTATTTTACATATGGTAATGTAAATTTCCATGTTACTCTTCCCATACATCTCACCCTCTCCTTACCTCTCTCCATGTCCATAAATCTATTCTCTATGTCTGTTTCTCCACTGCTGCCCTGTAAATAAATTCCTCAGTACCATTTTTCTAGATTCTGCATATGTGTGTTAGAATACGGTATTTATTGTACTCTTTCTGACTCACCTCACTCTGTATAATAGGCTCTAGTTTCATCCACCTCATTAGAACTGACTCAAATATGTTTCTTTTTATGGCTGAGTAATATTGCATTGTATCTATATACCACAACTTCTTTATCCATTCATCTGTTGATGGATATCTAGGTTGCTTCCATGTTCTAGCTATTGTAAATAGTGCTGCAATGAATAATGGGATACATATGTCTCTTTCAATTTTGGTTTCCTCAGGGTATATGCCTAGGAGTGGGATTGCTGAGTCATATGGTGGTTTTATTCCTAGTTTTTTAAGGAATCTCTATACTGTCTTTCATAGTGGCTGTATCAATTTACATTCCCACCAACAGTGCAAGAGTGTTCCCTTTTCTCCACACCCTCTCCAGCATTTACTGTCTGTAGACTTTATGATGAGGGCCATTCTGACTGGTGTGAGGTGATATCTCATTGTAGTTTTGATTTGCCTTTCTCTATTAAAGAATAATGTTGAGCATCTTTTCATGTGTTAGCCATCTGTATGTCTTCTTTGGAGAAATGTCTGTTTAGGTCTTTTTCCCACTTTTTGATTGGGTTGTTTGTTTTTCTGGTATTGAGGTATATGAGCTGCTTGTATATTTTGGAAATTAATCCTTTGTCAGTTGTTTCATTTGCTATTATTTTCTCCCATTCTGAGAGTTGTCTTTTCACCTTGCTTATAGTTTCCTTTGCTGTGCAAAAGCTTTTAAGTTTAATCAGGTCCCACTTGTTTATTTTTGTTTTTATTTCCATTACTCTAGGAGGTGGGTCGTAGAGGATCTTGCTTTGATTTATGTCATCGAGTGTTCTGCCTATGTTTTCCTCTAAGAGTTTTATAGTTTTTGGTCTTACATTTAGGTCTTTAATCCATTTTGAGTTTATCTTTGTGTATTGTGTTAGGAAGTGTTCTAATTTCATTCTTTTACATGTAGCTGTCCGGTTTTCCCAGCACCATTTATTGAAGAGGCTGTCTTTGCCCCATTGTATATTCTTGCCTCCTTTGTCAAAAATAGCCCATAAATGCATGGGCTTATTTCTGGGCTTTCTATCTTGTTCCATTGGCCTATATTTCTGTTTTTGTGCCAGTACCACACTGTCTTGATGACTGTAACTTTGTAGTATAACCTGAAGTCAGGACACTTGATTCCTCCAGCTCCATTCTTCCTTGTCAAGACTGCTTTGGCTATTTCGGGTCTTTTGTGTTTCTATATAAATTGTGAAATTTTTTGTTCTAGTTCTGTGAAAAATGCCGTTGGTAATTTGATAGGGATCACATTGAATCTGTAGATTGCATTTGGTAGTATAGTCATTTTCACAATATTGATTCTTCCTACCCAGGAACATGGACTATCTCTCCATCTGTTTATGTCATCTTTGATTTCTTTCATTAGTATCTTATAATTTTCTGTGTACAGTTCTTTTGTCTCTTTAGGTAAGTTTATTCCTAGATATTTAATTGTTTTTGTTACAATGGTGAATGGGATTGATTCTTTAATTGCTCTTTCTGATTTTTCATTGTTAGTTTATAGAAATGCAAGTGATTTCTGTGTTTTGATTTTGTATCCTGCAACTTTGCTAATTCACTGATTAGCTCTAGCAATTTTCTGATACTATCTTTAAGGTCTTCTATATACAGTATCGTGTCATCTGCAAACAGTGAGAGCTTTACTTCTTTTCCAATCTGGATTCCTTTTATTTCTTTTTATTCTCTGATTGCTGTAGCTAGGACTTCCAGAACTACGTTGAATAATAGTGGCAAAAGTGCACACTCTTCTCCTGTTCCTGATCTTAGTGGGAATGCTTTAAGTTTTTCACCATTGAGAATAATGTTTGCTGTAGGCTTATCAAATATGGCCTTTACTCAGTTGAGATAGGTTCCTTCTATGCCCATTTTTTGAAGAGTTTTAAACATAAATGGGTGCTGAATTTTGTCAAAGGCTTTTTCTGCATCTATTGAGATGATCATATGGTTTTTATCTTTCAATTTGTTAATATGGTGTATCACATTGATTTATTTTCATATATTGAAGAATCCTTGCATCCTTGAATAAACCCAAATTGATCATGGGTTTTTTGATGTGTTGCTGAATTCTATTTGCTAAAATTTTGTTGCATCTATGTTCATCAGTGATACTGGGATGTAGTTTTCTTTTTCTGTGTTGTGTTTGTCTGGTTTTGGTATCAGGGTGATGGTGGCCTCATAGTTTGGAAGTGTTCCTTCTTCTGCAATTTTTTGAAAGAGTTTTAGAAGGACAGGCATTAGCTCTTCTCTAAATGTTTAATAGAATTCTCCTGTGAAGCCATCTGGTCCTGTACTTTTGTGTTGGAGATTTTTGATCACAGCTTCAATTTCAGAGTTGTTCATAATTTATATTTCTTCCTGGTTCAGTCTTGAAAGATTGAACTTTTCTAAGAATCTATCCATTTCTTCCAGGTTATCTATTTTATTGCCATATAGTTGTTCATAATAGTCTCTTATAATCCTTTGTATTTCTGCACTGTCTGTTGTAACCTCTCTTTTCATTTCTAATTTTGTTGATTTGATTTTTCTCTCTCTTTTTCTTGATGAGTCTGGCTAAGGATTTGTCAATTTTGTTTATCTTCTCAAAGAACCAGCTTTTAGAGTTTTATTCATCTTTACTATTGTTTCTTTCATTTGTTTTTCATTTATTTCTGCTCGGATCTTTATGATTTCTTTCCTTCTACTAATTCTGCTTTTTAATATGCTGTCTAGGTTGGTCATAGCTTTTCTTCCAAGGAGCAAGCATCTTTTCATTTCATGGCTGCAGTCACCATCTACAGTGATTTTGGAGCCCCAGAAAAGAAAGTCTGTCACCTTTTCCATTGTTTCCCACCTATTTGCCATGAAGTGATGGGACCAGAAACCATGATCTTAGTTTTCTGAATGTTGAACCAGCCTTTCACTCTCCTGTTTCACCTTCATCAAGAGGGTCTTTAGTTCCTCTTCACTTTCTGCCATAACAGTGGTATCACCCTTATTTGTTAGTCTAATTTTGGTAATTGACCTAAGTATGGTACACACTAGTAACATAAGAGTGTGAAGTGAAAGAGAGCTGTTTTCTATGAAAAACAGTCTGAATGTTTTGAAATTATGAAAAAGAAAACTGTAAAAGATTGAAGGCAGAAGAAGTCAACCGTTAAAAGGATCCTGCCCTGAAGTATCATAACTGCCTGAAGTTCTCATCCTCCAGAAACCAAAACTAAAAACTATGGATGAGGCATTTTGAGAGATATGACATTCAATTCCAATTAGAGGACCCATTAAAAACAAAGATCTAACTTCGAATTTTAAAGTTGAGGCAAAGAATTACATGTATATGTTTAAGTTAAAATGAAAATGTAAAGTTTGTCTGATTCAGGGACCTCCTGCTAGCAAGAAGGGGACTCTGGCTGAGCCAAGCATTTTAAAATCAAATGAGGAAAAGAGGACTGATTCACCCCCATTGAAAGTCACCCACTAGTGCCTTTGTTTAAGCTCTTCCAAGTGTGACTGAGATACTTGGCACTTCTTCTGTAAAAGATTCCCAGAGAGAGGGGAGTAACAGAATGTTCATCTACCATACTTCATCCAAAATACACAATTCCATATACAACACTCATCAGGACAGAATGGAACATGAAAGCCACAGTTGTTTTTTCCTCCCACTGAAATGATTTCTCAATATGTGGATTTAAACATTTGTTAGAGAAGAAGAATTAAAGAAAAAAAGATTGTTCTGTGCCATAGGTGGCAGAAAACAATCACAAAAAACCCTCTCTCCATGTCTGGATTTGTCTTAAGTGTCTAGGATTAGCAGTTTTAGGAAATTAAGGTTTGTTCTTGAAACTGGATCAAAGTGGAGAGGAGAAAAGCTGTAAAAGAAATATTGAACATAAAGATATTTCATTTTTGAATAAGTGCCGCATGAAAATGTGATCAGAAGAAGAAATAAACCTCAGGATTATCACCCTCTCAGGAACCCATCATTTTACTATGTCATTTGCATGCTTAGTCACTCAGTCTTGTCCAACTTTCTGCAACCCCATGAACTGTAGCCCGCCAGGTTCCCCTGTCCATGGGATTTCCCAGACAAGAATACTGGAGTGGGTTGCCATTTCCTCCTCCAGGGAATCTTCCCAACCCAGGAATCGAATCTGTGTCTCTTATGTCTCCTACATTGGCACGTGGGTTCCTTACCACTACTGCCACCTGGGAAGCCAATTTCTTTTCCAATATGTGCTCAGTATAATCTCATGTATAAAATTGTCATGAGCATAATTAAAACATGAATGATCATTGCTGGATGCCCACTATTTTTATACCCCTTGGAAGATTATACTGTAGCCTATACATTGATGAAATGTAATAAAAGACTAAGGAGGATGCAGGTGCCAAGACCTTCAAGCTAGTAATTATCATCATTAATCTATAATCCCAACTGATATCTAAAATGTCCCCTAAAGACTATTGTTCTCAATAGGCTAAAATATAATTACAGTCACTTCTTTTAATGTTGCTATCCTGGAGCAGAGCCATCACTTCTATAGGAAAGCCAGGTAAATTGTGTAACCCCCCAGAAAGAAGCTGTTTATCCACTTTCCTCACACTTCCTGCACTGATAAGAGCACACTGGTAGACCCACACAGCTAGTACTCTTTCTGATGCTTTGAAGATACAAGGAATAAATGACAAGACTCTTGCCCCTGGCAGTTCACAGTCTATTTGAAAGGTCAAAATACGCACAGAAATAGAAATGAGGTCAAAAATGGGTTCTTTGAGCTCCTTCATGACACTGGACATACAAGACGATTTGAGCATCTTGTGTGAGAAATCTCTGGTGATGATGCTGCTGGAGGAATGCAGGACTCTAGGTTCCTAACACTCCCTGGCTTTGCAAAAACCCTGCAGCTCTTAAGGCAACATCCCAAGTCACTGACCCAGCCCTCGGGACCTGTGATGCCTCTCTGGTATCCCCCTAGTGCACCCTCTCCCCTCTACATTAGTTTCTGCATCCTAGCCCCATTGGTCCTTTTTGTTCCTTCCCAATTTGCAAATTCTGTCCTCACTGTCTAGATGACTCCTTTCCCTTCCCACCACTTAACAAGCAAGTCCTCCTCCTCCAGATTCAGTTTCAGCATCACTTCCTAAGAAGCACCCTCCACTCATGCCCCTCCATCTAACAGATCAAGGTCCCCCGTTAGCACTTGTACTTTGCCATGATAGCACTTTGCCAAACTGTAGTTCAACCACTGTGTGTTTAGCTATCCAACCGCCATCTCTATTGTGGCATTTTCCACAATTGCAGCTAAACAGTCTTGTATTTATTAATAGTTGTCTGACAGCTTGTTGACCTCAATGTGAGCTCAGTGAAGATAGTGTGGGTCTACCTGCCCTTCTCACTGCTCTGTCTCCAGGAATTAAAACAGAGATTGTCACCTAACAATCTCACTGGCCAAACTCTACTCAGGCTCTCTGAGCTTTTTCAAGTAGGCTTGACTTTTGGGCTTCTATGTTCATCTTTATAGAGTCCAATTCTTCCAATCAGGAAGAATCCTGCTAAGTAAGTTTAGCCCTCCTCCAACCTGATCACCCTTGGTATCTAGGCAGATTTCTCACCTTCCACCACCTGCCAGGTGACGTCTGAAGCCAAGCCCGGCTTGAGGCTTGGATAGAGGAGCCTAGTGGGCTACAGTCCATGGGGGTCTCAAAGAGTTGGACACAACTGAAGCGACTTGGCATGCAAGCAAGCATCATATACCATAGTTCTCTTTTTTCCTCAATGAAACAACTCTTAAAGAGGATTGCTTTGATGACTAATGTTCGGTAACACTTTTACTACAGAGGCCTCATGACTTCTTTAAAAATGACTAGTGATGAATCCCAGCTACATGTGGCTCTGGCTTTCTTCGTATTTTATGGAATCCCTTGGGCACACTCCCTGTAGATAGGCTTTTTCCATTAAAGGTAGATCAAGGGGATCACTGGGGCTTCCCTGGTGGCTCCAGATGGTAAAGTATCTGCCTGCAATGCAGGAGATCCAGGTTTGATCCCTGGGTTGGGAAGAACTCATGGAGAAGGGAACAGCTACCCACTCCAGTATTCTTGCCTAGAGAATTTCATGGACAGAGGAGCCTGGTGGACTATGGTTCAAAGGGTCACAAAGAGTCAGACACAACTGAGGGACTAACACTTTCACTTTCTCAAGGGGATCACACTATGCCACCCCAAAGTAGGCCATGCTGACATGGGACTTATTATGAGCCGAGTTATTTGAGTTCCTAGGATCCCTTCTGTGCCTGAAACCAGAGCCTGTCACAAGGACTCAAGTGTTGTAAGTCCCCTCCCTGGGGCAACAGGAAGCCAGCACCAAACCCAGCCAGACATTGTCCCAAACTGCTACATCATCTATTCTCCTAAGGGTCTATTTATGCTTCCAAAGAGTCATCTGCCCTCCCATGAGTGCCCTTTCCCCGCCTCCCTCTCCCCTAAGTTAGTACACAGATCACAAGTTCAAGCCACCCCTTGGAGTTGTCATTCCTGAGTGTGTGTGCAAGTGTGATGCACACACAAATAAACTTCTGTTTGATTTTTCTCCTGTTAATCAATCTTTTAGCTTCCCTGGTGGCTCAGCTGGTAAAGAATCTTCCTGCAATGCGGGAGACCGGGGTCCGATCCCTGGGTTGGGAAGATCCACTGAAGAAGGGAATGGCTACCCACTCCAGTATTCTGGCCTGGAGAATTCCATGGACTGTACAGTCCATGGGGTCGCAAAGAGTCAGACACAACTGAACAACTTTCAGTTCACTTCACCTCAATCAATCTTTTCTGAGGCTAATTTTACAGGGCCCCAGCAGGAGAACCTAGGAGGGTTAAGGAAAAAAAATTTTTCTCCTTTAGAGTTTTGGTGACAAAGGTGGAATTCTATCATCCAGGACTCCTTACTAGGTCCAAAAGCTGCAGTTAAGAGATCCTGGGCCTCTGACAAAAGCCTGTTGAAGATAATATTTCTTACCAAAGCAGGCTCTCAAATTTCTGCCCACAGAGTCAGGTGGAATTAGGGTGGTGAAAGTCAGTCTTTCCAATTTAATTTTCAAGCTTAGCCAGGGACGCTGAGAGGATGGAGGAAAAGTTTTTCTACCTCCACGTAGGAAAACCAAAAATATGTCAAAGAACAAATGATTCCAAGGTCTCTCTAAACAGTCTATTTCCCTTCCAAGGTCCTCCTCCTCTTGTACTAAAGATACGCATCAGCTCCCACCACCAGGGACTGCAACAAAAGCACAAGAATCCTGCCTTGACAGCTGACCTAACCACCCACAGTGTTCCTGTAAGCCTGGAGCGGGCCTTCTGCAAAAGGAATCAACTTCAATCACCAGTGGGAGAGAAAAATAATAAAATGATGGCGAGAAAGTGCTCCTTACAGAAAAATACTTCCTTGGAACCACACTGAACCACACTGAAAATGGACTGCAGAACTGAAACATACCATGAAGACTTCTTTAAGACATCACCAAATATGACAACTGCCATTACAGAGGCCCTGCTGCTGCTGCTGCTGCTGCTGAGTCGCTTCAGTCGTGTCCGACTCTGTGCGACCCCAGAGACGGCAGCCCACCAGGCTCCCCCGTCCCTGGGACTCTCCAGGCAAGAACACTGGAGTGGGTTGCCATTTCCTTCTCCAATGCATGAAAGTGAAAAGTGAGAGTGAAGTCTCTCAGTCATGTCCGACTCTTAGCGACCCCATGGACTGCAGCCCACCAGGCTCCTCCGTCCATGGGATTTTCCAGGCGAGAGTACTGGAGTGGGGTGCCATTGCCTTCTCCACAGAGGCCCTATTATCAGAAAGCAAATGAATACATTATACTTTCATCATAGACAAGTCACCAAAACTGAGAACAAAATATAGGCAACCAGATCAGGTAAACTAGTTCCTTTTCCACTAACATTCTCTAGATTTGCATCTGCATTTTCTCTTTACAAACATAAATCTTTCTTTCACATACTCAGCATGGAAACCCTTACCTGGAAAAAAAAAAAAAAATTATACACACATATGGGCACACTCATTCCTAAATCTACAGAGTGAAAACAGAAAATATTCTTTCCCTGCAGATATCAAGAATTTTAAGCCTTTTTTGTCAGCAAATGACTAGGCTGAAAGCAATCCTGTTTTATTGTAATATGGATGCCAATCGTACCTGCTGGGGAAAGTAGCTGGTTTAGATCAGGGTTTCTTTGTCTCAGCACTATTCACACCTTGGACAGGATAATTTTCACTGTGGGGGCGCTTTCCTGGGCATGCATGATGTTTAGCAACCACTCCGGCCTCCACTGACTAAATGACTAACACTCTCCACCCCCAGCCATGACATCAAACATTTCTCCAGCTTTTTTGTCCTGAGGGTCAAAATCAGCCTGGGTTGAAAACAACTGTTTAAAGCTGAAGTAGACTGTCCTGTGGCGATGACATTTCAGGAGCTCTGATAGTGTTTCACAATTTTTCTAGTTGTGGCATTTACAGAAACTGCAATTTCTCGTGTAGACTGCTGGAAGAAATCAACAAAGCTGCCCAAGGGCGAAGAGATATCTATTTGACCATCATTGAACCCTCTGTCTATGTGAACCTACTCCTTGGAGGCACAAAGGTTGGCAAGTGCTGTCTGTGGGAATCACATCCCTGACTCCCCCAGCCCAGCCTCCTGTGCTGGCCTGTCTCCAGCTAACTACCAACCAGTATTTGCAGCCTCCAATTCAACTCTCATTCTCCTCCATTCCCAGGTTTGGGGGTGATGCTGTAGGAAGATGACAGAATTCAACATGTGACTATTTCCAAAACATGGGAATGGGCTACTGAATGCAATAAGTACTGAGGCAGTAAAAGATATGGTCCTGTTACCCTCGTCTCTGGCAACAGCAGAGCCTGGAAAACAGGCCCTTTGTCTCAAAGGCTCTCAGTTCTTCAACAGTGGCCCTTAAAATGTAATTAAATTCCACCTAACTGAGCTAGTAGGGCTTCCCATAGGGTGCTAGCAGTTAAGAAACCACCTGCCAGTGCAGGAGACAAAAGAGACAGAGGTTCGATCCCTGGGTCAGGAAGATCCCCTGGAGGAGAACATGGCAACCCACTCCAGTATTTTTGCCTGGAAAATCCCATGGATGGAGGAGCCTGGTAGGGTACAGTTCATGGGGTCATTTGTTGATGCTGGCAATTTGATCTCTGGTTCCTCTGCCTTTTCTAAATCCAGCTTGAACACCTGGAAGCTCACAGTTCATATACTGTTGAAGCCTGGCTTGGAGCATTTTGAGCATTACTTTACTAGCATGTGCGATGAGTGCAATTGTGTGGTAGTTTGAACATTTTTTGGCATTGCCTTTCTTAAGGATTAAAATGAAAACTGACCTCTTCCAGTCCTGTGGCCACTGCTGAGTTTTCCAAATTTGCTGGCATATTGAGTGCAGCACTTTCACAGCATCATCTTTTGGATTTGAAATAGCTCAACTGGAATTCCATCACCTCCACTAGCTTTGTTTGTAGTGATGCTTCCTAAGGCCCCCTTGACTTCACATTCCAGGATGTCTGGCTCTCACTAGGTGAGTGATCACACCATTGTGACTATCTGGGTTATGAAGATCTTTTTTGTATAGTTCTATGTATTCTTGCCACCTCTTCTTAATACGTTCTGCTTCTGTTAGGTCATACCATTTCTGTCCCTTATTGTGCACATCTTTGCATGAATGGGATTAGTGCCATTATAAAAGAGACCTCCAGAGAGCTCTCGGGCTCTTTCTCCCACTATGTGAGGGCCTGCCAAGAAAACAGCTGTCTCTGAACCAGTAGATAGGCCCTTGAGCTCAGTTGCTCAATCCTGTCCAACTGTTTGCAACCCCATGGAAAGCAGCCCACCAGGCTCCTCTGTCCACAGAATTTTCCAGGCAAGAATAGTGAAGTGGGTTGCCATTTCCTACTCCAGAGACTCTTCCCCACCCAGGGATCAAACCCACATCACCTACATTGGCAGACAGATTCTTTACCACTGTGCCATCTGAGAAGCCCAAGATAGGCACTCACCAGACATTTAATTTGCTGACACCTTGATCTTGGACTTCCAAGGCTCCAGAACTATGAGAAATAAAATTCTGTTGTTTAACCCACCCAGTCTATTCTGTTATAGCAACAGACTAAGACACTTATCTAATGAGGGAAAGTAAATAAGCAGCAAAAAAAAAGAGAGAGAGAGAGACAGAAAGTTGAAAATAATATGGAACAGGAGTTGCTGACTTCAAAGATGAAGACTGTTTAAAAATAAGCAAAGTATGCAAGTGAGATGGAGGGAAAAGTCATCTGCTTCTAATAGAAATATGTCAAAGCAATTACCTAATTTACACAAGGTATCACTTAGGCTAATGCTCAGTTGATTCCTGACGAGTGAGGAGTTGGCCAGAGTGCCCGCATTTTCCTTTATTTTTATCACTTGTTTATAATATTCAATTGCTTGCTTCCTTTGGAATCTAGAAAAGAGAAATTTAATCAAAGTTTTGCATCGAAGAAGCATGGCGTTCACCCATGTATCCAACAAACATCCATGGAATGCTGGTGCTGGGGCCCAGGTGCAAAGATAAGGAAGACTAACCCTTGCCCTCAGAGAGTGTCCCCAGGCAGAAGGAGAGATTGGAGAGTGAAACACAGGACCAACCACTTGTTAAGGGTATTGAGTGTGAACCTAGGAGTTTGGGACTTCAATATTGAAGCATTTTCATTAAGACTGACGTGGTTCAGGGACTTCCCTGGTGGTCCGGTGGCTAAGTCTCTGTGCTCCTAATGCAGAAGCCCAGGTTCGACCTCTGGTCAGGGAACTAGATCCCACATGCTGCAACTAAAGATCCTGCATGCTGCAAATAAGACCCAGCACAGCTTAATAAATAATTAATAATTTTTAAAAAAGAGTGATATGATTAAATTTGCTTGTTAGAAACTTCACCTGGGTGCAAGTGAAATAGCAGATGACAATTTATGCAATGAGACCAGTTGGTCCAGACAAAGAATGATGAGGGTCTGAGCTAATGCAGTGGCCACAGATGTGACAGGAGACCTGCTAAGTCTTGGCATCACATGGAAAGTAGTGGGCCCGGTGCCAAGAGCCCTGACATGCTCTTAGGCAGTAGGATGACGAGGTTAGGAGCTAGAGCTCTGAAGTCAGGCGGGCTTGGCAGTGACACAGTGGTTAGGCATCAAGGCTCCTAAACCTTGGTTTTCTCATGTTCAGAATGAGGATAACAGACCTGTGGTGAGGATTAAGTGAGAAAATGTATGGAGTGTGTTTAGCATGGTGACTGATTATAATAAATATCACCCAGATGAATCATTAAGATGCTGCCCTGGGGTCTGCATTGGGTGACATGGGAGAAGATGCATTTTGTCATGGAGAGGGGGTGGATGTGTTCACTGTTGATAACGTTCACTCTGAACTGCCCTAATATGCTGGCTACCTGAAGGGAGAGGGCCAATGGATGCACATGTGTGCAGCTGATGATGGAGGTCTGAAGAGACAGAGACAAGACAAGAAGCCATCGCCTTACTGAATGCTGGCTGCAGCCCGAGGCACAGGCAAGGCTGGGGCACTGTGACTGAGACATGCAGAGTTCAAGAACTGAACCCAAGAGAACACTGCCATCTGGTCGAGAGTTGGGAAAGAAAGAGAAAACCCACGAGAGAACCTGAGAAGGTGTCATCAGAGAAGATAGCCATGATGGAGGGTAGCTCAGAAACCAGGAGAGCACAGTTTCAGGAATGATGCTGTCAAACACTCCCAGAGCAGAGGACCCTCAAGATCAAAGTGCAAAGACACAGAACTAGGATGTTCCTGATGACATTCATAAGGATGGACAAAACAGAGCTGGGTGGAGGGAGAAGGTGAATGACATCAACAGGAAGTGAGGCAGTGGAGACACTTGTCTGTGGAGGGGACACAATGAAAAGACGGCTGCTGCTGAATGGATTCAAAGTTGAGAGACAGCAATGACATTGACTTCACTGAGAATACATCCCTGTTTCTCTTATGACCCTTTGTTCTTCTTTCTCCTTCCTGGGGTACAGGGGGTTACTTTTAACTCTGTGATTTGACCTCATGTATCCATCTCTACCTATCCCCGCTCCCCAGGACCCTCAGGACCCTCGGATTATTTCTGTAGGGCATGAGAGCTGTTTCAAAAGCCCCTGGCCACCAGTAGACAGGATCTCCATATGTCTGAGAGGTGAGCTGAGTCCCACTGCAAAATATTTCCTGGTCTTAACCAATGTGGAAAATGAGGTCACCTGAGGACAACCTTTAGCAAAGAAAAAGGCTTCTCGGTCGTTTCAGAAGGTTGACCATTGACAGTGACGTCTGGAAAGAAGGATACCAAGTATGGTCAGCTCCTCCGACGCAGAGGCCACGCGCGTGGAACAGCAGCAGGGTTCAGGGTCCCGTGAGTCGCGAGCCGCCAGCCCTGGATTTGAGATGCGGTAGCCCAGGCCTAGCGATGACTCAGTCAGTATGCTACGTGTTTAGATTTCTCTTTTACGAGGCAATGGTTCTACTGGCAAGCCTTTTGCTTCTCTAAAGAAAGGCCTGTTCTCTACTCGCAGTCCTGGTCTTAAGAGGAACAAAAGAGGTTTATGTGGTGTCAAGTGCCTCAAAAATTCCCTGCTGGGGAGCAAAATAATAATACTAAGAACTCAATTTATCAACTCTTTCAGTGTGCCAGGCTTTCTGCTCAGCACTTCACACAGAGGATCTCTCAGTTCTCAGCATCGTCCTGCGAGGAAGAGACTGTCACTGCTCTCATTTAACCAGCAAGGAGATGAAGGAGACACCAACACGTTGAGTATGTGCCCAGGTTCTCACTGTCACCAGGCGGTAGAAATAAAATTTGATCCCAGGCAACTGAACCCCAGAGCCCAACATTTCAGCACTGCTATAGAGCACTGGTAACTTGACTCTTAGAAGCACCTTTATTGGAGCTATTCTTTTGTTGTTGTTGTTTATTGGAGTATAATTGCTTTACAATGTTGTGTTAGTTTCTGCTGACAAGAAAGTGAATCAGTTATGTGTATACATCTCTCCCCTCCCCCGTGAGCCTCCCTCCCCCTCACCCCAATTCTCTCCCTTTAGGTCATCACAGAGCATCGAGCCAGCTTGCTGTGCTGTCCAGCATTTTCCCATTAGGGACTACTCTTTGAAAGGTAAATACTCTTGGAAAGGGCTTCCCAGGTGGCTCAGTGGTAAAGAATCCACCTGCCAATGCAGGAGATGTAGGAGACACAAAATCCCTGGGTCAGAAAGATCCCCTGGAGAAGGGAATGGCTACTCACTCCAGTATTCTTGCCTGGGAAATCCCATGGACAAAGGAACCTGGCAGGCTACAGTCCATAGGGTCACAGAGAGTCAGACACAGTTGAGCACGCACACCACTCTTGGAAAGGGTTAATAGTGATCTGCAGTTCTGTGCCAGAGATGACTCATGTCATATTCTTCTTGGGAGCAAAAGCCAGAAGAGGTCCTCTCCCTGGTGTAAGTAACATGCTCTCCAGGATGGCAGACAGCAGAAAGTGAAAGGCAAGGCAGGGAATAGGGAGGAGAGGGAGGGGCTGCAAAAGCAAAACCTCAAAATTTTATAATTTCACTTAGAGCATCCCTGACCCTTCAATCAGCTCACCTGTGTGTGAAACGGTGCAGGCCAGGCCGAAGGAAGGGTGTGATGGACTCTCTGTGGACTCACAGAGAACCTTTACTCACACCAGCCTGTCAAAGGAAGACACGGTCTTGCCTGGCAGATCTAACAGGAATTAGACCCAGAGGGTGATAGCTACAACCTGCTTTAAAACACAGGTGCCGACAGAGTCTCCTAACCAAACTCTACGCAGGCTCTCCTGAGCAGTTCCCAACTGGACCTCAACTTCTGGGCTTCTGTGTTCATCTCTGCCTTGTCCGGCTTCAGCGAGGATCCTGCTCAGTCAGTTCAGCCCTGCTTGATATCTGATTACCGTCCTTCTCCGATTCCTCACCCTCACTGTCCCACAGTGACCTCTGCTCCCCCCGACCTGCCTTAGCAAGAATCCTGTTAGATCAGTTTACCCAGAGTCTACCCCCACCCCGCCCTTCATGTCTCCTCTTAGTAACTGTCCATCCACTATGGATCACCCCCCTCCTCCACCCAATCCTTCTTGATTCAGAGCTGAGTCCTGTCTGTCTCAACTGCAGGACCCCACTGCGGGGGTCCGTATGCCTCTCATGAAAGGTCTGAATAAAGGCTGCCTTACCTTTCTTTAACAAGTTCTATGAATACAGCTTTAGCAGTGCCTTGTGTGGGGAGCTGAGGAAAGCCCCACACATGGCAAGAGAGCAAGAGGTCTTCCCCAGCAAGGAGGGGTGTCAGGACAGCGCAGCCTGAGACAGCAACAGGCTCTTGCACAAGACAGACCAGCAGGCATGATGCTACAGACCCACACTCCACAGAGGCCTCAAGCACAACCCCTTTCCTCACAAGACCCAGGAGTGATGCTGGGAGTGTGACGCCGTACTCCTTTTTACTTTTCCTCCTGCCAAAACCTCTACATGGTTTGTGACTAAGAATGCCTTTCAAATTCATGATGCTCAGTATCCTGACAAATAGATCAGGGTGAAATCTCAGGCCTGGTGAGTCGCTCATTTTCTGGACAAGGCTGGAGCCAAAGAAGTGAGATACCCCTATGAGTGAGTACAGATCTCCCTGCCAAACGTGGGCTTTTTTTTAGGGGGGCGGGGGGAAGGAGACACACGACTTGAAACATTTCATAAAAACTTACCTTTCACTGTGTCTCAGTGGGAAAAACAGTAAATCTGCTAAAAATTCCATAATTTCTCCGACTAGGATGCTTTTCTCACCAAACAAATTTCTCCTGATATTTAAGCATTCCTGAAGTTTCATTTTTGCAAGACAAGTGTTTCCAGCAGCAAATCTGAAAACAAAGTGCACACATGTGTGACTTACTGGGCACGATACATGTTGGCTACCTTTGTTGTGCTTCCAAAACCAAATCTCATAAACGTCCTTTGTATTCAAGACACAAAACAGCACAACAGTTTGTATCAGCAGAGATTTCAGGCTTTCAAAGTGATTGATAAGATGTGCATACATCATGAGAAACTGGGACACTATTTTTCCCCTTCCTCTCAAGCCTTCCTTCCACCACCACCCCAATCCCATCAGTCTAGGTCATCAAAGAGCACTGAGCTGAGCTCCCTGTGCAAAACTGCAGGTTCCCACTAGCTATCTATTTCACACCTGGTAGTGTATACATATATGAATGCACCCTCTCGACTCATCCTACCTTCTCCTTCCCGAACTGTGTCCACAAGTCCATTCTCCACATCTGCAACTCCAATGCTGCCCTGCAAATAGGTTCCTCTCTACCATCTTCCAGATTCCATATATGTGCATTAACATTCAATATTTGGTTTTTCTCTTTCTGACTTACTCCACTTTGTATGACAGACTCTAGGTTCATCCACATCTCTACTAATGACCTTTAGGGTTGGACAGTTTGTTGTGGAGGGTCCTGTGCCGTGTATAATGTTTAGTAGCATTCCTGGCCTGTACCCGCTAGCTGCCAGGAGCAATGCCCCCAGTCATGACAAACTAACATGTCTCCAGACCTTTGCCAAAGGTTCCAGGGGGAAGAAATTGCCCATGGTTGAGAACTACTGAACCAGAGGATAGAAATGCTAAAATTCAGCCTTTCTTAACCCAATCAGTCAGGTGGGACATGGATTGGCAAGTATGGATTAAGTAGATTAATTGTAACAATAACAGCTAGTACAGAAAACTAAGACATTTTTCAAGAAAAACACATGCTTACGTTAGAACACCTTCGGTGTATTTCATGGTGGCCTGGTCGCAGGGATTGCTGTCCAGTAAGCTGGAAATTTCGGTAGCACATTGCAAAATATGGTTTTCTTTTAAGTACTCCTCAGATGCTGACTTTGCCAGGTTGTTCAGCACTCTGCCTGCAGGGAATAAATTTTGGCAAAGAAGATGATGCTCCAGGCTTTTTCCTACAGAAGAGTTAAGAAGTCACTAGGCAGAGCATTTGGTAGCATTTCTTCATCGCTGCCAATAGTTGGGTTTTTTTCTTAATAAATCAATTACTGATCTACATTGCACAGGACTTGGTTTTCAAGTAACAAATTTTGTATGTGGGCAGCAGTTATGGGGCCAAGGAACAAAGACAATAGATTGAAACCAAATTCAAGTCTATTTTACAAATGAACAGGTCAGACATAGAGAATACGGATGTGGTGAGACCAACTGTCATCGTGGTAACCAAGTTCTACAAAAGGCAGCTGGTACAGCCTTGAATAAAGAAAAACAAAACATTAAAGCCTTATGACAAAAACACATGAATAAGCCCCATAAACCTAATTAATAAATAACGTGCTGTACCTAGATACACATCAAATGTACCCTTTGCAAAGGCCTAAGATTTTGCTAGTTATTTTGAGTTAGATACGCTAACAATAAGAGACTTCTAAAAAGTAGAAGGTTTTATGGTTTTCCAAAGTGAAAATGAAAGTCACTCAGTCATGTCCAACTCTTTGCGACCCCATGAACTATACAGTCCATGGAATTCTCCAGGCTAGAATACTGGAGTGGGTAGCCATTTACTTCTCCAGGCAATCTTCCCAACCCGGGGATCAAACCCAGGTGTCCCACATTGCATGCAGATTCTTTACCAGCTGAGCCACCAGGGAAATCCACGGTTTTCCAAGCCACACTCTGTAATACTGAAGTGAAGTCGCTCAATCATGTCCGACTCTGCGACCCCATGGACTATATAGCCTACCAGGCTCCTCCATCCATGGAATTTTCCAGGCAAGAGTACTGGAGTGGGTTGCCATTTCCTTCTCCAGGCGACCTTCCCGACCCAGGGATCGAACCCGGGTCTCCCGCATTGCAGATAGATGCTTTACCGTCTGAGCCACCAGGGAAGCCCACACTCGATTACGCAAAGAGACAAAACTATAATTATGCTTCCAGAAGGTGTTATTAGAGCATTGCTAGCAGTAAATGGCACCCCACTCCAGTACTCTTGCCTGGAAAATCCCATGGACAGAGGAGCCTGGTAGGCTGCAGTCCATGGGGGCGCTAAGAGTCGGACACAACTGAGCGACTTCACTTTGACTTTTCACTTTCCTGCATTGGAGGAGGAAATGGCAACCCACTTCAGTGTTCTTGCCTGGAGAATCCCATGGACAGAGGAGCCTGGTGGGCTGCCGTCTATGGGGTCGCACAGAGTCCGACACGACTGAAGCGACTTAGCAGCAGTAGCAGCAGCAGCAGTAAACAAGGCAGATTTAAATCCCTATACTATGGAATTCAGCTTTAACTATAAAAGATTACCATTAAATTATCAAAAAAGCATCCCATCATCAATGGCACCCCATTCATTGCCCAACTGGCTCTAGGAGGCCAGTCCTGGAACCCACAGAAGTATCCCGGGGGTTTCCACATGGCTTTCCTCCGCTCACCAAGGTCCCAGCATGCCTGAAACCAGGCCTGCCTGCATTAGGATGATGACTTAGAAGCCAGCTTCTACATGTGGAGCATCAGAGCTTTATAAAGGCCAACACTAGAAGAGATTCTGCACAGCAATGAGTTTTGCAGACAGGTCTTAGGGCCAGATAGGCCCAGATAAGTAGTCAGATAGGCCTCTCAGACTCCTGGCACCAGAGGTGCCAGTGCTGGGAGCTGACGTACTTTATTTCATCTCTCTGACCTTCAGTTTCCTCATCTGTGAAATGGGAGTAACTGTATATATATATATATAGAAAAATCACAGGAGGTATACCAGAAGACAAAAGAGATTGTGAACATGAAGTGCTTTGTACGTAGTAAGCACGAAACGAATGTTAACTATTACTGTCAAGGTGGATTTACAGGTGAAATGCAGAGAGGGTAAGTAACTTTCCCAAGGTGACCTTAAATCTTACAGCAGACTGTGAAGACAGCTGTAATTCTCCACGCCAACCTGTACCCAACTCTCCCCTTGGCAATGCCACCCTGCACCTCCTCCCATGCAGAGGTCAGAGTCTCTTTCTTGGCCCCGGACTGAAGCCTGGCGACTTGCTGTGACCAACCACATGCAGAGTAAGAGGGTGCTGTGCCAGTTCTCAGTTTAGGCATAAACATGTGCTCTCACTCTTGGAATTCTGCGGGCCCCCAGGGGAGCAGGACTGGGCTATTTCCTGAACGATAAGCAGCTCGTGCCCAGAACCCTGTTGCCACCAGACATCAGGGTGAGGTGTTCTGAGAGTTGGAGCCCACTGGCCCTGCCAGCTGGGTTGCAGAAGCTTGCATGAGCCCAGCCTGGACGAAGGGGATCCCCTTGGTGGCCCATACACACGGGCAACAACAAGTGGTTGTTGGTTTTTGACCTGTTGAGTTTCAGGGTGGTTTGCTATACAACAGAAGCTAATTGACATAGCTATTTAAATATGACATAAGTCTAGAGTCCTTATTTGTTGTCTGATTGTAAACCTTTCCCAGCATCAGGGTCTTTTCAAATGAGTCAGCTCTTCGCATCAGGTGGCCAAAGTATTGGAGTTTCAGCTTCAACATCAGTCCTTCCAATGAACACTCAGGACTGATCTCCTTTAAGATGGACTGGTTGGATCTCCTTGCAGTCCAAGGGACTCTTAAGACTCTTCTCCAACACCACAGTTCAAAAGCATCAATTCTTTGGTGCTCAGCTTTCTTTATAGTCCAACTCTCACATACATACATGACTATTGGAAAAACCATAGCTTTGACTAGATGGACCTCTGTTGGCAAAGTAATGTCTCTACTTTTTAATATGCTGTCTAGGTTGGTCATAACTTTCCTTCCAAGGAGTAAGTGTCTTTTAATGTCATGGCTGCAGTCACCATCTGCAGTGATTTTGGAGCCCAAAAAAATAAAGTCTGACACTGTTTCCCCATCTATTTTCCATGAAGTGATGGGACCGGGTCCGATGATCTTAGTTTTCTGAATATTGAGATTTAAGCAAACTTTTTCACTCTCCTCCTTCACTTTCATCATGAGGCTCTTTAGTTCTTCTTTACTTTCTGCCATAAGGGTGATGTCATCTGCATATCTGGGGTTATTGATATTTTTCCCAGCAATCTTGATTCCAGCTTGTGCTTCTTCCAGTCCAGCATTTCTCATGATGTACTCTGCATATAAGTTAAATAAGCAGGGTGACAATATATAGCCTTGACGTACTCCTTTTCCTATTTGGAACCAGTCTGTTGTTCCATGTCCAGTTCTAACTGTTGCTTCCTGACCTGCATATAGGTTTCTCAAGAGGCAGGTCAGGTGGTCTGGTATTCCCTTCTCTTTCAGAATTTTCCACAGTTCGTTGTGACCCACACAGTCAAAGGCTTTGGCATAGTCAATAAAACAGAAATAGATATTTTTCTGGAACTCTCTTGCTTTTTTAATGATCCAGCAGATGTTGGCAATTTGATCTCTGGTTCCTCTGCCTTTTCTAAAACCAGCTGGAACATCCTGAAGTTCATGGTTCACGTATTGCTGAAGCCTGGCTTGGAGAATTTTGAGCATTACTTTGGTAGCGTGTGCGATGAGTACAATTGTGCGGTAGTTTGAGCGTTCTTTGGCATTGCCTCTCTTTGGGATTGGAATGAAAACTGACCTTTTCCATTCCTGTGGACACTGCTGAGTTTTCCAAATTTGCTGGCATATTGAGTACAGCACTTTCACAGCATTATCTTTTAGGATTTGAAATAGCTCAACTGGAATTCCATCACCTCCACTAGCTTTGTTCGTAGTGATGCTTCCTAAGGCTCACTTGACATCGCATTCCAGGATGTCTGGCTCTAGGTGAGTGATCACATCATCATGATTATCTGGGTCGTGAAAATCTTTTTTGTACAGTTCTGTGTATTCTCACCTCCTCTTTTTAATATCTTCTGCTTCTGTTGGGTCCATACCATTTCTGTCCTTTATCAAGCCCATCTTTGTGTGAAATGTTCCCTTGATATCTCTAATTTTCTTGAAGAGATCTCTAGTCTTTCCCATTCTGTTGGTTTCCTCTATTTCTTTGCACTGATCATTGAGGAAGACTTCTTATCTCTCCTTGCTATTCTTTGGAACTCTGCATTCAAATGGGTATATCTTTTCTTTTCTCCTTTGTTTTTCACTTCTCTTCTTTTCACAGCTATTTGTAAGGCCTCCTCAGCCAGCCATTTTGCTTTTTTGCATTTCTTTTTCTTGGGGATGGGTCTTGATCCCTGTCTCCTGTACAATGTCACGAACCTCCGTCCATAGTTCATCAGGCACTCTGTCTATCAGATCTAGTCCCTTAAATCTATTTCCCACTTCCACTGCATAATCATAAGGGATTTGATTTAGGTCATACCTGAATGGTGTAGTGGTTTTCCCTACTTTCTTCAATTTAAGTCTGAGAGTCAAAAAATAAAAACAAACTTAACAAGTAAATAAAAGCAAAAAGCCTAAAAATCAAAATAATAGATAAATAAATAAGAGCAAAAGGACAGTAAGTGGAGAGGTGGGATTTGAACACAGAAAGGCTGGCTTCACAGCCAGTGGTCCCCTGACTGCTCAAAGCAGTGTGAGGTGTGTCACAACAGGCTCCCACATGCTGAAAGGATGGCCTGTCACAGGAGGAGTGCTCAGGGCCAACCCTCACATGCCCACCAAAAAATCAAGCAAACACAGCTCGCATGCCCGGTTCCCTGTCTTCATGGTTGGTAAGAGCCCAGG
The DNA here is from genome assembly GCF_029407905.1 of Bubalus kerabau. Taxonomy (NCBI): domain Eukaryota; kingdom Metazoa; phylum Chordata; class Mammalia; order Artiodactyla; family Bovidae; genus Bubalus; species Bubalus kerabau. The sequence continues at coordinate 54,598,388 of NC_073624.1, read as the reverse complement.
AGTCTGACTCTGAACCAGAAGAAGTGATGCCCTCTCCATGTGCCCACCCTACCTTTTTGCTTTACCAAGTCCTGGTTGTCTTTTAAATTTCTGGATGAAAATTCCAGCAGGTTGAACCACGCTTTCTGGAAATACTGGAAGCCTTCCTGAGTCATCCCTATTTCCAGACAGAGCTCCCCGATAGCATTCTGCACTCTGGGAAGCATTTTGGTCATGGACGGACTCTACACATAAGGAAAGAGAACACACTCGTGAGGGGACACAGCATTAGACCAGGCACAGCCACCAGATACCCGCCGGAGAAAGCTCATTGCATAATGAACTCGCAAAAGATGGCACGCTTCACAGCAGGTCTCGGGGAATTTTAAATACTTACCGAGTGTTTGTTATAGTGACACGTTTATGGGGAGACACTGCAAACCAAAACTAATCTTTGGAACATGTTTTCGCAAGTTGTTAGTTAATGGTAATTTTTTTTGAAGGTGGGAATAACACGGTGATGTCTCACATCTATTAAAGCTCACGGAGGAGGTGTTATCTAAAATTCAATCAAACACCTAAAATCACCATCTGCGTGACTCTTGAATTCAATTGTGACCAGAGATCTGCTAACTTTATGGGGTTTTGTTTGGTTTGGGTTTTTTTGTTTATGTTTTTTGGGTTTTTTTGGGGTTTTTTTTTGCTGAATTGGCTCTTAGTCGCGGCATGTAAAGTCTTTCATCGCAGCACACGGACTCTCTAGTTGTGGAGCGTGGTCTTAGTTGCTCTGGGCAAGTGGAATCTTACTTTCTTGACCAGGGATCAAACCCACATACCCTGCATTGCAAGGCAGATTCTTAACCACTGGACCACTAGGGAAGTCCCTGCTAACTTCATGTTTGATACATTTTTGCTTAAAGACATGAACTTCAATTCTCCTTCCTGGTTTAGCATGTTTATTTCACGGATACTTAAACTTCATTACTGTAAATCAAACCTCTATCAAAACCTTATCAATACATAAGAATACACTGCTGCTGCTGCTGCTAAGTCACTTCAGTCGTGTCCGACTCCGTGCGACCTCATAGACAGCGGCCCACCAGGCTCCCCCCGTCCCTGGGATTCTCCAGGCAAGAACACTGGAGTGGGTTGCCATTTCCTTCTCCAATGCAGGAAAGTGAAAAGTGAAAGTGAAATCGCTCAGTCGTGTCTGACCCTTAGCATGGACTGCAGCCCACCAGGCTCCTCCATCCATGGGATTTTCCAGGCAAGAGTACTGGAGTGGGGTGCCATTGCCTTCTCCTAAGAATACACTAGTTGGTTATAATCTTTCAAAAGAGAGCTAGTGATGAGTTATCTTATTATTAATATCTCATTTCAGAAGACTTTATATTAACAAGAGTATCTGTGAATGTGTTTGGCAATTAAGAGGCCCTATTCAAATAGACAGCAGCACCATTATCCATGGTTATGTAATACTTCATGCTGCACTGAAATGTACTCACTGACTGAGCCTGTCTCCATCAGGGAATTCTTTCTGCTGTCCTGTACCAATTGAAAGTTACCTTCTGCGGCTTAACCCAGAGCTTTCCAGTAAGTGTCCTTCAAACAGGTTATACCTACTCTGAAATCCTGACCTCAGTCCTGAAGGCAGCTGTCAGTGGTGTGGAGTCCCTAGGCACATAGGCCTGCAGTCTTTTACATTCCCTCATGGGTATCTTTCAAAGAGCCCCCCTTCTCAGCAGCTATCCTAGATCTCAGCCCTAATGTTCACACTGTCCATCCTCCACTTTAAGATGGCCTGCATGCTGACTTTACTGAGATCAAGACTACTCTGAAAGATTGCTCTCAGATATTGATTAAGATTATGACTGGGTACAAGTAACAGAAAACCCATATTAACAGTGGCTTGATTTCTCTCTAATGCAACTGTCAGGAAGTGGATGACACACCATAATGTCAGAGACATGGTTTCTCTTATCTCACTGTTTGACCTTGCCTGACCTCCATTCCCAAGGATGCCTCTTGGTCTAAAATGGCTGCTCCGTCTCCAGCCATCACATCCACAATCCAAACAGCAACAAGGAGAAAAGAGGAAAGGAAAGCCACACCCTTCACTTCATGGAAACTTCTCAGAAGTTATCCTCAGCACCTTGATTTAAATCCCATCAGCCAAAACGTAGGCAGGTACTCATATCTTGCTTCAACAGATGATAGAAAATGTAGTCTTCTTTCCCGTCATTTGATGAGGAGGGTGGGAACATAACTTACTATGAAAGGGGGACCAGATATTGGGAAATTACAGTCTCTGGTATACCTCACTTCCCTTTTCTTTTCAATTTAAAATTAGCAGTGCTTTCACCCATTTTTTCCATCCTGTCTATTCCAGAGGAAGGGATACCCAACCTCCTTACCAAGGGCCTGCTCCTTCCCTAGCTCTTGGGAGTCAAGTCCTCCTCATCACGTCCCCACCAGCATCTCCAATCCACCCCTCTCTCTGGGTCATTTCCTGCTCCACACAAATACATATATCTGTTGGGGGCCACAGTGAGGCACTCCGCCCGTGGCAAAGGTCATGAGGAAGGAGGCTCGACATACGCAAAGGCGGGATCGAGCCTCAGGAGTCCCCCTGGAAATTCTCGAGCTTCTACCCCCATAACCAGAGCCTGCCTGCTTTACTACTTTGTGCTCCCACCTACACCTCTAACTTTACGGGGGGCTGTCCCCCACCACCTCTTTCGGAGAAGGAATTAACCTAGAGCTCCAGTTAATAAAAACTTCTGGGCGTGACAAGAGTGTTTTAACCTACAAACTCCTCTGAAGGTTCTCTAGCCTGCCTGACAGGCTTGTCCGGCCACATGTGATTGCTCACAGCCTTCCAACCGTGAGAGGCACGAGATGCTTTAAACCTTCTAAAAGCAGGTTCTTTAGAAAAGTTAGAAAACTATTAGTATAAGTATAATAGGCTGATTAGAAATTGTATTGGTGAAGGGTTTTTCATTTGTTGAGTCAATGTTTGTTGCTAAGTCTCCATATCCCCTGCCCTTACACACATTAATGAATATATAGAAGAAATAAGTATTAACCTTTGATATTAATCACATTAGACCTTAGGCTAAGTAAATTCTTTCCTTAACTAAAACCCACTACACCCTCACCCTATAGGAATGTAACTTTATTTGGGTGGCATCTGTTTTAAGAATAATCACCCTGGAGAAATAAATGTCCTGGTTGACTGACTGCTGTCACAAGGAGAGGGTCATAAATTGTCAGCAGGCCCCCTGGCCAGAAGATGATGTCACACCCCTAAGACCTCTGTATACATTTGTATGAAGCACCTGACTTTGATAAAAGTCAGGACTGCTGACCCCGTGTGACTTTTGCATAACATCTCAGTGTATAAAAGTAGACCATGGAAAATAAAGAATTGGGATCAGTTCCTCGAAAGACTGGTCTCCCCATGTCGCTCTCTCTCTCACTCTGGCTGAGTCTCCATCTGGAGCGTGGAACCCGCCATGCTTATTAATTATGCCTGGGCTTCTAAGATCCAACTGGGGAGGCCTCAGTGTCTCCTCTCCTTCAGGAGAACGGAAGGACGTCTGTGGCCTATGTAAGTGGTGCAAACTTCTTGTCTTGAAGTTTTATTGGTCCCCCGCGTAAACCAAGCTACTCAGCCTCTTTTCTCCACTGAATTTTACTACTGAGCTATCCTCATTCTATTACTCTTTATATCTTTGATGAATAAATAATTAAATAGGTCTCCGACGCCATCCCTGCTTCGAACACCCTGGATCAGCCGGGGCTGAACCCCGGCATATATCCTGGATCAAACCTAACCTGAACCTGGTAATATTCTGATTGTTCATCTTTCACCTTTTACTAACACTTCTCAAATGGGTATCAATACATGCACATTCCCATTTCATTACCACACATTCACCTCTTAAGCTCTGCAGATTGGTTCTTCCCACTACACCCCCCTTCTATCTCAGGGGTTACCACTGACTTTCAATCACCAGGCCCAGGGTCCTTCTTTCAGTCCTCATTTATCCAGGCCTCTAAGCAGCAACTGATGCTATCAGCCACTCCCTCTTTGATTTGGGGGAACTAGGCTGTCCTGATTCTCTTCCAATATCTCACTCCTGTACAGGTTCTTTCCCTTTCCTCCTTTTAAGGGTAAGTAATTTCCCAGTAACCAATTCCTACTGTCAATCAGAGATCCTGTTTCCTCCTGTGGTTTCAGCATCCACATGTATGTAGACATCTCTCCAGTCTCTTTCCAGATTTCCAATCCTGCATTTCCCAGCTGGCTTGACACTCCACCTGAATATCTTTCCTGAACTGAAGACTCAGCAGTGTAAATGTTAAAAATTCATCATCGTCCCTCCAAAACCAGCTTCCTCTTTGAATTCCCCCAAGTCCGTCAACCAGATGCAAATCCTCAGGGTTTCCTTGGTTTCTCCCCATGTCATGGCCATGTTTTGAATCAGTCTGAGTGGGGCAGAACCCCCTATCCCAGGGAGAATGACAGCTCCCAACACACCACCAGGCCATGGTGGTCCTTTCTCCCCAACCACATTGCCAGAAATACTAATTGGTCAAATGCAGCTATATACCATCAGCATCTTCTTTATGAAGACATGCCTTTTATTTCCCTCTTGCTCCAGACCATCTGCTTCTTGAGGGCAGAGACCCCATGCCCAAGAATTCAGCCTTGTGGTTTGTGCATATTCAGTAAACATTTGTTGATCTGCACAGTGATTGTGAAGCATTCTTGGGCCATGGTCTGTACTGGCTACCACCTATGGAGCCCTGACCAAGCGAAACTCTCACCATACATGACTTCAGTGGATATTTACAGAAACCCTAGGAAATGGGGATTATTACTTCTCTCTTACAGGCAGGGAAGCTGAGGCTCAGTGAGGTTACATCAATCACCCGAGTTCACATGGCTAGCAAATAGGAGAACAAGGGTGTCCAACACAGACTAGCCTGTCTCCAAAGCTCTGCTCTGTACTTTTTCTTAACAAGTGAGCCTCTGATGCACAAACAGAGGCCCCTTCACACAAGCATCCTTTAGTTTTCCTGTGGCCCAGTGCACCTACTGGTAAGTACTAAAGAGAGGGTCATGAGACTTAGTTTTTTAGTAAGCATACTTACTACTTTAAATCAGGGTTTCTCAGCTTCAGCACTATTGATTTCTGTGCCATATAATACTTTGCTCTGGGTGGGTGTGGGCTGGGGGGCAGGGCTGGTCTGGGCAGTGTAAAACGTTATAGAGCATCCCTGGCCTTTACTCACTGGATGCCATTAGCAACCATCCCTCGCAGGTTGTGACCACCAAAAATGTCTTTAACATCACCAATCTTCCTTCAGAAACAAAGCTGCCTCCCAGTGGAAAACGCTTGCATCAAATTTTAAAATAACCTAATCGAAGGAAATTACAAAAGTGGTGTGGTACAGAATGTATATAGCACAAATAACAAGCTCTTTCCCCTAAAAAATATTCAGCACATGTTTCAAAGAAGTTGTTATTGCCAAAAATAGTTTTAGAACTTCTCTTTTGGAAATGCCTTCAGAGCCTAAAAATAATTCTTTTCGTCTCCGTGGTAGTTAGTCCTAAAGCACTGTTGCAAAAATATTTTGAGAATAAAATCATAAGATTGATGCCTCCAAAAGGAGTCTCTGAAGTGGGAAATCCTCTCTGAATGTCTCAGCTTTGTCACACTTCCTGAGCAGCCACCGCCTCCCTTCACCCCACCTACTCCACAGGTTACGCTTCATCACTGATGGAAATGCTGGCAGTGACTTCTAGCTAGACTAGGAGCTCTATGAGGGTAAAAACTGTGTCTGCCTCACCTGCTGCTATCACCCCAACCCCCAGCACAGAGCTCAGGCTGGGCAAGACCCTCAGTGAAGGTTTGCTGAGTGAATGTCTGAGTGACCAGGTGAATGAATAAATGAATGGCCAAGTGAGAGAATGAGTGAGTAAATAAGTGACTGGCTAAGTGGATAGATGACTGAATGAATGAGGGAATGAGTGAGTGAGTGGATGAATTAGCAAATGGCTCAGTGAATAAATAAGGCAATGACTGGATGAATGAGTAAATGGAGGACTGAGTGAGAAAATGAGTGAGTGGGTGAGTGAGCGACTGACTGAGTGAATGAATACGTGACTGACTGAGAGAAAGGCTGAAATCAGGCCCTCAGTGATGACCTAATAACATAATTGGTGCTTTCCAAGAAGACACGTCAGTGATGAAAACTTAGACCTCATGACGAAAAAAATTTGGTGCAGGGGGAATTCCATAATCATAAGATATCAGAGAGTCACTGGACTCTACTCTGTCAAAATGCAAGAGAGGTCGAGATAGCTCAAATCAAATGCATTATCTGTAGCCTAGGCCTCGGTTACTTTTTAACCCATGGAAGGTAATAAAAAGACCTTAAGACCTCATTATGTGCACACATTGTGAGAAGTGCTTTGTGCACCTGCTTACTTCACCCTGTTAACAGCTCAGGAGACAGATCTCAGAACCCTCAACAATGAAGAACTCTGAGTCAGAGGTTCACATTCTTGCCAAAGTTGCACAGCATTAAGTGCCAAAGCACTTTAAATTTGGGTCAGTCTGTAAATAGCCCAGGCTCCTGCACTACTCCAATGCTACCTTCTAAGGACACAAAGTATTGCAAATTCAAGTTAGCTCATTGATTCATTTGTCACATTTACTAAGCACTGAAGAGGTTGTAATACAGCATGGAAGATAAATAAGCGCGGTCTCTGCAATAAAGGGGCTTGCAGATCTAGAGTCTTACGCATCTCTTTAGATGGAATTCCTTTTAGAAAGATGTGTGTTGATGGGACACAGATAGACCTTTATGAGAAGGTGAAGGCCTTTGTTTTCAAGCAAAAATAGCTTTGTCTTGGGTTATACTACCCTTGGTCCAAAAACTACTACAATTGGTAAATAGTTTTTAAAGGGCCATTAAATGTCATCCTAAGAACAGTTATAGTTTTATGTTATGAGTGAAAGTTTCATTGTATTCAACAAGCCCAAAAGTTTCTATTTTGGGAAATGTAAATCAATAATAGGAACAAGATAATCAACCTTCCCCAACATCTTTCTGAAAAGTATAACCAACTCTTTAACCAGTATTTTATTAGTTTATTTCAATCCACTACTCACTTCACCCCTTGTTTTTTTACATTCCTCTTCTCCAAAATGACACCTATGGGTATTCATTCATTCAATCGTACCTCCCATCTATTTATTGCTTGTCATCACTAATACACAGTTTGGGGCACAGATTAAAATCAAAGATTCCTCACTGATCGACATAAGTAATGATTATTTATTATTCATTACTTCCTCTCTTTGTGGATGAAATTGTAAGTGAACAAAGGTAAATGATACCTGAAAATATCTAACATAAATTGAATAACAATAGAGGATTTTAAAAATTATTTCCCAATTTACCTGCAGTAACATGTTCTCAATGCTCAAGAATAACTCTTCCGCTTCACTGGTCTTGCCCAGAAGCTTCAGAAATCTTGCAATAAAGAATATTAATCGGCATTTGTCAGCAGCAGTAACCTTAAAAAGCCTGCATTCCAACACTAGAGTAGAAAGAAAAGTCAATAATCCTAAAGCATATTTGGAGAGGAACAAAGAATGCCTATCATTTAATCTTGATAAAAGAGTTAAACATTAAATACTTATCTCTATTTCACTGTTTTTCTCTCAAAGGATCAGCACACCTGCTTTTATTAATATTAAAGTTTACATATATTACCGAGTATCTTAAACTACCGCATGAAAAATAAGTCAAGGCCTTTGACTAACTTCCACAAGTAAAATCTGAAAACCAAGGAGTCAAAAAAGAGTATTTCTATAGCTCAATCCATATGTTGTTGCCATTTGTATTTGGGAGTGATTTTCCGGCAATAAATAAAAGGCATTTAAATTTCTTACACAATTCTGCCCTCTGTTGCAAATGTCTTGAATTACTGGCTTTAGCAGAAAGAACAAAATGCTAGAAGAACAAAATAGGGAGCATACGTGTGTGTGTGCATGTGTGCGTGTGTGTATGTGTGTGCGCGCACGTGCACACGCGTGTGCTCATGCACAGTTACACCTTATCATGTGCTTCAGTCGTGTCTAACCCTTTTGTGACCTCATGGACTGTAGGCCACCAGGCTCCTCTGTCCATAGAACTTTCCAGGCAAGAATACTGGTGGGTTGCCATTTCCTATTCCACACCTTATCATATACAAATGAAAAAAATACAGAATTTTTGAATTTGAAGACTCACATACATGGTAGCACAGAGTCATCATTTTCAGAAATTCTCTTTCCAAACATTCCAGTATCTAAATGCTACATTTGTCCATTTGTTACATTTCAAACTGTTGTGCCTAATGTGTCTGGAACAAATAAATTCTTTTTTGCAAACAGACAGATCTTTTATTAAACAGTCAATGGATAGTACACTCCAAAGACCTGGGATGGGCCAACCCCAAAGGCTAAAATAAATATATTCTTATTCCTCATCTGTTTCTCTGGACTGTTGGCCACCCAGACCTTGGGTATCCTCTTGCTTTCTTTCTGCCAACTTTTTGGTGGATCCTCATTCATGCACAGAATAAATGTTCTGTGAGCATCAACATGTCAGGCAGCATTCCAGGCTCTGAACACCAAGCAAAGCAAACAAGGGTGTAGGCCTCAGCATCAGGTGGCCTCCAGGAGCCTCTGAACCACAGCTCTGGTACCTCAGGCTGGGGAGCAAAACTAAACAGAGCCAGGGGAGAAAGAGCGCTGAGGGCCGGAGTCCAAGACGCCTGTCTGCAGTGGTTATCTGAGCAAAGTGGCCTGAGGTGGGTAAGAGAACTGAGGGGTTCAGCTAAGTGATGGGGGAACCCTAAGAACCAGAAGTACTGCTCAGAGCAGACAGAAAAGGGCAGTGTGGGGGCTTCCCTGGTGATTTGCTGCTGCTGCTAAGTCGCTTCAGTCTTAGCGGACTCTTAGCGGACACGTCTATGGGGACTCGTGCCGTCCCCATAGATGGCAGCCCACCAGGCTCCTCCATCCATGGGATTTTCCAGGCAAGAGTACTGGAGTGGGGTGCCATTGCCTTCTCCAATGCATGAAAGTGAAAAGTGAAAGTGAAGTCGCTCAGTCGTGTCCAACTCTTAGCGACCCCATGGACTGCAGACTTCCAGGCTCCTCCGTCCATGGGATTTTCCAGGCAAGAGTACTGGAGTGGGGTGCCATTGCCTTTTCCGTCCCTGGTGATTTACTCAGTGGTAAAGAATCCGTCTGCCAATGCAGCAGACATAGGTCTGATCTCTGATCCGGGAAAATCCCACACGTCATGGAGCAACTAAGCCTGGGTGCCACAACTACCGGGCCTGTGCTCTAGAGCCTGTGCTCTGCAGCAAGAGAAGCCGCCTCAAGGAGAAGCCATGCAGTGCAACTAGAGTGTAGCCCCTGCTCACCAAAACTAGAGCAAAGCTGTGCAGCAAGGACCCAGCACAGTCAATAAAAAAAGAAAATTATAAATCACCTGCCTCCATCCACTAAAATAAGACCTTTTAAAGGGGAAAAAAAATGAAAGAGTAGTGTGGACACAACTCAGGGATGAGATCCTGCCCACAAGTGGGCCTCTTACACACTCCAGGGAGCTACTGAGTCCAGGTTCCCGTCAAGAGCTCGGGTTGGGAAGGATGCTGTCCATCACTAAGGGACTATTCAGCATCTCCATCGTGCTTGGTGCTATTCCAGGCACTAGAGATACAGCAGTGAACAGGAGAGAGGAGAGCCCTACTCTCCAGGAGCTTCTATTCCAGCAGCTGAAAGGGTGAGAGTCAGGGGAGAGGGGAACAGAGATCCAGGATTAAAAGAGGAAACAAGGCAAACTCTGGCAGCTGTGATAGTTCTGCCAAGAATTCAAACACGCTAACATAACTGAGAATGACCACGTACAACGTTCAACTCGAAGGCCATCCTGAGACGGTGACGCTGCGGCTGAGATCTAAAGAACCAGAAAGAACCGACACTACAATGAGTGGGAGGAACAGTCCTGGCAGAGGGAACAGCTGATGCCAAGGCCCAAAGGCAGAATGTACCTGAAGGACAGAAAGAAGGCCAAGGAGGCTGGCATCCTGAGGCCAAGGGGAAGAATCATACAAAAGGATGCTACCCAGGCAAGCGGGGGCCAGGCTGTACCAGGCAGTGTAGGCTAAAGTGAGATGTTTAGATTTTAGTATAAGTTCAACAACAGGCCAATGGAATTTTCCTAATCTGCAATGTGACATGATCTGGTTTACGTTCCTAAAAACTCATCTTGACGACTATGCAGACAATTGATTTTGTAGGAACAGCAGTGAAAGTAGGGATGGGGGGTTGGGAGGTCAAAGGGGAGGGGATGTAGGTATATAAATAGCTGATTCTCATCACTGCAGAGACTGACAACATTATAAAGCAATTATACTCCAATAAAAAAACAAAAAATGGAAGTAGGAAGACCAGTTAGGAGGCTGTTACAACAGGCCAAGGGAGAGGTGATAGTGACCAAGGCTCACTAGAGTGATCCCATTGTAGACCTGAGGTTAACATGACCCCTCTAACTTCAACATCATCCTGAGAGTCCCAGCTAGTGCAATAAGATAGGAAAAGGAAATAAAAGATATATACATTCAGTTCAGTTCAGTTGCTCAGTTGTGTCCGACTTTGTGACCCCATGAATTACAGCACGCCAGGCCTCCCTGTCCATCACCAACTCCCGGAGTTCACTCAAACTCATGTCCATCGAGTTGGTGATGCCATCCAGCCATCTCATCCTCTGTCGTCCCCTTCTCCTGCCCCCAATCCCTCCCAGAATTAGAGTCTTTTCCAATGAGTCAACTCTTCACATGAGGTGGCCAAAGTATTGGAGTTTCAGCTTTAGCATCAGTCCTTCCAAAGAACACCCAGGACTGATGATCTCCTTTATAATGTACTGGTTGGATCTCCTTGCAGTCCAAGGGACTCTCAAGAGTCTTCTCCAACACCACAGTTCAAAAGCATCAATTCTTCAGTGCTCAGCTTTTTTCACAGTCCAAATCTCACATCCATACTTAGTTGTTATTTAAAAAAAACTTCTGGAACTAGAAAGCAATTATAGCAAGGTTATAGGATACAAGGTTAATATTCAAAAGTCATTGCTCTCTTATGAAACAGCAATGAACAACGGGAATTAGACATTTAAAACATAATAGCACACCAAAAATTAAGTACTTAGGTATAAATCTAACAAAATATATATATGATCTATATGCATAATACTACTAAATTCTGATCAAAGATATTAAAGAAAATCTAAATAAATAGATGCGGCTTCCTAATAGCTCAGTTGGTAAAGAATCTGCCTGCAATGCAGGAGACTCCAGTTTGATTCCTGGGTTGGGACGATCCCCTGGAGAAGGGAAAAAGCTACTCACTCCAGTATTCTGGCCTGGAGAACTCCCTGGACGGTATAGTCCATGGAGTCACGAAGAGGTGGACAGGACTAAGCAACTTTCACTTTCATTTGGGCTTCCCTGGTGGCTCAGACAGTAAAGCGTCTGCCTGCAATGCAGGAGACCCAGGTTCGATCCCTGGGTTGGGAAGATCCCCTGGAGAAGGAAATAGCAATCCACTCCAGTACTCTTGCCCAGAAAATCCCATGGACGGAGGAGCCTGGTAGGCTACAGTCCACGGGGTTGCAAAGAGTCAGACACAACTGGGCGAAAAATAGATATACCATGTTGATGGATTGGCATACTCAACACTGTTAAGATATTTGACCAATAGATTCAATGCAATCCCATTAAAAATCTTCTATAGATGTCCAACCAACTTTTGACAAAGTAGCAGAAACAATTCAATAGAGATAATCAACAAATGGTGCTGGAAAAATTGAACATCCATGTGTAAAAAGAAATTAATCTAGACACAGACATTACACTTTTCACAAAAAATTACTCAAAATGGATAACAGACCTAAATATAAAATGAAATATTAGAAAACATTTAGAAGGAAATGCTGAAGAAAGGCTATGTGACCTCGAATTTGGTGATGACTTTAAACACAACATCAAAAGCACAATTCATGAAAAAACATTGTTAGACTTCATTAAAATTTAAAACTTCTTCTCTGTGAAAAGTACTATTAAGAGACTGAAAAAACAAGCCACATATTTGTGGATAAAATATATGTTTTAATAAAATATATATCTGATAAAAGATTTCTATCCAAAATATACAAAAAACTCAAACTCAACAATAAGACATGTAAAGATGTTCAACATTGTCATTAGGTAATTGCAAATTAAAACAACAATGGAAGGTATCACCACATACTTATTAGAATGTCTAAAATTTAAAAATTGACATACCAAATACTAGCAAAGATACAGAAAAACAGAAACTCATGCATTCCTAGTGAGTCTGGCAGTTTCTTACAAAGGTAAACACAGTCTTATCATGCAATCCAGCAATCATGTTTCTAGGTATTTACTCAACTGATTTAAAAACTTGCATGCAAATGTTTATAGCAAATGTTTGTCCTTCAATAAGTGAACAGGCAAACCGTGGTACATTTGTACCCTGGAATATTATTCAGCATTAAAAAGAAATGAAGTGTCAAGCCATGAAAGGAAACTTAAATGCATATTCGAATCACAATTGTGAATAGGATTCCTGACAGCTTAGAGAAAGGCAGTAGTGGTAGAGGTGGACATGTTTGAGAAACATTTAAGAAGTAAAAATTGCCAGGACTCAATAATAAAATGCATTTGGGGAGAGGAAAAGGAGAGATAAGTGTCAAGGATTACTCCCATGTGGTAAATTAAGAGACAGCCCCTGGAACAGATCCTGTTTTGGAGAGACATTCATGAGTTCAGTTTTAGATGTGTTGGGTTTGAGGAGCTTTGAAGGCATCAGCCAAGTGGAATTAAGTAGGTAGCTGGATAGATGGATTTGGGACTCAGAGGATAAGTGTAGCTGGGCAAGTAAATCTGTGAGTCACATGCATATGGACAATCACAAAAGCCATGGACACAGATAATATTCCTACGGTGAAAATAACAATGAGAGGAAAAGAGCTTTAAGGAATTCTAACAGTTGGGAGCCAGGAAGAAGAGGAGGAACAAAAGAAACAGAAAAGCTGCAGCCAGAGAGATGGAAGATGGACCAGGGGATATATTACCAATAAAACCAAGACCAGAATGTTTACTAGAGGAGGGCCAGGTCAAAAGTATCCACTGATGCTAACAAGTAAGTCAGACAAGGACTGAAAACATTCTTTGGATGATCTGTTCATGATTTTCCGTATTTTTATTGAAGTGTTCATCATTTTCTTATTGATTTTAAAAGCATTTTTACATATTAGAAACATTAATCCTTTGCCTGTTGTATATGTTACAAATATTTTTCCCAGTTAACACTTATAGTTGTGTTTCTGCTTTCCTCAGAGTTGATTTGTGTTATTTTATACATAGAAACTTCATGTGTTTATGTTGGCAGATTTATCAATTATCTTCTCTTTCATGAGTTACCCTTTTGCTTTCTTGCTTAGACTCATCTACATTTTCTTATAGTGTATAGTTTTCTTAATATAAAACCTCACTTTCTTATATTTAATTCTAATCCTCCTAGAGTTTATTTTGGTGCAATATTTCAGATAACAACTTTTTGCCAGATAGCGTATCATTATCACAGCACTATTTATTCCATAATCCATCTAATTTGAAAAGCTTCTATCATTTACTATATTTTTTACATCTGCAACTGAATCTGAGCTTTCTATTTTGTTCCACTGAGCTATTTTTGCTCCCAGTAGTATTTTAAAAACTATTATTGCTTCATAATATGTTTAAATAACTTGACATTCAAATTGCCCTCATTATTTTAAGCTCTTATTCTTGTATATTTTTTCTCCAAAAATCATTTTGAAAATTCAGAAATGACTTCATCCCATTGGGATTTTAGATAAAATCATCTTATGTCTATATGCCTGAGTCAGGAAGATCCCCTGGAGGAGGAAATGGCCATTCCAGTATTCTTGCCTGGAAAATCCCAAGGATAGAGGAGCGTGGTGGGCTACAGTCCACGGGGTCGCAGAGTCGGACATGACTGAGCGCGCGCACACTCACACATCTTATGTCTATAAACCAATTGGGGAAGAATTGATAACTTTATAACACTGAGTTGTCCTATCCTAGAATATGGTATATCTCCCTACAAACTGAAATCTTATTTTCTGTAATTCTGAAGTTGTTTATAAAAATAAAGATTTTCAGATTTCTTATTAAATTTATTCTTAGATATCTCATATTTTCTATGGCCATAGCAAATTGTATCTTTTATACTTTAAATTTTTCCGTAGAGCTATTTTGGCCCACAAAATATTTAGAGATTCTGAAGGTATCAAGGTCAAAGCTTCACACATTAGTCATGACAAGCTGATGTTCTCCCATTTACTACAAACTTCTGACAAGATCCGGTAATGTAATGCATTTACCCTTTGCCCTAAAACCCGCCCCTTAAATTTAAAAACATATGACTCTCCTCAACCCTACCACAGCCACCACCTGGAGGGCATCCAGCCATCTAGTGGTCAAGATGGAGCCAGGCTGGGACTCTTCCTTCTGCCGTGTCTTCCTGCCTTTGGCACTGGCCAAAAATGTGACGGCAGCCAGAAACGGGTTTTCTTTACTTTGATGTGACTCAGGACTCCAGCCAAAACCGAAAGTATCATGTCAAAGGGAACCTATAAAAACTGACCTCACTATAAAAGTTGTCTTTTTGAGTCAAAGACCTCTCTTCCGGCCCATCAATCAGAGATGCAGCTTTCCCAGCCAGCGCGCTGGGTACCGTAGCGCGACCAGGAAGCATCAGCCAAGAAGGGAGTCCCAAACTCAGGACTGCACATCGTTCCACCAACCCAAGAAATCAGGTGTCTTGTTCTCATCGGAGCCACCAGGGGGAGCCAAACCACACGAGAGGGAGGGATAACGAAGAAGCCGGGCCGGCGCTCCTTAATGGACCGACAGCCTGGTGGAGGCAGGAGAGATGTCTTCACCTCCCGATCAAACTGAAGCCGCTGGGCACTCTTAGAAAACGCTCACTTTTTAAGGAACCTACCAGAGGCAGGTCGGGGTCAAAAGTATAAGTAGCCTATTTACCTTCCACATGGAGGATGAGTGGATCAGACAAATTTCAAAATTATATAAATCATACATGGTCATAAGAATAAAATCTAGATGTCTAAGGACAAAAGAAGATATCGCCCCAATCCTGGTGGCTCAGGGGTAAGGATTCCACCTGCAATGCAGGAGCTGCAGGTTTGATCCTTGGGTTGGGAAGATTCCCTAGAGGAGGGCATGGCAACCCACTCCAGTATTCTTGCCTGGAGAATCCCATCCACTGAGGAGCCTGGCAGGCTACAGTCCATGGGGTCACACAGAGTCAGACATGGCCAAAGCGATTTAGCAGGCACGCACACAACTCCCCAATCCATTCCTAGCTATCCGAGACTTACCTCACCCTGTCTAAGGCTTGGTTCCCTTAACTTCAAGAAAAATATTAATAGTATTATCAAGGCCTTATGAGAATTAAAATAATACAGTATATTAAACTTATAGCCTGGCATATGAGAAATGCTCAAAATTCATTCTTATGATCACTAGATGATAAACCCCACGGGGATTTTTTAGAGCAGGGATTCGTTCTTTTGAACTCGTTCTGAACTCGTTTGCCTTGTTCGCTGCTATGTCAGCAGCGCCCTGTGAGTCCATGTCCCAGGGAAGGCACACAGTTACTATTTGCTGAAAGCATGGATGAAGGTTATTACTGTTTAATAAGCCAGGAAATAAAGGATGAGAGAGTGAGAGAGAGAGAGAGAGACAAGAGGGGCCTACTGTGGAGAGCAAAATAAAAAAAGAAGAAAATTAACCAAAGTGTTGTCTAAACCCAAGTCAATAGACAGAAAGTCAAAGAAGAACTGTCCCAGTGTGGACTGAGGCCACACTTGACAGCAATTGCATGTTTCCAGCACTGAGTGATGGACAGATTAGTGGTAACATCAGTAGACAGAGGGACTACAGAATAGAGGGCAAGCTTGAAGCAGGTCTATCTGAAACAGTTTAAGCTTTGCATCTCTTTAATTTGCACTGGTCATTCAGGAAAGCCATTGGTCAAGCAACAAAATTATTAGCAGCTCTCGGGAAAGGGGGCATGGACCCTGATACTACAAAAGGTCACAACTCCAAACACAGATAAGAAAGGAAGGTGTCAGGGGTGTGGCTGAAGCCATGAGAAAGTAGAGAGAAAGAACACAACTAATGCTTGGAGAAATAGCCACCACAAGACGACAAAGAGGAGCCATATCAAATTTCATACTAACTCTGCCTATCTTCAGAACTGTGGGTTTAAGTGGTGGGCAGAAGGGCTCCGAGGTCTGGTGAGTTGGTCAGAATGATGTGTGAATACAGAACAGTAACCCTGGGCCACACTACAGCCCAGCAGAACGGACCCTGGAGACATTGGTGCTCACTGTACCTGAGAGCGTACATCTCTTCTTCATTTTCTGGCACTGATCTGCTTTGATCTTGGCCGCTGTGAGCAAATAGGCTTCAGTAGCATCATATCCCATTTCTGATAATACATTCCAGTAGTGGATGAGGTGCAGCCTTGTCCAGAAGCTCGGGCTTTGGGTCTTTGTTATAAAGTCGGTGATGCTTGTAACACAACGTATTAGTGGAGGTTGTTTTAGTATTTCATGCCTTCAAGGCAGCTGTTCTGTTTACCACATCCCATTAGCCTCTCTGTAAACTTCTTCGTTAATGTGACTTTAGTAGGTCACCAGATAAACCAGCTGAAGCCAATGCCAGTCCTCTGGCCCCTCCTCAGGCCAGGCTCCCTGAATCTGCCAGTAGAGCCAGCCCCTCCCTCTTCTGAGCTCACCTAGGTCTGTGTGAAGCATTTCCCACCACGGATAGCAATTCTCTGGCTCCACACCTTCCCTTCTAGAAGGAGAGCCATAGCTCCTTCGCTCCTGAATTCCCAGGGCCTGGAACAGCCTGGGAGACAGCAGGGGTCAGTGAGAGATGTCTGCTGAATGAATGTGCAAGGGGGACAAGGAGAAAGGGGAGGGACAGAAGGAAGTGGGGTGGAGGGGAAGAGAAGGAAAGAAACAAGGGAAGGAGGCAGGAGGGCCCAGCAGGAGAGCACAGTCTAGGCTTCATCCTTGCTCAACTCCAGGTCCTCCTCTCCTCGGAAGCCTCTTAACTTTGAGGGGAATCCAAGGAAGTTGAGAGAGGAAAAGAACCCTCTGCAGATGGGGCAACCCCAGGGATCCATAGGCCATAGAAGTAGATCAAATGATGGTCCCATCTGAATGAATGAACTGGTGTTGAATGAATATATATGAATGGGTGTGTCTTGCTCGAGGGCATTATGGTACCTTAGTGCTGCTACTGCTGCTAAGTCATTTCAGTTGTGTCTGACTCTCTGCGACCCCATAGACAGCAGCCCACCAGGCTCCCCCATCCCTGGGATTCTCCAGGCAAGAGCACTGGAGTGGGGTGCCATTTCCCTCTCCAATGCATGAAAGTGAAAAGTGAACGTGAAGTCGCTCAGTCATGTCCGACTCTTCGCGACCCCATGGACTGCAGCCCACCAGGCTCCTCTGCCAAGGGGTTTTCCAGGCAAGAGTACTGGAGTGGGGTGCCATTGCCTTCTCCGTACCTCAGTGCAGGGCTTAGCAAAAGGAAGAGTGAAATCTGCCAAATGTAACATCAAAACAACGAGACTCACCTGGGACTTGAGAGGAAGCTGCTCAGATCCTCCCAGCAGCCGCTCATCTTCAAGTGCCAGGGAAGCTCCTGATACACTCTCCAGAAATCAGTTTGCCTTTGGAAGTATTTGACCAAAATTCGGTGGAAATGTGTTTTCTTGTGATTCGTTGGGTCCTGGAAGCTATATGGACTGCTCTCTCTGACGGGAGTGATGACACCTATTCACAAATCAGTTACAGAGTCACTCTGCTGTACCGCAGAAATTAACAATTGTTTATGAAGTAAACCAACTATACTTCAATTTTTTTAACAAAATATAAATCAGTTACAGTAGAATGCATCTGACTTTTTAAGACTGTGAAAACACTATAGCAAACAGGTAACAGTTCTGTGGCCATATTCAGACAAAAAAAGTCAAAGTATCTGGGGAAAAAAAAAAACTGAAACATCACAAATGTATACTCTTATAAGGCAATTAAGAGTTTACCAAAGAATTAGTTACAGCTATGATCACTGACCTAGATTTTGAGAAACTCTGCGAGCATGTTGACTTTTCATGTTGAGTCTTCCCCCTCCCCCAAGGAAATATTTGTAACCTACTTTGCAGTTTTAAATGTATACCATGGTTACTGCTTAAATAAGCACTTTGAAATATTAGAGGGCATGCATTTTTGGAGAAGTTAATCTCCTGCCTGCAGCTCACATAGGGCAAGGGGTAGCCAAGCAAATTAATTGCAAATTGGATGTTTGAGTCAAGATTATGATACTGAGTTTCCAAAGAGAAAGGGTTCCAATAGATCATACCCCCCATAAACAAGCTTCTCAAAAACAAAAGGGTTTTGTTTAGTTCAGTCTTGGTGATATATAGCCTTGAAAACTGAAGCAGAAGTATTTTTTATTTTCTGCTTGACACTTTTTCTTGCAAGATAAATGAGACACACAGCTGGATGACACACCAAGCCCAGCTCTTCAGAAGAAATGTAACCAAAAAAAGAAGCCCATTGTTCAAGTTATCATCCTGCATTTCTTGTGAAATGAATTCTAGGTCTTCTACCCACTTGGAGAGATGCCATGCTAGCTGGTATAAAATGTGCTGATGTGCCTAGATGGCATGTGTGGTGCTTAAAAGACCCCTGGAAGACGACTCCCCTCCCGCACAGGGTGTGGAGAAGGCATTTTTGTGGGTAGGAAATTGGGAAAGTGGCGTGGAGAATGAGAGAAAATGAAAACTAGGACAAATGCCACCCTGAGTCCAAGATTTGGAGTGTTAAACGCAATGTGTAAAGTGCACAAAATGTCTTCCTATCAAACATTGCACTTAATTTTACTCTTTTACAGAATAATCTCTTGAGGAGGATGTGGAAACCCCTGTGCTGGTGAATTTTACATGTTCACTGACAGGGCGAAGGGGAGTCCAGATAGCTGGTGAAACTTGATCTCTGGGTTTGTACTGTGAGAGTGTTTCTGGAAGAGATTAGCGTTTGAATCAGTAGACTGAATAAAAAAGATGGCCAGTCTTCACACCAAAGCAACTGGGGTGCGGGCCTGCACAATTTGCTCTCCCTAGAATATCTACTGCCCTCAGATCTCAGCAGTCCTGGTTCTCAGGCCTTCATTCTCTGACTGGGACTTATACCACTGACTCCCCTGGTTCTCAGGCCTTTGGACTTGGACTCTAACTGTATGTACCAGGGGCTTTCCTGGGCCTCTAGCTTGTCGACAGCAGATAACAGGACTTCTCAGCCTCCATAATAGCATGAGCCAAGCCTTCCTAACAAATCTCTTTCTATAACTCTATCTGTCTACTGTTGGTGCTGTTTCTCTGGAGAGCCCTGGCTAGGGACTTCCCTCATGGTTCAGTGGTTAAGACTCTGTGCTTCCACTCCAGGGCACACAGAATCGGTCCATGGTCAGGGAATGAAGATCCCGCATGCTGTGAAGCATGGCAAAAAAAAAGACAGAGAGAGAGACAACCCTTGCTTATACAGTTCCCATATAATAAACAAAACCTGTTTGAAATCAGAGAGGCCAAGTGGCTTGTCCCTGGTCAGCACATGATCTGGGTGAAATAAAATTCATATTTTATGGCAAGACAAGGAAAATTTAAACATAAAAGTTCTCTACCCTCAGGCCTCCTCTCTCCCTGCTCTGTGCATAGTGTGTCTGCATTATGCACCAACCAGACCTCCCCCCTCGGCAGGAAAACCTGCTCAACATTCTCCTGGCATCAACAAGACAGTTCCTTAAAAGATAACATTCCTTCTTGATCTTGTAAAGGCGTCACATGGCCCACCACAATGGTGCTTAGATATGGATTATGTAAACTGTCAATAATATGTCTTTTGATACCACTCCAATATTCTTGCCTGGAGAATCCCACGGACAGAGGAGCCTGATGGGCTATAGTCCATAGGGTCACAAAAAGTTGGACACGGCTGAAGCAACTTAGCACAGCACCCATTTACGCATATATGCGGAATCTAGAAAAATGGTACGGATGAACCTGTTTGCAGGGTAGGAAGAGAGATACAGATGTATAGAGCAGACATGTAGACACAGAGCAGGAAGTGGATGGTGGGATGAATTGGGAGAGTAGCACTGACATGTTAATATTACAGTCATGCTTGTGCTCAGTCGCTCAGTTGTGCCCGATTCTTTGTGACCCTATCAACTGAAGCCCGCCAGGTTCCTCTGTCCATGAGACTTTACAGACGAGAATACTAGAGTGGATTGGCGTTTACTCCTCCAGAGGATCTGCCTGACCCAAGGATTGAACCCGCATCTCCTGCGTCTCCAGCATTGGCAGGTGGATTTTTCTACAACTGAGCCACTTGGGAAGCCCATCCTGGGAAGCCCATATACACATTACCATGTGTAAAATAGATAGCTAGTGGGAAGCTGCTGTACAGCACAGGGAGCTCAGCTCAGTGCTCTGTGATGACCGAGAGAGGTGGGATGGGGGTGGGTGGGAGGGAAGTTCAAGAGGGAGGGGATATATGTATGTGTATAGCTGATTCATTTTGTTATACAGCAGTTCAGTCATGTCCGACTCTTTATGGCCCCATGGACTGCAGCACGCCAGGCTTCCCTCTCCTTCACCATCTCCTTGAGCTTGCTCAAACTCATATCCAATAAGTTGGTGATGCCATCCAACCATCTCATCCTCTGACATCCCCTTCTCCTCTTGCCTTCAACCTTTTCCAGCATCAAGGTCTTTTCCAATGAGTCACTTCCTCCCATCAAGTGGCCAAAATATTGGAGCTTCAGATTGTAAAGAAATTATACTCTAATAAAAAAAATACATCATTTGATGTATAGCACTCTGTTTCAAAAAACTTATATAACTGTGCCTGGTGATGGACTGGGAAGTCTGGTGTGCTGCAGTCCACGGGGTCACAGAGTCGGATACGACTGAGTGACTGAACTGAACTGAACAGGTGGAACAGTTCTCAGAGTCTTCTGAGATGCTCTTTCCAGGTTTTAATCCTCAAATTTGACTTGAATAAAATTTTTCAATTCTTTCTTAGATCGACTGATTAATTTTTCATTGACACTTCTAAATATAGAAGGATTCAAACCTTCTGACTTAATGTTAGTGCTCTTCCAATTACACGTGGGATGTGAGGAATGGCTTGACCATGGGATCATCTGTGTTACAAAGTTCAGTGTAGTTCTCATAGACAGACTAACTGGCTGACACTTACATTGTCTCTTACGGGCCTCCCAGGTGGCACAGTGGTAAACAATCCGCCTGCCAATTCAGGTGACCCAAGAGACACAGGTTTGACTGCTGGGTCCAGAAGATCCCCTGGAGAAGGAAATGGCAACCCATTCCAGTATTCTTGCCCAGAAAATCCCATGGACAGAGGAGCCTGGTGGGCTGTATAGTTCATGCGTTCACAAAGAGTCAGACACGGCTGAGGCTAGATTTCACTGTGTGGATGAACATCCCCCCAATTCTCAGTGGCTTAAAAGAGCAAAGGTTAATCATGTCCACCGCATGTTGGCTGGGACCCCAAATCCAGGTGGATCTCCTCACCCCAGGATGGATGGAGCAGTCGCTATCTTGAACATGGCCAGTCAGCACTCACAACTCATGGGCAGAATTAGCCACAAGCACCACCCAATAAGAGGCAGAGTATTAATTTCAAATAAAAGCAGCCTGCAGGTATATGTGCCTAAGAGACCAGTTTGCCTCAAAATGACTGACATGACATCTGGACAAAAGACGTTAAAACGTAGCCCTTCACCAAAATATCACAGCAGACAAATGCTGTAGCCCCAGGCTTTGGGATATTTTTCATCCTTTAGGAATGGGCTTGCTTCTTATGCCAAGGCTGCATGGAAGTGAATTATTGCAACTACAATTCCTGGTGCTTCTAACAAAAACTAGTATTCACAGCCTGATTCGGAAGCAAGAAAACTTGCAGTTCTAACCACAGTGAATAGTGCCAGCGGTGCTTTATTTTGGGGTTCACGTTACAGAGGAGTACAGCAAAAACCCACAATTTTACCAGTAACACCATGCCCCTTCAGTCCCTAGACCTCCAAGAATGTTACTGTTTGTGGTCAGATGGAGAGACTGAGAGCCTTGTAAACCATCATAAAACGGAGTGAACAGAAGAGCTGACACTACATCCAAGAACATCCTCATTCCCCACCCTGCTCTTCTCTGCCTTATGTAACTTAAGAGATGGTGGGAATGATGTCAATGTGGGAGGGGAAAAATAAAAAGGATTCATGTGGGCTTTTCGAAAAAAAAAAAAGTAAAAGAGAACACAGTAAACTGAAAAGGAAATTTAAGCTTAGAATCTTGCCAGAGGCTGTCATTTAAAGGGTTTTAAAGTCCTGAGACGTGAGGTCCCCTGTGTGAGCGATGCTCAGAGTGCTCTGACTCCAGGTAAGGTTCTGTGACTGCTGTTTCTCTGATTCAGATCTGCAGTTCTTTTCAGGAGGGGATAAGAATTTGATTTCAGAACAAAGGCAGAGACTGCTAATTCCACCCCAAATCCATTTCCCTCATCTTTCTTAGTGACAGAGTCCCACTTTGGTTGAGGGGAGCAATACACCCAGTTGAAACCTCTATCCCCAAATTCCCTTGTAACTGTGTGCTGTGCTTAGTCGCTCAGTTGTGTCCGACTCTTTGCGACCCCATGTAACTAGCTATGGCCAAATGATGAACTCCCGGGTCAAAGAGACTTAAGTGAAAATGTTGGTGGAAAACTTCTAGGAAAACTCCTTAAAAGGAAATGCAAGCCCTTCTCCCACACCAGCCCCTGTCCTTCCTATTGTTTGAAATATGATGGCTGGAGCTCCAGCAGCCATACTATTTCCAGTAGTCATGAACATGAGGTAACCTTGAGAATGTAAACCAGTGTAACAGATCAGGGACAGGGAAGGAGCTGGGCTCCAGATGACTCTGAAGAGCCAAGAGCATAGGCTTGGACTGCTGACCTCCAGAAGTCTTTCAAATGAGAGAATAAACCCTGGTATATTAAGCCATTGAAATCATGTCTCGGTTACAGCCACATACAAATCTTCATTTATACAACCATTTTAATGCATATTTATAGACTCATTTCTACTCAAGAAATCCCAGCTATAACTTTCCCTTGGATGCAACTCTCTCCTCCCCTTAGCCAGCAGGTATCTGCACAGATTCGAGCCTTACCCAGCAGCTTGTGTTCCACAGCGCTTCGCAGGGACTGGTGCCGGAAGTACAGGAGGCCGTTGGGCTTCTCCTGGAGCCAGTGTCTGGTGGCATTGCGGAAGGCAGCCCAGTGCAACGTGGTCACTTTGTACTGCCCCTTGTAGCCCAGCATGTCCAAAAGCTGGTATATCTCGTCTTCGGCCAGCCCACAATGCGAGATGCTCAACAGACACAGGGTGTCAGACACCCAGCCGTCCAACCCTGTGCAGACAACACACTGACGATGGTGACAAAGGAGGGCTCACACATGCCAGGCATCATTCTACATGTTGCGTGTGATCAGCCAACTCACTTCTTTCCATCACCCTCCAGGTGGATACTATAACCGCCCCGTCTTACAAATAAGAAAAATGAAGCACAGAGAGGTTAAGTAACTTACCCCATGTCACACAGAAACCAGTGCAGAACTGGGATTTGAATGCAGACGGTATGGCTACAGAATCCATGTTCTTGACCAGTAAATTATTACCTACATTGTCACAATGAATCCATCGGTGTCAGCTACGGTTACTAACTGGCAAGCTTGCCAGTTTTGACACTTAGCATTTCCCCTGAGCAGTCTTTAAAGATTTCCAACATCATATTTGCATGTACAGGTATGAGAGGCTTTTCTGTCTGGCTGCTGCCTACTGCACATTCATACACACCATACAAGCCAGCCACCTGTTACTCACCTGACCCTCTAGATGTTTCCACTGTAGTAGGATCTCCCACTGGATCAACCAACTCTAAAGAGATCCTTAAGACCACAGAGAGAAATGAGAGCAAGGTCTACCATTCGAAAAGGATTTCTTATGCTAGGACTGGGGAATGAGGCCCCAGATGCCTGCATCCTTTCAGCAGAGGCAGTTGTTCAGACTGATGTGCACAAGCTTCCTCTGAGGTTTGCCCCAGTTCAAATAAGCTCGCCCAGACCTGCGGTTGAACTCTGTGGGCCTGAGTCGGGGTCAGCAGACGCACTGGGAGGAGGAAAATTGCCTATAAAAGGAGCAGTCCCTATGGGGTGGGGGGTGGGGAGGACCCGGGCTTTCCTGCACAATCCTGGAGACATGGGTCTACCCAAGGGGTAGCTGTGGGCAGTTTTGTCTGGATGATTCTTCCTGGGGTACAGAGACCTTGTTTTCACCTCTGTGTGGGTCAGGGAGGGCACACTAAACTTGAAGTTAACTTTCTCTGCAGAAACGCAAGCTCTAGAGCAAAAAAAAAAGGGGGGGGGGTGGGGTCGGGATAATATGCTGGAGCAACAAACAATGTGCCTTTCATTCCCAGCATCTTCTGCTTCTCTCTCAGAGCTCCACCTCCCCATCCCTGCTCCATTATAATTCACTTAAAAGACAGCTGTCACAGCAGAAATGAAGAGAGAAAAACTCAAGTTTCAAGAGACTTTTGAGGCTCACAATAGAGCCCATGGCTTGTGAGAATAAACTTGAGTTTTTGAAAGCCTGATTGTTGAATATTGAACCACAGATTCCTGGCCAACTCTTGGAATAATTTTTTTTTTTTAACCACAAAGAGCCTCAGACAATTACAGGAAGATGTAAAGAGGACATTTTTTTCCCACCTAGGAAGAAAAGAGATTTTGATGAATTCAAAAAAGTGTTAAAAAAGAGACAGATCACCTATTCCATTTATCTAGATGATCTCTCTGCCTCTCTTTTAACACCTTCCTGAGTTCAGCAAAATTTGCAAAACAGACACACAGTCATAGAGAACAAATGTGTGGATGCCAACAGGGAAAGGGAGGTAGGTGGGAGGAATTGGGAGTTTGGGATTGACATAAATACATTATTGATACTATGTATATATAGATGACTAATGAGAACCTACTGTTTGGCACAGGGAACTCAGTGCTCTGTGGTGACCTGAATGGGAAGAAAGTCCAAAAGGGAGAGAATATATGTATGGCTGATTCGTTTTGTTGTACAGTAGAAACTATCACAACATTGTAAAGCAACTATACTCCAGTAAAAATTGATTTAAAAAAGAAAGAGAGAGAGAGAGAAGAAAGCAATAAATTTGCCCAAGTGGGTTTCTGAACAGGGGCCAGAGCCCTCCTTGTGAAGAAAATCAGCTTGGAGCAGAGACAGACCAGCCTCTGGATGCATCTGAGACCGGATGAGAGGGAGGACCTGAGCTTCCAAAAGCTCTACAGATTTCCCAGTGCCACGGGAAGAAGTGGGGAGGAGAAATGGCTGTGGGGACACCGGGGGAGACCTACAGGCCCCAGACCTCTGAGTGGCGCAGTGCGCGGCCACGTTCTCTGTCGGGCACGTAGATACCCACAAGACTGGAGGCTCAAGCAGAGGGAAGGAGTGAGCCGACGATGCCCGTGAGGATGAGGGCACATGGCAGCAGATGGTGGCATAGGTGGAACCGCCCCGGAGCAGATGGGAACACAGGCATCCCCGAGGATGCCAGAAACAGGGCACGTCAGTGTCGATGGGCCATCTGGAGCCACGACCACCTCAGTGGAAGACAGCGGGGACAGGTGACAACCAAGGTCACCCAGCACTAAGGCCTTCAGATCTGAGCTCACCCCAGCGGGGTCACGGCAAGGACACAAACCCTCACACGGCTGAAAAAATCCTGAATCGACTGAAAATACACTAAACGGATGAGCTTAACCAGAATTAACCTAGTTTCTGCCATCAGTGGGACTGTAGGCTCAAAAGAGAGATTAAATTGAATCATAGAAATCATAAAGGCTCATTTCTTAGACCTCTGAGAAATGTGACTAAAATCTATGCTTAATGTATTTCCCCTTATGATCAACACACAGAGCTCCCTGGGTGGGGCCGCCAGATTTAGCAAATAAAAATATAGAGCCTCTAGCTACATCTGAATTCAGGTAAACAATAAATCCATTTTTGGCATAAGTATATTCCAAGCAATATTTGGGATATACTTATATACAAGATTATTTGTTACTTATCTGTAGTTTAAATAATTTTTAGTATATTTCCCATGCAATATCTGGGATATACTAAAAGATTATTTGTTGTTTATCAGAAATTCAAATTAAACTGGGCAAACTGTACTTTCTCTGACAATCCTCTCCCTCATTCTTCCTCCCTGGAGACAAAGGCAGGTGTGGGGTGGGGGTGGGGAGGTGGGGAGAGATCTTCCTCCCTGTGGACTCAGACCAGGTGGTTAATACTGCTTTATGCCTACCTTCTCCTGAAGCCACAGTGTCAGAATTTGCCTTTTTTTGTTTCAAAGTCCAACTATAGTCTTCAACCCAGCGTTTCAGAATCAATGCCCAGAGCTCCTGAATCGAGGCCACCCCCAAGTACTCCTTCAGGCACTGGAACTCGTTTCGGTAGATTCTGCACTCTTGGTATTCATTTGCCAGGATTGTGAGCTTTAAAGGACTCAGGTTTGTTTTTTTCCTCAAGCTGTATCTGCTCTGTCGGAAGGGGTCTCTATTGGTAAAAGAGAGATACTCTCTAAAGATGTGTAGTTGGGCTTCTTTGTCCACTGCGCTGACGAGCTCCACTGTCCTCACGTCAGGGCGGGCATACAGCGACTTGTAGGACAGGCTGGAGGAGACGGTGCTCACAATCAACTTGCAGTGAGGAGACAGGGAGCCTGGCAGCCAGGAGATATCTTTCACCTGATGAAAAGAGTCAAAGATGGTTGAAAACTTCACAACTTTAAAACTACTTTGCTGGTGTAGGTGGTGGATAAAAAGGAACCCTCCTATGCTGGAGGAACCCCTCTCCACTATGGAGAATAATATGGAGGTTCTTTAAAAATCGAAAAAGAGAGCTACCACATGATCCTGCCCCCCCACTACTGAGCATATATCTAGAGAAAAACATAATTCAAAAAGATATACGCCCCCCAGTGTTCACAGCAGCACTGTTTACAATAGCCAAGACATGGAAGCAACCTAAAGTCCATCAACAAATACAAGGATAAAGAAGATGTGGTACATATGTACAATGGGATATTAGTCACTCACAGAAAGAGTGAAAAAAAGTCATTTGCAGCAACATGGATGGACCTAGAGACTGTCATACTAAGTGAAGTAAGTCAGAAAGAAAAAGAAACAAAATATGATATCACTAATAACTGGAATTTTAAAAAAGATACAAATAAACTGATTTATAAAACAGAAACAGACAAGATATAGAAAATAAACTTATAGTTACAAGGAGGAAGGAGGGAGGGATAAATTAGGAGTTTGGGATTAAAATATACACACTACTACATATAAAATGGATAACTAACAAGGACCTACTGTATAGCACAGGGAACTATACTCAATATCTTGTAATAACCTAGAATGGAAGAGGATGCAAAAAGGAATATACATATATATGTATAACTGAATCACTTTGTTGTACACCTGAAACTAACACATTGTAAATCAACTATATTTCAATTTTTTTTAATTTTTAATAGATTCAGTAGAATATAGTAAGAAAGTATAGGATAAGGATTGAGGTTCCAGTTATTAACAGTAACTTGGATAGCAAGCAATATGGTGCTAAGACAATACCAATTCACGCTCCATATTGACAGATTCACCTCTCCATTAGGGATTTGACAGTACAAATGCAGACTCTGAAAAGAGGCTCCTACAAGTAAGTATTTTAACAAAATCATAGACTTCTGAAGAATGCCTACAGTGATGGCCAGAGTGCAAATTGAAACATTCAACTGAAAAAGAAGTTACTATCTTGTACTGAAGAACTGTCACTTCGGGTAGCAATACTATCATAAATTCAATGGTTTCATTTTGGAATAAAAGAAACACCTAATAAAATCTTTCTGGATTCCTTTAACAAACAGCCTTTCCCATCCCTCTTTGCCTAATAATAGCAATTCTCATATCCTGACTGCTTACTCTGAGCCAGGCACTGTGTTGAGTGTGGACCAACTGCACTGGTTACTTACATTTTTTAAATTTTCTGTATCTTACGTTGTTTCCACATCTCTCGGGGGAACCTACAGATCCAGGAAAATTGCTCCTCCCAAGGCCAGCCAATTCCTGGGAGCAGTGGGCAGCTTGCATGAAACATACCTTCTGTGTGCAGACAAGCCAACCCATGACCACACCCCGACCCACCTTCTTATTCAACTTTCGCTCATCAAGCCAGTACTTCCTCTGCCCTAAATCATCCAAGGGTCAGGTGCCAGACAGTGAGGGGAAACCCCTATGCCCCAAAGTCCACTAGAATTATTCAAACTAGCAATCCAAGACTGTGTCCTCTGCCCTGCCTTGCCTTTCCCATGAAAACCCCCAAAGTATTTTGTTGTATATTCTGATCTGCCTTATCTATACTGATTTTTCCATATATCAAATCCCATTGATTGGTTGCTATCTTTAGTTTTTCTTCTGTTTGAAGGAATACTGGATCAATGGCAGCTCTAATGCTTTTTAGTGTCAGTCACTGCTTTGGCCCCTGGCTCCTGTCTTCTGCCTTCTGACACCCTAATATTTCCCCCCAGAGCCCTGAGTGACAAGGCATGTCTTCTCTCCAAAAGTGTAAATCATAAATAATTCTTTCAATGCCATTGGTTTCTCCATGCCATCACTCAGTTATCCCCCTATAAATTAAATCCCAGGTATAATTTTATTTCATTAACTCATTCAGTCCCCCTAACAACCCTCCAGAAAGGCCGAGGAGGAAACTGAAGCACAGAGGGCCTAAACGTTTTATCAAATTCATTACAAGGGTAAGCAGCAGAGCTGGGATTCAAACTAAGGGTCTGGCTGCAGGGGCTGGCTCCTCAGCACTGCATTGATGCCTCAGAGAATTGCCTGACAGTCCCTCCTCCTGAAGAGCTCTCCCTGTGCCCCTCTTCCAGGAAGCCTTTTCCAAAGGTCAAATGCTTTCATTAGAGGCCTTCACAATACTACATACTGATCCCTGCCAGCACTTAGCGCAGTTGTAATTTTATATTTATTTATGTGACGATATTACTAATATCTGCCATTCCCTGCTAGAATGAAAGCTCTATTTCTTAGGGACTATGTCTGTCTGCTTACAGTGCCTTTCCCATGGTAAGCGGTCAATAATTATTTGTTGGATGTATGGTGGTCACCATGTACTGAATTAAAAAGCAGATTACAAAATAATATGGTATATAACTTCATTTATATAAGCATATGTATGTGTACACAGCTATCCATAGAAAAAAGAAGGTTTAACAATGGTGAGGCTGTGAGGATGTTTAATTTTCTATTTTCTTCTTTGTTATATGTTCTATGAGAAATATACATGAATTACATAATTTATAATTAGGCATGTATAAGTTTTAGAGAAAATGCTTCACAAAGTAATGACTAATTCTAAAAAGCATTGGAGGTGCCATTGATCCAATATCATTTCAAACAGAAGAAAAACTAAAGATAGCAAACAATTGATAGAATTTGATATATGAAAAATTAAGTATAGATAAGGCAAATCAAAATATACAACCTAAAGAATATAATAGGGGCCTGATAAATGTCTGATTGAAGTATAAAATAGTGAGCGAGGCAGAACTGTGCAGCAGTAACGGCCAGTTTCTAGAACCAGGCTTCCCATGCTTGAATTCCAAGTCCACCATCACCTTAGGGCCTTCAGCAAGTTGTCTAACATCTCCAACTCCAATCCCATTTATATAAATAGGGATGATGATCCCAGTCTATCAAGGATTGCTGTGAGAATTCAATGTAGATATCTCTGAAGTTTCTAGAATAGTGCCTGGCTCATTGTGTTACATAAGTATTTGTTTCGTAAAATATTCAGAAGTAACTAGAAGCAGCATTGCCTATAACTATAGATATGCAATGCAAGGGAATGGTATTGTGTACATTCTAAATTAAGCCGTTTTCCAACAAGGACCTACTGTATAGCACATAGAACTCCACTCAATATTATGTGGCAGCCTGGAGGAGAGGGGGGTTTAGAGGAGAATGGCTCCATGTATATGTATGGCTGAGTCCCTTCTCTGTTCACCTGAAATTATCACAACATTGTTAATCAGCTATACCCCAATACAAAATAAAAAGTTCAAAAAAATTAATTAAGGGGTTTTCTTTTTATTAAATAATAATAAAATAGATATTATTTTGAAAAGAGATTACCTTCTCTCCTGAAATCCCATAAATGCCAGCCAATTCTTCAATTCCGTCCAGTACAAGTATACATGGCTTTACATTGATGGAAGCAATGAATACGTCCACAAGAAGTGAAAAGGCCAAGATATTTGCATCTTCATTGAGAATATCAGTTTCAAGCTGGGTACCTACAGCATAGAAATGTACTCAAATTAGGTATATGTTAATGGGTTGGGGAAGCAGAAGGGGTTGGGAACAAGGAGTGCTACCCACAGCTGTATGACATATACAGATGGTGTAGGATGGTGTGTGCGTGCTCAGCCACTCAGTCTTGTCTGACTCTTTGTGACTCCATGGACTGTAACCCGCCAAGGTCCTCTGTCCACAGGATTTTCCAGGCAAGAATGCTGGAGTGGGTTGCCATTCCCTTCTCCAGGGGATCTTCTTGACCCAGCGATCGAACTCGAGTATCCTGTGTCTCTTGAATTGGCAGGCGGGCTCTTTACCACTGAGCCACCAGGGAAGGCTGTATGTGTGATTAGCAGTCTCAAAATATTCAACCCTAAAGAGGTAATGATATTTACCACCACATGTCTCCTATATATTTTCAGGATTTTATATAAAAAATATTATGTATGATCCAAAGCACTACTCTCACTTTCCAAAATGCAAAAATTGATCATGTTACAAAGAACTGGATGGGAAGAAAGAGAAGTCAGGCTATGTGATCTGTGAAGCTTCTGCACCGCCTTAAGATCAGTTCCTGTTTAGGGGTCACAGCCACCACTCTGGGGGTCCAGCTGTGTGCGTGCATGCACACACACACATAATATCTCCCACCCACCACCTAGTTTCTTTGGTCCTGGCTCATTTTAAACCTAACACAACTGATCCTAAATTACTCTACCCTTAGTAATGGACTCCAGACCTTGGATTCTGGAAATTACTAGGGAGAATTAAGTTATGAATCAGCAAAGACTAAAGGAAGTAATTTGAGAGGACCAACTTGCAGGATGTGATTCAGTGACACACTAGCAGCAACCCAAAATGGTAATCACCTACCTAATATTCTCAGAGCACTTTGTGATATACAATTTCTGCCTTGCTTTTAATTTTCAAAACTAATATTTTTCAAATAAATTAAGACCTGTTAGGATCTAGAAATCAAGTTATGCAAAGAAACTGGACTGAATTAAGTTTCTTCAGTATATGAAGATTTAATCTATTTAAGAATCCACCTGCCAATGCAGGGGACACAGGTTCGATCCCTGATCTGGGAAGATCCCACATGCCTTGGAGCAACTAAGCCCATGAGCCCCAACTACTGAGGCTGTGCTCTAGAGCCTTTGAGCCGCAATACTGAGCCCACATGCTGCAACCACTAAAGGCCACATGCCTAGAGCCTGTGCTCTGCAACAAGAGAAGCCACCGCAATGAGAAGCCCATACGTCGCAACTAGAGAATAGCCCCTGCTCCCCACAACTAGAGAAATCCCTGGGGCAGCAACAAAGACTCAGCACAGCCAAAAATTAATTAATTTTTAAAAGATTTACTCTATTTTGTCCAAGCAGGGAGAGTAACTGTATTACACAGAAGCATAACTGTGCTAACATCAAGACAGACCTCTTGGGGAAAAACAATGAGATGTTGATGAAGCCCTCAGCACAGCATCTGGCACCCAGAAAGCCTTTGATAAAAGGAGCTCCTTGTTAGTCAGGGCTGCTGCCAGGGTCCAGAGTAATACAGTGAGGAAACATGAAAAGAGGAAAGGCGGAGGCTCTTCTCTGACCTTCTATGAAGCCTGTCATGAGGGGGACGTCAGCTGCAGCTGCCTAGCAGGCAAGGGCACTTGGGTCGGAGACTTGGCCACGGTGGGCAGTTCTCCTCTGCTAGATCGCTATATCCTGGCCAGCAGGGGTGGGGACGGAGGAGCAGAAATGTTAGCTTCACCCAGGGGAGTTTTAGCGTCCCCATGACGGGGAGGGAGGGCAGGGCTCACAGCCCACACAGGCGCTGCAGCTGCGGACAGCTGAGTTGGGTACGAGAAAATGCTCTCTGCCTGCATCTTCATGTGACCTCTAAGGCCTGGCTGTGCTCTCAGCAGTGGCTCCTCCTCTTCCCACGTCCACCTCCCCCAGGTGAAAGCCAGCTTCCAAGCCAAGGCGGTAATGCTAAACGATGCTGGAGCCAGCCAGCCCTGCTCATCCTGGCTTCCCCTGGGCTTCTGTGTAACATGCATGCGTGCTCAGTTGTGTTTGACTCTTTGTGACCCCACGGACTGTAGTCTGCCAGGCTTCCTTGTCCGTGGGATTTTCCAGGCAAGAATACTAGAGTGGGTTGCCATTTCCTTCTCCAGGGGATCTTCCTGACCCAGGAATTGAACCCACATCTCCTGCGCTGCAGGTGGATTCTTTACCATGGAGACACTGGAGAACAGCTACCAACTCTCTTGCTTTCCATCCTGGCTCCCCTTAGTCTAGATAATGAATAGGACTTTCTTGTTTCCCTCAGCTGTCCCCCACTCCCTGCTTCTTTCTCCAGCTCAGTGAGGAATAATAACAAAAGCAATAACAGCAAACTGTACCAAGGACCCATTTAAGTTCTTTACATGTATCATCTGTTAACCCTGACACAGCTTTCTATAGGTACTATTATTCCCATCCCCATTTTAGAGATGAGAAACTGAGGCACAGATTGCTTAAGTGAACTGCCTAAGATCACACAGCTAGTAAATAGTGGAGCCAGAACTGAAAATCCGGGCAGGCCAAGTCCAGAACCACTGCCTTCCCGTTAACAAGGAGAGGCGGTGCCTGACTGTCAAGTGTTCACAGGCTGTTAATGAATTTATTCTGCTTTGTCAGCTTAAAGATTTGTTTGTTTGAAAGACAGCAGCTGTTTTTATTAGGCGCTTTCCATACCTAAAAAGACACTCAAGAAAACAGCAATTTATTTGGGGAATAAAATCATAATTGCATGTGTACAGTTGAGCATCTAATCATCAGCCTTGCCAGAATGAACACCTTTGGGATGAGCCTGAGTGGTACTAGTCGCTTTCACTTAGAATCAGACATACCTGCTGCTACTGATTTTGACTTTACCCACTTACCACACTCTGAGAAATGCAGCCACTAAAAACTCACGCCCACGTGATCACTTTATTTACTCACAGACATGCCTACACACACACACATGCAGAAGGAAGCTCACATATTTGTCCCTTCATCCAGAGATGATCTACACCCATCACAACTCCCCCAGGGCCCCGACACTCGCTCAGTACCCAGAGGCTCATGCAGGTACAAGCCCCAGGTGAGAAAGGATGAAGTCTCCAAAGCAGGAAAGGTCAGACACATACAAACATGCAAATACACAGAAGGCACCTAATGGTGATAATAATAATATCTAATATCTGTTGGTGCTGCGGTTTCCCTGGTAGCTCAGGCAGTAAAGAATCTGCCTGCAAAGCAGGAGACCCCGGTTCAGTTTCTGGGTTGGGAAGATCCCCTGGAGAAGGGATAGGCTACCCACTCCAGTATCCTTGAGCTTCCCTGGTGACTCAGATGGTAAAGAATCCACCTGCAGTACGGGAGACCTTGGTTCGATCCCTGCAATCGGAAGAGCCCCTGCAGGAGGGCATGGCAACCCAGTCCAGTATTCTTGCCTGAAGAATCCCCATAGACAGAGGAGCCTGACGGGCTACAGTCCATGGGGTCACAAACAATCAGACATGACTGAGAAACTAAGCACAGCACAGCACTATATGCCAAGCGTTGTGTTAAGTGTCTTTGTTTCTCAGACTTTATCTTAGTTCATCCTCTCAACTACCTACAAGACATCTTTTTCCTTCCTATCCATATTTCACAAATGGGAAAACTGAGCCAGAGAGAGTTAAAATAACTTGCCCAGGTCTCACAGCTAATAGAAGCCATCCGGCTCCCCAGCTGCTCCTAGAACAGAGGTGGATCCCATAGGACTGTTCTCTCTGCCCATGTAAGCCTTGCATCTTCAATCTCTCCTGACCAAAGCAGAACTCTTGATTACCCTCGAAACCTGCTGCCCCATCAGTGTTGTTCCATTTCAGTGAACCAGCCTGACCGTCCACCTAGTTTCCTCAAGCCGCAAACTAGGAGAATCCGTAACCTCTCCCTGTCCTTCAGTTCTCACATTCAATTCCTCAGTGTGTTCCCATCCATCCCCTTGCTCCTCCCCTTCCCCAAGCTATCACCTCTTCCCACCTGGACCACTGTGATAGCCTCTAACAAGTGTCACTGCCGCTATGCTGACGCCCCCACACCTATTTCTACACAGGAGACGATTTTGAGCTTTGACAAATACCAACCAAATCATGCCAGTCCCCTGCTCAAAATCCTCCACTGGCCTCCCACTGCACACAACAGAATCTAACCCAAGATCCTGTTCTACAAAACTCAGATACAAAGTGGCCCATCCTCTATCTTATCCTGCTTCGTCTGGTAACATTCCCCTCGTCCCCCACCAGAGTCTGGACACACTGCCTTCTTTCCCTTTCTGAATCACTCCATTTTGTTACCAGCTTAGGGACCTTAGCTGTCCCTTCTCTTTGGAATGTTCTGATCTCCGCAAGGCTGGCTCCTTCTTGTCTGTGAGATCTCCCGAGAGTGTAGCAGAGATGGCAGCCTGCCATGTGAAAGTTTATGCTCCCCGTTAAACACGGTGGGGGTAGCTTTCTATTCCTACCTGACTCCCTCCCAGTGTGGCCATGGGAGCCCAGGGCGGTTGAATTCTTGCCAAAAGAATGGGAGTGGAAGTGACTCATGTCACACCTGGCCAAGACTTTTAAGGAAAGGTGTGCCTTTTCCACTCAATTTCCTCTTCCTCTAGCCAAAAGCAGATGACTCTGAGGCCCTAGAAGATGACATGGCCTCAAGATGGAAAGAGCCTGCGGCCCCAAATCACCACGTGGGAAAAAGCCACTCGTTCTCTAACTAGAAACCCTGAACTGAACTGTTGCATGAGCTAGAAATGGCTCGGATGGTAAAGAATCTGCCTGCATTGCACGACACCAGGGTTCGATCCCTGGGTTGGGAAGATTCCTTGGAGAAGGGACTGGCAACCCACTCCAGTGTTCTTGCCTAGAGAATCCCATGGACAGAGGAGCCTGGCAGGCTACAGTCCATGAGAGTATCAAAGAGTCAGACATGACTGAGTGACTAACATAAACACGAGCTAGAAATAAACTTCAAGAAGCCACTGAAATGGGATGTATCATCAGCAGCCAGAGTTATTCCAACTAATAACTAATTCAGTTCAGTTCAGTTCAGTCCAGTCGCTCAGTCATGTCCAACTCTTTGTGACCCCATGAATTGCAGCACGCCAGGCCTCCCTGTCCATCACCAGCTCCCGGAGTTCACTCAGACTCACGTCCATCGAGTCAGTGATGCCATCCAGCCATCTCATCCTCTGTCGTTCCCTTCTCCTCCTGCCCCCAATCCCTCCCAGCATCAGAGTCTTTTTCAATCAGTCAACTCTTCGCATGAGGTGGCCAAAGTACTGGAGTTTCAGCTTTAGCATCATTCCTTCCAAAGAAATCTCAGGGCTGATCTTATTCAGAACAGACTGGTTGGATCTCCTTGCAGTCCAAGGGACTCTCAAGAGTTTTCTCCAACACCACAGTTCAAAAGCATCAATTCTTCGGCGCTCAGCCTTCTTCACAGTCCAACTCTCACATCCATACATGACCACAGGAAAAAGCATAGCCTTGACTAGACAGACCTTTGTTGACAAAGTAATGTCTCTGCTTTTGAATATGCTATATAGGTTGGTCATAACTTTTCTTTCAAGGAGTAAGCATCTTTTAATTTCATGGCTGCAGTCACCATCTGCAGTGATTTTGGAGCCCCCCAAAATAAAGTCTGACACTGTTTCCACTGTTTCCCCATCTATTTCCCATGAAGTGATGGGACCAGATGCCATGATCTTCGTTTTCTGAATGTTGAGCTTTAAGCCAACTTTTTCACTCTCCTCTTTCACTGTCATCAAGAGGCTTTTTAGT
Organism: Bubalus kerabau; assembly: GCF_029407905.1. Classification (NCBI taxonomy): domain Eukaryota; kingdom Metazoa; phylum Chordata; class Mammalia; order Artiodactyla; family Bovidae; genus Bubalus; species Bubalus kerabau. Next base: position 54,561,796 of record NC_073624.1, on the reverse strand, counting down.
TCCTCTTCATTTTCTGCCATAAGGGTGGTGTCATCTGCATAACTGAGATTGTTGATATTTCTCCTGGCAATCTTGATTCCAGCTTGTGCTTCTTCCAGCCCAACGTTTCTCATGATGTACTCTGCATATAAGTTAAATAAGCATGGTGACAATATACAGCCTTGACGTCCTCCTTTTCCTATTTGGAACCAGTCTGTTGTTCCATGTCCAGTTCTAACTGTTGCTTCCTGATCTGCATATAGGTTTCTCAAGAGGCAGGTCAGGTGGTCTGGTATTCCCATCTCTTTCAGATTTTTCCACAGTTTATTGTGATCCACACAGTCAAAGGCTTTGGCATAGTCAATAAAGCAGAAATAGATGTTTTTCTGGAACTCTCTTGCTTTTTCCATGATCCAGCAGATGTTGGCAATTTGATCTCTGGTTCCTCTGCCTTTTCTAAAACCAGCTTGAAGATCTGGAAGTTCACGGTTCACATATTGCTGATTCCTGGCTTGAAGAATTTTGAGCATTACTTTACTAGAGTATGAGATGAGTGCAATTGTGCAGTAGTTTGAGCATTCTTTGGCATTGCCTTTCTTTGGGATTGGAATGAAAACTGACCTTTTCCAGTCCTGTGGCCACTGCTGAGTTTTCCAAATGTGCTGGCATATTGAGTGCAGCACTTTCACAGCATCATCTTTCAGGATTTGAAATAGTTCAACTGCAATTCCATCACCCCCACTAGCTTTGTTCGTAGTGATGCTTTCTAAGGCCCACTTGACTTCACATTCCAGGATGTTGGCTCTAGGTCAGTGATCACACCATCGTGATTATCTGGGTCGTGAAGATCTTTTTTGTACAGTTCTTCTGTGTATTCCTGCCACCTCTTCTTAATATCTTCTGCTTCTGTTAGGTCCATACCACTTCTGTCCTTTATTGAGCCCATCTTTGCAGGAAATGTTCCCTTGGAATCTCTAATTTTCTTGAAGAGATCTCTAGTCTTTCCCATTCTGTTGTTTTCCTCTATTTCTTTGCACTGATCGCTGAGGAAGGCTTTCTTATCTCTTCTTGATATTCTTTGGAACTCTGTATTCAGATGCTTATATCTTTCCTTTTCTCCTTTGCTTTTCACTTCTCTTCTTTTCACAGCTATTTGTAAGGCCTCCTCAGACAGCCATTTTGTTGTTTTGCATTTCTTTTCCGTAGGGAGCTACCCCACGTCCGAGGTCAGGGGCGGTGGCCGAGAGAGCAACCCCACGTCCAAGGAGCGGTGGCTGCGTGGGCACAGGAGGGCCTAGAGGAGCTATTCTATGTTCAAGGTCAGGAGAGGGGCGATGAGGAGATACCCCTCGTCCAAGGTAAGGAGCAGCAGCTACGCTTTGCTGGAACAGCCATGAAGAGATACCCCACAACCAAGGTAAGAGAAACCCAAGTAAGACGGTAGGTGTTGCAAGAGGACATCAGAGGGCAGACACACTGAAACCATAATCACAGAAAACTAGTCAATCTAATCACACTAGGACCACAGCCTTGTCTAACTCAATGAAACTAAGCCCTGCCTGTGGGGCCACCCAAGACAGGCGGGTCATGGTAGAGAGGTCTGACAGAATGTGGTCCACTGGAGAAGGGAATCACAAACCACTTCAGTATTCTTGCCTTGAGAACCCCATGAACAGTATGAAAAGGCAAAATGATAGGATACTGAAAGAGGAACTCCCCAGGTCAGTAGGGGCCCAATATGCTACTGGAGATCAGTGGAGAAATAACTCCAGAAAGAATGAAGGGATGGAGCCAAAGCAAAAACAATACCCAGCTGTGGATGTGACTGGTGATAGAAGCAAGGTCCGATGCTGTAAAGAGCAATATTGCATAGGAACCTGGAATGTCAGGTCCACGAATCAAGGCAAATTGGAAGTGGTCAAACAGGAGATGGCAAGAGTGAACATCAACATTCTAGGAATCAGCAAACTAAAATGGATTGGAATGGGTGAATTTAACTCCGATGACCATTATATCTAATACTGCGGGCAGGAATCCCTAAGAAGAAATGGAGTAGCCATCATGGTCAACAAGAGAGTCTGAAATGCAGTACTTGGATGCAATCTCAAAAACAACAGAATGATCTGTGTTCATTTCCAAGGCAAACCATTCAATATCACAGTAATATCTAATTAGTTATTCCAACTAATACAGAGTGGTCTCTGACCACTCAACCTCAACAGCCAGCCCATCATCTCAGCACATCACTCTGCACAGCATTCATCATCACTTGAAACATCTCTTGATTATTGGTTATCTGCCTTTCTCAACAGAACATTAGACCTATGGGAGTCATGATCTTATTTGCTAGACTCAGTGCTATGTCCCCAGAACCCAAACCAATGACAGGCACAGAACAGGCAACCAATAAATACTTTGTAATGAATGAGTGAGTAAACATGCTTAGTAGAGAGCTACTGAACTGAACGGGAGGAGCAATAGCTGAAAACGAAGAACTATGGCAGCCTCTTGATGAAAGTAAAAGAGGAGAGTGAAAAAGTTGGCTTGAAGCTCAACATTCAGAAAACTAAGATCATGGCATCCAGTCCCGTCACTTCATGGGAAATAGATGGGGAAACAGTGGAAACAGTGGCAGACTTTTTCTGGGGGGGGGGGTCCAAAATCACTGCAGATGGTGACTGCCACCATGAAATTAAAAGCTGCTTACTCCTTGGAAGGAAAATTATGACCAACCTAGACAGCATATTAATAAGCAGAGACATTACTTTGCCAACAAAGGTCTGTCTAGTCAAGGTTATGGTTTTTCCAGGAGTCATGTATGGATGTGAGAGTTGGACTATAAAGAAAGCTGAGCGCCAAAGAATTGATGCTTTTGAACTGTGGTGTTGGAGAAGACTCCTGAGAGCCCCTTGGACTGCAAGGAGATCCAACCAGTCCATCCTAAAGGAGATCAGTCCTGGGTGTTCATTGGAAGGACTGATATTGAAGCTGAAACTCTAATACTTTGGCCACTTGATGTGAAGAACTGACTCATTTGGAAAAAAACTGATGCGGAAAGACTGAAGGTGGGAGGAGAAGGGGGCAACAGAGGATGAGATGGTTGGATGGCATCACTGACTCAATGGACATGAGTTTGAGTAAACTCTGGGAGTTGGTAATGGACAGGGAGGCCTGGCCTGCTGCAGTCCACAGGGTCGCAAAGAGTCAGACACGACTGAGCGACTGAACTGAACTGAACTGAACTGAACCTGAGCAATAGCTGAGAGGCACATCCTGCCTTAGAGCCCTTGCAACTGTTCCCATTGGCTGGAATGTTCTCCCTGAGATAATCTGCCTGGCTTCCTCTTTCAAGTATTTATTCAAATGTCCCTTCCTCAGTGAAGCTTGCCCAGACGATACCTTTAAAGTCCTGAAATCCTTACACATACACACTGCCTACTTTCTTTCTCTGATTTATTTTTCTTCATAGAACTTAACGTCTTCCAAACATTCTATATCTTTTAGTCATTAATTCTTTGTCCCCTTTGCTCTCCAATAACAGGAAAACCCCATGAGGCTAACGTATTCTGTCCACTTGTTTCACGGTTGTATCCCCACTGGCATATAAGGCACTCAGTTCACATTTGGGGAAGGAAAGAAGAAAGAAAGGAAGAAAAGAAACAATTCTGAGAGCAGAAGAGGTGGGCGGATACATAGGCAAGACTATATAAGGGTTTAGATTGGAACAAGAGAAAAATAGCCTCGTGGGCAGAAGACAGAATGATCACTTTTAAACAAAATTTTTCTGAATGAATTTCAAAGTCTGATTCCATTACCATAGTGTTTGTACTGCAATTCTGTGATGAAGTAATGGATCACGGACATGATGTCACTGCTTTCACAGGTGCTGCCCACGAAATGAGGGATCAGCAACATGTTCGGGTATTTCGTCTTGAAATAGTTCACCCAGTTGGCAAGTAGAGTGGACTTGCCACAACCACGTTCTCCAGACAACAGCAAAATAGACTTGTAAGCTGGAAGAGGATTTATTCTGAAAAACAAACGGGGGAAATGTAGTCAAGAATAACTACCCAAAAAGAGGGAGGGAGGGAAATTTTTCCTGCATACATCTGTCTCTAAGAGAGATGAAATTCTAATCTCTCTGGGAGGGAGCTTCCTGAGGGAGGGAATACATGTATACATATTGCATGTGTGTTCAGTCATGTCCAGCTCTTTGCAACTCCATGAACTATAGCCCGCCAGGCTCCTCTGTCCATGGGATTTCCCAGGCAAGAATAGTGGAGCAGGCTGCCATTTCTTTCTCCGGGGATGTATACATATAGCTGATTCATTTCATTGTACAGCAGAAACTAACACAACATTATAAAGCAATTATATTCCAATCTTTTAAAAGTTAAAAGAAATTCCAGTCTCTCCACTGTGAACTCACTTGCTTCCAAATAAGTCATTCTCTCTCTGGGTTTGGTTCTGTCCTATATAAAATTAGGAGAGTGGAAAGATGGTAACCTTGGAAGGCTCCTCCAACACCATAGACTCTAGGGTTGTCCAACATGAACCTGGGGTTACATCAAGGGCCCAACCCGCCCAAAGATCCTGGAAGGGAGACTCTGCACCATCAGAAGAGAGAATAAAAAATCAAAACACTCCTACGCCAAGGATTCCCATAATCCTGATGACCATGACATTAGAAATGCAACAAAATGACCACAGTTGTCAGTGACTCGCTGAGCAGTAGCAGCTGCTCCATGGGGGTGTTTTGGCTTGTAATAATGAATAAACGACTTCTCTGAACTGGCATGAGCACAGTATAACTTGTCTTGTTGCACAGTCTTAGCCACTGGACCACCAGGGAAGTCCCCCGAGCACCATGTTGTTTTAACCAAATCAACTGTCTTCCTCTTGGCATGGGTTCCCGGAATCATAAGAATGTTGGTAGCTCTGCAGTCATAGTGGGTGCTGAGACTGGGGCAGAGACGGTGGAGCACAGCCCTGAGCCACTGTGGGTTTATCTCAAATCCTGAAACCCTCACAGAATAAATGATACCTGTGGTAAGAACTGGAGTATGAGGATAGAAGAAATAAAACAGTCCAAGGAACCTCCCTATTTCTAGGGTTGAAACTAGGAAGGACACCATAGACAACCCAGCTCTTTCTTCATGCCCCAGCCTCTTCACGCCTGTGGGTGGTGAAGAGAATATGTCACCACCCAGAAAAGGAAAAGATATGGGGGTCTGAATGAAGAGGACACTGAAAAAAAGTGAAGGAGTGCAAACTTTGGGTGAAGTGAAGTGAAAGTCACTCAGTCGTGTCCGACTCTTTGTGACCCCATGGACTATACAGTCCATGGAATTCTCCAGGCCAGAATACTGAAGTGGGTAGCCTTTCTCTTCTCCAGGGGATCTTCCCTTCCAAGGAATCAAACCAGGGTCTCCTGCATTGCAGGTGGATTCTTTGTCTGAATGCAGAGAACACTGAAAAAAGTGAAGGAGTGCAAACTTTGGGTAGGGTAACTCAGTTCCTTACACACAAACACAAAGCTATGGTCCATAGTCAGCCATTAACAAGTGTTGGCTGAATATCTTAATAACGAGCTGATGATGTATGTGGAAGTTCTTTGTAAATTATGCAATACTGTACAGATGCATTATTCATGTTTCCTAATCCAACGTTTTCTCCTTAAAATCATTTCATCATTGTCAGGAATAACTTAGACAAACTTTGGACTATGGGATTAAAACAGAAGGCGAGCTCTCTGTCCTCCAGGGTTTATAATCTGCTTGAGGAGACTGGAAGAAAGAACTGAAACAGTCAGGAAAATTTAGCAGTTGCAGAGTGAGTTCTGATGAGGAGATTCTAACCCGGGGGTGGCTTTTTTAGGAAGCCTGTCTTACAGGCAAGGGTAGAAAGGGGGAGGGAAGGAAGATATTCCAAACTGGAGGAGTCTATTCACTAAAGTCAGACTGCTTTGCTTGGGATTTCTTGACGTCGTACCTGAGAACAGAGTCTAAGCTGGAGCCTGCTGCAGGACTGTTAAAATCAGATTCCATATCCTTTAAGGCAAATCTTTCCAAGATTTCAAAGATCCTGCTAGACTCCTTGGAAATAACAAACACTTCCTTGCACTTCTCAGTGAACTCTTCATGATAGAAACGTTCAAAGTTGTGCTTAAAGTCTTTAGAGACAAAAAGATATATTTTAATGTCTTAGATTTGTAGTTTAGCATTTTCCATTTCACATGGTTATTATGAATTCCCAGGGAAGTGTTCTGTGTCCCTACCACCATCTTTCTATGTTAACACAGTATTTCATAACCCACTCTACATTGTAATGCAAGGAAGCTACAGGCAAGCAATGCTACTTGTATCTGAAATCCTACTTAGGATTCCAAGTTATTTAATGATCTCACAATGAACAGGGCAAAAGAAAAAAAAACCCGAATTTGCTACATATATCCTCTTGTATTTTTAGATTGTTAGCTAAGTATAAGTTACCTAATTCAATCTCATGGCATATGTGTTTCTATCCAGGGCAATGGTTGGGGGAGGGAGTGGGGTGTATTTTTAGGATAAGATGCCCCAATACAATGATAACCATGAGTACAGTTTCAACTCTGCCATTGGGCAAGTCCCTTAAACTCTCAGGTAAAATAAGTGGCAGCCAGACAACTGGATCTCTGAGATTCCTTCTAGCTTCAATTTACTGTGTTTCTAAACTCATTGTTAAAGTCAAGGCATTCTGGACTGCCAAAATGTACCCCCATCTCTAGAGATACCTACATCTTCCAGAGTTTGGGAGTGGGTTGTTTTTTAAATGAGGCAGGAGAATGAACATCTCCGGTTTAACCTGGTAAGGTCTCAAGACATCTTAGACTTCCATAGCTAACTGGGCTGCCCTCTGGTTCAGGTTAGGGCGGAACAGACCTAGAGGACCAACAGTTTGGCCAAGGTCAGCTTCAAATTTCAAGATCTTAGACAGAATTGGAGACGATCCCACAACCTAATGGGTCTCCTTAGCTCACCATGAACCTCACTCACCAGTCTCAGGTAACTCTAAGGACCTCAGAAGTGCTTCTAAAAGTCAAGAGTGTGAACTGATAGCTCAACACTGCCTTATGATAACCATTAACTACCCATATGGCCTATTTTTACCCCAGCTATGAGATTTTGGAACTATGTGGGCAATTAAAGGGTACTGAAGATCCAAAAGAAAAATAATTTATCCTTCTACTCTAAAGATTTTTTTAATAGTTCACCCATTCTGTACCTTCTACTGCAGACATGTAGTCCATATATTACATATTTAAAACTAAAGTCTAAAACAAACTAACCTTTCAATAGTAACCAACATCAAAGACTAAGGAGAAAACTATAGAGAAACAATTTGTCTCTCACCCAAATACACAGAAAGGTTTAATTCTTGAACATGTTAGTAAACATTAACTGACAGATGCAGTTCACACTGAGACTAGTCAAAAAATATCATTATTAACTATACTTCAGGCTTTAGTAAAATATATACTATATTCTCCCAGGACTCATTTTTTCATGATTTACCCATTAGCATAATGTATGTCAGGCACTGTTTTCGGGTGCTTGCTGCTGCTGCTGCTAAGTCACTTCAGACGTGTCCGACTCTGTGTGACCCCACAGATGGCAGCCCACCAGGCTCCCCCGTCCCTGGGATTCTCCAGGCAAGAACACTGGGGTGGGTTGCCATTTCCTTCTCCAATGCATGCAAGTGAAAGGTGAAAGTGAAGTCGCTCAGTTGTGTCCAACTCTTAGCGACCCCATGGACTACAGCCTACCAGGCTCCTCTGTCCATGGGATTTTCCAGGCAAGAGTACTGGAGTGGGTTGCCCCTGCCTTCTCCATTTCGGTGCTTAATATACATTATTACTCTAAAGGTGATTAATGCTAACCAGAAATCAGAAGAAGAAATCTAGGCTTACCAATATTATGTCATTTTCCCAAGGTCACACAGCTAGAAACTGAAAAATCTTGGATCTGAGAACATGTCTGTCTTTGGACATTCTAAAACTCCAAGGCTGTAATGAATACTCAAGATATTTTGGCACTGCTCAACACCCTATTGAGCTACAGACTATCATTTCAGGTCCCACCTTGTCTCAACTCTCAATTCATGTTAATGTAGTGGGTCTGACTCCCTGCACCTCCGGAGGTGGCATAGGACCCAGGATTAGCCAAATCAGAGAATCATATCACATCAATCACAATACCAGGGATTGAGTCAGATACAAGCATATAGTCCAAGTCCCGCTAATCAGGAACAGCAAGACTTAATGGTAGGACTTTGAGTCATTTACTGCTGGACTCGAACCTGGAGCTACTACAGCCATCTTCCCTCCATAATGGGGAAGCCGAAGAACTGAGGCCGCAGGAGGACAGCAGAGCCATCAGAGAAACAGTGAGAAACAAGGGCCTGGAATCCCCCTTTGAGCAAGTGGATGCAGCTTGAGCTAAACAAGACCTATCCCTAGGCTTTCAAGTTATATAAACTAATAAATTCTTTCTCTTGAAGCCATTGTAAGTCATTTGCAACCCAGAGTAATGATCGATACAATATTCTTTTCTAAGACCCCAAAATGATTTGGTGTGTGGGTGGAGTCTAGTTTGACCAGCACAGGTGGGATTTCACATCTCACCCCCAACAATGAATGTGACTGACTTTAGGTAGGTCAACTCCCTCCTATTCAGCTGACCACAGATCCGCTCCCTATCATATTACAAGGACTCTGCCTGCCTGGTCCCTAAAGCATGTGAGAATGCACCATCCTCATTCCGCATTCCCACACTACTTGGGCCCTTACAATGGTAATTCATAATCTTTTTTGTGTCATTAAACCTTTTTGATCAAAGACAGTGTCTTCCTTTGATCGATGTCTTCCTACGCCCACCAAACACACATATGCATTAAAACATTCTATTTTTCATATAATTTCAGGGCATCGCAGATCCCTCACAAAGTCTATTCTAGGTGAAGAATCTATTCTAGATTCCAGGTGAAGAATCTCCACCCTATTCTGATGTTGTTCTTCCCTTTTTAATCTGTACGTGTCTACAAGACACTGCTTTCAAAATAACTATAATCATTTCAATATGATGTCAGGCAGTGCTTTTCAAACTTTGATGCATATGCAACTCACCTGTCATCTTTATTAAAATGCAAATTCTAATTCAATAGACCCAGAATGCATGTCTAGCAAGTTCCTAGGTGATGCTGAGACTACCAGTCCACGGATTACTGACTCCATGAGTAGTAAGGATGAAAGCAAATGAGCATTGTTTTGAAGTCAAAAGGACCTGGGTTCAAATTCTAGAATGATCCCTCACTGGTGAAGTGACATTAGGTAAGTCACTTAACTGCTACACAGCTTTCATTGGTTCATCTGTAAAACAGCAATTATAGCATCTACCTTGCAGGTCTAAATCTTAAAGATTAAAAGTGATAACATGCAAAAATCACTTGACAATAAAAGTTCTCTTCCCTTTAGATTAGGGTTTCTCTACCTTGGCATTATTGACATTTGCAATTGAAAAATTCTTTATTATGAGGGGCAGCTCTGTGCACTGGAGGATGTGTAACAGTGACCCTGACCTCCACCCGGTAGATACCAGTAGCACACCCCCAACTGTGACACCAAAAATGTCTTCAGATGTAGCCAGAAGTCCCCTGGGGGTAAAATCAGCCTTGGTCTAGAACCTCTGCTCTGGATCTACACATTAACTGCCAAACATTTTAGGTCTTCCCCGAGCTCCTTTACTTCCTAAATCGTCTTCCATGACCTACTATTTGCTCTTATTCTCAGTTTCAAAAATCTTCATATGAAGTGAATGTTATGGGAATATGCTAACAATTTTAAATGCATAAATAACATTTCAACCATTTTCACAAGGAAGAAAGACACACAAAACACATGACCCTATGACAACAGACTTAGCTATCTCCATATTTACTAACCTGTATTTTCCGTCATTACAGTGGCTGGGCAAAGTTTCTCTATCACGACCAACCAGTCCTTGAGAATCAGCTCACCCAACTCATGGAGATCTCTATACAACCTGACAGGGAGCCCTTTGCTAATAATCTTGGCCTTCAGCATTCCGATCTTTAATCTCTCCTCATCGTCAGTCGGACAACCTGAAGACAGCATCTCCTCCTTTTCCTCATCCCAAGTCTTCAGCGGCATGGTTCCCCTCCTAAAGTAAAAATACTGAAATTGAGACTCATTCAGAAATGCTGCTTGGATGACCTCTAACTCCATTAGACTGCAGGTGGGATACTCCAGGACCCAAGGATAACCGTTTTTTGCAGCAACATAGAGATTCTGTTCCACTCTGGATAAACTTGACAAGTCAGTTGCCTTGGAGAACATGACAGGTGAGTAGCTACGGAGAAAGTCCCCGTATGTCTGACCCAGCAAGCAGATGAAAAAAGGAAAGCAGCTGTTCACGTAGTCGAGACAGAGCTTCAGGTGTTGCGACTGGAGACAAAAATGCTGTCTAAACAGATTGGACAGTGAGGGTACTTGGGCCTCCAACCCTGACCACCTCAGGTCCACAGCTTTGAAATACGTGCCCCGGGAATTGCAGAGTTCATTCAGCTGAGGGAAGATGTAGCTTGCCAAAAAGTCTCTCTCTTCTTCAAAATCACCCAGAGTCGAGCAGATGTAAGGCTGAATGGGTTTCTGCGGCTTTAAAAGGAATTGGGCAGACCTGTCTTCACTCTCATTTGCCTTCATTTCACTTTGCTCAGAGATGATGTAACCCTTAAAACGGAACAATTTTTGTTCTGGTGCAGCCACCAACCTCCTTTGCTTCTACAACTTTCTCCTAATTATGTTTGCTATAAACAGATTAAAATCTTTCCCCAGAATGTCTTCTTCTTATAGATACTATAACGTGAGTGATGCCAAACAATGCACAGATCAGACTTGAAAAACAATCGAGTTTAAGTCAGGACTGAAAAAGAAAAAAGAAATTCTTTTTAGGATTCCAGGAAGTTCATTGATCCTCTGTTTCCCCAAAGCTTTTGCTGAAGAGCTGAGATCCACAGGTGGTAAGTGGGCACTGAATATAGTTCTCCCTGTTTGCCTCAGCACCCCCATCCTACCTTTCCAGTGTTCCTTTGGCCACCTGCTCCTTCTGCCCCTCCCTGTTAATTTGGAATCTATGCAAGGGAACTTGCTAAAGAGTGAAAAGGAAGGCAAATGCAGAAAAGGAGCCCAGCATACCTAGCAACAGAATAAGCCAAGACCCATGACCAGAAGCAAGAATGAAAATTGTTATGAAGTTGAGGTCAGGAAAGAGGAATAAATTAAAATAGCAATATAATAAGGCCCAAGACCAATAATGCACCTGGCATCTCAGAGGCAAGGAAGTCTGGATCTAAGAACTTCATGGAGTACTGTGATTATTTCTATCTCAAGTTGTGCGGACTCTTACGACATTCCATTCACCTACATGCATTGGGAATTCAATTCCACTGAGCTAATGGAAAAACACACACCCTTCAACAATGAGGTAGATATGCTTGCATCTCGCTCAGAAGCAAAAGATTCAATGAAAAGTACCTAGTTTTATGAGCTTTTTCTTGATGCAACTCATTTCCTTACCAAATGCTGCTTCACTGTTTGTTACTTTCACCTATAGAGAAACATACTGTGTTATTGTGAATAGGGGAATTTACCATTAAGATCACCTGACAAGAATATAATAATGCATTATCTTTTGAAAAAGTGTTAACCCTTTTGCATTTAATTGTAACAATAATCATACAATAGATAATACTACCACTCTGCTTCACTGATGAAGAAACAAAAGTTCAGACAGGATAAGCAACATGTCCAAAGTCACTTGGCTAGTAAGTGAAGAGCCAGGATCTAAACACAAGTCAGCCTGACTCCAGGACACATACATTATACTGCCTCCATATTATATGGATAAGACTCTAGGTCTTGAGGATACCATATATCAATGCATAGAAAACACCTATACAATAAATGATACTGTAATAAGTAGGTGACAATTTGAAACAATTAATCTCACACAAACAAAATCTAAAAGATAACTGAACAGGCATCATGAGCACTTTATTAAAAGACTTTTTGCCTGCCATTTAGGAGGCTAGAATTAGATTATCATTACTTGAAAATATCCACCTTTTCCTATTTCCAAGTGATCAGAGGTAATTTATATCTTGGTCTCTACCAGGCTCCAAACAGCCAGCATAAGGACTGGCTCAGAGTAGGTGACAGGTGAATATTTGTTGAACAAAAGAATTTAGTATAATTTTTAAATGAAAAGAAAACATAATTAAATATTAATCAAACTCGGAAAATATATCCAAAACTTTTAAGCTATAGAAGAAATCACAAAAGATGTACAAATAATAACCACATTTTTAAAAGACGTAAAGGCAAACAATGGACTATAAAAAATATTTGCCACAAATAAATTTATCTTTATTCTAGGAAAAATACTGACATCCTAGTAGATATACAAGCAAAAGATACAAATAAGTTAAAAAAATATAAGAATATATATAAAAGCATATTTAACCCTTCTAGAGTTCAAAGAAATATAAAATGATACAGATATCAAATATCTGTATATTATTATACAGATAATCAATGATACAGATATTTGAAAGTATAGCTATGGAAACCATGGAGTCACAAAGAGCTGGACACAGCCTAGTGACTGAACAACAATAACAATCTAAATATTGGTGAAATTTATACCTTATGTATACTTATGGAATTGTAAACTGGTAATTCTGGAAAGCTATTAGAAAGTATGCTTGGAAAGTAAATGGCAATATACTTCAAAATATATTACTACTTTCTGGGAATCACTCCAAGGAACTAATCAAAATAGTGAAAAACTACAACTGTTAGGTGTTCATTGCATTGTTTATGATAGAAAAAAATAGAAAAAGAAAGAAAGCAAACTAAATGGTCTTCACAAATGACATAACTAAGAGGGTAAAAGTACAGTCACTGATGGCAAGCGATATATATATATATATATATATATATATATATATATATATATATATATTAAAAAGAAAGTTATGGGCTTCTGCTTCCAGCCATGATAAATAACAGGGACAAGACTTACCTACCCCTCTTCAAAAAATTAGAAAACTGGACAAAATATATTAATTAGCTGTTTTCAGATATTATACATCAGGCAGTACAAAGTGTGTGATCCTAGAGAGAAGTAAACTAAGGGAGTTATCATCAGAAAAAGTAGACTTCAGAACAAGTGTCACTGGTAATAGAAAGTGACATTACATAATGACAAAGTAGTCCACGAAGAAAGTACAATAATCCTAAGTGTGCATGCACCTAACAACAGAGTTTTAAAACACACAAAGCAAAACTGGTAGAAATGACAGGAGAAATAGACAAACCCATAACACAAGTTAGAGATTTTAAAACTTGTCTTTGAAGTAATCGATAGTTTAAGTAGTCAGATGATCAGCAAAGATGTAGAAGATCTGAAAAACACTATCAAGCAAATTGATTTTGAACATTTCACCCAAAAGCAGCAGAATACAGATTTTTCTCGCGTGCACACAGAACAATCACCAAAATGAACCAGCTTCCAGGCCAAAGTTCAGCAAACTGCAGCCTAAAGGCCAAGGCCTACCTGTTCCCTGTTTTTATAAAGAACATTTTACTGGAACTCAGCCACTTTCACTTATAGTGAGTATTTAATACTACAACAGCAGAGCTGAGTAGTCATGATAGAGATTATTTGGCCCACAAAGCCTGAAATATTTTCTATCAGGCCTTTTAAGCAATAAGTGTGCTGAAGTCCATCCTAGGTCATAAACCAATACTCTAACAAATCTGAAAGAACTAAAATCATATAAATTCTGTTCTCTAACCCCAATGGAATTAAATCTGAAACTGATGACAGAAAGATACCTGAAAAATTGACAAGTTTTGGAAATTAAATAATACATTTCTGAATAACTCATGAGTCAAAGAGAAAAGCAAAAAAAAAAAAAAACCACCACAAAACACAGCGAATGGTGACAGAAAATAGACCATTAGTTGCCTGGTAGAGGATGGGGAGAAAATAACTGGGAAGGGAACTCTTTATGGCACTAGGAATGTTTTCTATCATAATCATAGTGGTAGTTAGGTGTAGGCATTCATCAAAACTTACCAACTGACCACTTAAAATGGGCGCATTTTATATAAATTAGACCAAAAATAGAGCTGATTCTTTAAAAATGTGAGGACTAGGACTTCCCTGGTGGTCCAGTAGCTAAGACTTCATTTTTCCAGTGCAGATGGCCCAAGTTCGATTCCTGGTCAGGGAACTAAGATCCCTGTGGTATGGCCAAGTAATAATATTAATAACTCCACAACTGCTAATAAAGAACCTTCCCAGTTTTTGTAGAAATAGAGGATTAATGGGGACAGGAGTGGGGAGGTGGACAGAAGTAGAAGAAGAAGTTATCTTGGAGAGGAAAGATAAAAGTAGGATATGATTTTTTTATTTTACTTTAAAACAATGTAAGCAAAAAAAAAAAAACATTAACTACAAACTTTTCATGATTACTATAAAGTGCAAAACTCTTATCACATGTCACAAATAGATAGTAGCCCTAAAAATAATGCATTAAAAACCAAACAGTGCTGCTATATTTAAAATGGATAACCAATAAGGACCTACTGTATAGCCCAGGGAACTCTGCTCAATGTTACCTGGCAGCCTGTGTGGGTGGGAAGTTTGGGGGAGAATGGACGCATGTATATGTATGACTGAATCCCTCTGCTGTCCATTTGAAACTATCACATCATTGTTAGTTGGTTATACCCCAATACAAAATAAAAAAGTTAAAAAAAATTTTAAATAGCAAACAGCATTGAATAAATTCTATTAGATACATTCCTCTTTTTATGGAAAAGGTAGACTAATATGTGCTTATCAGAGAGCTATTTAAGACAAACTGACTTGCTCTTGGCATAATCAGGAAGACTAAAACAGAATGGAAAGAGCCCGACAACTGCGCCAGAGAACCAAAGCTATTTAATATCTGTCCCTGGCCTACTTGATAGCAGCAAGTGGCATTAGAGTGGCACCTTCCACATTGTTGGGGATACAGAGGTTGAATGTGGGCTCTGGAGTGACATAAACTCCCCCAAGATCTCACTCTGATGGTAGCTCTTGCAGCTGTGAGTTTGAAAACAATGACCACATCCGATATAGCAGGATTAAATGAGACTCTGCATAATAGCCACCTAATAAACATTTTTTTAGAAATTTGTTTTCTTTAACATTGCAAAGATGAACTTATTAAGAAAGCACATTCCCTAGTAAGGGATGAGGACTCCTGTTCCAGTGCCCTAGATGAACATTACTGCCCTGGGTATCCTGTTGATCCTGAGGCCTGGTATCTAGCTTTTCCTTCCACTCTATGAACTGCTTCACCATCTCTTCAATAAATTCCCTGTTCTTATTTCCAAAAAGAAATGAAGAGACAAAGAGGGAGGGAGAGAGGGAATGGAGGAAAGAACAGCCTTCCCAACAGATTTGTTAAGCAAATCATCACTGCTTAGTTTACATTTTAGAATCTGCAAGATATATATAAAGTCCTCAATCAATGTTTGCTATTCCTACTGCTGTTGTCAGTGTTAACATTACCTCTACAGCAAATGTTTGACTTCAAATTTTGTGATAAAGTAGCCTCAAAGTAGTATCACTCTATTTATCACTGCAATTTTGAACTAGAAGTAATGAGACTATTTACAAACTGGTGAAAATTTCCTCTGCTTTTTATTTTTTCCAGAAATTTCTCTTAATATGCTTAGGCTTGGAAATTTTTTTTTTTTTTTTAGAAATTTCTATATATAAATAACATGCCCCCACCCCCATCCTTCATGATTACAGCATCTAACTTTAGTAATTTTAGTTTGACAGCCCCAAGCTGCACTTTTTCTTTTTTAAAGCTTTTTATTCTTAAAACATAATTTGGTGGGAATGTAAGCTGGTACAGCTTTCCTAGAGTGATATTTATCAGTAACAAAACCCTTTAAACACAACTCATTTATTTTTATCAAGCATTTCAATTTTAAGAATTTATTCTATTTGTCTATAAGGATTCAATTTCAATTTAATTTTTCTAAGTTGTGGTAGACTCTTTGAGACCCCTTTAAAAATGGATGCTCAATCTTAGTTAAAGAGGTCTCCCCCATTCCTACTATGTACTCACAGCCTTTCTTATTTTCTCCTAAGTTGGATTTCTATTTTATATGGTATAAGATAGGAGTCAACTTTATTTTTCTTTACATGGATAACCAGTCAAGGCCAGCATCATTTATAAAACAAACCATCCTTTCTCCTCTAAACTGAAACATCTATTTTATCATGTATTAAATTGAAACAATCTATCTCTGGATTCTCTCTTTACCTACACTGTTCTGTTTGTCTATTCAAACATGTAGTGGATATGTATCATCCTTTTTCATTGTGCAGCATTTGAATCCCCTTCCTATTTGGGGGGAAATCCCCACTTCTGGCTCTTGCCTCCGCCCCCGCCCCCTCCCCCTTTCATGAGCCCATTACTCACAAAAGAAGCTGAATATGCCAGCTAGAACCTTTCTCAGCTTCTCTTGCAGCTAGGGTATGGTAACAGCCAGCTTCTAACAGCTTCTAACACTGGCCCCAGTGATTTCTGACTCCTGGTATTCACCTCTTTACATAATTGCCTCTTTCACTAAGTAGAGTTAATTGTAGAAATGACAGTGTGTGATTTCTGAGGTTAGTTATGAGTTATCACACTTTCTGCCTTGTTTCTGATGTGGATCACTCACTGTGGGGAAAGCCAGCTACCATACTGTGAGCACACTCAAGCAGCCCAAGGGAGAGGGCCAAGCAGTGAGGAACTGAAAACTCCGGTAAATACCTATGTGAGTGAGTCATCACGGAGCAGGTTCTCCAGTCCCAGCCAAGCCTTTGATGTCAGCAGCAGATGCTGACATCCTGATTGCAGCTTCATGAGAGACCCAGAATCAGGACTACCAAACTAAGCACTCCTACATTCCCCACAATAGATACTGTGAAGATAATACATGCTTATTTCTTTGAACTACAGTTTTGGGGTAATTTGTTACACAGCAATAATACCCTATAGGTTATGGCAGCAGACGCAACTTCTCCATTTGTTTTATATTCTTCAATAAGATTTTACAGTTTTCTTTATGTTGGAGCTATGTCTTTGAAGTTTATTCCTAAGTATTTTATGGTTTTGCTATCTAATATGAATGAAGGTGTTAGAATTTCCATTTCTGTGTTTTCTGCAAGATTCAGTTCAGTCGCTCAGTCGTGTCCGACTCTCTGCGACTCCATGAATCACAGCACGCCAGGCCTCCCTGTCCATCAGCAACTCCCAGAGTTCACTAAGACTCACGTCCATGGAGTCAGTGATGCCATCCAGCCATCTCTTCCTGTCGTCCCCTTCTCCTCCTGCCCCCAATCCCTCCCAGCATCAGAGTCTTTTCCAATGAGTCAACTCTTCGCATGAGGTGGCCAAAGTACTGGAGTTTCAGTTTTAGCATCATTCCTTCCAAAGAAATCCCAGGGCTGATCTTCAGAATGGACTGGTTGGATATCCTTGCAGTCCAAGGGACTCTGCAAGATTAGGGTAAGTCTATTGATGCTTATTTTCCCCCTAGCTAGAGCCTCTTGAATTTTCAGATAGGCAATTATTTCACCAGTGAGAAGGAATTTTAAAATGAAAGCCCACAACTGTTCTAAAATTAATGCTAACTATGAATTGCAGCCCACCAGGCTCCTCTGTTCATGGGATTCTCCAGGCAAGAAAGAATACTGGAGTGGGTTGCCATCCCGACCCAGGAATTGAACCCAGGTCTCCTGGATTGCAGGCAGATGTTTTACCAACTGAGCTATGCAGGAAGCCCCACTTTATTTTTTTGTCTCAGACACTTTTACACAGTGTGGGACAATACTGACAACTGGGGGCATCTCTGTCTGGTTCCTGCTTCCTACTGAAATGGGTTTTAGTGTTCTTCATTTTGGGTTTTTTTTGTTGTTGTTGTTCTTTAAATTAATAGTTGCTATTAGCCTTTTTGGATTGAGGTATAATTAACATATGACAAAATTCACTCTTTTCAAAGTTTACAGTTTGATGAGTTCCAATCACCACGAAAATCAAGATCAAGAGCATTTCCATCACCACCCCGTCAAAATTCCCTCACATTCTTTTGCATTCTCTTATATCTTTGCTTCAGTTTAAATAAGATGCATGCACTGATGATGGTAATATTTCTTCAAGTTCTGCACAGAGACCATATCTATATTGCTCTCCCTTAAACTGCCAGCACTTTGCATAATCCTAGGGACATACCGGATCTCCAACACTGCTGAATTAATAAATGAAAGAGTGAACCAAAAAATGAACTGAGAAATTCACCCTGGAGCTCAGCTCCACACATCAGTGTTCTCAGATGCCAACTGCTATCCTGTCTTCATCTCCCCAGTCTGCAGCCTCCCTGACTCAGCAGTAGATGACCCCTGTCAACCAGGTGAGCTATCCATTGTTCCTAATGACACCCCAGTGCGTGTCTGGTTTTTCTCTCCCAAGTTCAACCGCAAAGGAAGGTGCTATCTAGTGGAGTTAACTGTGCTCAAGAAAAAGCTTAACAACAGCAACAGTAACAATAACACAAACAACAATGGTAGCCTTTCCAGTAGTATTCATGGACACTGTCAAAAGGGAAAAACTAAAATTAGGAAGGAAAGGACTCAGATCCAAAGGTCAGGAGCTTAATAAGAATCTGAAGTGTAAGTTCTGGAGAAGGTAGGCCAAGATAAGACCTAAGGATCAATCATGGGTCAAGTGGCAGGAGAGGTGGAGACCACAGGGGAGAAACAGAGAGGCTGGAAACAGGGTAAGCTGCCCATCCCTTAGACAGGGTGCACAGCCATGAATCATGTCTTAAAGGGACAGAGTTGAGCCTGACAACAGCCAACCATCTTTTTCCGCCAGTCTGTCTCGTGTTCTGACTGTCTTGTGCATTCATTGTTTGCAGAAACATGTGCCCACAAGCAATGGATCTATTTTGGAGGCCCATCTCACTCTCAGTTTCCTCCAGGTGCAGCACAAGTGACCCACCACTGACCAGTTAAGATGGAGTTTGCAATTTCAGAACTGGTTGCTTACTTGTTCAGAACTAGAGAAAAAGGTGAAGCAAAGTTATGAAATGCAGAAAAGTCAAGGCAGTCATCTTTTTCTAAAAGCAAAAAATAAACAACAGTTGAAACACAAAAACACAAATACTGAGATTTATGAATGTAATTCATACCCTAGTATACCCTTAAAAAAAAAAAAAAGATGCAAGCACAGAAGCATGACAAAAGCTTTGTAAGCTAAACTTTTCTTACTAACAACAAAGACAGGTAATTGAGGCAGATGTAAATGAAGCACCACCACAATGGGTAAGTGCTGACCACAGATTTAAGACTGGCAAACCTAAATAGGGGAAGTTATAAATAAATATGATAACCTGTCATTGAAACCTTGCCTTCAGGAATTCGGATGATGATCTGAAAACAAATTTGAAGTTCAATTACCCTGTAGGAAGCAGTAAGGAAGGCAGTGTTTTTGTCAGAAACTGGGGTGCGAGTCAGGGTGGGGGTTATGTAAAGACTAGGTTAAAGAGACAGAGAAAATATTTTCCAAGGCGCAAGCTTAGGGTGAGGGACTTCCCTCACACGAAAGACACCTGGTCTTTCTGTACTTCTACGAAGTTACAAAGCTGTACTCCCTCTCTCATTTGCGGCCCCACAGGTTTTGCTTTCAAAGATCTGCAGGTGTATCCTCCTGCACGTCAAACTGAAAGTGTTTCTTCTTTTTTGTGCTAGACTGGACTTTACTACCATGCTTTCCACCTGACTTACAGCAGGGACTCTGGGACCACCGGGTCACCGCCTTTGAACTTCATGAGGGAGTCGGGGCATTAAAGTTGCTCGCAATTTTCCTCAAGGGAAGGTGGAGGGAGCCCCGCTACTCTCTTCTGGAAATCGAATCTGGAGGCCTGGGATTCCGGTCGTGAAAGGAGCAGACGCAACAGGGATTCCGGCTGCCCAAGTGACGCACGGGAAGGCAGATTCGGAAAAGGCTCGCGAACGAGCACGAGGCTGGGGCCAGACTCAGAGAGGCCGCCCCCCCCAGAACACGGAGGGGTCTCGGCCAAGGCCTTGGGGGCTTTCTAGGCCCGCTTCTAAAAGATGTACACTGGAGAGTCTGGAACACGTACAGACCTCTACGGCAATGGGAACGACGGGTAAATTCCAAAACACCCGGCGCAAGCTCCCGCAGAGACACGGGGGTAGAACTGCAGAAGGAAGAGCCAAACTACGCAGCTGATCAAAGACTACGATTCCCAGCATGCACTACGGAGCTTCCTCTCTAGTACGTTGCATGCTGGGAACTGTAGTTCTTCGTCACTCGCAAGGAAAAGCGCTTCGGGGTATTTTCAACCTCTCACGTGTGTCTCTTTACTGAGAAGCACTGTCAAATAGAAAGCTGACTGCGAAAAGTCGCTCTGGAATCATTCCCAACGTGACCCCACGCGTGGACACGAAAAAGGTTGCGAACTCGTTGCCATGGCTACCGCTTCCCCTGGGCACGGAATAAACGCGCTCTAGGATCCGGAAGTGGTTCCGCGCGACCTCTCCACAAGTGGGGATGAGTTCTGTGCTGACGTTCATTGGACGGTTTCCCTTAGAGGCCAGAACAACCCAAGTAAAGGGGCGGTTCCGAGTGAGAGGGGCCCGCGGAACCATTTGATTGGAGAAAAGGGGCCAGGACTGACCAATCGGGAGGAGCCACGCTTCGGGCATCGGGCACCGCACCTGGACAGCTCCGATTGGTGAACTGCGGTCCCCCCCACGAGTCCCCATTGGGTACAGCGGGTGCGTGGTGCGGCACGATTGGTGGGTTCGTGTTTCCCGTCCCCCGCCCGCGAGAAGTGGGGGTGAAAAGCCCCCGGACCCTCTCGGGGGCTAGTGGGCGGATCGCGCGGCTTGAGGTGTAAGCCTCGGAACTCCGGCGTAGGAGGGGGCGGAGGCGGCTCCTGAGCCCAAAGGGGACTTGAGACTCACCGGCCGTGCGCCATGAGGGCCCTGTGGGTGCTGGGCCTCTGCTGCGTCCTGCTGACCTTCGGTGAGTGGTCCTGGAGGAGAGGGCACCCTGGGACGCCCCCTCTCCTCAAGCGCGGCCTCTTCTCGAAGGTTCTGGGGGCGTTGAGCCTGGGAGGAGGGGATAACAGGGTTAGGGTTTGGGCCAACGGGGTGTCCATCGCTCTTCCTCGAAAGAGGTTAGGGGGATTTCCTTTTCTGTCACCTGGAAGCATAAAAGGGGACTGGAGTCGTTTAAATCCCGTAAGATCTGGTGTCCGCTCCTAGCAGTCTCAGCCTCCTCGGGGTGGGGCCTCCCTCGGGCTCGCTCCCCCCCAAGAGCATCGCTTGTGCCTTTTCCGGAGGACTTTTGTCAGACGCCGCAACCTTTTATCATCAGAGTTTGAGGGCACCCCACCCCCCGCCCCTAGTCTTCTCGCCAACGCCAGTTTCCTTTCTTAGCTGTTGGGCTGTGGAGCGTGGGGCCCTGGGGCAGCAGACCGGCAGTGTCAGCGGTTTGATTCACTTTTACTCTAGCTCCTCAAGGTCCTAAAATTTATTATCTCTTCCCTTTCTCAGGCCCCTGGGGCCAATTTCAGTTCTCCTGGCTAGAGGTTGCACAAACACTGTGCTTTCTGACCTGTGATATTGAAGGCCTAAGTTTTGGCATGGTCAGTTTGGAGGCCTTGTCTCGGCCTGCGCGCAACACGTGTGAATGTAGAAAGGACCTGGTATCAAGTCGGCTAAACAGTATTTATAAGGGATCCCGGGGGTACCCTTTTAGAGGTGATGGACGCCTCCGTATTTAAAAATCTCCTGAGGGACCTCAGTGTCTGAACTGATCTAAGAAATATGCCGACTTGGGTTTACATCGGTTATTTAAACCAGTGGATCCATTCTTCCATCGCCGGCTCCAATATTTACCAAGTGAATTTTGCAACCCCTATCCTGGCCCTGTTCCATCTTGGTACTTCATGAGAAGTCCATGAAGCAACGATGTGTGAGAGTTTTCTGATGTTAAATCTTCCTTCAGGGTCAGTGCGGGCTGACGATGAAGTGGATGTGGATGGGACAGTGGAAGAAGATCTGGGTAAAAGTAGAGAAGGCTCAAGGACAGATGATGAAGTAGTACAGAGGTTTGTGTTCTTCTGCACCTATACATATAACCCCTTGGGAACCTGGAAGGCTGTAGCTTCTTTGTATCTCTTCTCCAAAGGCCCAGAAGTACTCTGAATTTAAATAGGTGAAAAAGAAAGACATTAGGGGTAGCAACTGTGTGTATACATAGTATCTCCTGACTTTGCCCCTAAGAATGACTGGTCAGAATAAGATGAATTAATTCCCTTGGAAACTATTTTGATAACTATTTCAGAATACTAGCTCGATAGCCTTGCTAAGATCTTAGAAAAGACTTTGGTTGTATACTCAGTAAGTGTGTACACTTTGTAATTAAAAAGATTTATGTCTGTTGAGCAATGTTTTCATTCAGCCTTTTAGGACTTAAAACTTTGTAGACCCTTAGAAGCCAGAGTTTCCCTGGCATGTGTCCCATGTGAGGGAACAGAAATGTGTGTGACTTTGCTTTATAGTAGAGGAAAGTTGGGTTCACTTTTCTGACAATTTTAAGCATAGAGTATTTCCAGCTTGGTATTAAAAGTAACTTATCATTGTGGAAAAATAATAGTGAGATGGTAGACTGGTAATATAAAGGTTTCTTTTTTACCCTTTCAACCCTTAAGACCATTGTGCTTTCATCACAGATGCTGTATTTTTGGAGGGAACTAAGTAATGCAGTATTAGTTGATCAAATTTTTTTCCTCAGAGAGGAAGAAGCTATTCAGTTGGATGGATTAAATGCATCCCAAATAAGAGAACTTAGAGAGAAATCAGAAAAGTTTGCCTTCCAAGCTGAAGTTAACAGAATGATGAAACTCATCATCAATTCATTGTATAAAAATAAAGAGGTAAGCAGCCCGTGGTTATGATGTTATTTTGTTTCTGTATGGTAGCTAACTTGATGACTTTCACAGTTAATGTGCTTTGTTGCTGTTTAGTTGTGTAGTCCCTAAGCCATGTGTGACTCTTTGTGACCCCATGGACTGTAGCCTACCAGGCTCCTCTGTCCATGGGATTTCCCAAGCAAAAATACTGGAGTGGGTTGCCATTTCCTTCTCCAGGGAATCTTTCTGACCCAGGAATCACACCTGTAACTCCTGCCTTAGAGGCAGATTTCTTTACCACTGAACCACCAGGGAAGCCAATAGTTAGTATGTTTACACAAACAGTTGTCAAAGTTTAAAGACCCAGCATGTGCACGAATGGCTACTAGATACCTATTTGTATTTGTGGGAAGGGGGAGAGACATTTTCTCTTCTTTCTCCCTTTCCCCCTCCACTTGTGTTCATGACTTGCTGAATAGTTGTGAGTCTTAAGGACATTCATGCAAACTGAGCCTAAAGTATTGAATACATTAAGGTCACTAAGAAGGGAAATAGAGTAGTAACTACTCTGACCAGTTCAAGTGTTCTATGTAGTTGTTCCAGTCCTTTGTGTAAAGAACTGTATCTCCTTTTACCAAGAGAGTAAAGCCACCCTTATACCATAATAAGTCTAGTCCTTAAAGAGAGTTTTTTCAGAGTACAGAGGAGAAATGAATTTGACGTTAAGTTTGATATCATGTATTTTGAGGCTAATCGAAGTGTGTATTAAATCTGGCTTCCATTTAGATTTTCCTGCGAGAACTGATTTCAAATGCTTCTGATGCTTTAGATAAGATAAGACTAATATCACTGACTGATGAAAATGCTCTTGCTGGAAATGAGGAGTTGACGGTTAAAATTAAGGTAAGCTTAGAACAATTTTAAAGTAGAAAGAACTCTTAGAGATAGGGAATCCATTGTCAGTCAAGGTAGACTAGGTTAGGGGCAGTAATAGTTAACTACTGACTGTCAGGGACTTAAATCAGGGGTCGGTCAAATATGGCCTGTGGGCCAAATCCAACCTGCTGCCTGTTTTTATAGATAAAGTTTTATTGGAACGTAGCCATGCCCATTTGTGAATTATCTGTGACTGCTTTTGACAGAGGCCGTATGGCCTATAAAGCCTAAGATACTCTCTGGTCCTTTTCCAGAAAAAGTTTGCCAACCCCTGGCTTTAAGTCATTAATGACAGGCTGCCTTGGGGCCTCTGCCTTGCGTCGTCCTCACCCTAGGACACAGGCTGATGGAGCAGCTGCCATCTGGAGTATAGCTGGTTGTCATGGTGCAAAGAAAGCTTGGAGGGTCTCACACCAGTTAAAGGCTCCACCCTGAAAGCTATGCTTTTGACTCCCACTTGTAACTCATTAGCCAGAACTTGTCACATGGCCTTAACCAACTATCAGTGAGGGAAATATATTCCGGTAATATTTCTGGAAGGCAGAGAGCTGGGAATATTTAGTGAAGAACATTGATCCCCACAGATTACAAAGACAGAAAAGACAGAAGTCATTTAAGTTTCAGATCCTTTTATCTTTTATCAATGAAATAGAGAAAACATAAAATTTTATTTTTCTTGATTTTTTTGTTTTTCCCCTTAAATAACTTGCCTGTTTAGGTCTATCTCTGCCCATTGACATTTAGACTGGTCCTTGCCCTCTTACATTGATCGATACTTTATCAAATACACTAAACTTAAAATTCTTCTCTATAAAGAAAGATGTTTGTACTTAAGATGTGTGCTTTTTGAAAAGACCATAAAATACTATCTGGAGGAGGGAAGGAGTTCAGTTTTTTTTCTGCATTGGAATTGATGTGCTTCAAAGCTGATAGCTTCTCAGTATATAGCTGAGTATATTGTGAGTATTAAGCAAGTGTAATTGTCTTGTTCTTGGTTTTAGTGTGACAAGGAGAAGAACCTGCTGCACGTCACAGACACTGGTGTAGGAATGACCCGGGAGGAGTTGGTGAAAAACCTTGGCACCATAGCCAAGTCTGGGACAAGCGAGTTTTTAAACAAAATGACTGAGGCACAAGAAGATGGCCAGTCAACGTCGGAACTGATTGGTCAGTTTGGTGTTGGTTTCTACTCTGCCTTCCTTGTGGCAGATAAAGTTATTGTCACGTCAAAACACAACAATGACACCCAGCACATCTGGGAGTCCGACTCCAATGAATTTTCTGTAATCGCTGACCCCAGAGGAAACACTCTCGGACGGGGAACAACCATTACGTGAGTATTACACGCTCCTAATGAGAATTAATAGCCATAGCCAGGCTCTTGACTCTCCAATTCTAGCTCTCTGAGCCAATGGCCTATTCTGGACCTTAATTTCTTTGCCTGTAAAAAATGAGGAATGTGAGACCAGTTCTCATCATGTTAAGTATTTTGAGACCTTGCTAAGGACCAGACCCAGAGTTATGGTGGCTGCTGTCGATGGAGGGCATCAAGTAGGAAGGGTTAGCTCTTCCAGCTCAAGGCGCGTCAGAGGACTCTCAGACAGGTGGCTTGTCCAGGTTTTCCAGGGAAGCAGGACTCAGAAAAGTGGTGGCAGTCTGTGGAGCATCGTGGATAAGGGCTTGGCAAAACAGTATGTTCACAAGATTCAAGGAATGCATTTCAGGCAGTGGCAGTTACTCATTGAAATTGTAATGAAGTTTTTAAAGTTTTCTAAAGGTGGTGTGGAGGGTGGCAGGGGCGGTTGAGAAGAGACTCTCAGTAACCTGGGTAACCGTTGAAAATATTCAAGATTGTAACTAGGGTTGGGGGTGGGTTAGAGAGAACAGGTACAGATAAAGGACCTGAAAGAGAGTTATGAAAGTTCTCTGGAAGAAAATGTCTCACTGGAGGATAGTTAGATCTTGCCTGGTGGCTCAGATGGTAAAGAATCTGCCTGCAATGCCGAGACCCTTGTTCAGTCCCTGGGTTGGGAATATCCCCTGGAGAGGGAATGGCTACCCACTCCAGTATTCTTGCCTGGAGAATCCCATGGACTGAGGAGCCAGGCAGGCTACAGTCCATGGGGTTGCAAAGGGTCAGACATGACTGAGGATAGTTACAAGACATCGAATTGAAGTGGAATTTAAGTCGCCACCTTTGTAGGGCCGGGGGGGCTGCATTGAGTTACAAGGGCTTCTCTTATTGTGGAACACCAGCTCTCAAGCACATGGGCTCAGTGGTTGCCATGAATGGGCTTCTCTTGTTGCAGTGCATGGGCTCTCTAGTTACTTAGTTGCCCCAAGACGTGTGGGATCTGATCTGAGTTCCCCAGTTCAGTTCAGTTCAGTCTCAGTCGTGTCCGACTCCTTGCAACCCCATGAATCGCAGCACGCCAGGCCTTCCTGTCCATCACCAACTCCTGGAGTTCACTCAAACTTAAATCCACCGAGTCGGTGATGCCATCCAGCCATCATCCTCTGTCGTCCAGTTTTCCTCCTGCCCCCAACCAGGGTTCAAACCTGCATCCCCTTCAGTAGAAGCTTGGAGTCTTAATCACTGGGCCTCCAGGGAAATCCCAAGCCAGTAACTATTGTTGGTGTAAACAAGGCAGATCTTAGGCCCAATTATCTCCTGGTGCTTACAGCACTGTGAAGTGTGAAGCAGACAGGAGACAGAACAGCTTTCTTGCTTTTGTTTTTTTATCTCCATCATAGAGATAAAGAAATTCCAATTTAGAAGTCAGTTGACTTACCCAGTTCTGCCAAGTGAAAATGTGCCCACAGCCCTGCTTTTTCCTTTTTTTCTTAATTCAGTTTAAAATTTTCTCAATATAACTGATTTTTAAATATGCAAGTAGGAAACAAACATATATCTTATCATTTCAACATTTTCTTCATCCCAGAAGACATTTTTTGCCTTCACTGTCACAAATTTTCCTTTAATAAAAACTAGGCAACTAAAAAAAAAAATACTAGACAACTGCATTTTAGTATTTTTACTAATTTTTCATTCTAAACTTACCTTTCCCTCCCTTTGTTATTAACATTCATATATCCTGATCTCTTTAGGAGGCATCACTGATAGTTATACCCAAGTGCCCTCTCTGTTAGGTGGTAGGAGAATACAGGTAAATCACATCTCTTAACTAGAAAGACAGAAAATGATGTCCCAAGAGGTGTTTGTGTCTTGTGTTGCTAAGAGACAGGTGAGATGTCTAGATATAAGTTCCACATGAGCAAACATTTTGTTGATACTCCATTCCCAGTGGCTAATGTATGACTGGCAGATATTTGTATGAATGGATAAGGGTCATCAGGACAGTTTTCATGAAGTAGTATGGATGGTTGGTCAGTAAACGAAACTTTACAACAGGTTCTCCTTTACTTGGGCAAAATTGCCTTTTTTCTTCAAGGCCTACCCCACCAATTCACTCAGTGGATACTTGCTTGAATGTCTATTAACTGCTAGAGTTTAGGGCTACAGTGGAGAATATGACAGTGGCTGTTCCTCCTTTCACATGGCTCATTCAACTAGGAAAGAAAACACAAGAAATAATTTCAGAATGGCAAATGCCAGAAAGGAAGCTAAAGGACAACCCCCTCATTGGAAGGTCTTTCTGAAATGGTTTTGAGTTAGGTTCAGATGTTCTAGGCAGCACGCACTGCACGTTGGACTTTCAGAGGCACATTCGAGGAACTGAAAGTCTAGAATGGCCAAAGGGAAAAGAGCAAAGGCAAGGAAGGAGCGAGTTCAAGATCTTGCCCTACCTACATGTTACTTCATCTTAATATTGGACCGGTAAAGTAGAGGCTGTCAGACGATTGTTTCCTCCCTACTCCTGTTCTTACCCCTAGTGAGCCACCACTTATGAGAGATTTAGTGAAGAATAAATGAGATCATGAAATCAGCATCTTGTAAATGCTAACATAAAATGGCTTCTGCCCCTCCTGCTTATTCTGTCTTCTGCATTTCTCCCTAAAGCCAGTCACTGCTTCTCATCTGTTGTCTCTCATGCCATCTCCTCAGAGATGAGAGAATTAAGTACTACTGCATCTTTTAAAGTCAGCCTTTCCTGAACACCTTCCTCTTTGCCATCTAAGTATAAATGTATTGAAGTCTGTCTGGGAGAAGGAGGCGCAGGCAGGTGATGCACCTTTCTGCTGTCAGGAACGTGCTCTCTCGTTTTCTTTCCCATCTACCGTTGGGCGTTTCGAAAAAGCAGACTTGCCTTTGCTGCTACTTCACCTTCTGTTCCCTCCTCAGCCCACAGTATTTTGACTTTATCTACCACTTTTCCATGGAAATAAATTACCAGTATTCCTTGTTGCTAAATCCAGTGGATTCAGGCTTATTTTAGTTGCTGTGATCCCCAGCAATAGTGTCTCTTTTTTTTTTTTTTTTGAGTTTTTTTTTTTGTGTTTTCTACAGAATTTGCATTTTACTGCTCACTCCTTAAAACAATCCACTCAGTACCTAGCATCATTTTTTTTTAATTTCCTTTGCCTGTTTCTTAAATGTTGATAGTCTCTTTTCTTCAGAAGTTCAGTTTTAGCCCTCTGTGTCCTGTGTGCATCATGCAGTCTTAACCACTGTTGTGGATTCAGGCTCCAGTTCCTTCTCGGGCTTCTCTAATCTATATTCTTAACCAAGATCAGGAGTCAGCAGACTTTTAGTTAAAGGGTCAGCTAGTAAATATTTTAAACTCATGAACTATAGGATCATGAGATCTCTCATGTCAGAACTCTCCTATCCATAGTTTGAAAGCAGCCATAGACGGTATATGATGAGATTGTGTCTTGATGAAATTTCTTGTGAGTGGCAACCAGAGTTTGCCAATCCCTGGTCTAGATCTTGCTACTGGATTCTAGGCTTATATATCTAATTGCCTCTTGAATACCTGACTAAGATGTCTAATCATCAGCTTCAGTTTGCATCCAAAACTGATGCAACTGGTACCAACCTAGGATCACCAGTATGTACACTCCAAGACCAGAGGTTTAGTCCCTTCACTAGGCTGGGTCATCATGTACTGTGTACTTGCTGGGAACTCCTAAACTATACGCTTTTTGAGGCAAGGAGGGGACCATGGATACAACATTATCCATTTCTATTGGGAGCACAGACATCAAGATATGGGCTACCCACTGTGTTTGAGAGTATGATGTGGCTGTTATTTTTGGTGGGTGGAGGAGAAGTTTGCAGCAAGGGTGGTAAGGAAGAAGAAGAAGCAGTGCTACAGTTTTTGGTACTGTAGTTATTATCTCAGTCAGTGCTGTTCCTGATAGAACTTTCTGTGGTAGATATGGTCTTTCACTACTCTGTCCAGTATGGCAGCTACTTGCCACATGTGACTGTTGACTTGGAATGTGGCGATTTAACTAAAGAACTGACTTTAACTGTTAGGACTATAACTATTTATAACTGACTCTAACTGACTTTTAACTATTGACAAATAGTCACATGAACAGGTGGGTGGCTCCTTTTTGTCTAGTGCAAATAAACCGTAGTTCAGATTAATGTTCTAGCTATTATTTTAAATAAATTCATTTATTTATTTTTGACTGTGCTGGCTCTTTGTTGCTGCACAGGCTTTTCTGTAGTTGCAGTGAACAGGGTCTGCTCTAGTCATGGTGCGTGGGCTTCTCACTGCAGTGGCTTCTCTTGTAGAATATGGGCTCTTAGGGCCTGTGGGCTCAGTAGTTGCAGCACCCAGGCTCCAGAGCACAGGATCAATAGTTGTGATGTACAGGCTTAGTTGTTTCACGGCATGTGGGATCTTCCTGGATCAGGGATCAAAACCATGACTATTGCATTGGCATGTGAATTCTTTACTGCTGAGCCATCAGAGATGCCCTCTAGCTTTTTCTTAAGGAACGTGTTTTTATTAGGGGTTAAATGTCTATGGTATGTAATCAGTTGATTTCTAGGGAAGCTAGCAGAGTGCGTATGATTCAACTTTTCTCCAGAATATTGCAGAGACGTCCCACCTTCAGCTAGCTTAAGATTTCTGTTCTTCAAATGAAAAAAAATCCAGCACATTGAGGAGATTGGAAACCTTTTCATTTTTTGCTTATAATGAAGACTGTTTTCCACTTGAGGGAGTGCAAGAAAGATTCTTCCTTTTACTATACCCATATTTGGTACATTTAGCTCACAAACCTTTATTGGTGATAAGAGTTCTTACATGAATAATGGGGGCTTTGTGGGTTATGCACAGTTGGCTATTATAATCAAACGAATATTTACACAAATTTATAATCAGAACTTTTAAATAATGATGTGTCTCTAAATGTCTTATTTTCCTTGCAGCCTTGTTTTAAAAGAAGAAGCATCTGATTACCTTGAATTGGATACAATTAAAAACCTCGTGAAAAAATATTCACAGTTCATAAACTTTCCTATTTATGTATGGAGCAGCAAGGTAAATTGATACGAATAAAATTTATATATGTATATTACCTTGGACATATTTAAATATTTAACACATAAAGAATGAAGGTTAAATGTGGTTCTTCTAATGCAGGATACTCAGTATTTTCTTACTGAAGACTTTTTTAGAGCTGTAATTTTTTTTCATATCTTATAGATAAAATCAAGAATTATGAAACATTAGCTTAACCATCATTCTATTTTCTACATAAACAGACTGAAACGGTTGAGGAACCTGCCGAAGAAGAAGAAGCAGCAAAAGAAGATAAAGAAGAATCTGATGATGAAGCTGCAGTAGAAGAAGAGGAAGACGAAAAGAAACCAAAAACTAAAAAAGTAAGCCCAGTTCATCCTCCTACTTAAAATACTCTTTAGATTATAAGCTACCAGATTCCTAGAAAAAGGGGTAAGATTTCTTGTTGCAGGAGAGGGGTTTGGGTTGGAGGAAGGTGGTCAGAGGATACAGCCTTCCAGTTATAAATGAGCACCAGGGACACAAGATACAGTGTGGTGGGGCCAGCACTGCTCTGTAATGTATGGAAAAGCTGTAAGAGTCTTAATTCCTGAGAGTTCTCATTATAAGGAGATTTTTTCTTTGGGTCCGTTTCTTAAAATTGTTTATTCTTTTATTCTCATCTGTATGAGATGATGGAGGTTAGCTTACTGTGGTCATCATTTTCACAATATGTGTAAACCTTTATGTGGTACACCTGCAACTCGTATAGTAATGATCTCAATTGTATCTCGATAAAACCAAGGCAGGGGAGGGGGGAGAATAAAGGTGGAAAATATTTTTTAGATTATGTTAGAAAAAACACAGAAACCTGGATATGCACAGACTGATTTAAGCTTCACTTCTTCATGATCTTTTCTCAAGGCCTTGTCTGCAGGCCCAGCTTTTAAAATCCAAGCTGTTTGTGTGCGTTTTCTCTCCCTAGAAAGTTTTAAGTAGCAAACGCAGATCATTTTTATGAATAGTTCTCTGACTTCTATATATTGCCCAGGACTGGTGGCTTATGATAAGTCTTGAATTTTAAAATCTTGAAATCTTTTTGCATCTTCTTTTGTCACATAGATATGAACTATTAAATTAATTCTCTGGTCTGCTCAGGTAGCAGAGTAGGTAGAAGTAATGGTGAATTTTGAGAAATATATAAGATGTTGGATTTCTGTAAGTCATGAAATAGAAATACATAATATGTATATCCTTCTAACCTCAAAACATATATTCAAGAAATAACATTTTAGCTAGTTAAAAATAACTGAAAAAAATCTTAATTGGATTGTTACCAATTATTAAAACCATTTGCCTTTGTTGTATTAAATTTCAGTCTTAAATATTTAGAGAGATACTTAAAAAAAAAAATTTTTTTTTTTTTTTAATTTTAAATATTTATTTATTTATTTGGCTGTTATGGATCTCAGTTGTGGAGCCCAGGCTTAGTTGCTTCATGGCATGTGGGATCTTCGCAGACCAGGATCAAACCAGTGTCCCTTGAATTGCAAGGCAGATTCTTAACCACTGGACCACCAGAGAAGCCCTTTAAAAAAAATTTTGATCCATTTGGCAGGAACCATATTACAATAGAGATACCCTATATTAATATTATTTTGAAATGTTCTAAAGCTGTAGTTACTGTAGTATAACTATTGATACCATTGGTGTAACTTAGGAGAAACTAATCAAATACTGTAACTTCAGGTTGAAAAAACTGTCTGGGATTGGGAACTGATGAACGATATCAAACCCATATGGCAGAGACCATCGAAAGAAGTAGAGGAGGATGAATACAAAGCTTTCTACAAATCATTTTCAAAGGTAAATGTTATTTTAAAATAATGTGATAAGAAAACATCCCTATATCAAAAATAGGTTTAAAAACAGGTTTATAACTATTTCAGCACAACCAGTTTCCTTTTTAATCCTGTGTGTTTTATATTATGCATTAAAAACTTTACTCTGAGATGGAATCTATAGGCTTCTAGACTAGATCACCAAGGCTCTATGCTACAAAAAAGATTAAGAACCACTTACGTCAATAGATGCTTGATTTTTGCTACAGAACCTGTAAGGCATAAAATCATGCTATTGAATGGCTTTTACCATAATCTTAAAGGCTTGTTTACAACATCAAACATTTATTTTGAGGCCATGCCTAGAAATGATGACTAAATCTGTTGTCTTGCCTTTTTTTTTTTTTTTTTTTTTTTTTTTTTACTGATCATTTCTTATAACTCTTAGAATCCAAAACTAGCTTTGACTAAGATGGTTTCAAGTTAATGTTTTCTCAAACAGCATTTTGTACAAATAGAACAATTTAATGAACTTAGCATGGCTAGAGAAAACTGTGTCCATCATGCAGTCTTAACCACTGTTGTAGATTCAGGCTCCAGCTCCTTCTTGGGGTTCTCTAATCTATATTTTTAGCCTAGATCAGGAATCAGCAGACCTTTAATTAAAGGGTCAGCTAGTAAATATTTTAAGCTCATGAACTATAGGATCTGTGACATGTCAGAACTCTCCTATCCATAGTTTGAAAGCAGCCATAGACAGTATATGATGAGGTTGTGTCCTGATGAAATTTCTTGTGAGTGGCACCCAGAGTTTGCCAACTCTGGTCTAGATCTCGCTACTGGACTCTGATTGTTCTGTACTCTTTATTCCATCTGCTGATTTGTTACTAAACCTTTGTTTCCCTTACGTTAACATCCAACTACCCTTTAAGCTTTACCTCTAAAAACTTTCCCTTGGTTCTGCCTCCTTTTTCATTCTCGTATAACCTAAAATCCTAGCATATATAGAGGTACTTTCATCTTAACAGCTATATTAGAAATATGTGAGCAGTGTGTGATTTTAAGTCTTTTAGAGGCTACATTAAAAAAAAAATTGAAACAGGCCAAGTTAACTTTTAATAGTCTATGTTTTTTTAACTCAGTATATCCAATAGTATTTCAACAGGTAATTGATACAAAAAATTGGTCCTTTTTGGTTTTTTTGTTTGGGGTTTTTTTGTGGGATATTTGTTGGTGCTACATTATCAAAGTCTGGTGATTGTCTTACACTGACCAACGCATCTCACTGTGGACTAACATTTCAGGTGCTCAGTATGGATAATATAGGAATTTTCTGTTCTTACATACCTCTTGGATCCACTGCTGCAGTCCAAGTTTCTTGGAAGAAATCTGTTGCTGAGTGCTTTTTTAGCTGAACAGTACACTCAAAAAATTTCTTATGTCATTTTGTCATTTAGACAGGATGGTGGTTTTCCTGCCCTATCCTCTCAAGTGTGTAGAACATAGACTCAGCCATCCTTCCCAGGGGTAGGCAATAGAGAAACGTTGACAGCCACATCATAATAGCCATGTCCAGCCAGTTAGAAGTGCAGTCTTAACTGTTTCTTCTTCCCTGCCTTCCTCTCCCCTTCACTTATTTGGTAAAGGAACTTTTTGTTAGTTGACTGTTAAACTGCATGTGTACCACACCCTATGTTGCTTAGCCTTTGCACTGCCTTTTCCTTGTGCCTTTTGAATGACCAAGATACCAACTTTCTAGGAAAGCGATGACCCCATGGCATATATCCACTTTACTGCTGAAGGGGAAGTTACCTTCAAGTCAATTTTATTCGTACCCACATCTGCCCCACGTGGTCTGTTTGATGAATATGGATCCAAGAAGAGCGATTACATTAAGGTGAGTTTTTAAATAGTATAAACTGAGTTTAAAATTTGGAAGCGTGATTTCCAGAAAGTGACCTTTGTCTTTTTGGTCTCCACTTTAGCTGTATGTGCGCCGAGTATTCATCACAGATGACTTCCATGATATGATGCCCAAGTACCTGAATTTTGTCAAGGGTGTTGTAAGTATCTGGAGGTTATTGGGGGAAGAGGGGAGTAGAGTGGGGGTCTTAAAGTGGGTTTTTTTTTGGTCGGTTGGTTGGTTTTGTTTTTCTCTGACGTTTGTATTGCTCGTTGAACTTTTGCTATCTGCAGGTGGACTCGGATGATCTCCCCTTGAATGTTTCCCGTGAGACACTTCAGCAACATAAACTGCTTAAGGTAAGTGAAATGAAGTCGCTTCAGTCGTGTCCGACCCTCAGTGACCCCATAGACTGCAGCCTACCAGGCTCCTGCATCCATGGGATTTTCCAGGCAAGAGTACTGGAGTGGGTTGCCATTTCCTTCTCCAGAAGTGCGTGCTGCTACTGCTAAGTCGCTTCAGTTGTGTCCGACTCTGTGCGACCCCATAGACGGCAGCCCACCAGGCTCCCCTGTCCCTGGGATTCTCCAGGCAAGAACCCTGGAGTGGGTTGCCATTTCCTTCTCCAATCCAAATGTTCAAACTTAGAAGTTGAAAGAGCTGTCCAGTGAGCACCCATATATATGTACTCTCTGGTCTAAAGTTAGAATATAAACATGAAAGCAATCTTGTAACTGTTGCCAGTGACAACTTAAGTTTCCATTCAGTCTGACACAGGAATACTTGGCCATTCCCTGCCCCCCTTGGTAAATACCAGTGTCTTTGTATCTTTCTCCACTAGTCCCCTGCTACCTTACATAGTGTAGGTTCTCAAAAGTTTGTGATGAAGTTCTCTAATGAGTTATTCTGTCATTTTGTTTAGGTGATTAGAAAGAAGCTTGTCCGTAAAACTCTGGACATGATCAAGAAGATTGCTGATGAGAAATACAATGATACTTTTTGGAAAGAATTTGGTACCAACATCAAGCTTGGTGTGATAGAAGATCACTCAAATCGAACACGTCTTGCCAAACTTCTTAGATTCCAGTCTTCTCATCATCCAAGTGACATGACTAGTCTAGACCAGTATGTGGAAAGAATGAAGGAGAAGCAGGACAAAATCTACTTCATGGCTGGGGCCAGCAGGAAAGAGGTAAGAGAACTTCGACTGGTCTGCTGTGTAGCTAGGGACTGATTTATAGCCAACTCTTGAGAGAGAAAAAAAGGAAAATTTGTAAACTGAAATAGTTCTGAGACCTGGTCAGTCACTGACAGGAAAAAAGTCATTTGTATTCTCTGCATCTCTTAATTCCCTACCCATAAAACGGGATTGTTGGTACTCTATAGATGTACCTACTTGGATGAAGAAAACATACTAAGGCCGAACTGGAAATTTGTATTATTTCTTTCAATTTTGTAGGCTGAATCTTCTCCCTTTGTTGAGCGACTTCTGAAAAAGGGCTATGAAGTGATTTATCTCACAGAACCTGTGGACGAATACTGCATTCAGGCTCTTCCCGAGTTCGATGGGAAGAGGTTCCAGAATGTTGCCAAAGAAGGAGTGAAGTTTGATGAAAGTGAGAAAAGTAAGGAGAGTCGTGAAGCAGTTGAGAAAGAATTTGAGCCTCTGCTAAACTGGATGAAAGATAAAGCCCTCAAGGACAAGGTATTCTAGAAATTAGAAACATTGAAAATTTTAGCATCTGTGTTTTAAAAAATTGTTTTGTTAGCAAATTAAACTTTGTAACTGGTTACTTTTGTAGTCATTAAAAGTTATACAGAACACTTAGTATTGTTACATTATTGGGAGGACAAGCTTAAAATTGATGAACTGAAGAATTACAGGGATATGTAATTATTCTGTATGTAGGTACTTTTTTTTTCTTTGTAACTGAAAGTTTTTCATAATTTAATATTGTCTTTACAATAGCTTAAATTTTTACAGGTTAAACTTAAGTTGTATATGTTTTTGAAAGTTTGTGTTTAAGTACTTCTGACTAAGAAATTCAGTTATGAAATGACAGTTTTCCTAAGAATCTGAATGAGAGGTACTTTTCTGAACTGCCTGTTTGTGATCTTAAGTGATGAGTCCTTAAGGAGTTGAAATGCAATTACTTGACGACCTTTACTGTTGATATTTAGAGATAACTAACTTTTGCTTTCTCCTCCAAAGATCGAGAAGGCTGTGGTGTCTCAGCGCCTGACAGAGTCTCCGTGTGCTCTGGTAGCCAGCCAGTACGGGTGGTCTGGCAACATGGAGAGGATCATGAAAGCCCAGGCATACCAGACAGGCAAGGACATCTCAACCAAGTAAGCATCCTCAGGGAAGGCCTTGCCAGGATGTAAGCTCTCGCCCAGCCTCCCATTAGAAGATAACACAGCTTCTACACAAAGAACTAACGGGTTTTAAGTGTCTACCACTCTGCATTATAGAGAAGTTGACAAAATGATTAGATTTACTAAAGAAAAGGTCTTGCACTTGTGATTTATATTTAGTATTTTATATACAGATGGAAATTTTCTTAATCTGTTACATATAATGTCTTTCAGCATTAGGTTTTCTGCTTTTATCTGGACTGCCTTTACATTTTCAGATAATAGTTAAAGATGAAGTTAAGGACAGTTACATTTCTTAAATGAGTTAAATCCTTTTTAATTACCCCTTCTACCCCCAAGTGGTATTCTCCGCTAAATACAGGGTAGAAGATGCACAACCAGCAATTGAACTCAAGGACCAAGTACTGGAGGTACACTAGGTCTTTGGTACCCTTTATTTTTAAGAAATATGTATTTCAGGTTTATATTTTAATGTAACAACCATAGTTTTGAAAATGACTTCTTGCTTTTATTCTTCTACCTAGACTGTCTTCTAACTAGCTACCTATTGTCATACTTTTTTTCCCCAACCGTAGCTTAAGGATTCTTCTGTCCTAAGTGTAGTTTACATTGTCAAAATCCCTAAACTCCATTTAAAATATACCTGTATTTCATAATTTGCATGGCTCAAGTGTATAATATTTATAAAATCAGATGCCAAAGTGCTGTTTTATTTGTCTTCTACCTTGGCTAGATTGTAAATGTCAGGTGGAAAATGGGTTTCTGCTTCTATTCCATTGCAACAGTACAGTAGCCATTTAAGTCCATCTTTTCAGTCATTTATTAACAGGATGGTACCTTCTATCCAACAGACATTTGAGCACCTACTGTGTCTATATACTGATGCTCTACAGTAGACATCACTACTCTTTTGCAATGTTCAGAGTAGTCAGGATTGAGAAATCAAGGCATAATTCTGTAAGCCCTGTGTGTATGATAGGTATGCCAAGATGTAGGGAGAAAGGTTCCTTCCTGTCCTCAGCCTGCAACTGCAAGAAGGAGAGCAGTCATGGAGGACAGGTAGGACGCTAACAATGATGAACGTATACCCATAATGCATTGCAGCCGAGCTTAGTGAAAAGATGCCATTTTTCTTGGAACCCTATTGGTTGAAGCATCATGAAGAAGGTGTTACTTAAGCAGCACCCAGAGCCTGTTCTGTTCCAGAACTCTGGGGAGACAAGCTGCAATTATGATAGTGAATACATTAAGAGGGGATGAACAGGACATTAAATCAGGTCATCCACTCAACAAAAGGCACTTGGGATTCATTAGTAAATAAAGTAGTTCTTTATTGTACTATTTGATTTAACCATGCACATTGCCCTTTAAAAGGGAAAGCGTGATTTAACAATATATAAGCATGTCTTGATTTTTTAAAAGTTATCTGTAATTATGTAAGTTATACTAGAATGTGGGAAATGTATGGACCCTCAAATTTGATATATTTGTTAACGTTCATTTCTACTCTGTAACAGTTATTATGCCAGCCAGAAGAAAACATTTGAAATTAACCCCAGACACCCACTAATCAGAGACATGCTTCGAAGAGTTAAGGTGAGCAGTATCACGGCCTTACTCTTTTTAATTTGACTTCTTTGGACCCTTTAGTATGAATAAAGTGTGTGACTCTTTCCATTTCAGGAAGATGAAGATGACAAAACTGTTTCGGATCTTGCTGTGGTTTTGTTTGAAACAGCAACACTGCGGTCAGGATATCTTTTACCAGACACTAAAGCATATGGCGACAGAATAGAAAGAATGCTTCGCCTCAGCTTAAACATCGACCCTGATGCAAAGGTTTGATGTAACTACTGAATGTTTGAGTCCCGGTATCAGGCTCTGTGCTAAAAATGAATGAGAAATTTCCCCTTTCACATCCATTTTCTTTTTTTGCCTGTCTCCCTTTGTTAGCTTGACTGTTAACTCTAATTACAGGGTTTCCTCTATAGTTTTGTAGTTAACAGAATTAACTGAAGTGAAGTGAATTATGATCTTACACATTTAAATGAACACAGAGCCAAGGTGTTTGATGCATTATGGGCTCATAAATGTTGCCCTTAGGTTGAAGAAGAACCCGAAGAAGAACCCGAGGAAACAACAGAGGACACCGCAGAAGACACAGAGCAAGATGAAGAGGAAGAGATGGACGCAGGAACAGATGAGGAAGAACAAGAAACAGCAGAGGTAGAGCAAACCAAGAGGGGGACTTGCATTTTTAGTTCTTGAAAGTCAGAACTATTGCCAAAGTCAAGAAATAGTTATCTAATATCAAATTCAAAAGCTGGAACAAATCACTTTATTTAAATGTGTATTTTGATCCTCCCCACTGCCTTTACTTCCTTAGTTTAGCCATCCATTCTTTCTATTTTTAAATAGGGAAGGAGCCTAGGGAGGCAGGGACTGGCAGCTGCAACTTTATTTAATCCTTTTGTTGGCTGTGCTGGGTTTTGCTGCTGTGCGGACTTTCTCTGGCTGTGGCGAGCAGGCGCTTACTCTCATCGCAGTGGCTCCTCTTGTTGCAGAGCAGGGGCTTCCATAGTTGCAGCACATGCGCTCAGTAGCTA
This sequence comes from Bubalus kerabau, assembly GCF_029407905.1. Taxonomy (NCBI): domain Eukaryota; kingdom Metazoa; phylum Chordata; class Mammalia; order Artiodactyla; family Bovidae; genus Bubalus; species Bubalus kerabau. The sequence continues at coordinate 54,522,614 of NC_073624.1, read as the reverse complement.
GGGCTGCCGGGCTCCAAAGCACAGACTCGACAGTTGTGGCTCAGCTGCTCTGTGGCACATGGGATACTCCCGGCTCAGGAATCAAACCCGTGTCTCCTGCATTAGCAAATGGATTTATTATTCCTGAACCACCAGGGAAGCCCTCGCCACCCATTCTTGAGGTGTTTTTAAGCAGATTACTCCTTAGTCCACGGTGCTTCCATGTTCTCTGCCACTTGCTTCTGCCTTACAGTAACATTAACCGATTCTAAATTTTTGACTGTTCAGGGACAGATGATCTTATTGGGTTCTAGGTTATTTTGCAGATTAGCAAGCTAAGATTCTAGCCTATAGATCCGATAATGGAAATAGGCTGGATCTATTTCCATTTTTACCATACATGAACCTTTGGTGAGCAAAGGTTTGTTGTGCTGGTTTTTAATGTATTCTGATTTTTCTGTTTTCACAGAAATCTACAGCTGAAAAAGATGAACTGTAAATTATACTCTTCCCATTTGGATCCTGTGTGGAGAGGGAATGTGAAGTTTATTTCTTTTGGGAGAGACTTGTTTTGGATGTGTCCCCCACCCCCACACCCTCAGCCCCTTTCTCCTCTGCACTGTAAAATGTTGGGATTGTGGTCACAGGAAGAAGTGGGTTTTTTAGTTGAATTTTTTTAACATTCCTCATGAATGTAAATTTGTACTATTTAACTGACTATTCTTGGTGTAAAATCTTGTCATGTGTATAAAAATAAAAAAGGTCCCAAATATCCAATGTCTTGCTTGTCTTTTTATAATTCATTGTATAGAGCTCCCTGATACTTGATTTTTCTTGCAGTTTTTTGGTGATATACAGCATAATGTCTTGACTTACATACATCAGGAAATGGTACAAGTAGTGAATGTCCATCATCTCATATAGATACAAAATAAAGTAGTTCTTAGATCCTGTGTCCTGAGTTTTCTTCTTAGAAAAGTAATGCATACTTAAGAAAAGTGGCTTTTAAAATTCTTAAAAATCACTCATAGAAAGAAGGGACATACTCGTCTTTACAGAATTCCAAATAGTACATGTAGATGCTCCCCCTTCCAGGAAGTGGAGCTGAATCCTCCTTTCCTTTTTGAACGTGGGCTGGATTTAATGACTGTCTTCTAGAGTGTGGGAAGCAGGAAACAGGAACTCTAGAGCAGAGAACCTTGGCAGATGCTACCCTAATAACCAAGTGATCAAGGTTTGTATCAGCCAGTGATGTCATGTACCCCCTGACGTGTGAAGGAGGGCACTTCACGTCTGGTATTCTTCAAAAACTCAGCCTAACCTAGAATATGTGAACACAACCAAGGAAAGAAGCCTCATAGGAGGAGACTAAGGAGACATGGCAACTAAATGTCATAGTAGCCTGGATAGATGAAAGCTGGGGAAATCCAGAATCAGACCTAGTTCTGGCATATGTGATCTGTACCACGGTCATGTTACATGAGGGCATTCACAGAAATGGAGAGGGATTTGGGAACTGTGCTGTCTTGGCAGTTTTCCTGTAAATCTAAACTTAACTCCAAAAGAATCCAAACCCTAGAAATACTAACCTCTCACTTAAGCACACATGGTCAATGTCACTTTTATTAGTTAATTTATAATCCACATTTGCCATTATAGTCAAGCTTATTCAGAGAAATAAGCCAAAATTATAAGGGCAAGAGACTGTAACTACACTCTGGGTATCTATCAAACTACAGAAACTGATGATATAAACTGGCAGTTTTCAAGATTACCTGGTCAAACCATAACTAAATCAGTTAACATCTACTGAGCACTTCCTCTTGCAATTTGTATTAGGTGCTTAAACAATTTCATTCATTAAATTCTAAAAATACATATTTAATTCTCATTCACAGAGTTCTTGGCACAGTTGAATTTTGATGTTCCTGTTGTCTGTCAGTCAGTCCCAAAAGCTCTGTTTTAAGTTCTCCAGGTTTGGGTGGAATTTCAGGTATTGTCTATAAAATACAAAAACAAAATATACAGATAGCCATGCTTTTTTACACTGTGAATATGACCTGAAAAACATCAAAGAAAGTAAAAAGTAAAAAAGAACAAAAGCCCCCTGCCCTTCATTGATAAATATTATGAGGACCTGCTGTTGATCTAAGTTCCTTTCTAGCCCTCTGTTTACAGCTATCAGCATGGCTACAGCTTAAGTACTAAAGGACTCGCAGAAAGTTTGCATCAATATTAATTGACAGGCCACAAATTTGAACAAGGTTTCCCACACTGGGAAATTCTTTCCTGCACTATTTACTGACCTCTCTAACACGCCTAGCCAGAAAACAGGTATCAGGAATCAATTCATTTGTTAAGAAACGGTGCCTACTATGTGCAAAGCATAAAGCAGTAGGCAAAAAAAATTACAACACTGCCTTCAAGAAAAGTGACTTCTCAAATTTGTAACAGCTTTAGTACGATAATTCACAAACCATGGTATGGTTTAAATATTGGTATTGTATCGTTAAAGTGAAGTTGCTCAGTTGTGTCCAACTCTTTGCGACCCCGTGGACTGCAGCCCACCAGGCTCCTCCATCCATGGGATTCTCCAGGCAAGAATACTGGAGTGGGTTGCCATTTCCTTCTCCAGGGGATCTTCCCAATCCAGGGATCGAACTTAGGTCTCCTGCGTTGCAGGCAGACGCTTTAACCTCTGAGCCACCAGCGAAGCCCATGTTATCGTTTAAATACCACCTATTTAAATATTCAATACCTTTGGTATAGCCACAAAGTTGCACATCCACCACTGTAATAAATTTAAAGAACATTTCATCACCCCAAAAAGAAACCCCAAACCCATGAGCAGCCATCCCCATTTCCACACAACCCTCGCACCACCACCACCATCAAGCCACTGCCCTGTCTATAGGCACGCCTCTTCTGAACATTTCATATAAATGTATCACACAACATGTGGTCTTTCATGACTAGTTTTTTTCACTTGCCATGTTGCCAGGATTCATCCATATTGTCACCTATATCAATACTTCCTTTTAGGACCAGAAAATACTCCATTGTATTTATTTATTTATCCACTCACCATGTATCCATTTATTTACATGGATACAAATAAATGTATCCATTTATTTATCCACTCACCAATTAATGGATATTTATTTGGATTGTTTCCACTGTTTGGCTAAAGTGACAATCCAACTTTGATTAAAGAAAGCACTTACTTACATACAAATACATAACCAATTTTAATATGATTTTGGCATCAAAAGTTAGGAATGTTCGCACAGGTCCCAAATAGCAGTCTTTGTATATATGGCTATTTCTGGAGACAGCCAAAAATAAATGCTTTAACAAGGAACTCTGCTTAATAGTATATGGCAGCCCGGACAGGAGAGGGGTTTGGGGGAGAATGGATACATGTAGATGTATGGCTGAGTCCCTCTGCTGTCCACCTGAAACTATCACATTGTTAACTGGCTACACTCCAAAAGAAAATTAATTAAGGTGTCAAAAAAAGAAAATATCATAGTAAGTGGTGTAGAGAAAGGCTTTCAATATTTTAATTCAGAAATGTAAAATTCAAAATGTCTAAAGTGCACTTTACTTAAATGATTCAGGATGAAAAAAAATATGATCAACAACAATAAAAAAAACAGTGCTTTAAAATGAGTCCAGAGACTGTCTTTTGACCTACTATGCCTTCAATAGTAAACAGATGACAAGTTTAGAAAAACAGAACAAGTAAAAGTAATGCCAGGGGAGAAGGAAATGCAAAAGGGAAGCCTGAGGAGAAAACACTCAATTCCAGGACAGAACATCTGCCTTGAGTCTTTGAACCTGCTCCTGGACTGGATGATTAGGAAAAGGTCCCCTTAAAGCAGCAGTCCCAAACCTTTCTGGCACCAGAGACTGATAGTGTAGAAGACAGTTTTTCCACAGCCCAGGGGTGGGGGGTGGGGGGGATGATTTCGGGATGATTCAAGCACATTATATTTATTGTACACTTAATTTCTTAATCGAATGCTGCTGCTGATTTGACAGGAGGTACCGGTCCAAAGCCTGGAGCTCAGGGACAACTGCCTTAGAGCTTCTGCCCTAAGACAGCACTGAGCACAAGCCCCAGGCAGCCCTCCTGGGCTCCTCTGCTCTGAAATGCACCCCGACTTCTAGCTGTATAGGCTGAAAGCCTCCTGCAAAGGCTGGTGATAGTTACGACAGTGACAATAACTGCTGGAACAATACCAACAGACACAGATAAAAGAACATAAATCCCTTAAGTGTTAGCAAAGCCAACAGCCTCCTACACACAGCCTGCCAGCCCTGCCATCAAGTCCCTACACAGGTCCCCCACTGCCGATGTCACCACCCAGTCAGGATGAGGTGGCCTGGGACACGTCAATATGCCCCTTCTAGAGATTTCTGTCCCATGCCACCTCCTCCCAAGGTCCAGGCAGCTGCTGGTAACAACCCTTGAACATTCTCGCTGACACGATGGGAGAATGAGGGGTCAATTCCCAGGCATTCCTCTCTTCGTGAAACCTGTTTGATATCTATTCCTGCACAAGCTAAAGACCAAGCAAATTGCATTTCTGTGGAAGGTTCTTACCCCTTCCTGTCTCTACTAACTATCCTTGATGATTCCCTAAAATTCAAGAGAAGCAGTCTAAAGTGGTAAGAAAGAGCTACTGCCGCATTGTTTGCACAAAACCTAAATACCAACTAAATGTCCACAGAGCATTGAGTAAATAATATATGGAATATCTGTACTATGAAATACTATTCAATGACCAGAAAGATAAAGCTGTCAATATAAACAAATCTATCCATACAGTCGTTAACCAAAACAAGGAATCCACAGAGAAACATGTATATGAGTTTATATGAGGAAAAAGCACCCCATAAACTCTGTGTGTGTGTGTAAATCTGGAAGAATATGCCAACCAACAAATGGCAGTTAACTGGGGAGTAGACTGGAGACAGGGGGTCGTCAGTGGGGGGATTTTTCACTTTTAGTCTGTGTGCTATACTAAGTTGCTTTCAGTCGTGTCCAACTCTTTGCAACCTTATGGACTGTAACCCACCAGGCTCCTTGGTCCATGGAATTCTCCAGGTAAGAATACTGAAGTAGGTTGCCATGCCCTCCTCCAGGGAATCCTCTCAACCCAGGTCTCCTGTGTCTCCTGCACAGCAGGGGGATTCTTAACCACTGAGCCACCAGGGAAGCCCATTCACATCCACAGCATAAAACACCAAGCACATTCCTGTAGTTATTTGCACTGTACTTCCTTGCCTCCATCTGCCCAGGACCGTAACTCCTCAGAAGTATCTCTAGTTGCCAGTTCTAATCCAAAGAATGCTTATTAAATTCCTCCCTCCTTTGAAGGCCTACATTCACTCCTTCACTCAACAAATATTCACTGGGCATCTACTACACTCTAAGATCTTTTCTAGATGATTGAGACAGGAGAGCAAACCAGACAGGCACAGTCTCCCTGCCCTGGAAATTATACTCTAGTGGCAGAAACAAAGAACAAATAAAGAGACAAATGAATAAGATTACTGCAAGTTGTGACAAGTGCTCTATCCTAAACGAAGGACTAAGACGGAATTCTTTGGGGAATTCTTTGGGGGCCATACAAAGAACACTCATTGCTGGAGGAGATCAGATCTGAGCAGAGACTTCAAAGTTCTGAAGAAGTAAACCAAAACAAAATCTGGGGGCAAAAAAAAAAGCATTCCAAGAAGAAAAAAAGCAGGACCCTGAGGTGAGGACAGGCTTGATGAACTGGAGAAACAGCAAGGAAGTGTGTGTGGCTGCAACAGAGGGAACAAAGAAGAAAGAGGAGAAGATAAGGTCAGTGGCAGGCAAGTGACAGACCCAGTAAAACCTCAAAACTGCGTAGACTGTTTTAAGAGCAGGCCATGTATTGCTCTAATGGCAATGAGATGCCACTGTAAGGTTTTAGGCCCCAGGCAGATGCAATCCTAATTTCAACATCACTTTTGCAGAGTTCCAAAGAATAGCAAGGAGAGATAAGAAAGTGATCAACACAAAAAAAGAGAGGAAAACAATAGAATGGGAAGACTACAGATCTCTTCAAGAAAATTAAGAGCTACCAAGGGAACATTTCATGCAAAGATGGGCACAATAAAGGACAGAAATGGTATGGACCTAACAGAAGCAGAAGATATTAAGAAGAGGTGGCAAGAATACACAAAAGAACTATACAAAAAAGATCTTCATGACTCAGATAACCACAATGGTGTGAACAATCACCTAGAGCCACACATCCTGGAGTCCGAAGTCAAGTGGGCCTTAGGAAGCGTCAGTACAAACAAAGCTAGTGGAGGTGATGGAATTCCAGCTGAGTTATTTCAAATCCTAAAAGATGATGCTGTCAAAGTGCTGCACTCAATATGTCAGCAAATTTGGAAAACTTAGCAGGGGCCACAGGACTGGAAAAGGTCAGTTTTCATTCCAATCCCAAAGAAAGGCAATGCCAAAGAGTGTTTAAACTACCGCACAATTGCACTCATCTCACATGCTAGAAAAGTAATGCTCAAAATTCTCCAAGCCAGGCTTCAACAGTACATGAACCGAGAACTTCCAGATATTCAAGCTGGATTTAGAAAAGGCAGAGGAATCAGACATCAAATTGCCAACATCCATTGGATCATACAAAAAGCAGTTGAGTTCCAGAAAAACACTGACTTCTGCTTTATTGACTATGCCAAAACCTTTGACTGTGTGGATCACAACAAACTGTGGAAAATTCTGAAAGAGATGGGAATCCCAGACCACCTGACCTGCCTCCTAAGAAATCTGTATGCAGGTCAAGAAGCAACAGTTAGAACCAGGCATGGAACAATGGACTGGTTCCAAATTGGGAAAGGAATATGTCAAGGCTGGATATTGTCACCCCGCTTATTTAACTCATATGCAGAGTACAACATGAGAAATGCAGGGCTGAAGCACAAACTGGAATCAAGACTGCTGGGGGAAACCTCAGATACACAGAGGACACCACCCTTACAGCAGAAAGCAAAGAGGAACTAAAGACCTCTTGATGAAAGTGAGAGAGGAGAGTGAAAAGGTTGGCTTAAAACTCAACATTCAAACAACTCAGATTATGGCATCCAGTCCCATTACTTCATGGCAAATAGATGGGGAAACAATGGAAACAGTGAGAGACTTTATTTTCTTGGGCTCCAAAATCACTGCAGATAGTGACTGCAGCCATGAAATTAAGACACTTGCTCCTTGGAAGAAAAGCTATGACCAACCTAGCCAGCATATTAAAAAGCAGAGACATAACTTTGCTGACAAAGGTCCGTCTGGTCAAAGCTATGGTTTTTCCAATAGTCATGTATGGATGTGAGAGCTGGACGATAAAGAAAGCTGAGCACCAAAGAACTGATGCTTTTGAACTGTGGTGCTGGAGAAGACTCTTGAGAGTCCCTTGGACTGAAGGAGATCAGTCAATCCTAAAGGAAATCAGTCCTGAATATTCATTAGGAAGGACTGATGCTGAAGCTGAAACTCCAATACACTGGCCACCTGATGCAAAGAACTCACTCACTGGAAAAGACCCTAATGCTGGGAAAGATTCAAGGTAGGAGGAGAAGGGGATGGCAGAGGATGAGATGGTTGGATGGCCATCACCACTTGATGGACATGAGTTTGAGCAAGTTCCTGGAGTTAGTGATTGGGCATTCGGGAAGACTGAATGCAGCAGTCCATGGGGTCGCAAAGAGTTGGACATGACTGAGCGACTGAACTGAACTTTGCCGCTGTGAAAATGAAGTGGTCCAGAAGCGAGGCGCAAGGACTCTCCGGCACTCACCAGGTCTGGTCGGTAGTACCTATGCACCACCTCGGCGCCGGCGCACATGGCCAGGAGGCTGGCAGCGAACATTTTCAGGTAAGACGTCCAAGACACACCCGCGGGCATCTTCGGCTAGCTGGACGGGGAGGGAAAGCAGCCGGTGTTAGAAGGTTCCGAATAAGCCGTGAGAGGAAACGAGCCTGACTGCAGCGCAGCTGCGGAGTCAAAACACCTGGGACCTCAATTATGAAGAGGGCGCTGGGCGCACGAATGCCCCCTAGAGGCGGAAGACCAGCCCTCCACGGGTTCGGAGTGTGGGGACCCGGCCTTCGGCGTTCAAAGGCGGCCCTAGCCGAGCGAGCGGAAGGCCGCAGGGGGTGGTTCCGCACCAGATGGTTTGCCGCGCCCCCCGGAACTCCAGGGAGGAGAGGACTACAGACCTCACTGCCCAGCCTACAGGTGTGCCCCGGGAGAGACTATACCGCCTGCTGCACAGGCGCTCGGCAGCGGGTCAGAGGACGGCGGAAGGGCGCTGGGGAACCGGACGGGTGGCCGCGGGCCGGACCGAAAGTGTGGGGGATAAGGGCCGCGCCGGACCGGAAAGCGGTGTCACTGCCGGCGCGGGAACGTAACCTGGACGGAAGTGAGGCTTTCGGCCAGAGCATGCGCCTTCCCCCGACCCCCCAAAGCCATTACCCAAAACCCTTTTGGACCCCAGGATCTGGGCGCCCTCATCATTTTCTTTACAACTGAATTTTCCTTGCAGATGTCGAGTCTTGAGCTGAGCTCTGGCTGGATTGTTGTATCGTGTGTGCTTTCCCACGCACAAAGGAGGTTGCTCCCGTTTCTACCTTTCACGAGCGGGTGGAGAATCGCAAACTGAGCCATGCGTGCTTAGGTGAGGCCACTCTGGAGCAAATGAAGTTAAAAGCATTCTCTGTTGTTCCCTGTGAAGGAAAGTTACACGGCTCAAAATAGCCTGGAGTTAAAACTCCCCTCTGAGACCTCCCCACCATTCTATGCAAAACAGAACTCTCTCACCGGAAGGGAAAACAATGGACATTAAGGTTGATTACACCCAGCTCCCAGCTGGTCCCAGTCTCTGGCTGATCTCCAGAATTCCTTGCCCCAGCCGGTTAAGAGATAACTAGCCCAAACAACCTTGGAGAAGAACAGGCCCCCTTAAGACAGTAAATGTCCACATATATGCCTATGTATACTACTCATTTCTTGGGTTAGTGCAGCAGCTCACTAATCTCACCTCATTAAAGGTGACCTGTTCCTGTACAGTGCCCCTCTCCTTCTTTTTCCGAACCTTACCTTCTCTAACTCCTTACACATCGTTTGTTACCTGAAACAGAGCCACACCCAGACAGCTATGACATTGTGCTGTGCTGCCACTGGAAGAATGGAAGAATGAAATCAACATTTAGCCTTTGTGTTTTTAAGATTGTGTTTTGCAGACAAAGTAAACAAACTTACGGTTACCAAAAGAGGAAAGGGGTGGGAAGGACGGATAAATTGGGAGTTTGGGATTAACAGACTGCTACTGCTGCTAAGTCGCTTCAGTCGTGTCCGACTCTGTGCGACCCCACAGACGGAAGACCACCAGGCTCCCCAGTCCCTGGGATTCTCCAGGCAAGAACACTGGAGTGGGTTGCCATTTCCTTCTCCAATGTATGAAAGTGAAAAGTGAAAGTGAAGTCGCTCAGTCGTGTCTGACTCTTAGCGACCCCATGGACTGCAGCCTTCTGGGCTCCTCCATCCATGGGATTTTCCAGGCAAGAGTACTGGAGTGGGATGTCATTGCCTTCTCCTGGGTATGTAGCTTAACTTTTTAAGAAATTGCCAAACTGTTTTCCAAAGTAGTTATATGATTGTACATTCCCATCAACAGTGTATGAGAGTTCTAGTTTCTCCGCGGTCCATGGGATTTTCCAGGCAAGAGTACTGGAGTGGGGTGCCATTGCCTTCTCCTAACAGACACTATTATACATAAAATAGATAAACAACAGGGACCTACTGTATACCCCAGGGAACTATATTCAATATTTTGTAATAACCTATAATGGGAAAGATTCTGAAAAAGAATATATATTCTTCTATATATTTGAGTTTATCTGAATCAGTTTGCTGTACACCTGAAACTAACACAACATTATAAATCAAGTAAATTTCAAGTAAAACAAAAGATTGTTTTGTTTCATTAAGCAAAAGGTTAATGAAAGACAATCCAAACAATTAACCTTTTATGTATAATACGTATCATGATACAATCACATTTTTAAAAACATTTTATGGTGGTATATTTGACATTCCATAAACTGCATGTATTTAAAGTATACAATTTCGATGAGATCTGACATACTTGTACACCTGTGAAACCATTACTAGGATCAAGATTATGAACACATCCGCCACCTTTAAAAGTTTCTTTGCACCTCTAATTCTGCCCACACAGCCTCATTTCTTAGGAAACAGTTGATCTTATGTTCTGTCACTACAGATTTGTTTGCACTTTTCAGAATGTTAAAGAAATGGAGTCATACAGAATGTACTATTTTTGGCCTGGCTTATTTCATGCAGCACAATTATTTTGAGATTCATCCACACTGTTCCATGTATCAGTTGACTCTTTTGTATTGCTGAGCATGTTTATACAACGATTGGCTTATCCATTCACCTTTGGTGGACATGTGGGTTGTTTCCAGTTTGGGGCTAATATGAATAAAAACTGCTCTGAATGGTGAAGAGTGCCAGAAAAACGTGTACAGATCTATGAATATATGCTTCCACTTTTTGCATACATTCCTAGGTGTAGAATGGCTGCAGCCAAGGTGGGTATGTTGTTGTTGTTGCTAAGTCACTGCAGTCATGTCCGACTCTGTGCGACCCTGTAGACGGCAGCCCACCAGGCTCCCCCATCCCTGGGATTCTCCAGGCAAGAACACTGGAGTGGGTTGCCATTTCCTTCTCTAATGCAGGAAAGTGAAAAGTGAAAGTGAAGTCGCACAGGCGTGTCCGACCCTCAGCGACCCCATGGACTGCAGCCTTCTTGGCTCCTCCGTCCATGGGATTTTCCAGACAAGCGTACTGGAGTGGGATGCCATTGCCTTCTCCTGGGTATGTAGCTTAACTTTTTAAGAAATTGCCAAACTGTTTTCCAAAGTAGTTATATGATTGTACATTCCCATCAACAGTGTATGAGAGTTCTAGTTTCTCCACATACTCTTCAACACAGTGTAGCACTCTTTTCAAATTTTAGATATTCTAATAGGTGGGTAATGGTATCTCATGAATAATCATGCTGAGAACCATTTGGGGAAGTATAAGTTCAAGTCTTTTGCACATTTTAAAATTGGGTTTTTTAAATTATGAGTTTTGAATCTTCTTTATACATTATGGATCACTTCACTTCAGTTGCTCAGTCCTGTCCAACTCTGCAACCCCATGGTCTGCAGCACACCAGGCTTCCCTGTCCAACATCAACTCCTGGAGCTTGCTCAAACTCATGTGCATCAAGTCAGTGATGCCATCCAACCATCTTATTCTCTGTCGTCCCCTTCTCCTCCTGCCTTCAATCTTTCCCAACATCAGGGTCTTTCCCATTGAGTCAGTTCTTTGCATCAAGTGGCCAAAATATTGTAGTATTATAAACTAATAGTGTACTTATAGTATTGGGGTTATAAGATGGATCTGATCTACAAATACTTTTTCCCAGTCTATACTTTGACTTTTCTTAATAACCTTTTGAAAAGCAGAAGGTTTTAATTTTAATGAAGTCCCATTTCCATTTTTCTCTTTAATGGGTCATGCTTTGCTGTTATATCTAAGAAATTCAACCCAAGGTCATAGATTTTCTCTTGTATTTTCTCGTAGAAGTTTTATAGATTCAGGATTTACAGTAGGTCTATGATCCATTTTGAGCAAAACATTTTGTATGGTGCGAGGTGTGGGCCCAAGTTTTGTTCTGTTTGCATGTGTGTGCTTCGTCACTCCAGTCCTGTCCAACTCTTTGCGACCCCATGGACTGTAACGCACCAGGCTCCTCTGTCTGTGAGATTTTCTAGGCAAGAATACTGGAGTGGGTGGCAGTGCCCTCCTCCAGGGGATCTTCCCGACCCAGGGTTCAAACCAGAGTCTATTGCACTGCAGGCGGATTCTTTACCACTGAGCCACCTGGGAAGCCTGTATGCATATGGCTATCCAATTGTTCTAGCACCATTTGTTGAAAAGATGCTAATGCTTTCTCCACTGAATTGCCTTTGTACCTTTGTGGAAAATCTGCTGATTAATTGTCTATGTATGTGTCTTTCTGGACTCTATTATTTTCCATAGATATACTTTAATCTATTGTGATACCACACTATCTTGATTACTGTTGCCTTATAATAAAAACCAGGTAGTGTAGTCCTCCAGTTTTTTCTTTCTTTTTGCTATATTCACTATTTTGTTCTATTTTTTTAGATTACACGTATAAGTGATATTATACAGTTCTTTCTTTATAAAGAATGTTTTGGTTAGTCTAGATCTTTGAGTTTCTGTATGACTTAGAATCATCTCAATTTCTACAATAAAGGCTCTAACGATTTTGATTGTCGTAATATTGAATCTGTAATCATCTTGACAATATTGTCTTCTGATCTATGAACACAACGTATCTCTCCACTTATTTAGGTCTTACTTAATTTATCTCAACAATATTTTTTAATTTTGGGGAAACGTTTTTTACCAGATTTATCCCTAAGTATTTCATATTTTGGGTATTATTGTGAATGGTGCTTTTCTGATGATTTGTTGGTAGTATATGGAGTACAACTGATTGTCCTATATTGATCTTTTATTCTACAACTTTAACAAAGCAGATTTCTCTCCATAATGTGAGTGGGCCTTATTCAATCAGTTGATGGCTTGAACAGAACAAGAAGGAATTCTCAAGCAGATGGCCTTCAGATTTGAACTGGAGCCTTGGCTCTTCCTGTTCTTCAGCCTGATAGCCTTCAAATTTGAGCTGTGACATCTGTTCAAGAGTTTCCTCCTGAGAATTGTAAGGATTAATACACACAAAGCACTTAAAGCAGGGCACGGTGCAGTCAGTAAGTGTGTGCTGCTCTCAGTTCTACCATCATCACCACCACTGTTATCAATATAACTGCTGTCTTTAGTACCCACTCACCCTGCAAGACCCCCCTATTCCACAGCAACACTGCACATTTAATCTTCCTCTTTAACACCTGTCAACAGGGTCAAGTAATAATTTGTAAACCTCAGTTCAAAGTAAAAATGCAGGCCCCTGTTAAATGAAGAATTTCAAGATGGCAGTAGCAGAACAGTTAAGTCAATTATGGGGCCCTATTAGTGGTAAAGAATCCACCTGCTAATGCTAATGGGTTCAATCCCTGGCTCAGGAAGATCTGGAGAAGGAAACGGCAACCCACTCAAGTGTTCTTGCCTGGAAAATCTCGTGGATAGAGGAGCGTGGCCGGCTACAGTCCATGGGGTCATAAAAGAACTGGACACAACTTAGCAGCTAGACAACAATAAATTCAACCACACAGATCACATACCCATAAAGCTAGCCCTGCCTGCCAGCATCAGAGACGATTCCTATCCAAGATGATAGCTTCCTACTTCTTGAGCTTCCCATTAAAAACCTGCACTTCTACTTAATTTCCACAATATTCTCACCTAATTCAGGCATTTAAAAATATATTCAGGATGGGGAACTTCCTGGTGGTTTACAGGTTAGGACTTGCATTCCCACTGCAGGGGGTGTAGGTTCCATCCCCATGGGGGAGATAAGATCCCATATGCTGTGGCAGCCAAAAAAAAAAAATACAAGAATACCTTAAGAGATGTTGCTTTAAACCTTCTCCAGAGCAGTTAGCAAACCCAGAGAGAAAAAGAGGATGGGCTGTTGCTACTTCAGTCACTCAACAGATAGTCACTGAATACTGCCCATAACTCAGGTTCTGAGTGATATCTACCAATAAGCAGAATATTCATATAAGTTCTGAAGAGTTTAAAAATGTTCGAAATTTCACTTAAGCAATTCATAATACAAATCAGTATTTCTGTATTTACTCATGAAAGCCCTTTTCTGAATCCTAGAATAAAGACAAACAGCAGAGCTTCCACCATTTCCCAGCTCGTATATTAATCAATGAGTGACAAAAAACCTGCTGTAAATCACTGAGATTTTGGACTCATCTAGTAAGACAGCATAAACTATGGAAAGCAGCCATGTCTCCCATCATGCAAACTAGAGAAACAGCAAAGCCTATTTTCATGCAGAGTTAATGAAGTCCTTATACAAAAACCAGTGATAACTTGAGAACTAATGAAACAAACACGAGGGGCAAAGTCATCAAGAAATGAAGGGTTAGCCCAGAAGGTTGAAAGGAGGAAGTCATACTTGAATGCCATCTACTCCCATAGACTTCGAACTTTTATATTTCTATACAATGAAAGTAAAGCAGAGAACAGCTTAGGTAAAGTTTCATTTTACAGAACCCTTTTACAATCACCGTCATTTCACATATTGAGACCCAATATGCTACAGTGCCCCGGAGCCCAAGTTTTCTGACTGTAAAGTCTCTTCTTTCTCTTACATCACAGTAATTACTTGGTAATTAATGCAAAGCACAGTTTTTTAATCATAATAAAATGTTGGGTGGAAAGGCCGGATAGTTCTAACAAGCATAAAATCCGCACCTACACAGCGCCGAAGACTTCACCAACTCGCAAGCACCCCCCTACCCGGGCATCACCGAACAGTCAGGCAGGACAAAAGCTTACGTCAGCAGAGTGCTTCCTCTCCCAGACTTTTTAACCTCCACCCTTCCCGAAAGGCCAACTGGCAACCAGAAGAACCAACGAGAGGAGAGCGAACGTAACTGGACGGCTGGTCATCACGTGATAACCACAGGGCGTGGGATTTGGCTCTGAGCAGAAGGAAGCGCAGGGCTGAGGGTGGGGCTGGCCTACTGGGGGAGGGGGAATTGGAAGCTTGGGGGAGGAGCCTGTGCACCAGCCACTATCCGAGTTCTGCCAGCAATCGAGTCCGAGTGTCTGGTTATTACCGTACCGCCATTCGTGCGCCGCGGTACTACAGAGTCGCTGGGTTGCCGGGCCCGAGTAGCTGCGCGCTCGAGCGGCAGCAGGGAATGGAAACAGAGAACGCGGGCAGGTAAGGCCGGGGCGGAACACCACCCCTCCCCCCGCGCCCCTCGTCGCGGGACAGGCCGCGAGCGCGCGCGCGCACACACACGCACGCACACGCGCACGCACGCCGGGGTTCCTTAAGGCCACGTGGTCCCTGTAGCAAGGTCCGGGCCGCGCATGCGCAGTGATGGCCCGCTCAGGCCACTTTTTACCTAAGTCCTTCCAGACACTTAGCTGACATTAAAATGCGGTCGTAAGCAATCTGCAGTCTCCAATTAATGTTTCCTCCCGGTTACTTTTCTCCGCTACATTTCCCCTCACCCTCCATTATCATACACAGCTGTAAAGATGAAGTGTCACATGTATCACTCTGTGTGTGTGTGTGAGTCGCTCAGTCGTGTCCGACTCTTTGGACCCCACAGACTGTAGCCCACCAGGTTTCTCTGTCCACGGAATTCTCCAGGCAAGAATACTGGAGTGGATTGCAATTCCCTTCTCCAGAGGAACTTCCCAACCCAGGAATCGAACTCTGGTTTCCTGCATGGCAGGCAGATTCTTTACCGTTTGAGCTACAGGGAAGTCTCTCTGTAGACTCTGTATCACTCTGGGAGTTTTCATCTCAGAGTTGTAGGTTTACTGTGGCTTTCTTCCTCAAAGGTGTACCTAAGGGGCACGAGGTGGATAACGTTGCCATTCTAGAGCTCTTGAATTCTGAAACTAGGAATAACACTTCCAATAAGTTGTCTAAAATTGTGTTCTAGTGGTCTTGGGGACGATCTTAAGTATTTACTTGTCATGTGCCCTTTGGGGAATGTGAGGTGCGTGGGGACTTTTGCAAAAGCAGAGATTTCGAAATTGGAACCTCTGATGGAAAGCCAAATGAAAAACTAAGTGTAAAGGAAAAAAATGTTTACATCGGAATACCATACTGCTAGACCTCATTAAGAATTATCCTGATTTGGGGCTCTAAACTTGGGGAAGACACTGAAGTTCTCTGGGCCTGTTGATGTCTGTAAAATAGGGCGTCTGTGGAATCTGGTTCTGACATGCTGTGAGTCAGTGTTAGGTGGAAGGGGAGTGCTTTAGTAACCAACAGAGATTGTCTTAAAGTTTAGGGAAGGAGATAAAGTGCAGACTTCATCCTGACATTATGAATCAAATCCTGAAATAAAGAACTCCATTTCTTTCCCTAAAGAACTTTACAAATAAAACTTGTGGAAATCGCTCCTGTCTTTATGATCTTCATTCAGATCAGAATTGAAACCTGGGTAAACGCCTACCATCGAATAGATTGCAGTCATCTCTCTTGTATCCATAGATTTGTTCCAGGCCCTTCGGAGACACCAAAATCTGTATGCTCAAGTACCTTAAAAAAATATGGCAGAGTCCAGTTGGCCATTGTGTAGGTTCTAGAATGCACACGGGGAGTGTCTTACAGCAAAGTAATAGGTTTCTCTGGTACAATGTTTAGCTCAAAACTGTCTGACTTCTATTTGGTCTTAACTGAATCCATTGCCTTATAGACCATTTTTTATTCTGACTTAACATTTTCACTTTGGGAAGTATGGGTGACTCTGTGTTAATACTCTAAGGAGTATTTTGTTGGGGATTCTGAAATGACTCAGGCCCCTGGTAATCCTGAGAAAGTAGTGCTTTGTCATCCTTGACTTTGTGCTCATCATGGAATGTTTGGTATAGTTAATTTCCTTTTTATTTTGGAAGAGATTAATTTCAAAAAACTACATTTTATAGATGTAGACCCTTTTTTTAAGAATGAGAAGAGAGTTCAAGAGTCTTAAAAAGTACTAACCAGAGAGAAGAAAAGGAAGAAGAGGACCCGTGTATGTTTCTAATGAGCTCAAGCATGAAAAAGAGATTTACCAAAGATGGGAAGTAGGATGCTGAATCAATAACTGGAAAGGTGTGAAACAGACCACTGAGAATACAGACAGGAAAGATTAACCTTCAAATGAGATTGGAACTTTCTAGAAATGTTAAAGAGACTAAGAACTTGTTTTCATTAGTGTAGACAACAAGAAGGACAAGAAAGGTTTGGGTTTTCTTCCTAGTTCACTGACATGTTGTTAGATGACAGAAAACATAAGCACTTAGTTCTGATTTTGATTTTTCATTTCATGTTAAGAAAATTGAGTGTAGATGGAAAATGGCAAATGGATGTCTGTAAGAGAGATGTAAAGCTCAAGATCAATGAGGGCATTTAAGAGAAGTTTCAGCTGCTCTAGCAGAAATCGTGTTTCCTGGCCCAAATCAGTTGTATTTCAAGTGAGAGGCAAGATTACAACATTCTTTAAGAATCTGCAGAAAACAGCGGAGGGGCCTTAAGCCCAAATATAAACACATGGGTCCCTTTTATTTTCCAAAAGTAGACTGTACCATGGAATTTACTGACTTTGATCCTCAATAAAATTTTCATTTCTCAGTGGTTATTGAGCATATTTAAAAGGATACTGATCATTAGGCACAAGTGTGAGTTGAATAAAGCAAGACCTACCCAGCTAGGTTCTTTCCCCTTTTGATAATGATACTAGGTTAGATAGCATCAGAAGGAGATGACAGGAGTACCTAAAATATTTCATCATCTCCTGTTTCCTTTGGTTTTGTTATGACAAATGTATTATATACCAGGCACTGTTTGGGGATTTTGTTTGCTTTTTTGTTTTGGGTCTCATGGCTTATGGGATCTTAGTTCCCCAGCCTGTGCCATCAGCAGCTAAAGCTGAGTCCAAACCACTGGACCACCAGGGAATTCCCTTCCAGTCTCTGTTTTAAGTGTTCTACATGTGTTAACTAATTTAATCCTAAAAATCAATAAATTAGGTGCTTTTCTTCCTATTTTACAGATGTGGAAGCGAGGATGTGAAAAGGTTAAGGAACCTGCCTACAAGGCTAGTTAGTGGCAGAGCTGAAGTTTGAATCCAGGCAGTGTAACTTCAAAGTCTAATTCCACTGCCTCTTGTGGGAAGATGAGGATGGAATGGTGGTGGTCATATTCAGTTCAGTTCAGTCACTCAGTCGTTTCCAACCCTTTGCGACTCCGTGAACCGCAGCATACCAGGCCTCCCTGTCCATCACCAACTCCCAGAGTTCACTCAGACTCACGTCCATTGAGTCAGTGATGCCATCCAGCCATCTCATCCTCTGTCGTCCCCTTCTCCTCCTGCCCCCAATCCCTCCCAGCATCAGAGTCTTTTCCAATGAGTCAACTCTTCGCATGAGGTGGCCAAAGTACTGGAGTTTCAGCTTTAGCATCATTCCTTCCAAAGAAATCCCTGGGCTGATCTCCTTCAGAATGGACTGGTTGGATCTGCTTGCAGTCCAAGGGACTCTCAAGAGTCTTCTCCAACACCACAGTTCAAAAGCATCAATTCTTCAGTGCTCAGCTTTCTTTATAGTCCAACTCTCACATCCATACATGACCACAGGAAAAACCATAGCCTTGACTAGATGGACCTTTTTTGCCAAAGTAATGTCTCTGCTTTTTAATATGCTGTCTAGGTTGGTCATAACTTTCCTTCCAAGGAGTTAGCGTCTTTTAATTTCATGGCTGCAATCACAATCTGCAGTGATTTTGGAGCTCCAAAAAATAAAGTCAGCCACTGTTCCCACTGTTTCCCCATCTATCTGCCATGAAGTGATGGGACCAGATGCCATGATCTTCGTTTTCTGAATGTTGAGCTTTAAGCCAACTTTTTCACTCTCCTCTTTCACTGTCATCAAGAGGCTCTTTAGTTCCTCTGCCCTTTCTGCCATAAGGGTGGTGTCATCTGCATATCTGAGGTTATTGATATTTCTCCCGGCAATCTTGAGTCCAGCTTGTGCTTCTTCCAGCCCAGGGTTTCTCATGATGTATTCTGCATATAAGTTAAATAAGTAGGGTGACAATATACCCCCTTGACGTACTCCTTTTCCTATTTGGAACCAGTCTGTTGTTCCATGTCCAGTTCTAACTGTTGCTTCCTGGCCTGCATACAGGTTTCTCAAGAGGCAGGTCAGGTGGTCTGATATGCCCATCTCTTTCAAAATTTTCTACAGTTTATTGTGATCCACACAGTCAAAGGCTTTGGCATAGTCAATAAAGCAGAAATAGATGCTTTTCTGGAACTCTCTTGCTTTTTCGATGATCCAGCAGATGCTGGCTATGGTGGTCATATGGGATGAAATCAAAACTGCTTTACTACCGAGAGTCAAAGGCAGATGAAAGAGAGTCTATACTGATGTGCCATGTAGTCCTCCTACCCCAGCTTTTCACAGTTTAACAGCTTTGAGGTGGTAATGGCGTGCTGATAAAATATTTGAGTGACCCAGCTCTGGGAGGGGTTTGTGGAATTGATAGACTGTCAGAATCCAGGTTAGTCCCAACTGACTAGAATGTGAAGCATCTTTTAGTGTGAGATGAGGGAGCAGCAGTGAAGGGCAGCTTTCACTGATGGTAAACTCAGTACGAATCAACAGTATAATGTGGGTGCCAGGAAAGCTAATGTAATGGATTTTGTTATGTGTCTCCAGAATGAAGAATTTGATCACCCTGCTCAGTTTCAGGTCAATGAGGCTATGGAGTATTTTTATTTTATCTTAAGCTCCAGAAAAATGATCATATAGAAAGGAAACTTGAAATTATGCTGTATGCAGAAGAGTTCAATAAATTGGGGGTTCTGGCTCGTTCTGTTTTTAAGTTCACAGTATCTAAATAGACTCGGCACAGCAAGTACCCCGTAATGCATGGTGAAAACACACATTCCCACTTAGCAATATTGAATGTAGACTTTAGATATTTCAGTTCAGTTCAGTCACTCAGTCATGTCTGACTATTTGCAACCCCATGGGCTGCAGCACACCAGGCTTCCCTGTCCATCACCAAGTCCCAGAGTTTACTCAAACTCATTGAGTCAGTGATGCCATCCAACCATCTCATCCTCTAGCGTCCCCTTCTCCTCCCCCCTTCAGTCTTTCTCAGCATCAGGGTCTTTTCCAGGGAGTCAGTTCTTTGCATCAGGTGGCCAAAGTATTGGATTTTCAGCTTCAGCATCAGTCCTTCCAGTGAATATTCTGGACTGATTTCCTTTAGGATGACTGATTGGATCTCCTTGCAGTCCAAGGGACTCTCAAGAGTCTTCTCCAACACCACAGTTCAAAAGCATCAATTCTTTGGCGCTCAGCTTTGTAGTCTTTTAGATAGCTAGGATAGTATTTCATCATAATTTATGTAATAGTCCCTTCTGGTTGAGCAGTTGGTTTATTCAACATTGATATTTTGTAAGTGTTCAGTGTTATATATGCTTGTTTAAATGAAGCTAATAAAAGGTTGCTGTGTTGTTTGTGTCTATCCAGAATTCTTATGTTGAAACCTCTAAGCCCCAGTGTGGACATTGGGAGATGGGGTCTTTTGGAGGTGATGAGGCCATGAGGCCCAAGCCCACCTAAATGGGAGTAGTGTCTCTGTGAAAGAGGTCCCAGAGAGACCCCTCACCCCTTCTGCCATGTGAGGACACAGCAAGAAGGCAACCTAAAATGAGCCAGAAAGCAGGTACTCTCCAGACACTGAATCTGCCAGCACTTTGAACTTGAACTTTCCAACCCCCAGAACTGTGAGACACAGATATTTGTTGTTTATAAGCCACTCAATCTGTGGTGTTTTGTCTAGCAACCTGAAGGGACTAAGACAAATATATTTAGGGAAAAAGCAACTTACATCTTTTTTTTTTAATTTCATTATACATTAAAAATAAATTTTATTATTTTAACCAGATTTAAATGTTCAATTTAATGACTTTTATTTTATTATTTTTTTAAAATATAAATTTATTTTGATTGGAGGTTTATTACAATATTGTATTGGTTTTGCCATACATCAACATGAATCCACCACAGGTATACACGTGTTCCCCATCCTGAACCTCCCTCCCCGTTGAACTTACATCTTCAACTTACATCTTTAGAACAGTGGAAAATGACTGAGGATTAAAGAAGTTACTCATCTTAGAGAAACCTCCAAGTGTTGGTTTTTTTAAATACAGCAAAATCCGAATTAACTGGACTCCTTACTTAATCGACTGTGTGTGTTTGTATGTATTTTGAGAAAGACAGTTCAAAAATGCACACTTCATCAAATTTCAGACAGTGGTAGAAAACCAGTCCTTTGAGCACTGTTCAAGTGAAGAGGGTGTTCTATGGAGGCTAGGAGAGAGTAGAGGGTTAACTGCAGGCAAAGGGGAGGGGTGCAAAACCATCATCCTGAAGACAGACAGAGATGATAGGGGACAAAAGTCAACAGGGAAGTAAAATCATTTATCATGCTCCTGAGTTGGATATCAGGGAATTACAGAAAATTACAGTGTTTCAGGGCCTCTTCTGAGTCTGGACAGATTTGGTCCTATTTCCTGCACTTTCTCCTTATATGTGGAAATCACAGAAATCTCCCCCTCATTTTCATGGGGAGGGAAGGGAGGTCCTGAGAGGGTGAATGGCTTAACTAACTGTGCCTCTTCTGCTGTCTCTCACACAGAGAAAAGTATTGTTATAAACACTGCAGAATTCTGATACGAAGGGGCAGTTATCCTATGTTTATATACACAGCAAATGTATTTAGGAATTATATCCACATTAAGTTTGAAATAGGTTCATGCTGCTTCCAAACTTAACCTTTATTAGTAATAGGAATGAAATTATCCAGAATTGCAGTTCATGAAGGTTTTCGTACAGGTGGAATGCTGTCTTCTGCCAAGTAGTAAGAATGTTGTAGGCCACCCTCTTTCCTTTTGTTCCAGCTATTGTTAGGAAGCTGTTAAGATGATCAAGCTAAATCAAATGCTCAGAAAGAGTATATTTCCTCAGAACTTACACATTCTATTATCCATAGCCTTCTGTGTTTCCTTTCTAATTCATCTTATGATAAAGTGCCAGGGATAATTTTAGAACGATTAAGGGGTACATCTATATTATAGACAAGTTTCTGAATTTTTTTTTCCTAAATTGATACACATCTCTAAAATAAGACCGCATTTTCTCTTATTTTTTTACTTTTTCGTCAGCCAGTTGACATCTAAAACTTCGATTTTCAGTTTTTGAACCTCAGAATTTAATGATCTGATAGTATGCTAACAGAGCCACATTTTAGACATTTTTTAAGTTCACAACCCTTTTGTAATGTGAACGTTGTTTCCCTGATTTATATATTTTGCTGCTGCTGCTGCTAAGTCACTTCAGTTGTGTCCGACTCCGTGCGACCCCATAGATGGCAGCCCACCAGGCCCTGCCGTCCCTGGGATTCTCCAGGCAAGAACACTGGAGTGGGTTGCCATTTCCTCCTCCAATGCATGAAATTGAAAAGTGAAAGTGAAGTCGCTCAGTTGTGTCCGACTCTTAGCGACCCTATGGACTGCAGCCTACCAGGATCCTCCGTCCATGGGATTTTCCAGGCAAGAGTATTGGAGTGGGGTGCCATTGCCTTCTCTGTTATATATTTTAGTAGTGGATTTTTGTGAAGCGCTCAAAATGGGACAGATGGGTGAAACTCAGAGCCGTAACAGTAAACATGGGGGAGAGTGAGACGCCGTCCTGAAGACGCTGTGACAAGCTAAGAACAGACCTTCCCACACGCTTTTGGCTGCTCACTCACCATGACCACAGGAGTGTTCTTTTATATATTCAAGCTGAATGGGGCTCTTGGCATCTCAGGACCCTGTTACTGGCCACAATCACAAATCACATTATATCTTACTAGAATTTCCAGAGGGCAGCCACACAAGATCGCTCGACTAACTCAGCTATATCTAGCTCCTCATTAGAATATCTGAGTCTTTAACATGGAACAACTGGTTCATCCAAAAGTGCTGTGAGTGTTACTAAAGAAAAGTGTGGAAAAAAAGGACATTTGACTTCATGCCAGGCAAGGTTTAAGCCCTTTGCTTCTTTTCAATTTTACATCTTAATTTCTAGTCCTTTCCTACATGCTTTCTCTACGTGCAGCCTTGGCTCACAATGCCGTTTTGTATTCTTTTCCACTTTATATTAAACATTCTCTGTGCTTTTAAATATTAATAAACTTAATTTTTGTAACTGCATAGTATTCTCATGTTGATGTACTGTAGTGTACTAAATCACCGTATTGTCTTTATTTTTTGTATAAATCGAAAACTATATTTAAAGAAATAAAACTCTTTTAAGATAGTTTGATATCGTTCTCACTAATTCTCCACCTTTTCTTTACCATCTTACCCCTTAGAGACAGCTTGAAGCTAAAATGCTTCTCCAGTGGTTTGTCCCTTGAGTTTGGGGCCCAGTCTTTCTTTCAGTATCCAGTGCTCTAGCCTAGCTACTCCGCCAATATTCTGTGATCCTGTGCCTGCATGGGCCATTTAAGTTTCTTCTGGAAATGTTTTGGTTTGCCTTTTTAAAAGAACAAAAAACATTTTATTAAGATATGATTTACATGTTGTGAAGCTCACCCATGTACAATTTTTTTTTTTTTAAGTTCGCCTTTTTAACCTCTGCTTTATGAGCACCCTGTTTTCTTTCCCCACACGTCACAGAAAGCGAAAACCATTAAGTAGAGTAGCTTGTCAGAAAAAACATGGCTTTTCTCTGCAAATGGTAAACGTCGTTACTCATTTTATTTCCTAGTGCTTTTCTTCCTTTTGCATGTTTAATGGCATTTTTTGGCATCAGCTGTCACTCGAGTTTCATAAAACGTGTGTTTACTTCCCTAGCTCTGTGCTGATAGCAACAGCTTGCAGTAGTAGTTTACAGCCCCCAGAAATACTTTTTGGCAGTATTGTGAAGGCCTGTGTTCCTTACACTGAACAAAACACTTTGAACAGCGTTTAAATTGTGTTCAGAAGAGAAGTTTAGAGTGGTCTTTCCCATAAATACACAGATATTTATAGAAATATCTATTTCTAACCCTCATTTAATGGCAAAAAATCCAGCGACCATTAAAAAACAGATGGGGGGGTAGGATGGGGAGATGGTGGTCAAAGGGCGCAAAGCTCAAGTTATAAGATTGACAGGTTCTGGGGATCTAGAATGTACAGCGTGGTGATTCTAGCTGATGATCCTGAAGGATGCACTTGAAAGCTGCTGAGAGAGCAGATTTGAAACGTTCTCACCACAAAAAAGAAATGGTAATTAGGTGCCCTGGTGGAAGTGTTGGCTAAGGCTTTGATGGTAATCATTTTGTAGTATATGTGTGTCAGGTCAGCTCTGTTGTACACATTAAACCTAAACAGTGTTGCAGTGTATCAACTATATCTCAATAAAGCTGAACATAAAAAGGTTACATTGCAGAGGATTTCTGTGACAAGAGAATTAGATACTGAAGATAGGAATACAAATTATTTTTGTGGATATTTCAACTCTGTATGAGTTCGTGGGCCTTTCAGCTCTGCTAGAAAATTCCCATGATCTCATTTCAGGGAATTTTAGGCTTGCCTGACAGGACTGGTAAGTTTTACTGATGACACATCAGTGTGTAAGAGTTAATTATAGTTGGTTGGTAGGCGCCAGGTGAAGATTGGATAAATGTATATATGGGAATAGATCTTCCGCCTCTCTTTGCTCCTGTTGTCAACTCTAAATAAATTCTATAATCTGGTTGGAAATAATTGAATCCTGGGGGTTTTTAAGAGCAGATCATTTAAACTTACATTTGGGTAATTTTGTCTTCCTGTCTTATCCTTAATTGTTCTTTCAGCTATTCTCTTCAGCAAGCTCAAGCTTTTTATACATTTCCACTCCAGCAAATGATGACTGAAGCTCCTAACATGGCAGTTATGAACGCACAAGAAATGCCAACCGAAGCTCCAGCCCCAGCACCCACTCAGGAACCCACACAAGGTAGTTTTCGCCAGGATAGTTTGGAAAATTGCCATGGCATCAGCCAACTTATTTAAGAAAGGGTTTAATGATGAATTTTAACTCTGTTTTTGTGTTAAAAAAATTTAATCTACTTTTTAAGTACTTACTATGTTTCAGGCACTCTGATAGGTTTGGGGGGATAAAAGAACATAGCTTCTGCCCTCAAATCATCTCATAGGAGGAAATAAAAGTGGATGTGAAACTCCTCAGCATACCAAGTGGTGAAGAGGAACACAGGATGCTGTGGGGCTGGCACCTAACTCGGACTGATGCTCAGAGGCAGCTTCATGGAGCTCTGAAGTTCAAGGGTGAGGGAGCAGTACAGGAAGAATGGGAGGAGGAAAGTTCCAGGCTGAGGGAGCGGCATGCATCGAACTATAGACGTGAGGAAGCATGACATGGTTGAAAAACCATAATTCTCTGTCATTGGAGAGTGGAGTGGAGCAAAGAAGTAGTGAGAGAGGAGTCTAGATAGAGGGCAAGCAAGGCTTGTTTAACCTAAAGAATGTGTGTTCTATTCTGAAGGCAATAGGAAGCTATAGACAGAATGGAAACAGAGTGACTTAATAAATAGATTGACATTTGAATATTCAAGAGAATAGACTGTAGCAGAGATATGTAAAATATATAATAATATAAATAAAATAAGATGGTGGAGAGCAGGGCAGAACTTGGACATATGACCATGTTAATGGATTTCATGCAGAGGGATGAGGAAGATAGAGGAGTCTGGAAGTCACTCCCAGGCAGTTGGAAGAAGGAGGTACCATTCACCAAGACAGAGAGTTAGAAGAGAAGGACAGATTCAGCAGTGGATGGTGGGGAGAGGGTAATGATTTTCCCCCGTGCATCAGTGTGGTGTGAGGAGAGTGCTGAGTTTCCGTTTATGGTTGCAGAGCACGTGTAAGTCCACTGCGTTGAACGTCCCCCTGCCTTCAACGTCTCTGTTTTTCTGGGCAGAAAGCACTAGGACAGCTACAAGCTGATGGAGGTGGACCCCTTGGCACAGGCAGTGGCTGAAGCAATGTGAGGAGAAAGAGGATGGATGGAAGGCTCAGATGAGAAAACGCCAAATAATAGTGGAATAGGGTGGGGGCCTGAGAGATGAAGAGCCATATTAGGGGAGTTGCGGGTAAAAAGGCAAGCCTTCTTGTTGGATAATTTTATGTCACTGGTTCTTGTCCACGGGTAATTTTCCCCTGAGGGGCTTATGGCATTGTCTGGAGACACTTGGTCATCATGACTGGCAGGATGCTACTGGCATCTAGTGAGTAGAGGCCACTGTTGCTAAATTATTCCACCTAAGATGTCAGCGGGGCCAGGGTTGAGAAACTGTTTAAGGTCCTGAGATCAGAGTCCTAGTCTTACCTTTAGACAAACACTGCCAGCCCAGAGAATTCATCCCTGGCATCTCTCAATTCACCTCCTCGACTGTGTGAAGAACAGAATATACACTCAGTTCAGGGGAAAGAAGCCCGCAAACCATTTGAAGTTTTCTTCTGCTGGAAATTACGGGGAAACTGAGTTAAAATGTTTCCTTTCCTCCCTGTTTTTCTATTTGTTCTTTCATTTGTTCATTTAATTATTTATGTATTTACATTTAGAATTCTTATAAATGGTATGTAGCTACTTTGTGTCCCTGGAGAAGCCATGATGCCAGGTAAGAGTGTATGGAAAATCAATCTGTGATTGTTAAGGATCTCTCATCCCAAGAACTGCCAGCAGAGGAAGGAAGGTGGGGTTGGGACCACATAGACCCAGTTCTCCGGTGAAGGAAGGGGGAGACGTTACAGAGGACAGTGATGTCATGAAATAGAAGAGAAAGCTAAGGATGTTGATTGGTGACTTTTCTGAGAAAGCTGCATAACGTTTTTAAGTTAAGGTTTTCTGCAGCTATATCCTGGAAATCATTGTGTTTCAGAGACTTCTCCAAAAGGAAGGAAAAGAAAACCCAGAACAACAGAACCAAAAACACCAGTGGAGCCCCCAAAACCTGCTGAGGCCAAAAAATCTGGCAAGTCCACAAAGTCAAAAGAAAAGCAAGAAAAAATTACAGACACATTTAAAGTGAAAAGAAAAGTGGACCGTTTCAATGGTGTTTCAGAAGCTGAACTTCTGACCAAGACTCTACCAGACATTTTGACCTTCAATCTGGACATTGTAATTGTAAGGATTTTGTCCTCCTTTGGGTTTATAAGTAACATTGGTGGATTAACGTGACTTAACCATATCCTTGCAAAGAGCATTTTGCCGAAAAGAACCGTTTCTGAGAATCCTTTTGGTGGTAAATGGTGTCACCTTCTTCAGGTTGTATTATATCGGTGTGTTTAAGATGGTGGGCTCTAGGGCAAGGCTCTCTGGTTTCAGATGTTGCCATGTGGGTGTATGACCATGGGCAAGCTTTAGCCTTCCTGAACACTTAATTTGCTCGTTGGTGAAGCAGGCGTGATGAAGGGATGGAGTGGGTCCTCTGGCAATTACACGAAATGATCCACACGAATCACTTAGGTTGCATGACACTGTGGTTTCTCCATGAATGAAAACACTGATTTTGAACTTTGATTTTTGTCCATAACTGTAATAAGAAACATCAGCATGTAGACAACTGTGTAGGTGATGTACAGTCAGCTGCTTTTGGGGAGCTGAGAAACAGACTTACAGCTGGACATGAGCTCTGGTTGATTGATTGTTCCAGGACAGTTGGGAATGAGGGTGCTGGGGATATAAGAGACTCAAACTGGTTTTTAAAAGCAACAGCAAGGAATTCCCCATTGGCCTAGTGGTTAGGAGTCCAGGCCTTCACTATCAGAGCCGAGGGTTAGTCTCTGGTCAGGAAACATTCCCCAAGCCACACAATGCAGCCACAAAGGAAAAAAAAAAAGGCAAAACTTTAATATAAAGGAAATCTCTTTCCTCAAAATGGAAAACTTTGTTCCGATCAAGAGTAGATAATTGATAAAGCTTATGATGCTGAATTAAATTTTTATTTTAATCAATTCACCACTCCTCCACAGAAGCCCTAAGACATAAGCCTACTTTTCAAGACTAAAATATATAAACATTTTGTTTTGTAGATTGGCATAAATCCAGGACTGATGGCTGCTTACAAAGGGCATCACTATCCTGGGCCTGGAAACCATTTTTGTAAGTGGTTAACCTTCTTTTACTATTTTACTTTTAAACTAGATGTCCTTGTTAATAGTTTGGGTTGTCTGTTTTTTTTTAAACCAAAATGTGTTTTTAAAAAGAAACTGGTTGAGTAAGTATACATACATCTTTTCAATGTGTGTGTACAAAAAAATGAAAGGTGTAAAATCCTCTGACACTTAACATTTTGGTTTATAAGAGTGGAGGGATATGGAAAGGAATACTTTCTCTTTTTTTTGTTTTCAGTGAGTTTTACTATCTTTTTTTAAAACAATTTTTCTTTTTTTAGTTGTTATCTACAGAATATTAACAGTAATCATGCCAATGCAGACACAAAACTTAATACCTTTCCAGAGTTCTACTCATCTTATTAACTAGGAGAAATGAAATACATTGGCCATCAAGTTGTAGTAGTTAAGAAATGCTCTGATTGTAGACATTCTCTACGGATAATTTCCATCTAGCAGAAATTAGTATTAAAGACCCTCTTACTTGTAGAGTGAGCTTTAAAACCAAGTATAACTCCTGTTGTATTATCTTATATATAAATCATCTTACGCGATTCATGGGGTCGCAAAGAGTCGGACACGACTGAGCGACTGATCTGATCTGAACAGACAATCAGGAGTGCAACAGATTATCAGGAAACACTAGCTGATTATCTTAGTGCAGCATTTAAAAACTTCTAGGACTGGGGACTTCCCTGGCAGTCCAGTGACTCAGCACTTACACTGCAGGGGCCATGGGTTCAGTCCCTGGTCAGGGCACTAAGATCCTACATGTATGCAGTGCAGCCAAGAAAAAAGAAAAGAAAAACACTTTTAGGACAAATGATAGTAATATATTTTTAGAACTAATAACATGTTGTCTCCATTATTTGAAAAAAAAAATTTCTAGAGATATTTCACTTTTTATTTTCTCCTCTGTCAGTATGTCTGAAGCCCTGAGTCACTGGTGTATATTTTATCTGTTTGGGGTTTTCCAGGGGCAGGTGGTGTTACTTCCAGTTGTTAAAAAGCGAAACAGTTTCAGAGTTTACTACGCTGCCTAGCTGTATACTCAACAAGCATTTCCTTTGACCCCCTATTAAAAGGAGATAAATAATAGTGATATTTCATAAGATAGCTATGATGATTAAATGAAATAATCCATATGAAGGACTTAGCATAGTACCCAGCACATAATAACTGCTTGGTATGGTATTTGACCTATGTTATAATTTTTAAAATATACTAAATCTTTTTTCTTTTTTTTAATTTCAAGAATAGACCCACATAATTCATGGGGCAGAAAAACCTTTGACCTACAGAAATAAACTGAACTTTTTCTAAATTAAACTCTCTTGTTCACAGGGAAGTGCCTATTTATGTCAGGGCTGAGTGAGGTCCAACTGAGTCACATGGACGATCACACTCTACCAGGGAAATATGGTATTGGATTTACCAATATGGTGGAAAGGACAACACCAGGCAGCAAGGATCTTTCCAGGTGATTATGGAACATTTGGTTTGATAGGTTGGAACCTTCGCCATACTTGTGCCGTACACACTCCAGGAGCATGCTAGGTGTCTAACTAGTTCAAGCTGAGCATAGCAGTTTTATGATTTGCTCTTTTATTGAAAGCTGTCTGAATTTAGCACATTATAAATACTGCCATGTTTATATTTTGACTACTTTTTAATTCCATTTTAGTAAAGAATTTCGTGAAGGAGGACGTATTCTAGTGCAGAAATTACAGAAATATCAGCCACGGATAGCAGTGTTTAATGGAAAATGTAAGATTTACTTTTAAATTGTATCTTTTTTCTTCGATTAACATTATGGGCAATGTAAATATATTTGTATTTCATTTTAGGTATTTACGAAATTTTTAGTAAGGAAGTTTTTGGAGTAAAGGTTAAGAACTTAGAGTTTGGACTTCAACCCCATAAGATCCCAGATACAGAAACTGTAAGTCCTTAAAACTGCATTTGTAAATCAGATAAATACAAATTTTTTTCTAGCTTGTTTTCCCTTTTTATTTGTTCTGTCCAATTGTAATTTTTGCCATTAAAAAAAAACACTGTATTTTGTGGAATAATATCTGCATAGTAACTTGAACTAATAGTTGCAGATTAATTCAGATACTTTTACAGTTATATTAGAAAAAGAAACATTTGTCAGATAAATGCCTTTATAACATTACATTAGTTACATTATTTGGCCAAAATATTGAGAGGAGGTTGCTCACATGCTGCATTCAAAATACATTTAACAGGATGTTCTTGCCAAATGCTAGTGGGTTAGCCCTTATTCAGTTGTGAAACAAACATGTAAATATAGACACAGTCCTGATCAGTGAAGCTGCTTATCACCCTTTGTTGGTGTATCTTGGCCCAGTCTCACATTAGAGCCATATAAACAGAACAGCCCAGTCGCAGACAGGCATCCTGCCAACCTGACTGGCATAAGGCAGGCCCTTATACATAAGGGCATCATACAATAACACATTGGTTTTAAAACTCTATATAAATTTCTGTGGACTTTCTGCAGACATTTGGTTCAAATTTTGCTTCTTAAATATAGTTTTAAGTTTTGTTTACAACTTCTGAAATAAAATACACATGCACAGACTTCTGTGCTGTAGATGATTTTTTAAATGATAAGCCAATGTGCCAACAAGTTTCTGTGGAGACCTCGGAATACGGTTTCTGCTGCCAGTATATATTTTAACTTCGTTTGTAATTTCTTTTGTTTTTAACTAGTGAATGTGTAATTGATAAAGTAGGTTGTAGCACTGATCACTCTTTAAATAAAGGCATACCCTTGTCTCCTTGGGTAAAATTGCAGAGATGATTCACTCCTTCCTATAATTATTGTCCCTGAGATGCCAGAGGAGCCTTGGTATATCTCTTGGGACATGTGATCACAGTAGTGCAATAATAAGTGAATCTGAATCATATCGAGATAGGTAGCTTTGGCTCCTACAATGAATGATCTGTGAGTGCATTTGTCTTATAAAATGTACTCTTTATCATGAAATATTCATAGGTATTGATGATGTTAGTGATCCAGCTTTGAAAAACATCTGCGTTTTCAAGTTTCTGGATCACTTTAATTGAAGGCTGTCTTGAGATTGGAAAAATGTACTATTACAAAAACCTGGTAGCAGTTGTACCTCTGAATCAGGCTTTTCTAAATACTGCATAAGCAAAACAAAATAAGTCAATAATGGTTTGGGGTTTTTTTCTATAATACATGGTATAGAGGCCAATTTAAAAATTACAAAAAATTGCAACCGGGAAGTCCATGGTTGAGCAGTCTCACCCTTTTATATGTAAGGTATATGTTTTGATACACTCTGTGAAGATACATGTTTTGATACACTCTGTGAAAATATATGTTTTGATACACTCTGTGAAGATACGTGTTTTGATACACTCTGTGAAGGTACATGTTTTGATACACTCTGTGAAGGTACATGTTTTGATACACTCTGTGAAGGTACATGTTTTGATACGCTCTGTGAAGGTACATGTTTTGATACGCTCTGTGAAGGTACATGTTTTGATACACTCTGTGAAGGACAGTTTGTCGCCATCATCCAAAATGATAAATGCAATATCCTGCTTTCTGACTATTCCATTTCTAGAAATTTACCCAACAGATACAGTCACATATATTCAAATTTAAATATGTACAAGGTTTTTCACTATAGTTGATAATATTAAAAGATTGGAAACAGCCTAAATGCCCGTAGGTGGATGCTGGTTAAATAAATTATGAAACTACTACACAGCTATAAAAAAGGGAACTTATTCCGATATAGATACCTGATACACAGGTATCTCTGAGAGACATTGTTGAGTGAAAAAGCAGGGTGCAGGACAGGGAGTAGAGCATGTTACCATTTGTGTGGTTTTTTTTTAAATTTGATTCTAAATTCATGGAATATCTCTGGAACTAGCAATGTAGATTGCCTTTGGGAAGGAGAACTAGGTGGATAGAGACAGAATTAGGAGGAAAGACTTTTCGTTGTATAATTATATGCCCTTTTGTACAAACACTGAGGGGGGAAAAGACTCATTGGTTTTGATTTATTGACTTTGTAATAAGTAAATATTAGAAATTTGAACTCAAACACAACTGCTGTTACTGATTTTGCATATATTGATATGTGGTAAGTATCAAGTTATTGACCCAAAGAAAAAGAAGGTTTCTAATCTCAATACGGAGAAGGCGATGGCACCCCACTCCAGTACTCTTGTCTGGAAGATCCCATGGACGGAAGACCCTGGTGGGCTGCAGTCCATGGGGTCGCTGAGGGTCGGACACAACTGAGCGACTTCACTTTCACTTTTCCCTTTCATGCATTGGAGATGGAAATGGCAACCCACTCCAGTGATCTTGCTTGGAGAGTCCCAGGGACGGGGGAGCCTGGTGGGCTGCCGTCTGTGGGGTCTCACAGAGTCGGACACGACTGAAGTGACTTAGCAGCTAAGCTCAATATGAGTGGATTCAGTAGAATTATAAGATTGCTGTAACTGTAACTGTTACGATTCTAGCTCTGCTACGTGATGCCATCATCCAGTGCAAGGTGCGCGCAGTTTCCTCGCGCCCAGGACAAAGTACATTACTACATT